>NC_136007.1:20901288-21526288 GCF_048128805.1 Centroberyx gerrardi
CAATGACAAAGTAGCTAATTACTAATCTCCCTCAGCAAAAATCAGCATTATAACACTATTTCAGCCACAGAGGAGGAGGGATGACCTCTGTTGAAATGTAATGGGTTTTTTTTTTAGAATAAATGATAGTATTTTAAAAAGTACTTTGGGGAGTTAGAGAGAAACATCTATCAGATGCATACAGCAGTAACAGAGAGCGAGGCAGGGGAAGGAAGGAAGGAAGTGGCAGAGGCATGGGTGGCATTTCCATTATGCAAATTAAAAATAAGTGTGAATAAGATGAAGATGATGATGATGATGATGCTTATTATTATCATTATTATCATTATATTATTATGGACTTAATTATAGTTTTATAGCACTTTTCAAAACTGGCAAATACAACAGCAGTAATATTAAAATATACACATATATATAGGTAAACACAGATTATATGGAAGCCTGTCTATAAAAATGTATTTTAAGGAGTGATTTAGAAGAAGACAATGATTTTTGCAAGCGTGAAGCTCTTTGACTAGAGTTTTCCAAAGCCCAGGGGCCAGGGAACAGCAAAGACTGAGCAATGCGGTACAATATATGATTAACATTGCAGGAAAGGCTTTGCATAGCTTATATTTTCAAGAAACTTACTATTTAGAAGCTGCACAAATAATATTGACTACATTTTGGCCTACTAAAGTCATTTAATTAACCTAAAAGCACAATGATTTCATCCTAAATCAGTTTTTGGAGAAGTAAAACTCTAATCACAATAGGCTTTTGCAGTTGAATTTATATATTTATATTACTTGCCAGTTTAAGTTCTACACTGTTTTGCTTTTTATTCCCTGCCCTTATGTAAATTCACAGCTGACCATTGGTGGACTTGTTATTACATAAATCAGTAGGCGGCACACAGTGGCAGAGATTGACACACTTGTGGCTGAGGTCAAGTTCTGAGGCTCCCATTATAGGTACCTACAGTAGGTACCAAGTGCTTCATGTCAAATGAAAAGCTGGACTATAAATACACTGTTGAATCTGAGGGAAGGGGACCAACATGAGAAGCAGCACCCATCTTCGAGAATATGTCCTGTTGTAGGTTTTTCATTGTAACAGTTGTGTAATGCTGTGAATACTGATGTGAAAAGAATGACGACTCCGTAAGGACAGATTGTAAATGCATGTACTCTCCACCTTGTGTTCCAGGCTCGGCCAACATCAATGACCGCAGCATGCTGGGCAGCAGAGACAGTGAGCTGGCAGTGTTTGTGGAAGATGAAGAGAGGGTTGCGTCCACCATGGGAGGAGAGGAGTACCAGGCAGGACCGCTCACACTGGCTCTGCGCAAAGAGTGCTTCAGGTCAGGACAACAAGTAGCTACTGCAGTGGCATTGTGACTGTGAACTGAAGGAGGGGTTACTACCTTTGCAGAGGTGATTCAGGAAGGAAAGGAAGCATAACACCCACATATTAAAAAAAAAAAAACACCAAGGCCTAGCAGAGCTGAATACAAGAGTACACAATTAAAAGAGAAGCAGGTTAGCGATTATATGCATTTACATTTTTCTACAGGTTTTTGTGAGCGTGCTTGACCAACCATGAGAGTTTTCTGTGTCTGTGGAAAACACAACTACAGAATGCAAACTGGCAGCTAGGCAGATCCCATGTATATATTTTCTTTACAGGGGAACCATCTCGGGTGACAATTTTGAGGAAACATAGTTATCATTGTCCTTATGAAAGATATCACTTGGGGCAGCATGTGAATTTGTTAACCATATAATGTGAAGATTTACTCTCAGATTTCATTAACAGTGAGTAACAGTGAGTGTTGTTTGAATGCACTGTTGGCTGAAATCTTTGACTAGGCCTGTGTGTGTTTCCCCACCAGCGTTCTTGTTGGAGCTGCTTCAGACCCCAGTATCAATATCCAGGATCCAATCAGTGATGAATTCTTCTTCTTGGTCTGGAACGCAGCTGCTAAATTAAACTCCTCAATTTACGACAAGGTATTAATCAAACTGAAAACGGCGTATCATAAATCCTACAATGACATATGATTTCACATTATACCTCTCAGATCTGTCTTTTCTTAACCATTGCAACGTGCAGCCTCAATTTTCTTACCTCTCCTCTGCTCTTCGTGGGCGACCCTATGCTGCCATCCTGAATCCAGGTCTTCAACTGCCTGCCGTGCAACGCTGTCCACAACATGCGAGAGCTGAAGGACCAATCCAGCAAGGAGCGTCTGTGCGACACGGACCCTGAGCAGGCCACAGAGGAGCTGAAGGCTGTCCGCGGGCTGCTGGTCCACTTCCCCCTGAGGTTTCTGTGCGAGGAGAACCTGCTGCCTCCGCTGGGCAGCAAAGAGGGCATGGCTCCTGTTGGGCTGTGGACGTAACTGGACCAGGTCCGCCGCAGAGTCCCGGATCACACTGCCGCCTAACAACTGAAGGGCTACTGTACCAGCTGCCCCATCCATGCATTTTTTTCTCACCAAATGTTTATCCCAATAGACTACAGTAGTTACTGCACTGGTGAGAAAAAGCTCTAACATAGCCTTACGCCTTAACACAATGTATTTGTTAATAACTCATGTTTTTATATTTTCTATTTGACTGAAGATGGGGCTACTCTGAATAAAACCACTCAAATGTAGATTTTTATGAAAGATGATAGTTTGTTATAATAGTAGATTAGCTGTATTAGCCAGTTTGTTCATGATGGCAGTATCTGCTTCGTAACTTCTACAATGCAATCTGAACTGTAGGGCTGATGGTGGTGCAAAACACACATAAATGAATGTATGAGTCAGGGGGAGGATGGGGAGGCTGTATTAGAAGTCAAGCATCTCAGATGATCGGGGAACATAGTGTACATTTATTGTAGCAAGGTTTTTGGGTGGGTGGATCTGTCTCTCTCTCTCTCGCTGTACCTCTCTGTTTCTCTCTCTCTCGCTGTATTTCTCACTGTATCTCTCACTGTCTCTCTCTCCCTCTCTGTTTCTCTCTCTGTTTCTCTCTCTCCCTCTCTCTCTCCCTCTTCCTCTGTCTGTTTCTCTCTCTCTCTCTCTCTCAGGCTTCACCTCTCACTGCAGTGCCAGCAAATCTGTCAGAACATTTGTGGTTGTTATGGTGACGGATATAAAGAGATGACTAGATTGTAGCTGAAATAAAGACTGGATAGAGCAGGAAAAGGAGAAGATTGATAAGAGGGATAATTTACTAAATCAGGATTGTGTATCGGAAGATAGAAAGTAATATGTAGTAAGATGACTGACAATTTCTGTGGAAGGAAAATCATTTTAATGGTTTTGGTTAAATGACCAGGTGAAAAACTGTAAGATGAAAGGAGGAGGAAAAGATAATTAAGGGGTGCTACGTTGATGTAGCGTCAATTGTTGAATTTTTTGATGTCACCATAACAACCAAGTGAATTATTAACCATGTTGTCAGTGGTCCAGAACATTCCACTATCCACTTGGTTTAGAGAAAGCTGTGTTAAGCAGAGCTACAGATTGTTTGGCCATTGCAGATTTCAGCGCTTTCCATGTGGGCTCCATAATCCTGTGTCCAGTTGCCATAAAATGTCTTGCATTTCTACCTTATATTAATTTGCTTGCACTAGGGATTTATTTCGGTGTATTGCAGAAAGCTTCTCAACTAGTTCCCTTTGCTAAACAGTTATATTTAGTGTGTTTAGCCTTAACACTGCAATTGAGTAATGAGTTGATGTAGCTTCCCCTCATGGCGCAATACCCATGGACTGCTGAGATCACTATTTTGGAACATTATCAAGTCATATTTTCATCTGAAGCTGCAAAGATTTTTAGATTTAGTTGATATAACATCATGTCATGCTCAGTTATTTTCTCGAAACCTATTTATTCTCTTTGCCAAACCAGTAGGAATTGAGTGGCTACTATTGAGCTAACTGGGAAAGTCTTGCACTGGACAAATACCTAGCACTGGCAGTAAATACAGAGCAAGCAGTTTGGCTACTTCAATAACTAGCTTGTAGCCTCCTCCATGCAACTACCCTTCTCTTGATATATTGTATTGATTCATTTGGAAATATCAACAATCTTTGAAATGCGCAGTCATTCAAGAGATCATGGATGCTTCCTAATGAAGAAATGCACCTATGGTGCTTTTATGCAACAAAAAATGTGATAAGGATGTTGTTTTCTTAGTAAGATATGGATGACATAAAAGGAGTCTGAGCATTTGTGAAAGGCTGAGGGACAAAACATTTTAAGGGGTTTTTATGGAGCTGGGCACAGCTCTATGGCTCTTGCCTAGTGCAGTAACTTGAGATTCAACACTTGACCATAGAGGGCATTTGAAGCCAATGTTCCTATCATGGCAAACAACCTGGCCAAATTCTGTCAGTGGCTCTGTAAAGCACCATAATTGTGTCTCAACCTGTTTTTTGAGTGTTACTAGAGGACCAAGCAGAGGAGCAGACAACAAGCGGTGTGTGGAGCTTGTCAATGGAACTTTATGTGTTGTATTGTTTGCCTCTAGTCTACACTGGAGCACCTTTCACACAGAAAGGCCAGTAAAAACAGCTGTATTTAGAAATGGTGCGTTGCTGATTTCAGCACTATTCGCACTTTCCATTGGGAGTTACCAAAATGCCACTATGTACCTTTGCTCACTAGAACCTGGAGATTTGCAAGCACCTCATATACAACACAAAATGGCTGCTTTGAGTGGTATTCATTCTTTAAAAATCCCTCAAACATGCCTGTGATATACTGTGGAGAATTTCCTTTTACTGTTTTCTATCATGGATTTTATTTTTATTGGACCAATAGCCAGCATTACCAATACATCTTTATTAATGTATTACTAATAAAAATGGAAGAGTCACCATGTGAAAACACCTTGAAATAAATCTCTTTTGTTTAGTGGATACTGTTTTAGAAGTCCGATTTTATTTTTATAAGCAAAGGAAACCTTTGTGTACACAAATCAGTAAATCCAGGTTGTTATTATACTGATGTATAGGTTAAGTATTACTCTAGCGCTGAAGTACAGTTAGGAAGAACTTGTACTTTAGGGTACATTAGTCTTTTTGTTTTTCTTATTCTTAGACTTATTCTCTACTGCATTTCAAAATAAATATCTACTTTTACTTAGATTAAAAGGTAGAAAAAGGTTCATCAAACAAAATAAAATATGTGTTCAAATTAAAATGATAAACTTTCCATATAAGAACCAGACATTTTTAAGAGCAAGTGGAGCAATGAGAACAAGCACAGCCAGACCCTTAATGTCACATAGAGACACATAAAGAAGTTGCCTGTAATGTAATAAATAAATAAAATCTTACACAGTACAGTCTAGATTTATGTATATCAACAAGTGTCTCCCACAGCCAGCAGCAAGACAGCAGAAAGTATTGATATCAAGAGACAAATCCTGAAGCTGTTCTGGTCACAGCCCAGTCAAAAAAAAACCCACCATAATATTCCTATTGGGGCTTAGAGTGTGCCTCAAGTACTCAGTAGTGAGGTTATAGTGACCATATCATATGGTTTTGGGTATTTTTTCAAATCCTATGGTATCACTATTCATGTAATATTCCTACAGTATTCCTGTAGGGAGTTTATATTCATATTGTATCTTAATAAAATGTGTCAAAGGAAGTAAGTACTTTTTGTAAGTGAGTGAATGGGAGACTGACTTTATGGACGCAGGGCCTGCACTGATGGTGTTTTATAGGGATATAGGCTTTTTTGGTTTGCGCTAAAATTAAATAAGGTTCATTTGGATGTAAAAGCTCAAACATTCAATGAATCCACAAATGCAGCTCAGTGTATTGTCATATAATAGCTCCAGGTTTGTTTTGTTTTGGATGACATTCCAGACTGGCCTGTTGAACTCTATTTTTCAGCTATTTTTCAGTATTTATTGAACTGTTTTAGATAAGGCAGGCCTGCTCTACTGAAAAAGAATTACAGTAATCATATAATAACCATACTATAGCCTACACATATCACAAGAAAACTATTCTGTAAGTCCCTATAGTAGTATTATACGAACATTATAGTAAAATCACAGGAGATTAAAAAAAAAAAAAAAACACACCCTGAAGCATGATATGGTCACTTTAAACTCACCATTGAGTACCAAGTCTTTATAAAAGAATGGTATAAGAAATGGATAGTGATTTTTCGTTAGGGTAGAGTGTTCCAGCACAGTCTAACTTTCGTTTAGGTAGACTACACGCCCTATTCGTCCTATCAACATAATCAGATATCAAAGTACTGCTTCCGTCACAGATTATTATACATTTTAGTTTTAGTGTTCAGTGAGTACAGGTCAGTTCAGTACATGCTAATGACCTCAGCTGCGGGCTCACAGCAGTGAAAGGCAGACGTAGGCTGAGGTCCACTGTAGTCTTTCAGGTAATTTGTCCCTGATGAAATACCGTAGCCCTCGAAGAACAGAAAACACTTGAGGAGTGTTGTGTGCAGCCAATCGTCATTACAAGCCCGCAAGACTACACGACTGAGAGGGAGGACTAGGGCAACAAAACATGGCGAGATAACAAGTTGGGCTGTTAGCTGCAGTTTGTTACTGCACACTGTGTTACAGTCGTGGGGTATCATTAGAAGTTACGGAAATCTGGATGTTGCAGCTCGAAAGCATCGCTTAATTTTAAACAGTTGAGGGCCCCAGCTGACAAGCGCTACGGTTGCTGGCGAGAAATAGTGCCTGTGTTTTCCCCGGAAGGTTGGCGGTGCTAGGCGCGACTGTCAACACAGAAAATGGATGAAGAAGGAAACTTTATTCTGGAAAAGACTGTTTAGCGTGCTAGCTTAGCTAACGTTAGCTAGCTAGTTAGATCGATCGCTCGCACCTGACTCGCTATTCTAATTAGCGTGCGCTCTGGCCGAATCTGAGGAATATTAAAGTCCTGTTAACAAGTTTGACAACTGTAATCGTATCGAATCGCAATACGGACGAGGGCGTTAGTATATTTTTCCTTACTTATCTTTTGGTAAAAACCTTGGAAGAATTATACATAAGGTTAATAATGACAGCCTGACAGTCGGTTCTGGTGCGGTGCGAACGGACCAGGCGCCATCACATCAGACGTTGCGTTCTCGCATAAAAACAACCATTGCCTTGCTCAGCAGTAACTGTCGTTTGACTTTATCGACATAACGGGGAATGTTATGGTGTCGGATATATTAGCTGTTTGTGCAATGGTCAGGATCGGATCCTAGCTGGGATTGTCATGCAGCAGTAAAGACGCGGCGTCTTGTCAAAATGAACGCAGCAAGGTGTTCAACAACATTGGAGGTGCATTACATTGAGATCCTGCCAGTTTTAAGAACGCGTTCGATGGCCGGATAACGGTGACGTTAAACAATTTGTTAAAAGCTGTCATTTTAAGTTGGATTTGTTTTGAAGAATTATTGCTACTGGCTTTTCTGTAAAACAACTGCGGATAACATAGCTCTCGGCCAGAGTTGACGTGAGCTAGCCAGCTGGGTGCGTCTGTGGCAGCTCTATCTGCGATGTGTTTGCTAATCTAACGTTAAGTACTACGGTGTTGTTCCGCAACAGTTTCAGCGTATTGGACAGCCCGTTTGCTAGATTTCATCTACATACAAGCCTCTTCGAGCTCGCTTAAACAGCCACTTTAAATTTCCCCAAGTACGTCTTGCAATTAACTGGCTAACTTGTTAGCTAACGTTACAAGTTTGGCCAGCAATGTCTGAAAACGCCCCCACACGAAGCCTGGATGACATAGACCTCGCCGCGCTCAGGGTGAGTAATGTTGTTCCAAGATGAGCGTGCAGCACTTTAATGATGTTCAATTGTGTTAGTCGGTGTCCTTGGATGCTTTGTATTAAAGACATAAGCCTCAGTTTGCATCTGACATAAGCCAATGACCATTTAAATCCACGCAACAAAGTTAAGATGGGATAAACATCTTTTGGCCTGCTACACCTAGGGAGCTGTGCTGATTTGGTGCCACAGATTTCCATCAAACTGTGGAGAGGCACTTCAAGATTTTGTCGCAGATTTCTCCAGCTAATAAAGCACCACATTCTCCAACCCAGTTCAGTGTGTTCTGGTAAACAAATGAGAATCGAGGCTGCCCCTGCCTCCTGGGGGCTGTAAGAGAAATGCTGTCAGAGCCCCCCCTCCACCTGATCCACCTTGTGGTTGTCATCCAGTTAATCATTTAAATGGAAGATATATTCTTACAGAAAGCATGCTAAACATGTTCATCTTTTATTGATTAGAATATTTCATGTTTTGAGTATATGCTGATAATGTGAGCTCTGACATTGTGATGTGGGCTACAAACTACATTCCTTGTGCTTAAGTGTTTGTAGTTTTGGAGGTGCTGTTGAATTTGGTGGCCTGACAGCTTGTCCTATGTTAAATCAGCACCAGCCTCTCACCAAATGGTGGTACATTTTACTCGTGGCTTTGCTTGTAGGCCTCAGTCTTTAAATTCTACTTGCCATTTTGATGTATTTTGTTCAGGCTGCCCCCTCCGATCCAAGAACTACTACTCTTCCCATGCAAACCAATGTTGTATCTCTCCGTCATGATTTCAAAATTATTTTTTTTGCAGAAAATCTCCTTAAGACATGCTTATATCAGCATTATAAAGCAGTGTTTGATACATTCAGCCTCTGCTTTTTTGAATGGATAGATCACAGCTCTGTTTCCCACAGCCCTGGCCGGTCCGCCAGCACAAGAGCCCCACCAAGCCAACAGGGTTCTAAAATAGTATGTTTAAAATAACATCTGCTCTGTTTTAATATTGGTTTCTAAACATGACCAGGGTTTCACTTCGGCGGCCTGCCCAAGTGATTTTTAGCTGCCGCCCAAATAAAAATGGTCAAAATGTTATCCAAAATGCACACCAGGCAGCATTCAAAAAACAAAAAAACTTGACAGTTGTCTTCTGTATTGGCGTACCATTTCTTTTGGACAGTGATCTAGGCACACTCAGGCTATTAACATCATCACACCAGTTGATGTTGGTGTTGATGTTGATGTGCGGTGACAACTAACAACAAGCTCTACTCACTGAGAATATGAGGTTGTAAATGGGATATGACACTGCAGACTACAGTAGCGTGAAATCTACAGAGCCCCTGGGTGACCACTTAGTGGCAAACAAAAGGAAAAAAAGTTGATGTGGAGATCCATATTGTCAGTTTTTAAAACTGTGTGTATGGTTTAACAATCCATGCCCTCAAAGTAACCTTTCCTGCATCAAATGGACATTGTTACACAAGTTGTGTCAAGCTAGCAACAGGTAACTACAGTAATAGTAGATGTTAGACTATTTGGTCTTTAAAATATAGGCTATGTGCAAAATTTGACACCTTTGGAAATAAAGAATTACAAAATTATTAAATGTTTTGGATACACCGGACAAGAAAAATCATATCTACATACACAGTGGAATCATTACATTAAATAACTCGAGATGTAAAAACGATGCAAAGGTGATTGTAGTATGTTAAGGTGCACTAAGTTTCTTGATGAAGTAATGCCCTAAGGATGGGTCAATTTCAGGTGAAAAAAAATTATAGTGTATAATTGAACACTCAAAAAACATACCAGAATATACCAACATAGAGGCATATTTTACTATCTTTGTTGGAAAAGTCCAAGATCACTTCAAGTTCAAGTTTGTTTATTTATATAGCCCTTTATCACAAGCAGGAGGACTTTACAGAGAATGAGCCTAACTAGGTCTAACCAATCAACAATCAGTTGTGAAACAAAATGATATAGGGCTTGATCTTGATTGAATAGTAGACAGGCAGCATGGTGGCTCAGTGGTTGGCACTGTCGCCTCACAGTAGGAAGATCTGTGGTCTATTCAGTGTGGAGTTTGCATGTTCTTCCCGTGTCTTGAGTGGGCTTCCTTCCACACTCCAAAGACATGCAAGTTAGTTGGACTGGAGACTCTGAATTGCCCATGGGTGTGACTGGGAGTGTGAGTGTGATTGTCTCTCTATCTGTGACCTGTCCAGAGTGTCTGCCTGCCTTCTGCCCAGTGCATGCTGGGATAGGCTCCAGCCACCCCATGATCCTGAATAAGTGGGCAAAGACAATGAATGAATAGTAAACAAACAAAAAAAATTAAATCCTGAAATATAAATTTGCCAACAACCTGCCATACCAGTTTCAAGCAATGTTGCAATGCCTTCATGCAATGTGTTGCATCACGTCAATTTAGGAGGTTCTCTGTGCCTTCAGCTGGGCCTGGAAAAACAATCTAGGAAATCCTGCTGCAGTGAGTCTTCTTTCTTACGCTGCTAGGAGTGGAATGGGAGAGACTGATACCTGGAAACAAGTAGTGTAAATCAATGTTGGTAATGAGCCAAAATCTAAATTATACAAACGCTATCTAGCGATGAGCCATTGGCGAGATTTTCCTATTTAATCCCCGTCACCATACCATACTTCACGGCATCTTTCACTAGGCTCTCTCTCGTATCAGATTTCATTTTGCACTCTATTCAAATAGAGTGAAAAACAATCATTTTACAATAATCATCGCCTGAGATTTCCTTTTATATGTGTAGACTGTCACTGAATTATCCAAGGGTAATAGTTATCTGGCTGTTAACAGTGTTAAGAGTGTCATAGCCTACTCTACTGTAGGTGTGCATTACATGGGATTCATTCAAATAGGTAAACATCAGGCAGCAGTTACCCTTCTATAGCCTACTCGATACACAATGATCATATTTATTTTGTATAATAATGTGATCACAATTATTCATCAAGATTATTGGTTCTGATGAATTGGTGCTGACAAAATGAGATTCGGTGTATAGTGTTGTTGTTATAGACACTAGGCTATATACTGTATATAGAGGACGGGGGTGGGATGCTGCAGCAACCTTGGCCTTCATGCCCTCATTGTACTGGATTTTGTGATGATTGTTGAGGTCATTGAATAGATTGGTCATATTACTGTAAGGTGCACCAGCAGCTCTAAGGTAAAGTTTACTTTGCACAGTATTTGTGCATGCTTCACGTCATCGGGTTTGTATTCCCAGATGACTGACAATAATACAGTTTTCGCTACTAAAAGATTTTTGTTTTTGCACTTGGAGGACGGATTTTCCTCTATCATCTATCGATTCTACATTCTTAAACTGGCATTTGGACCGATGCAATGCCAGTTAATTTAGTTTTGGCTATTCACTTCTTGAAGTTCAGGCACTAGGCTACTTGTTTCTCCTGCCAACTACATGCAAAACTTAACTCTTTCTGCTGAGCTTATAAATGCTTGATTCATGGAATGGTGGATGTAAGCAGAGACTACGTTGTATGCTGTTCAGTAGTGTTTAATATCTAAAAATGTAACGGCTACGATACCACGGAAAACTAGAAAAGCAATGTCTCAGAACGATGCTCACAGAGATGCTTTGCTAAGTTACTTGTGTTACCACACTTGAACAGCTTTGCAGCAACCTCTGCACAGGGGTTTTGATATGTTGGTGGGGTGTCCATCTTTGTTGGCTCTGCAAGCGAAATGGTTCTGTATTTTGCTTCTGGAACCAATTTTGTTAAACAAGTTTAGAAAGGAGTTGGATTCAGTTCAAGACGTGGTGGACTGTTTGTTGCTGTTAGCATGTTTTCAGTTGTTCGACTCCGTTGAAATTTGCACTTACTGCTGCAGTCCACTGTCTATTCTTTTAACTATTCCAATCTATGTGCAATCCGCATGCATGTACCTTCTGGAGGTGAATAGGAATTTCATCTTGCAGATCACAATTGGTCATATCGAATTTTTATAATTACATGTTGAACTAAATCTTTCGCAGTGCTATCAAAATAGTATGGAAATTTAGGTTGTCGTGGCTTGATGACTGATTGGTTGCTATGCTCATTGTGAATAGCAGAGGAACGTTAATGGGACTTTTTCATAGTACAGTGCACATTCTAAATACAATTAAATGTTCACATATTGTTGAATTCTGCATACAAATCGTGTAAGCTAAAATCATGATATAGGATTATACATGATTAATTGTGCAGCCCGAAGCCTGATGCATTTTGAATGCATGAATGCCAGAAATACGGGTAGAATAGAGCATTCAATTTAATTTGCAATGCTTCAAGAAAAAGCTAGTTGCCTACATTAATGGAAAAAATACATTTACAGTACTTTAGTGTTATTGTGCATCTGTTGGTCCAGGACATTGTGTTTACATGGTACAGGCCTTAGCCCACTGAGACACCAGGACGCCCCAGGCTCTGCAATGTTAAATCTCAACTTTAACTTGGCCATTAGCTTTTATTCATTTTATGATGAAATATATGGTCATGTGATTTGTGACACTCCAGCAGTGAAAGTCTTTCAGTTTAACAAGTCTTGCTGTAATCATTTAATGGTGTAATAGTGCTACTTTGACAGGTATGAAAGGATGCGTCATAGGTGAATTGTTTTTGGACAATCAAAAAACAATATTGAGGTAAACAAAGTAAAGCTGCTGTCCACCCAAGTCTCCAAAACAAAGAAAATCAATGCAGTTAAGTAAAATCATCTACAGCAAGTGACACATTATTTTGTTTCTACAAATTGGAAATGACACCTATATTGATGCATTGACAAGAGGTTTGGCCTGAGCATTTGGAATGGAATTTAACATCCACACCATGTTAGGCTATATGGTAAATAGAAGAACTACGACGGTGAACAAAATGGTTAGGTTTTACTAGATTCTACAAAAATGATTGCTTTGTTCACTACAGACTACAGCATTACACAACAACCAGTCCATTGTACATAGGCAACAACAAATGCATTGTGCAAAATGGTTAGGCTAACTGTTTCAATTCAAATTGTGCTGGATGAAATGAAGCCATCCTCAAAAATGTTAAAGATCAGTTTGAAAAAGTGAAACGTGTTTCTCAGAAATGTTTTCACTATAATCTTGTATCTTTCCAGTTTCAGTTGCAGGTTGAGAAATTTGTGTGAAATAGGCTATATACAATTCCTCCTGAAGGAAATGTTAGATGATGCTTTCAATTGTAGTTCTGTTGTCCCAATTTTGCCTTTCTTCCCTCTCCTGGGGATACTAGTTTAAATTTTGCGATTGCAAAGAGAGCTTAGATAGAATTGATTCATTAGAAACTAGTTAAAGGGGCATTACATAATCTATGACTTTTATCGATCGAATTTCAACAACATTGACAGGTCTCTGGCTCAGCTTTTGGTGGCCTGTAATTGACACAAATAATTAAGTCACATTAATCATAATCATAATCATAATAATAATCATAATTAGAGCAGAGCTCCAACAGAAATGTGTATTTCTAAGAGGTAATAATCCAGCAATAATGCTTGCTGGATGAAACCTACTTGGTTGTTAATTTACAGCCATGGGAAAGTGACTTTTTCTTTTTTTTTTTACAAATTCATACACAGAAACTAACACAGTGTGATAAGAATTTTGGCTGAGGAAATAATGGGCTCATGCATTTTGGAATTTGTACTTGTTAGAGTTAGAGTTTAATTATGCAGCCATAGATCGAGCAGGCTATTTGGAACAGACATCCCCTACCACCCAACTCTACCCTGCTGTTATGACAAAAGGGTAGACGCTGCTCAACATCAGGAAAATGTTCAAATCTCAGTATAGGAAGTTTGTACACTCAAGTTATATGGGATTGTAAAATACACCGTCTAGTTCCCTGAGGTTTTCAAATATATTGAGTTTACACATTAACATGACAGCATGACATCGGATAGAGATAACAGAACTGCTATTTATTTGAGTTTGTTTGAGTAGACTGATTCCAAGATCCTCCTCTAGTTTGCCCAGTGGTTTTACTGCTTCCTTGCCTATATTTTTTTGTGATCGTTGTTGACAGTGTGCTTGACGGTGTGCTGCTGGTGCAATCCTTCGTACTCTAACAAAGCTCTACCCTTCCCCCTCTATCACTTCATTCCCTCTCATCCCACTCTCTGTGCTGGACGTGGGTGATTCTACCGCCTCTGCCTTACCACCCTCTGTATCATTACATTATCCTCTTCCATACCATCATTCTCTTGCTCCTCCCATATCTTATCTCATGATTCCCCGTCTTTTGTGTACTTGTACTTAATGCATGCTCAAACACCTGGCGAGTATTTTCCAGTTTGTCATCATATGAGATAAGTGCATTTGTTAAGAAAAAACACTCAACAAATCTGCGGTCATTAACCAATTTTACTACAGGCTGTTTAATATAGTGTATGTATCATATGTACTGCATATAGTGTATGTATCATTCTCTCATAAACCCCCCTTCTCTTAAAGGCAAAATGTTCTTCCTTCTTGTCAAAGTCAGAATACTGATCACTGGAAACGGATGAAAGCAGGATAGGTCATGCTGTACATTCTAAACCCAAAGCAGCAGTCCCACCACCCACACATCTTCTTCAAGCAATATTGAAATGGTGTGAATGTATAAATGTGAATATCTTGAAGTAACCTATCCATTATTGGTGTCACTGAGATATTTGTTCAGTGGTTGAAAACATAAAATGAGCAAATCGGGAAAGGCCACTAGTGATATCCCTACCGTAATTGTGCGTTTCTCTGTTCTCAGTACCCATCTTTGTAGTTCAATGCAAGTATCTGTGTGTCTTCAAAAAACTGCCTTCGTGTCTGTTTCTTACAGTCTTCCAGGTAACGTCTTGTGGGTGAGTGGGTGGCTAGGAGGATGGGCACAGGGTGAATAAATCAAATTTATGCTGTAGTGGTTTTGATAGTCTATATAGGGCTACAGTCATGCTTTGTGCACTCTTTTAATCAGGTTTTATTGCACTAGAAAATGATTTAAAATGCAGTTATTAGAGATTGTGTCAGATGTATACAAGTACTGTATTATATAGGCTAAAAGTCAAAGTTCTAGATGTTTATGTTAAGGTGTAAAATTAAAATAAAGGAGAACTTAATTGCAAAAGTATACAGATCCTTGGTTTCATTTTGGGCTAAATGGGGTCACTGGCAAATGTTTTTTCAACATTTCATCATGTCATTTAGGTTGTATTTATTGGACTTGAACAATATTTTGTACTTTTAGAATTGTTCTAATTTAGCCTTTGTGTCCACAAAGCTGATGCCAGGTTGCAACAATTAACATAACAGGTGCAATTCAATATGATTTTAGGGTTTAGGAGCGACTCTTAACTAAAAAAACATGAGCATAGCAACATGAAATGTGTCCTTCACTTAGGGATGGCATTGAAGTCTAGTTCCTGAGGTTTCAAAGAAATAAAAACAACAAAAAAAACAACAACAACCATCCCCACCCACTACTATACGTGAAAATAAATGCAGTGCACTTGTATTGAAGTCTTCTTTTGTAATTTTGCTACTGAAGTCAATGGTGACATCTGACGGGGGACAAAATATGCAGTTTATTGGAATGCAGTTGTTACATGCAGATATTTATTTGAAAATTTGACTGATGGTCTATCTTCCCATGTCTCCCACAGGATCCAGCAGGAATCTTTGAGCTGGTCGAGGTTGTTGGCAATGGGACCTATGGACAGGTGTACAAGGTAAGATATGATGTGGGGCAGTGGAACCTCGTAGTCTGTCTACGAGGCAGGCCAACATTGGGCTTACACTTGGTGATCACACACGTGATGCATTTGTGTTGTTTTAAACTGTGTGACAATTCCACGCAAGTAGATGTAACTGATGAGATGTGGTTATCGAATGAAGTATTGCAGCATAAATATTCATTGCAATCATTCTTTTGCGTACAAATTGCAATTTGTACGCAAAAAAATGATGTTGTGGTACCAGATTTTCTCATTTGAAATGAATGGACTTCCATTGGAGACTAATGCATTCAACACATTAAATGTGATTCCTCCGTAAGACCTGGATGATCAGTTGTTGTAATATTGAGCAGGTTGGAGTTTGTAGATTGAGGCCACCTGAGTGCCTACCCCTTATCAAATATTCTGTGCATTAATTCCTTTTAGATTATAGCAGATTTAGCTCAGTGCTGTGTCAATCCATGTTTTGGCTAACAGTACGAAAAAATCAGAATTGCTGTGAAGGCAAGATAAGATAGTCCAGTAGACGCTGTAAAATAGGAGCAACAAAACTTTGTGATGAAACAAGTTGCCACATCTAAAGGGTGAAATTGTAGTTTTTGAAGCGATGAACTCCAAGTTAATTTTAGACCTGACTGGCCACAGTTAAGGTGATCAAATCTGTTCCCCTTCAATCAGGGCCGTCACGTGAAGACTGGCCAGCTGGCTGCCATCAAGGTGATGGATGTTACAGAGGAGGAAGAAGAGGAGATCAAAGCTGAGATCAACATGCTGAAAAAATACAGCCACCACCGCAACATAGCCACGTACTACGGTGCCTTTGTCAAGAAGAGTCCCCCAGGACACGATGACCAACTCTGGGTCTGTCTAAGCAACCTTGTCACGGGCTTGATGGTGTTACAGCAGTACGCCTCATTGATTGTGCTCACCAAGTATCTGTTTGTCTGCATGTAGCTGGTGATGGAGTTCTGTGGGGCGGGCTCAGTGACGGACCTGGTGAAGAACACCAAGGGCAGCTCTCTGAAGGAGGACTGGATCGCTTACATCTGCAGAGAGATCCTTAGGGTGAGAAATCACACCAGACCAGACCAATGTGCAGCAGTAGGGTCTCCTGACTGACCAATTTTGACTTTGACTTTGTCTGTATCCAGGGCCTCTCCCACCTCCACACCCATAAGGTCATCCACAGAGACATCAAGGGCCAGAATGTGCTGCTAACAGAGAACGCAGAGGTCAAACTTGGTTCGTTGATGAGATTTGTTCTTTTAATGCATTGCTGTTAGAATCTACCAGAATTCATTGGGAATTGTCAAAAAAGAAAGGTATTTGGCCATTGTTTTCCAAAAGTATACCAACCCTGACTGTCACCTCCCTGCCTCCTCTCCTTCCATTGTCCACACTCAGTGGATTTTGGGGTGAGCGCTCAGTTGGACAGGACCGTGGGGCGAAGGAACACCTTCATCGGGACACCCTACTGGATGGCACCAGAGGTCATCGCCTGTGACGAGAACCCTGACTCCACCTACGACTACAGGGTAACATCTGCACTGTGTGTTTGTGTGTGTGTGAGACTAGACTGTGAGAAAATATGAAAGAGATTAATCTAGTCACCTGTGTATCTCTGCAGAGCGATATCTGGTCCTTGGGGATCACAGCCATTGAGATGGCCGAGGGAGCTCCCCGTAAGTGCAAACACTCACTCGCACACACCTTTTTTTATTTTGCTGTTGCATCATACATTGCTATGAACACAACAGCAAATGATCTCTTGTAGTCTCGGAGCCCATGCTATATAAGACGTCATGACTCAATCCACCTTGCGCCGTATGAAACCTTGTGGGCTGTGTTTTCAAAAGGACAGCTCACTCACTGTAATCAAGGTAGTCTAGTCGTGAGCTGGCAGTTGGTCTGTGGGGGGTCGTTGTACAGAACTGTGTGTGCCACTTAGCTGGAAGATCTGTCTGCTTGGGAAGTTGCTTAAATGTGGTGTCAAACCTGACTGAGAGTGAAGAAAATTCCACCTACGAGTAGCAGCTTAGATGCTTGTCAATCCATGTAGTGAGGAAATTCCATGTTAAAAAAGGAGCACAACTTTAATTAGTTTGACAACTTTAGTGACCACAGTATAGGACGTAACTTAAGGATTACGCTTATCGTGAGATGTTAAACATAATGAATAACAACAGCTTTGTGCAATTTCTTTTCACAAATGTATAAAATCAAATCGTCTGACCATGTTTGGTGTTGGGTGGGCCATGATAGTTTGACTTATGACCCTGCCTATTGCTGACTGCAACGGGCCTACTCCAAGCCATCACTTGTACACTGTTGAGAGCTGAATTCTACACTGCACTTAATGTTATTGCATCTCTCACTAAATCGGTAACAAAATACCCTCGCAATCAAGGTAGTACAGTTTATGAGCTGTGTGTTGTTAAAAAAAGAAACATTTCTTCTTCACTCTGCCTGAGTAGCGCGGCCACCTGCTGGTAACAGCTAACCGAGTTAGCTAAAAATAATTTAGCAGTCGAGAATATTATCAAGACTTAAAAATATTTAAGCATAAGTTGCAATCTTGCTTCTAAAGTAGAAGTACATTTCTACCACTTTCAGAATTTTCCTGCATTGAAAGCCACATATTCCCTTTATACATACCGCTTCTAATCAATGGTGTAGAGAACAGAGCTCCTACAGACCATTATCCTGTTGTGAATGACATAAACCATGCAGGCTAACTGTCAAGCTGTTGTTGATGTGCTGTTATAAATTATGCAGTGTGTACTTACTCACTTGATCAGTCTCATTACAAGTGTGTTTTCTGCTAATGAATTTGCAATGTTCCTTTCTATTTGTTAGACTTTTTGTTGTTAGTTTAGCCTGGCCAACACTTTGTCATACAGCCTTTCACTTTAGTATAGCATTCATAGTTTTATTGCAATTTTGATAAAGAGAGTAGAGACCATAAAGCCTGAATGTTGGTTATGAATACACACTCCGGGGGAAGGTGATATCGGAGCTTGAAAGTTCACAGTTCACTCCAAAATGAAAATTTGTACAACTACCAAAAGTTAGCTACTGCAGGCCCATCTCAGCCTTCTCCCGGCGAAGTGTACAGGGTCTGTTTGATTGGCATTCCAAAAAACGCATAAAATGACCGTCAAATGTCCCTAAATAATAATCCAAGTGTTTTGTAACCAAATGATTGTACAAAAGGCCTATATTTAACTCATTACCTCTTATATTTACTTCACTGACAAGTGTGAATTGTTGTGCGTCTTTTCACACGCACTCTTTAGCGTTCTGCTTGCTTGCTGTGCTAGCACATGACCATTCCAGCTTAAAAACAAAACATGGAAGTGTCAGTGAGGTAAATATGGACTCGCTTTTGGACTCGCAGTGAAATTGTTTTGCTTCAAATTCTAAACAAACACTCCTCGTGATTTTGAGGCTGAGATGGAGCTGCGGCAGCTAACTTTGTGTGGTCGAACGAACGTAAGTGGAGTTCTGACTGACATGGGGATGAGTGGATGACGACCAATTTATCGTTTTGGGGTGACCAGTTCCTTTAATGGAAGTCCCATCTAAGCATATTGAAGAAATAAAAATGTTGCTTTAACTATGAATCTTTGTTTTATTTTCCCATCATGTAAAGTAATCTGCGCTGTGCTATACATATTTCAAAACAGGCTGTAATTCAGTGTGGCATGTCATATGTTATATGAAGCAGACGCTACTCTGATATCAGTGTAACTGTGATCCTCCAATTATAATTATCCTGAAATGAAATTCACTGCTTGCCTTTGGCTGCCTCAGTCACGTTGCATATGTCCAAAAGACTGCCTTACAAAAGCCTATTTACCGTGGAAACTGTAAAGCTAACCAGACAGGTTTAGCTACCTACCTACGCTGGGAACACAATGACTCACAGTCCTTGCTCTTACACTCAATGCAACAATAAGCCTGAGGCACCAGGAAAGATTGGATAACAGGAGCCAGAACCATGCATGAGGATTCAAAGAATATGTGTGATGGTGGCTAGTATTATTTACAAACCATTATGTGTAATACATGGATACTCTATCTCTGCCATTAAAAATGATTCCGATGTGACTTTGTTTTCTTCTCTAAATCCTCCTACCCATGTTGGGAGCTGTGGTATAATGACACCTAACACCTCTCACCCACTCCTCTCTTTCTATAGCTCTGTGTGATATGCACCCTATGAGAGCCCTTTTCCTCATTCCCAGGAATCCCCCTCCTAAACTCAAATCCAAAAAATGGTGAGTGCTTAAGCTTCCTGCTGTTACTACTTTTTTTTTTTTTTCCACTCAACATCGTTATTCATAGGTGCAATACAGAATGCCTGAGTTTTTGCTTGATAACCATAATAGAAACATAACGATTGTAATCCATGTCAAATTTCAAATAATCTAAATGCTATGGTGACTAAAAGATAAAATGGTAATAATAAAAAATAAAAATCAAACCAAGAAACACTTCAGTAACGCCTACATCATTACATTACATTAGTACAAACGGCAAAATAAACACACTGTTGCACCCACATATCCCATCTATTGTTATGCCCCTTCCTGCTGGTATACATATTCATAAAGATAATATCAAAGATATCAATCAACAATACAACAACAGTATCAATGACCATAACCATTATAATAATACCCTTCACACCCTGTGGATCACACACACAGACACACACATTATGCAAATACATCATTTATTACAAGTAATCTTATATTATCATGGATTTTGCTACCATTAAGGCTCCTTCTAGACCTCAAGCTTACCCCGACCAGCCCCCTTTCAACCTGGCAAAGGAGGGTTCCATGTTTAAAGTGTCTATAAGGAGCTCCCTCTATTTCTGAACGGGAAGGCTGTGTGGTGGCTGCCATCCCTGTGTTAGCATTTTCTTAGTGGCCATGATTCCAGCCAGCCACAAAAATCTATGTGATAAATTTAAATTAAAACTGCTGTCATCGTTCAGGAATGTTATTATAGGAGAGTTAGTTATGACTTATTGGTTATGACAGTTAAATGTTTTGTGATGGCTTCCCAGAAATTTGGAACAGAGGGACACTCCCACTGCACATGCAAAAAGTCCCATGTTAGTTTAACTGACACCGAGTACAGTTTGGGGTTGGTGTGGCATTCATATTAAATCTTAATTTGGGTGTCAAATATAATATGTGAATAAACTTAAAATTAACTGATAGTTTGGATTCTGTGAAGATGATGATACACTTTTGAAACTCTTTCCCAATTAATAGGGGCCCCAAAGCACTGCATAGCTAGATTTTATATTGAATGTTCTAGTAGGTAATTATATATGGAAGAGAGACTAGTCCTTTTGGATGACTAGAGAGGTTATTGATGAAGGCAGCTAAAGAATGAGTGTTAAGTTGGGAGTAACTCCCCACAGCCTGAATAGTGGAACTTTACAGTAGATAAAAGAAGAAAGGGGAGTTAGGCAAGTTAAATGTCAGGCTTGAAAGTAGAGTGTAAAATTGGGGACTGATAATCCTCCCTACTCTCTCTTTCTTTGTAAAAGGATCAGTATGATCTTTGGTCGCCTACCATTCCAGAGAAAACAAATGCTGTGTGTTCTTTCCCAATATTTAGGTGGGGGAGCTAGAGGTAGCAAAATGTATTCTTGGAAGGATGTTCATGTTCATTTTCATAATGGATACTCTGGCTGAATAGTTTTTTGATATAGTCTTGCTTGTAGATTAAGTAGATTTTGAATTCATTTTATAACTTGACAAATGACTAAACTGAACAGAAGGACATCATCCGCAAACGAAATGTAATGTTCCATTGATTTAACATCAGTAGGCTTAATATCAGGTGACTGACATATAGGCTGTGCTAGCTGTTCGAGGGAGAAAATAAATAATAAAGCGGTGAGTGGATCTCCTTGATTGCTTCCGGAGATCTTGAGAGGAGGAGAGCAGAAGTTATGTGGATCAACTCCGGAATATCGACTCTGGCTCCCGTTTACACGTGACCCCGATGCAGAAAATTACGAGAAGATGTATGTGTAAAAGAGGCTATAGACTGACCCTTGTTATGGGATAGACTGTTGGTTCAGGGCTCTGGGCAGCAGCAGCCCAGCTACCAACTGTTCCATGTCTGCCCTCCCCTCCCTCCCCCTCTGCCTCACCAGTTTATCTTCTACTAATCTCCCCCTTCCTCCCAGGTCCAAGAAATTCATTGACTTTATAGAGGGCTGTCTGGTCAAGACGTATCCCAGCCGACCGTCCACAGAGCAGCTCCTCAAGCACTCTTTCATCAGGGACCAGCCCACCGAGCGCCAGGTCCGAATCCAGCTTAAAGACCACATTGACCGTACGCGCAAGAAAAGGGGAGAGAAAGGTAAGCGAATGAGATACAAAGAGTCTGGCCTCAGTGAGTGGCTTTGAATGGGCATGAACCAGCTTACATTGTATGGTGTATGTGGATAGTGATGAAGGGATGATGTTTGTTTTTTCATGTTTCGACTTTCCTTTATTCTCATTTTCCTCTAGAAGAGACAGAGTACGAGTACAGTGGTAGTGATGAGGAGGATGAAAATCGTGGAGATGAGAGAGAGTCAAGGTAATTGCACTTCAGTGTCCTGTCCAAGTAGTATGCAGTTTGTATCCTGGGCTAGTATTCTCCATGTTAATGATTGTCCCCATAAACCTCTCTGTTCTATCTGCTGCTTTTGTTGTGTAGTTCAATCCTCAATGTGCCCGGCGAGTCCACCCTGAGGCGGGACTTCCAGCGTCTGCAGCAGGAGAACAAAGAGCGTTCAGAGGCTCACAAGAGGCAACAGGCCCAACTGGCCGCTCAGCGCAGGGACCCTGAAGAACACAAGAGGCAGCTGTTGCATGACCGACAGAAACGCATTGAAGAGCAGAAGGAACAGCGCCGCCGCCTTGAAGAGGTAATGCTTGACTTGGGGAGTTAATATCTGTAAGGAAACGTCACAGGATGTTTTACTTGCCTTCCAACTTTTCTTCTGTCTTGTGGCTGCTGCTGAGTCCTTTACAAAGCAATTGGCATCCCAGAATTTCCCACTGGGATTGTTGCCATCTTGCACTTGGGAGTGAAGTTGTGTACCTGCAAAAGAAAATATTGCATAAACTTATTTTATGTAAAAGTGTTATATCATTTGTCCATTCCAGAAAAAAACCTGGAAAAAAAGTAAAAACACATTCACTGTGCTTTCTCTCATGTAAAACTAGGGCAAACCAGCTGGCACACTTGCCACACGATAAAGGATGTAGTGCGTTCCAATTTGATGTGTTACACAAAACAACTGTTTGACTTTGATGATTGAGAATCAAATGCCACTGACCACAGTGTTGAGTTTTTCTCTACATCTTATGTAGGTAACACTGAATTTGGACAGTCAAATGTTGATACTCAACTAACAAAAAGATGCTCAACAAAGGTATGGATGTCCCGATTAACTTTTTTTTGTCTCCGATCCGACTCAAGTTTAATATTGAGTATCTGCTGATACCGAGTCCCAATCCAATATTTTTGTAATTTTGTTTTATTTATTTATTTTTAACAATCAAACAGCTGCATAGCATCACTCTGATCTAAAACAAAAAAAAAACTCAAATCAAACCAAGTAAGGAAAAATGAACTGCATTAAGAATAAATGGTGTACAGCATGGCTGCATTTCTTTTATCTTTAATAGTCTTTGTCATTGTTGCTATGTTTAAAAACTAAAGTGGATGTAGCAATAATTTGACAAATAATGCACAGAAAAAATATGCACCCACTTTTTATAATCTATGTGCATTGTTTACGGGTGTAACTTTAATGAATTTTATTAAATTAAGCTAGCTAGCAAGCTAGCAGTAGAGATGCTGGCCAGCCAGCTAACTTGCTTGTTAGCAGGCTCGTCTTTAGCTTGGCATCAAAGCAAGCTAGCCAAGAAATAATTGATAACAAATAAATAAGACATTCACAGATATACTAAAAATTACATGCAGAATTGGCTTTGCAGTGGCGTTAGATACGGTTAGGGTTAGATAGGGTTTCAAGATGCGTGTCCACTGATGTCTCCTATCTGTCCAGGGCGACCAAAAAAGACAGATAAACCTGCTAACTTGTTCATCCACTTTCTTCTCACACAGCTAATCATCTGTTCTAATCAATTTAGTTTTATTTCAAATGAAAGAATCCTATATAGGCGCTTTAATTGGCCTGGAGTAACCCAAATGGATCAAATCTGATTTAAGTTTCAAGTCAGTTGAAACAACCAGGCTTCCATTGGAGAAAATTACATGTTTGCAGATTACTTCACTTCTTTAGTGCATCTTTGGGTGTAATTTTGATTCAAAATAAATTTGTTCTGCACACTTAAGTAAAAAATGGCTCAACAGTTTATGATCAAAATAAACATATGTAGTGATGCGGCAGACCATGCGTAGGTATTGTACGAATCAATAATGTGTAACTTTTTATAAGATATGTATGACCGTTGTGAGAAATAACAGCTTGTGCAAGTGTAACTTGTGGTAGCAGTTAGATGAAACTAATGGTAGATCTGCTATCAAGCAATTTCTGAAATGGAAAGCAGAGAAAATATTACCGTTATTGGCGTGTTTGCTTAAGTACCACTGACAAGACTAATATGAATGCCCACTGACTGGTGATTAAAACAACTTCCATATTAGGCTACAAGTATTGGTGGACTAGTGTAGTAGTTGACAGAAGTCGATGTCTGAGTATGCAGTTCTATTTTTGTCAATATTTCTTGTCAGTCTGAATGTTTCTAGGGTAGTAGGTCATCTTCTCTGCCTAGTTGCCATCTTCTTATGGTTTCATCCCTCCAATGCCCAGTTGACAAAGTGCATTCACTGCAGTAACAAATTGTGAGTAGGCTATAGATTAAAGGCCTTGTGGAAAGCCCTGCCTTACAGTCTCTAGCTTTTAGCCTCCATTAGTAATAGGCTAGTTGATTGGCTGGTGGAGTCAGATTAATGGTAATTTTATGTATGATGTGTCACCATTTATCAATAAATATATGAGAAATTTGTCTGAGATTTTGGCAACATACTACTCTCTCAGTCCATCCTGTTTTGTGTTGGATAGTAATTTTGCACTGATCATAGAACCATGTCATTGTTTGACCGGATAACCAAAGACAGAGGCTGTGGAGCAGATATTGATGGACAAGAGAAGGAGGAGAATAACAGTCAGAGGTTTTTGAGTCTATGCCGTGGTTTAATTTTTAGGGTTAACACATTACAGTTCAACATTGTCAATCAGCTTATTTGTGGGCTGACAGTGTCAGTAGATGTGAAAATGTAAAAAAAAAAACTGTGTGGGATTTGAAAGAGGCAACCCTCTTCACAGTAAAGGTCACTATCCATTCTGTAGCTGAAATACCCAATAAATATCCTTTGTTATCTTGTCATGATTTACTTGCAATTTATAGATGAAATATGAACTTGGGAAAATAGGATTTAGACCTACAAAAGCTCCCTGTTAGACCTTGAAGAGAAGGAGACAATTCTGTTGGTTTTCATTTGTTCTTCATTGTTGTTATCTTATATTTCTGGAAAGCCTACATTAAAGTGTTCTCAGCATTGACAGGGAATTTTAATAATTTTGATATTCAAAAATTAATTAAGTCAGTTTTAAATGTCCATGCCCAAGTAGTATCAGTGCCATGGTGAGGTATTCCACTGCAGTAAGGATTTTACTCCCCTATCCTACCTCCTCCTCTATCTTACCTGTCCCCTCTGTTCAACAGTTATTAATGATGAACTGACAACAACAGGCAAGTGGACATGAGTTTGGAGTGTTTTGTGTGTCATTACCAAGTGGGAGGTTCTCTTTGCACCACAAAGAGCAAGCCTCTATAAAGAGAGTTGTTTTAATGTCCTTTGAAAAAGCAGATAAAACTGCTCCCTGTCGCTGTCAAAAATGAATAACTGACCAAGACTTTGAATCAGAGTAACACTCTCAGAAGAGGCTGCAGTAGGTGTGTGTGTGTGTGTGTGTGTGTGTGTGTGTGTGTGTGTGTGTGTGTGTGTGTGTGTGTGTGTGTGTGTGTGTGACTCACAACTGCTATTCTCTGCCCCGTCTCCCCTCTCCCTTTATTTCTGCTTTTTCCAGCTCTCTGCACAAAAACAAGGGAGGGTTTGCTCATAAGCAAGCTATCCATTATAAATTCCCTTGTGCAAACATAGTCTCCATGCTCATTTCTCTTTTTCCTGTCACCCTTTTCTCCCAGCAACAGAGAAAAGAGCGAGAGATGGTGAGGCAGCAAGAAAAAGGTCCCCATCGGAGACTTGACGATATGAGACGAGAGGAGGATAGAAGGCTGGCTGAGAGGGAGCAGGTAACCAACCACAGGACATGTAGGGCTGCAATCAGCCAATCGGTGAGAGGTGTGGGTGTGTCCGTCAGCAACCCTGTGCAAGTCGCTCTGGTGGTGAAATTCCATGAGTAGGTTGCCATAGCAGCAAGGATCTAAATTAGTGTATTTATTCAGAGATGAGTTTTCTGTGGGTGAGCTCTCTGCGTCTCTTATGCTCTGTTTCCAGTCTACCCTTGGTAACACAGAGTCTGGCATCATATCACAATCACCATGTAGTGCAATATATTGATTTTATATTAGTATGGTAACTTTTTTTGTCTCTATTACAATTACTTAGCAGGGATAGTGCAGGTCTTGTCACTAAACATATAAATGCAATGCCAGCATTGTAGAATTTTATCAGAACACGCAGTTTCAATTGTTGATACTGGAATGACATTACATAACTGTTTCCGCTTCTATCTTCTACCCCCTCCTCCCCCCTCTCCATCTATTTTCATCTGTCTTTTCCACTTCTGTTCCTTTTCATTCTTGCTTTCTTAACCAATTTCCTTAGGAGTTTATCAGACATAAGTTAGAAGAAGAACAGCGACAGTTAGAAATCCTTCAGCAGCAGCTGCTTCAGGAGCAGGCACTGCTTATGGTAACTCCTCCTCACTACTTAAGATTTCTTGCTCTTGACTGCAGTGGTTACCATATTCTCCTTTTGGTTGTCGTACCTCTCATCGTTAAAGGTGATTGATTGGCACTTAAATATACTATATGTGTTCTCAGAACAATATGAGTTGTTAACGATATCTATTTTTGCCAAAACACACTGCAGCGACCCTTCCCATGTCTGCTCGTGCTTTGGGTATTTGGCTTCATGTAGTGCAAAGGTTTCACTTTTTTTGCTTGTGGCCAGCTGAGACGATAACTGTCATTGTCAGATTTTAACAGCTCTGCATGTAGTTTTAACAAAATAGTCAGATACAGTCTGTAGATGCCCACCTCCTTGATGTAGATGCTCTCTGTTTGGTGCAGAGTAGGGGTGCAGCCCCCACACTGTCCTCTAATATCTCAAAGCTATTGCTTAAAGGATAAATCCAGTTATTTCAACCATTTTCTTACTTTTTGCCATCATGACAGTTGATTGTGTTCAGTATTTCATCACTTCACTGAAGAGCTTGACATAGCTTCAGTTCGCTGGGAGCGCCGCTCTCCAATACACACACACAGGGCAAACGCAATCTCCAACAGTTGAACCTAAAAACCGAATAAAACATTTGTATTTATGAATTAAAAAAAAAAAAAATTAAAATCAACCATAAACAAACTACAGTAGATATGTCTTGCTTTTATTAGGTACGGTTGATTGTATTAGTGTGGATATAGCTGATCATTTAGATATTAATACCTTGGACTGACGACTTGGTGGACTGCTGTGTTTACCGTTTGTATTGACACACTTCCTAAATTTATGACACCAGGTGGGAGATAACAGCCCACAAAAATTCCCACATATTCTACTTAATTACCACTAGAAGGTTGACGTGAACGTTTTTTCCCAGTCAGCAGATTGCATTTACCGAACATCCAATATGCACTGAACGCAGCATCCGAGTACTTGAGCAGTGTGAGTGTTAGTGTTGAGGACGTGTTTTAATCGCTTTTTGGGTTTAACTGTTGAAATTACACTGGCCGAACTGAAGCTCTAGCTTTAAAGTGAAATAAATGATGAAATTGTGAACACAATCAATCATCATGATGGCAAAAACTAGGAAAATAAGGCCCAGGTTGAAAATAACCGTAATTATCCTGTAATTAGGCTGTCTGAAAGTCACATTTTATTTGATGTGTTCAGTCAAAGAGATTTAACTGAAAGACAGATTGCGTGATTGCCTGTGACAAATGGGAGACCAAAACATAGATTTTCAAAAGTTGAACTTCAATGGATTGTATTACCTTATTATTGCAGATAATTGTGCATTGAATATTAAAGGGTGGGAGTATCAACAATATTAAAAACAATGTTCACAGAATGAAAATCACTTTTTCCTTGAAGTTGGATACCTGTTATGTGTGAATCCATCCATCTGTTTTCTTACCACTTATCGGGGTCACGGTGGCAACAGGGCAGAGCAGAGCAGCACACACAACCTTTTCCTCAGCATCGTCATTTCTGGGAGAGAACCATGGCCTCAGATTTAGAGGTGCTGATCCTCACCTAACCGCGTCACTCTCAGCTGTTATCAAGGCACGAGGTCTGGAGAGAGGCCAGTTTGGTGACATTAGGGCGGCGTCTGCTGTTGGTGGATGATGTCGTCCTTCTGGCTTCATCAGGCCGTGATCTCTGATGTGAACTGGAGCGCTTTGTAGCTGTTATGTGTTAAGTCATTTAAAATTTAAGCCAATAATAATGAATATGCACTAACAGAATAACAAACGATAACAAACACTCAACTCAATGGGAAAATTGATTTTGATTCTGTGAACTCAATATTGTTTGTGATCATCAAATGTTACTTTGAATGATAAATTTACACAATCACAAGACGATCCAGTGCATTTTCTACTTTGAGAGTATGTCATGTTTTAGTCTCTTCTGTTGCATGGAGGCATATTGGACGCGAGTCTGCATTTGTGTGACTCACAATTAAAACTCTTTCATGTCTTTCATTTCTCTTTTATTATGAATGCACTGGCCAACAAAAGGTTGGGAGACCCACGTAGGCTACAATTCACAATGAAAAACCAATAAATCAACTGACTTTTAGACAGTCTAGTTAATATACAGCATGGAAATATGGAGCTACAGACAGAGATCAATATTCTTTTGATGTGGGTCGGTAACTGACTGTTGTGCTAAAAATAGGACTACACCTACAGATGATAAAATCTACCCAAGACAGTTATTATCTCAGTCGACGAAAACAACGGTGGTCAGCTAAAAATTAAAATCCCTGTCTGTGGTTTGAGTGAATGTGCACCTGTTTACAGACATGTTTGGTCATGACCTGGCATAAATGTTCTAAAAGGCATAAAAGGTGTACTGTGTCCAGTGTGAGGTAAGCAGTTTCTTGACTGCATTGTGTGTTTGTTTGCTCAGGAGTATAAGCGTAAGCAGCTGGAGGAGCAGCGTCAGTCAGAGCGGCTGCAGAGGCAACTGCAGCAGGAGCATGCCTACCTGGTGTCTCTGCAACAACAGCAGCAAGACAAGAAGCCCCAGCTCTACCACTATAACAAAAACCTGGAGCCCAACAACAAGCCTGCCTGGGCACGCGAGGTAGCAACAATACCTACATCTGAAGCATTACACACCACAGTCGCACTACTGCACATTGCCTTACAGAGATAGTTTGATATATTCTACCTGTTCTTGTCCTCTTCATTTTAGGTGGAGGAGCGCAGTAAGCTCAATAGACAGGGCTCACCCAAAATCTGCACCACTGTCTCTGACACTGCCATCCAATCACGCTCTGACTCTATCAGCCAATCAGGAGCGGTCCAGTCTGCTCAAACCCCACCGATGCAGAGGCCTGTTGAACCCCAGGGGGGGCAGGGCAAGGTGTGTGTGTGTTTGCAAGTGTTTTGAATTCAATTGATTAGAACCTCTTAACATTTGGAGTGTGAGGAAAATAGTGATAGATAAGACTGTTTATGCCTTTCTCATCTATGTTCTTGAGCTGCACTACCTGAGAATCCTACCTTTACTTATGCCTCCTTTTTCTTCTTTTTCCTCCTTTCCCTCTCCACCGATCTGTAATTACTTCCTTCCCACATATCTAAAATTCTATCGTCTTCAAATACAAACACAATCTACATTCTTCCCCACTTTGGCCCGCTTCTCCGAACGGCTTGTGCATTCTTCCTTCCACTCTGCCCTCCGCCCTTCCTGGTTCGCTGCTGCTGCTGCCCTCTGCAGTTCCAGATGGCTCACTTGGTTCCACTGAAGCCTTACGCTGCCCCTGTCCCCCGCTCCCAGTCCCTCTGTGACCAGCCCACTAAGACCATGTCCGCCTTCCCCACCCAGGACCCCTCCCTTACCCCCACACCCCGCCCCATCCACTCCCGAGAGCTGGTGCGTCAAAACTCTGACCCCACCTCTGAGATCCCTGCACCACAGGCACACCCAATCAGAGAGGACCGCGGCCCCTGGATCCGCCTGCCAGATGTGGAGCTGCCACCCAAGGTGAGATCCTCACATACTAGTGGCAGACTTTGGCTCAACATTAGGTATAGAATCTAAACTGTAGCCCCCTTTACACCTGGCATTAACTTGTGACCCGAATCCAGCTTCTCTCCAAATATGATTTTTACTTGGATTGCATTTACACCTGGCATTAAAGTGTGTCTCCATGTTACACATTAAAATCCATCTTCTCTTTCCCTCCCCAAAATGCATATTGCTGTGCACATCACTTCCTCTCATAATATCTACTTCCAACTGACAAACTCCTTGTCTCACTTGTTCCCTATCCATGTGTATCCTGACAATCACTTTTTACGCTTGGCAGCAGTGCTGGCTGGCTAAACTGAGCACTAGACACACCCCTAGACCAATAACATTATGTCAAGGTCCGGCTAATTCAAAAAAGGGGAGCAGCAACTGAGGAAGGTGAGGTGCGAAAAACACTGTTTGCTTGGCACAGTAAGCTAGCTAATTTAGGACTAGACTAGCCTAGCAATAGCTGGCAAGGAGAAATGGTAAATAGAAAGAGAAAAATAAACCAAACATGCCTGTCCTTGCTCCTGTCCTTGGTGCCTGGTGTCACAACTACACGTTCTTTACCTAACCGGAGCCTGAACTTGGCTGGCAATGGGACTGCAACAACCAAGGGACTTGGTTGTTGCAGGTGTCTTTCTCTTTTGCCAGTTTATCCTGTTGGTTGTGCAGTGGAATGAAAGACTGTGTGCGCATTAAAACTTCCTTAAATGATTCTTGTTTTCGGTGTCAGCCATGGATTCAAGCAAAAACTGTGCACAGTCCCAGTCGTTGCAGCATATACTCTCAATCTCTGTGGACATGGCTGTGCAATATCCGGCAGCACCACGTCACTGTTAGCCTGAGCTTCTCCCCTCCGTCTTGCCCCGGGTGGAGCGGTACGACTCACCGCGGCAGCTTGTTCTCGCCTTGTCTGCAAAATCTCTGTAGCAGTTTATTATGGTTCATACAAGGATGGCTGGAGTGTGGACTCCGATAAAATGTGGTTGAAAGTCATCCATTACATCACAGTTGCATTCTCTGCAGTCATGGTTACTTCAGCTTTTGGAAATATGCAGTTCGCTAGTTAACTGGTTAATTTGCTAACCTTCAACAGCTGAATTTTTTTGCACTGCCATAACAAAACAGCCACCGCCTCCAACAGGGGGAAGGCTTGGCGCCAACAGATACCTGACAAATACCTGAGCAGAGTTGGAATTTCCAATCAGAAGCACTGACCTCGTATGTTCATCTAGGAACTACTATATTTGATGCGTTTTTTTGCCCGAGTTCCCTTCTTTTAACTGTTATGCAGGGTGAGGAATTAACTTTTTGATCCACTAGCCGCTGTCTGGTAGATTCCTCAATTCTACCAGCCACTCACATTTTTTTACCAGCAACTTTTTAAATCAGTGTTAAATATGACTTTAAAAAACATATGCCCGTTATAAGCTGTAGTTAATGGAAAACATAAGCCACACATGTTTATAAACTGCAGTTCATGTATTTTTTTCAAGTATGTTGTTAACGATGGAACAATTAAAGAAAATAATATTGATAATATGACAAGAAGCTGCTTATATCTAATGCTTTCAAGAGAGCGCAGAGAGCAGAACTGAACTTCTTTAAATGTTATTAGGTGGACCTATATAGAAGCTGGGATCTGTGTGTCGGTTCGTTCTTGTGTAACACTTTTTGTGATGCACACTGCTTAGGGAATTACAGTATACAGTATGCTGTTTAGGCTGCAGAGCCCCAAGAGCCCTGCATAAGGGCAATGCAGTATGCGGTGGTACAGCAGGCAGTACAATAGAAGTCAAACAAGCATCAGCAACTCGAGGCTGGTGTGCTGTATATTCACATACCAGGAAGTAGCTCGGTGCCTGCGCTTTTTAATGTTTTCCTTGGTAATGAGATTTCATATCGGAACGATTTGTTTTGAAGCTACATCGCTAAGTACGGTGCTCAGGAGTGGTCGTGGGAAGGAAAAAAAGGCATATTGGACGTAAATAGAGGGCAGTGCATAAGCGTCACTGTGGGAGCATGCTTCGTAAAAGGTCTGCTAACTGCTGATTGTTTTTAAAATCTTTTTATTATTATTTTTTCCCTGAGTTTCTGGCAAGCTTTGCTCACCCGCCTCAGTGGCTGGTGGGACAATATTACTAGCCACTGCTCAAAGTCTCCCACATTTGGCCGGTGTTAATTTCACGCTGTGCTCTCATGTGTTTGAACCTGGGGTGGCAACGCAGCTGCCCTGAAGAAAGTGCTGATTGACTAGTTGATCATTATATACTATCAAATTAATCTCTGAGCACCTGCAGAGGTGGTTTGTGTGATCAGATCTTCAATGCATCTTGAGGGTGCATTTACACCCTGTGTTTGGGGTTTGCTCGGTGTGACAATACATTATACAATACAGTCACCTAGGACGTATGTTAATGCCAGGTGTAAAGGGTGTCATTAGGTTTAAACACAATAAATCCTGGGTCATTTCCTAACGTATTTGCAAAACAACTGGTCAATGTGTGAGGCCATGATGTTGTCATTCTCAGATCCCCCAGAGGACGGCCTCCATTGCCACGGCTCTCAACACCAACCTTACCTCTGGCATAAGGCATCCAGTGAGAGCCAGGTACTAAACACAGCCAAATGATTTGATCAGATATGTCCTTAAATTAATGCTCCTTAAATGGTGCTATATTTGATGATGAGTTGATATAATTGATTTGTATCCTCAACTGTGGCAGCAACCCAGATCTCAGCCGTAATGATCGCTGGGAGAGAGGAGACAGTATGAGCATCGTATCCAATCTGCCCCAGACTGGCTCCCTAGAGAGGCACCGCATCCTCAGTGAGTCCCTACCTCCCTAATGCTATTCCTCTGCAGACTCTTTGCAGTAAGTCAGATTTCAACAGCATAACTACGCTGTATGACATTGTTATTTCCAGGTTCCTCCAAAATGGATTCACCCATTCTTTCCCACGATGGCCGTCATAAGCCTGGGGAATCTCGCACCTCTTCCCGCCCCGGTCGTCCTGCTGTAAGAAAGTTTTTACCAGATATTATACTGGCTCTCTCTCTTCTCCCTCACTTTTAAAACTAGTTCTGAGATGTCTGCATGAGTGTCTGGAACCTCCTAATATTGCCCAGATCTGCAATTTAAAACAAAAAGCATAACTTTAACATGTGCCCATTTTGATCTCCTGTAAGTATGCTAACTTAAGGTTTTCTCTCTTTCCACATTATGCTTTTGCATAACCTTCCCTACGCATTTTTTTTTTTTTTTAACTCCACACCATTTCCGTTTCCCTCCATGTTTCTCCTCCTCTCAAAACCCCATTTGTCCACTCTGCCTTCAATGTACAGAGTTACAAGAGAGCTATAGGAGAGGTTAGTATCACTGTGCTTGCTATCTCTATCTCTTGGTGTGTATGTTTGTGTGTTGTGCAATGCCCCATGTCCATGCATGGGTGTCATGAGGTTGTAGAAGCCTGCTGCAGCTGTAGTCCTGTATGCAGGGAGATTTGCATGCTTTACGCTGTCTTCACCTATCTTCCACACACATCTTTCGTGTGTAACTCTTTTTTTTTTTTTTTCTACGTTTGTCAGAAAATTTGAAATGGTCCCAATTTATGTACAGACTCAAAATTCAACTTTTCAGCCCATCCTGCCCATAATACCCGTCATTTGTGTTTGGATTGTCTTTACTGTAAATATTGCTGTTGCTCATTTGTATTAATTTGCTACTCATTTGTAACTTTTTTATACTGTAAAGTGTGTTGAAACATTCTGTTAAATGCTTTCTAAAATATGTGCAGGACCATGGCCTCTATGCCAAGGAGCGTGCTGAGGAGCAGCCAAGGCCCCCAGTTAAGGCCAATGATTATTCCTCCTCTTCGGACAGCAGCGAGAGTAGTGAGGAGAGCGAGAGTGGCGAGGGAGCAGAGGAGGAAGAGAGCCCCACAGATCGGTCAGTAACATCTACAAAGAGTGACATTCAGGAGGAGGAGACTTGTATTTATTTTTATTGGTGAACTTTGCTTTTAAAAGGTTTTGTTTCAGTCACAGGGATGCAGACACTGACTCGGTCAACACCATGGTGGTTCATGAGGAAGAGGGCGAGGGAGGAGAGGGGGAGCAGGCGGGAGGCTACGGGGATCAGACCATGCTGGTGCAGAGGGTGAGTCATTTATATATGTAAGGACGCTTAAACTTCACAGTGACTTCAAGGAAAAATGCACCCAAAACACTTGAGCAATATTAAACAAACAGCAATTGGCGACGACTATCTAAAACTATCTCTGGCACTGCTCTTATAGTTTGTCATTGTTTTTTATGTAATGTCAGTAGTGTATTTATGTATTGTCATTCGTTTGTGACAACTTGCCCAGGGACTACGGATGAAAATTAGTTCCTTAGCTAACTCCGGCACATTTACATTGATGTGGAACCTGGAATGTTGATTAATGTGCATTGTCCCTGTTAAATAAATAAATAAAAATAAAACATCACCAGTAAACCTCAGGTTTTGGTGTCAGTCCCTCAGAATCAAAGAGCAAGAGCTTCTTTCTAGACTCACCATTTTGCTCCAACGTTCAACAATCATACAGGGAGAAATCCATTGTAAGAGGCAAAGACACCGATCTTTCCATCAGCAGTTGCTTCAATAGACCATAAAGAAAAGCAGTCACAGCTTGTGTCTTTGCAGATCAGTCGTCGGTAGCGTGTGAAATATAATGCTCTCGACGGCTGCTTTTTGTAATTTGAACAACTGGGCACGGCAACCACGGCATTGTTCTCTCTCCATTCTCACCTTTTTTTCCACTGGAAACTCACTATGCTGTCACCATTGCTATCGCTCTCTCCACCCACACATACACGGCACAGAGAAACCCCTTCTCAAGGGCTTGTCGAAAAGCATTCTATGAAATGTAGGAAATCACTAACTGAAGTAGAAGTAGATGAGGCAGGTAGAGGGGAAAGTGGGTACACCAAAAAATGACTATGATGAAATTACATGAAATTACTGTGATGATTGAAATTACTGTGATGAATAAAATCTAAAACACTTCAACACAAAATAACTCCTGGAATACACTGAACATTACACATTGATGATATCTAACTCTATCCAAGGGTGGATTTTTCCTTTAACACAATACTTCCTAATGAAGAAGCACATACACATACATACATACATACATACATGTATGTTATATAATAATTACATGTAATAATTACATGCATATGAATTGGGAGTGGTAAAGCACACAATATGAATATATGAACATTAATATACAAACATTAACATAATAGGCATGAAATAAATAATCAAATAATGGGTTAAACTGAAAAAAAAAAAAGTTTCTAAAATGTTATCAATTGATATATGTTGGTTGACTCGGTAGGTACACTGTGCTTCAGTAAATACTGTTGGAGCCTGGATGCAAGTTGATTCAGCCAAAGACACTATCATGCTTCATTAGAAATTCACTTACATTGCTATTCCAACTCTAATTTCCAGAATTTCCTTAGGAATAAATGATGCTGCTGGGTATCTTACAGTGCCTTCACAATGTGTTCAACCCAGAGTTTTTCTGCATTTTGTGGTGTTGCAGCCTGATTTCAGAATTAAATTAGGAATAAGAGATTTAGATTTCTGGATTTAATTTTTTATAAAATTGTAAAAAATTCTAAAAACATGGTTTCCACTTTGTCATGATGTGGTGATTTTGTGTAGACTATCGACAAAAAAATATCAATCAGTTTTAAATTTGAGCTGCAACACCACAAAACGTGTCCATTGAATGCTGTCTGAAGGCACTATGTTTTTTTCTCCATAGTAAGCGTGTGCCATGGTAACTCATCCACTGCAATTTCACCTATCAATAATGTTTAAACTGTGTTTTCCTGTGAAATTATTTTTGGTTTTCATTCAGTATATCGCCTACCTGTGTTAAATTGGCACATAGCTGTAAGACATTTGGAGAGACAGCAGTATGATTCAGTGACAGACAGCATACATACTGCAAGTGGCTCCTGATGAGTTGAATGTGCAAAATGAGTCACCTTCACTAATGTGCAATATTTTTTTTGTATTTTCAATGTTGAAGTTTGTATTAAATATTTGATCTGAGCAACACAGACTTAACATTACTGTGTATTAGGTAAAGATGTTAATTCATCTTGCATTTAAAAAGAAAAAAAAAAACACCCCTACATTCACAGACCAGGCATTTTGATCGGTTGCACACATAATTAGGTTTTCTCTCTGCCATAGCACGCACAAAGCAATCTCATGTTCCGAACCAGTCCCACCCACAGCGTGGCATCTACCCACAGCACAGAAATACAGTTGCATCCCATGATTATGTAGCCTACTAGATTGGGCAATAAATATTACTGTTTGGGGATCACATTTTATCACGCTGTGGAAATAAGACATTCTGCTCATTTGCTACTGAGTGGTGCAGATACAGTTTTAACTGAAGTAAAATGGAGGGTGTAGATTGTCCTGGTGAAATTAGGAATTAGTAAGACTAAACAGCCTACATTGTGTTGAGAGGTCAGGGTGACAGTTGGCACATATATTTGCCACATGTTTTTAACATACTACCAGTAAGTAAAATCTTGATACATTTTTCCATGGAGAGGGACTCTGACACTCTGTGCAGACTGATTCTCAGCTGTTAGGCTTAGCTTCTGCCATCTGAATTTGAAATTCTGAATACGGTTTTATATAAATAATAATAAAATATATCACACATCGATTTCTGCACCTTTCTTAGATTTAGTTATCAAATGCTCAGTTTTTTGTTTTGATTGCAACAGCTTATGTTTAGCAGTCAGTCCTTTTTAAATTTGTTTTCTATCCTTTTGGTAATTATGAAAACAAAATTATACATTTGTAAGGGTGAATTTCATTTATTTTATTTGTCTATTTCTGATAATGTGCTCTTGTCCATGCGTCTTGTTTTTCCCCACGATGAAAGTGAGGCTAAGGATCCATAATTATGTTCATTTTGGAGTAAAGTAGTGCCATTACAAGAACAGCCTCATTATTATTTCTCTACCTCAAACACACCCTCCTCCAGCCATCCAAACTGCTGATGTCCCCACTGGTAATAAGTAGTCAATGAGACAATAATCAGTGTCATTGTTGATATAAATCAAGGGGTGTAGAATTCTTCCATACAAGCTATCTAATTTAAATTTGAAAAGTTTGAAAAAAGCTAAAACTTGGAGCGAGAGCAGGTTTTGTCCACTGATGGGTGGCCGGCCTCCTACTGCCTACCCAAATTGGCTGGCTCTTCTAGTGTCAAGAACACAAAGTTGGCTTTAAAACAAGCTTGGTTACAACTGTTACTTCACAACTTGTGGTTGCTGTGGTGTGCTACCCAAACTGAAGCAGTTCATTTCATATTTCAGGTGGTCATTGGTGCAATGGAGAAGCCTAGATCAAACTGTTCATAAGGTTTGGTAATACATGGCGTTGTGTTTGTGTGTGTTTCTCTTTTGCCTGAAAGACACCAGAGAAGCGGAGCCATAATGGATACACTAACCTGCCAGATGTGGTGCAGCCCTCCCACTCACCCACTGATTCAGCCACTCACTCTTCCCCTGGGAAGGACTCTGTGTATGATGTAAGTTTTCCTGTTGCTAAATATATCGGTCTTAAATTTCTGATCTATCCCTTGAATGTGTTATGCACTCGTCAGGGTTTCAGTTAGCCAATAATCACTGGCAAAAACTCAATTTCTGAAAAATGTAAATCTTTCCAGCCATAACGTCTGGTACTAAAAATGGCCACATGGTCATCCTTGAATAAGTATTATTCTTTAATACTAGATGGGCACAAAAATTGAGTTTTCTCCCATTTTGTCTGACAAACCTCCATTGATCTCCACTGACATGTTGGACAGGGCCAAAGTTTCCTAACAGACGCTGTATTACTTGTATTGCTTCTCTGCTCCACCAGTATCAGTCCCGAGGTTTGGTCAAGGCGTCTGGCAAGTCCTCCTTCACCACCTTTGTGGATCTGGGGATGTACCAATCACCAGGGGGCACAGGGGACAACATATCCATCAGCGGTGAGTCAGAAGCTTTTCAGACTTGCATCAACCTCTGTTTGGAGTGTGTTATATGTTAAACAGGTATGATCAGAAACACAAAAAAGCAGGCAACAACTAGAATCTCCCTTTAGAAATGATTGGGAGGTTTGTGTCCAGAAAGCCTGAAGTTCTGAGAGAAGAAGAAAAAAATCACCTGAACAATCACGTGAAAGAAATTGGCCTGGTTTGTCTTTTGCCCTTACTAATCTAGCCATCTCCGCTGCTGCTTCCAGGTATAGGCTCCAGGTTTGAGCAGCTGAAGATGGAGGTGAGGAAAGGTTCCATGGTGAATGTAAATCCCACTAACACGCGCCCCCCCAACGACACACCGGAGATTCGCAAGTACAAGAAGAGGTTCAACTCTGAGATCCTGTGTGCTGCTCTCTGGGGTGAGACTGGAATCTGTTCTTAGAAATGTTATCATAGCCACATTTAAACTGGAGCCCTTTTATTGTTAGACTCCATTTACATGTACACCAATACTTGCAAGTAGGTTAGATCAAGCTAAACACCTTAAGCCAACTATATTACTTAAAATATGGTTATCATTGGAGTAACCATACTGTGATTTAAAACTGTACTGAGTACTGTGAAATCAGTCAGATTATTGGAAGGTTGTATGGACATATCCACAATCGCTAGGGATTCAAAGGCATTTTCACAAATTCCTACTAGAATTTCACATGCTTACAACCAAGGGGCCAAAACTGGCCTTGGCATTTGAAGTCAGTCAAGTCCTGGGAGAGATGGTGCCAGTGTTGCTCTCTGCAGAATAACTGGAAAGTCCACCCACCCACCCATCAAGTCAATGGAACCTAGGCTTTTCTTCTGTGTCTGCCTAATATCTATCTATCAAATATATTACATCTCTAATATCTCCCCTTATGGTGAGGTTCTCAGTAGTGAGAACAAATTCTAATGTTTGTGGGCTTTTCACTTGCTTATCTCCTGGGTGTTGAGGCGGGTCAGAGCTGGGTTATTTTAACCCTCCTTTGCCCCGGCTCGACATCTTGACACAGAAATCAAAGCTGCGTCAGCCTCACCGGGGCTCTGGTCGTAAATGTGATCAAAATTGAAATTTTGCGACCTGGAAATTGGGTTTGGATGCACTGGTGTGGCTACAAATGATTGATGTTGTGCGACTTTAATGAATAACCTCTTAAGAGCGAGCATCGCAGCTCCTCTCCTGTTATCACAGCTGGTTAATTGGCTTAACCGACTCCTATCTATCTGGTCCATCATGGGGAAAAAAAAGTGAAACTGATTATTTCTATGCACCACACTGCGTGCATGTGTTTGTTAGTGTGTGCTAGACAGACTTGACACTTTTTAGTTGTCAGATGTGTCAAATTGTCCAACACTTATTACCCTGCTGGTCGGTTTGTTTGGCCTTGACAGTCAGGATTCTGTATGATAGCAGGGTTGAGATGTGATGTTTAGAGAGCAGAGAGCAGGAAGCCAGGCCAACAACGGATGGTAAATGTTTCTATTTTCCATATCTAGATATAGAATATATCCACAATATGCACCAATGGAAGACAGCTATGGTTGGCAAGAAACTAGGTTGGTCGCATGGAAAGAGATTGTCAGGTTGGCAGCAGCAGCCACGGCTGCAGGCTACATGCGGGTGTGTGTTATGACCATATAAGGCAAAGTGGGCTGGCTTTCCTGCACTTGGGTGCTTCACCCTGGTTCCACCTGCTTCACCCTTTAACTCTACTGCGCAAACACTGGCTCCAAAAATACAACATGTCTGCTGCAGAAATCCCACTTCCAGGGCTTCAAATAAGCTGGTAGAAAGTCAACGGGTTACATCACTTTTTTCCATTGCAGCCAGCGTTTATACTTCTCTTCTAAACAAAATTAAATATCATGAGAGTAGAATTGCTGCAGTTTATGATGGGGAAATGATTATATGCTATAAATTTGTAAGATTACATAAAACAGGAGGAGTAACAGAACATTCTTTTTAACGACACAGGTATACAGCAAAATTATTATTATTCTCAGTCAGAGTGAGGGCAATAATTAGATTCATTTTGTGCAAAAAAGAAAAAGCAATTTGTTTGTGTGTGTCCCCAGGTGTGAACCTGCTGGTGGGCACAGAGAACGGTTTGAAGCTGCTGGACCGTAGTGGGCAGGGCAAGGTCTACCCCCTTATCAACTCCCGCAGGTTCCAACAGATGGACGTCCTGGAGGGCCTCAACCTGCTCATCACCATATCAGGTCGTTAGTGCTACTCAGCACTCGTCTGCTCTCACTGCAGAGGAGCCGCCGAATTGGTTACTGCTGTCTCTGATATTGGCATCAGTACTCTCTTTATTGGGATGCCAAATACTAGATGCCAAATTGTTCTATTGCCGTATGTATTGCATTTTGACTTTGCACTTCAAAAACACATGAAAGGTATTTATTTTTGCGTCTGTATATTGCAAATTTTACGATGTCATGATGCTGCTGTCTTGATCAGGTCAAAAGGGGAATGTTAACTTCAACTAAAATAAATTTAAATAACTAGTCATAAATAACTCATAATTAGTCTCCTTAGTAATTGATCTTCCTCTGTGTGTCTATTAAGGCAAGAAGAACAAGGTGCGTGTGTACTACCTGGCCTGGCTGAGGAACAAGATCCTCCACAACGACCCTGAGGTAGAGAAGAAGCAAGGCTGGACCACTGTAGGGGAGATGGAGGGCTGTGTGCACTACAAAGTGGGTGAGTGATGGAAGACTATTTGTTATTGTTGTCTAGCCCACCCCACACAAATTCTCATAAATGCGTTTGCCTCCCTGGCACTGTGAATTATTGATTGCAAATATCTCATGTCAAATGGCCTTGTTGTTATTCTATCCAGTGAAATATGAGAGGATAAAGTTCCTGGTGATTGCTATGAAGAATGCAGTGGAAGTGTATGCTTGGGCACCCAAGCCTTATCACAAATTCATGGCCTTCAAGGTAAGTCTCCCCTTTCCTGTGAGCTGGATTAGTTATTCCAGGCCAGTCAACCAGAAGAGCATTCAGAGTGCTTATCTTCTCATACTCTCCTCCGCCCCCCCACCCCCCTCACCCAGTCTTTTGGAGACCTCCCTCACAGGCCTTGCCTGGTTGACCTGACAGTGGAGGAGGGTCAGAGGTTGAAGGTTATCTACGGCTCCAGTGCTGGTTTCCATGCCATCGACGTGGACTCTGGAAACAACTACGACATTTATATCCCTGTTCATGTAAGTTGTACAGTTAGTGGTCAGACAGCTGTGTTTTGGGAGGCGTGCAGCCTGGCTCATCCCTTCTGTCCTCGTCTCAAACAGATCCAGAGCCAGGTGATGCCACACGCAATTGTGTTCCTGCCCAGCTCCGACGGCATGGAGATGCTGCTGTGCTACGAGGACGAGGGCGTGTACGTCAACACCTACGGACGCATCATCAAGGACGTGGTGCTGCAGTGGGGCGAGATGCCCACCTCTGTTGGTACGGGTTGAATACACACAAAACAGATTTACATGTGGACATACATGAGAGCAAACCCAGAATCTGTAATCATCTGTATCAAGCAAGTTGCTTTGCACTAATATGTCACTTTGTCTTGCAGCCCATATCTGCTCCAATCAGATCATGGGCTGGGGAGAGAAGGCCATCGAGATCCGCTCTGTGGAGACTGGCCACCTGGACGGTGTGTTTATGCACAAAAGAGCTCAGAGGCTTAAGTTCCTCTGTGAGAGGAATGACAAGGTAAGAGACACACACACTTTAACAAGTTGAATGTGCTCTCTCACTGAGTAAATATGCAGGACAGCAAGGTCAGAAGGTAGAAGTTGAATTTAAAGATGGTACTGACATGCATATCCTTGTTCCTGTGCTGGTTCTCAGGTGTTCTTTGCGTCTGTGCGGTCCGGAGGCAGCAGCCAGGTCTACTTCATGACCTTGAACAGAAACTGCATCATGAACTGGTGAAAGAACAGCTGCTGTGGTCAGTGTGTGGAACCCACCGGGGTTTGGAGAGAGAAGTGCACCCCAATTCTTGAACACGCACGCACACAAATGCGCACACCTCTCTCGTCCTCTCCACCTCTCTCTCACTCCCTCACACACACACACACACACACACACACACACACACACACACACACACACACACACACACTCCACACATACATGCACACACACACACACACACACACACACACACACACACAAACTCTAAATCCATTCCAGCCTAAATTCCTTAAGACACAGTTCATCATATGACTCCTACCGAGTCTCCCTGATAACATTCTCCCTGGAATCATCATGAAACATCACCGATGAGCTTCAAATGTTAACACCATCAATTAATTTGTACTGTATATACTCTTGTCTTGATTTACTTTACTCGGTGGACCTGTGTTCAGTCGTAACTATTTAGTTCCTAATTGTGGATGTTAAAACATTCCTTGGTGGTTATACATTTTGAGGGAGGCATTATTTATCAATATGTCGAGGTAGAACTGTAAATAGATAGCACCTGAAACTTAGATTTGAATCACTTGCAGGCCTCTTTATATAGCCTCCATTCTGTGTGTTGCCATAAGACACATAGACATGAAATAATAAAATGCTGGCACGCCCATCTGCAGTGGTTCTTGGGCCCCCGTTGGTTTGGGGCGCCAAAGATTTCAGGGGGGCCTAAGGAAGAGGATTCAATACAAAAGAGTCAATCAAGACAGACATTAATGTTGTGACAAAAGTCAAAAGTAGCCTATTGTAATCCAGTTGTTTTTAGTTATCTATAGCAGACAGATGGTAACCATAAATCCTGCTTTCACTGACTTTTTCTGACCTGAATGGCAAACAATGTATGTTGCAACACTTCATCATAGCAACTAAGCCTTGAATGCTCCAACACCAAGATAAAATTCAGTTTAAAACTAAGAAGTAATTCACAAACTAATCAGAAGTTTCAGACACGTGTGCAGTACTGTAAGCTCAGAATCAGTACTGAGACATCTCTTGCTTTGCCTCAGTTTATTTTCTTTACTCATGGTTTAAGTGAAACCATTAATTGTTTGAATCATCTGGCTTGTATCTAAACTTTTTTTGTTTTCATAGATTTACAAAATACCTACAAAGATTTGATATTTATATGTAGTGTTTCTGTATTGGTATTAGCCTACTGGTATTCTTAATTTTACTCTACTGTAATTATATTGCTATTATATTGCAATATATGCTATTCTTGTGGAGTCTTTGTTTGAGGAGAGGAGTGCATATATTTAGTTTTACAAAATATGGTAGTGGTAGGGAGTATGATGACTTTACAACTTTGGAGGAGAAAGAGGTGACAGGACGTTGGATTTTAGTTGGAATGGTAAAGGAGAATGTGGGAGAGATGTGGAAGGAGGATGTCACTGAGATTGTAGTGAATAAGGGAGTTAACTTTCACGATCTTTCCACCCTCCTACAGTGATCTACTCTACTGTACTGTATTTCAGTTCTTACAAATGATTTCATTGGTGTGGATTTATGTGTGAGAAAGCGTTTGTCCATGGGATTGCAGTAGATCAGCTCTTAGTGTGATTGCAACGTAATATTTGTCTTAGGCCAGTGTAAAGACCTAATTTTGTAGTGGCTCTGCAATACCACAACAGAGGAGAGGACTCCATCTCATTAGGCACTTTGGAAAATACGGCTGGAACACATGAGACTTAATATAATTTATATCTATACCTCCTGCCAAAGTTCACAATATCGTCTGTTAGGGGGTATGAAACAGTCTTGAGGCCAAAGGGAAAAAGCTTAAATGGTGACTACAGGGATTTGAGAAGAAACCTATCCTACAGATCACTAACCAGTGTACTCCTTTCAGCACATCCATCCAAAAAATCCTATGGCATTTCTGCTTTATTAGATGTTCAGGAGCTCCTCTATAAGAGCCTGGCTCTGGGTGTTCATTGGTTGGTTTACTTGTTTGTGCAAAACACTTTCTGCAGTGCACAAGGCTTAGCAGAATTACAGTGTGTGTTCTTTAGGCCGCACAGAGCGCTACATGAGGGAAATGTGCTTGTACAGCAGGCAGTATAGTAGAAATCAAACAATCATGGGCCAGCTGTAGGCTGATAGGTGCGCTTTACATCCACACACCAAGAAGTAGCTTTGTGATTTTCTAACTGTAGTGGCTAAGTCAACACATGAATTACATATTCTGTTTAGCGATTCTGTTAGTTACAACAACACTGTTCTACCACAGCACTTTAAAAACTCCACCTGTTAACACCAAAGTAGTTTCACTCACTCCAGTCATGCGTATCCCCACTCCACCCGAGCACCTAGAAAGCGCTAGCACACTTTTTCAGGGGGGAGTGACGGGAAAGATGTAAAAAAAAAAAAAGAGTGTTTGAAATATGATGAAGCTAGCAACCGGGATTTAAATGGACAAATAACTAATTTGTCGTATGCACAAGTGCACTATATAGATAATAAATATTTGATAGCAGCCTTCTGGAAGCAATACCAATGTAACTATTGGGGAACAAAGTCACACACGTTCTTCCAAACAGTTCTTTTACTCTGATGGAGTCTGACGGATCAGCATGGAGTTACTTGCAGGCAGAAACCACTAGAAATGGTTCTTTTCATGCACTTGAATTGCTAAGAAATGCTGACATAAATGAACTGAATACCATTGTAAATTTCTCCAAAACCAAAGTACCAGTATGAAACAGTTTGGATATTGTGAAAGGAATCTTGGATAGTGATCAATAGGATAGTCTCCTAAAAATCTACAACTCACCCTTTAAGCTAAGGATAGATTTTGTAGTCTAAATGAAAACTATAGAGAATACAGTATATGTATGGTCAGGGCAGATGAAGTTCAATCAAAGATTATATAGCATCAAATAGATAGGTTACAGAACATAAACTGTAAATGAGCATGGGAAGCACTTTCACTTAAGTAAACAAACATTTACAAATACTGTATATCTCAAGCATTTGCTTTGGTGTGCACATGAGCCATAGAATCGGATTATATAGTACTGTATAGTTGTTTTCCCCTTCAGCGAATGTGTTTTAATTCTTAGATATCTGTTATGTGCCATGACCTACATTTCAAACGTCACAATTACCAATCCACCAGGAGCTCTGGCAGTCATGGTTTCATGGTTAAGTCATTATTTTTTAAAACAACCTGCCGTGTTTACAGTTTAAGCAGTGCCTTGGAGTTGGGAAAGGGAGAGGTTTTAAGACGGGTTGTGAGTAGCCGCCACCCTACTTGTCTCTTACTTGGAATCCCATGAAGAAGAGGCGCAACTAGAATCGCTCCCCTGTTAAATATGATGTCCTGTGCCAAACAAGTGCACTTAAATCAAATCCAGAATATCCAGAAGATGGACTTGAAATGTTTCTTTGACACCACAAAACATTAAATGAGTAAGTGACATAAAACAGTCCATTCAGGAAGGTGCAATAACACATAATTAATGTCCAATCAATCAATCCAATGTGGCACGTAAAAAAAGATTTAGCGACAGTGGGAGCCAACATATAGAGAAAAGCCATAAGTATGAAACATGTTTGTTCAGAATAGTATTTGTGCACAGATGAAATAGAGCTCAATTGCCCGGTGTGTGATGTCTGCTCAGAAAATATAGGTTCTTGCAACTAAGAAAAGGTAAACGCTTATTCTTTAATGATGTTGATTGTGTAACCATAAGTGGGGAAAGTAGCTTAATATATTCTGAAAAGACTATTTTATTAAATGATATGTAAATTAGCCTATATTGAGAAATAAAAATGAATGTACATCTATGAAACAGATTTGTATTTATATAAAACCATGTACCGCTATATTAATCAAAGCACAATGTATTTTAAGGCACAGAGAGCAAAGCTATAGTTGAGTGTACTCTAACAGAAAGACAGGAGTGTTTGATTTTTTATTTTTTGGCGCTTGAGTGTGGCTGTGGTAGGACTCTAGCACTAGTCAAACTTGTCAGTGTGTAATCAGTCTGATACGTAGGGGCTGTGATTGCAGTGGAGCAAGTAGTCAACTGAGACGGCTGTGTGTGTGTGGGCAGGATCAATTATTGGTACATTTCTAAATATCTGAATTCATTAGATCTGACCTGATTAAGTAAGGTTTAAGAATGTGTTCTTGATACCAGATGAATAACTAAGGCAGTGATTGAGCCTCACTCATTTGACGCAACAACGCATAAAAAGGTGGAGACTATTTATCAGCAGATCCCAGCAAGTGAACAGTGACTTGGTGAATTTATATTGAAACAGTGGAAAGATGGCTAGATCGCAATTAGAGAATACAAACACTTCTACCCACTTAGCTTCTTGATGACTTGACTCACCAGGTATGAACTTGCAAATGTGTTTCTAATGCCAATAGCTACACTATCCCCTTAATGCAGAGTGATGGTCAGACAGACCTTCAGCCACTTTGTTTGCAACATCTCAGCTGTGTTACCTAGCAACCACACTCGGTGCACATGATGGGAAGTTGTCGTTTCAGTGGGAATCAAATGTGGCTTTTGAATGTTGCTGATTTACTGTTGGAAATCTGAGTTTCCACTGTCTCGAATCTCAATATAACTAAAATGCATAGACAGTGACTGGCCACTTTTGACCTTTAAAGACAAGTGGACACTTGATCATGTGTTGTGGCTTAGTGATTTGTTTTGGATTGACACTAAACTGAATGTACACAACGTATGTACATTTTATGACGTCAACATGCAGCGAGGCTGTTCGGATGTGGCCTGTGATCCTCTCTTAGTTTCCCATGTTAAACTCAGATTTGTGCTGTTGAACTGACTTGAGACGCATGCTGAAGTTAGATAATGTAGAAGATAAGTGGAAAAGTTCTATGTATCCCAACTGTGATGAACAGGCACTTAACTCTGAATTAGTGTGGCTCATTATAAATATTTCAGTTGCCCATATCCAGAACCTGACAGGTTGTGAAAGAAAGAGAGAATGTGGTCTTATGAGAGTTTACCCTTGGAAAAAAATGAATTTGAAGAAATCAAATGACTTTATTTGCAGTTTAAGAAGATAAAATGTCCGTAAAAAAGAGAGGATTTGGAATGTCTAATTGATAATATTAGTTTAAAAAAAAAAAAAAAAAAAAAAGACCATGCCACATGCCAGCATATTTGCCCTCTGCTGTCTAAATTAGCAAATGCATTTATAAATGTGTCGGATGATGTAATACTTCAGCCTGTTATATATTTAAATAGAAGATTTAGTGTGAGGAAATTCATGTAACAATTTATGGGCATAAGATAAATATGACTAAATGTTTGACTGCTCCATTTAAATTTGATCTGTCTGCTGCTTTTACAGGAATATCCACTCCATGTAAAAGAAGCCTTTAATCTGCTGATACTCATAAGTAGGTTATGTGCTATATCCATTCATGAAAACAAAATAGCACCCTTCATATTCATTCTCATTGTCTTAATTGCCTAATTTGTGTTGACAATTGCTTTTCTGGATAGCCTTGTGTGTGTGAATAGTCTTTGACTGTCATGATAAATTAGACCTGACTTGTAGAAACACGAGACAAACATGTTCATGTAAGAAGCCACTTATTCCACCTAACAATCATCTAGAAAACTAGCTCCAAATGTGCTGTGGATCAACATCATCATTCATGGCTTTTGATAAATAGTCATCTATCCTTGTACCTTCAAATGTTGTTGGGATAGGCTGAGTAGTAGGTCATCAGCTGAATGGAGCACTCATTGACATTTTCAAATATTTAGGTCTATTGTCTAATTTTATGAACCAGAAATTCCTATAATGGATAATGGGTTGCAGTTTCTCAACTCACTGAAGCCAACTAACACAAGAGCTCACTGGACTGAGTTGTAGACTGAGAGTGCTGAAGTTGTAGAACAGCGTCCTGAAAGGTAATGCTTTCCTATCAGATGATGACATTTCTAATAAGCAATATTAGTATTTGAATAAATCCAAACCTTGGCTGTCCATCTCAGTGCGACCTGTAGGAAGTGATGATTTTCTGTGGCCTTTGGCAGACTGAATGTAGGCTGGCTTGTTTGTCTCTTGTTAGAGAAACTGTACTGTACTTTGCTTAATCTTTTAATCTTTAATCACAAGAAATTATTACTTCTAGCGCTCAGTCAGTATAATAACACAATCGCTTAACTGTTGGGATGCTTCTTCTGATTTTGCATTTATGAAACGATCCCAGAAATTGCCTTTATGAAGTATGAGTATCGATTAATGAATGGCAGATAATAGAGTTTGGTGGGAGAGGATGCGCTTTATCCACTCAACTCTTATTCTAATGAGACACTCCTTAATCAGCATATGTTTCTTATCAATAAAGTATGAATGGAGTTGCAGAGGATTTGTGAGACAGGTCAAACTTATGGAGCTCGAAAAAACTGAATCTTTGGACAGAACTACAATATCTATTATATCCTTTTTCAATAACTTTTTTTTTTAACTGTAAACATCTTTGCAATGTTTTAGTGTGTGTGCGCGCGCGTTTGTGTTACTTGTGAGAGGTTAACTCCAGATTGTATTTCATAGACTGATCAACTTTAAACTTTCAAAAGATTGTGTTGAATGAATTCATGTCTTAACACAGAATTGTTTGAAAAATAAAAGACATTGATCTCATGTTAGTCTGTATTGGTCTCATTTCTTTTTAATCTGTTTAATGCTCACTTACAGAAGATTTCAATATGGATCAATCACTTGACAGTAGCAGAGCAGTTAAAAAGTAAAACTAGTACTTTTTTTTAAAGTACTTTTTAAAAAGAATTACCAGTAAATAATCCATATGTTACAAGTCACTCTTGAAAATGTACCTATTACTTACCTATTCAAAAGGTTTTGGTAATCACTTAATAATGACTAAGTATTCATACTAATCAATGTTATGTTTTAATTCCTATTAACTAAATTTCTATGAATTTTCATTACTGGGGGTTCGGCTTGATATCAACTCATTAATTCGAATGTGGACATGATATGGTGATAAACACTGATGGAAACAAAATGGTAAAATCCAATTCACTTAAATGATGTAGGAGTCAAATGTACTATTGTGGTGTTTAACCGTACGATGGCGCTATAATCAGCTCAGACCTCCTGACTCTGTTTGATGTACAAATATGAAACTGCTGTTTGCTGTTACACCAAAAGGCAGAATCTCCACTTTGAAGGAGGCACAGTTGACAGTTTCTACAGCCGTACAAGTTCAAAGGGATGAAATTAAATCACTAGGAAAAGATTCAGAGAATATAAGATAAAACCTTTCATCCTTGGAGGCAGAGGGTGGGGGACGCTGGAAGTGCTGCAGCACCCACTGGTGGTCGAAGACAAAACCTCTGAGACACACAGGCCCCCTAAAAATACATCTGCTCCTGTATGAAGTGTTACATTTGTTTCAGTGGATAAGGGGGAAAAAAAACATGAAAAGTGAATCATTCAAGTATAAATGAAAAGTAATGATTTTAAAAGAAATGACTAACATCTGTATCTGACCTGAACACAGATTAGTCAATTCTACTTTTTTTTGTCTAAATTTGGAGCAGGAGACAGTCACTCTATAGTCATATGATATTTCACGTATTTTGATGGTGCAAGTTCTTTCTACACATTATTGATGAAAGACATTATTTGGCCTGCTGTGGAGAACTGGAAGTACTGTATCCTCAGTCAGGCCTGCTAAATGTGTTAGTTTAGTTTTCCATATGATACTTTATTGATCCTCGGAGGACAAACACTCTTCTTGTCACACACCAGTCTAACTGCAGCTGAATACAAACTAAACCTCATTCAGTTTGCCAGTTATATGCAAAGTGTGGAAATTAAGTGACTTTCAATTTTTCACAATTTATACAGTTTTGTAAACAGACATAGCTTTGGAATAAATGAAACACAAAAACTGGCAAGAGAGGCTATGTGTATTTATTAATAGTATGTACAGTTATACCATCATAAAGTTGACATAATATATTGACAAAGTCAAAGTATGAATATTGGCCCCTGCTTGTTTAAGATGTCTCTTGATAATCCTTGTTTTTTTTTTTCCTCACTCACCTTATGAATCTCTCATCCGGTTGAGTTCATTAATTTAAATTTCATCATTATTCTCCATTAATAATCCTTAAAGTGTATCTGAGGCACACAGGGAAAACATGAATAAAATAAGTGTAAAAAAATTAATAAAACAAAAACTTCAAAACCAAAACTATTATATATTATATGTATGTGGGTGTACATATCTATAAAAACAGTAACTACATAATGACATTATTATTTTTTTTGAGCCAGAAGAAAATAAGAATTGATATTTTCCTTGGACTGTATCAATCATCGGTCCGTCCCGCCCGCCCTCAATAACTGTGTCAGTAATCTTTTCAATGTTAATGGATTCCCATGATTCCCTTCCACAAGCTTTCTTCATTCCTTCACGTTACCATAGCTGAGAGAAGTGTAGTACTGAGACAAAAGTGTAGTACAGAAAAATCGTTTGAAGTGCATTTTGGACTTTTTATCGTAAACAAAGACGGAATTGTCCAATAACTTCTCCTCCCCTGCTTAACTCAAGGAGTGGTGTCTCTCAGAAAAAAGTGTGTGCGTTATGTGCGTGTGTGTGTGTGTGTGTGTGTGAATGAGGGTGTATTAAATGTGTTAAAAGGCTTCAGGTAAATATGTGGCATTTGTGTGTTTTCATTTGAGCAGCTGGAGATTCTATTGTATTTGGTCACATTTTGACATTGTACAGATTACATGTGTATGGTACTGTAGCCTTGCTGTTGTGCACATAAATCAGTCGTGGGTAGTGTGGGCACGTGTTTAGATCTCCTGTGAACCTTTCCTGCATACAGTGTGTGTGTGTGTGTGTGTGTGTGTGTGTGTGTAAACTCATACCTAATTCTTGTCATATATATTATGTACAGTAAAATGTTTCAGTTTGTCTGTTTATATCTTACATACAGTGTGAATACAGTGTGCAAACTATGTGTCCCAAAATGTGAATAGCGTCTGTGTGTGGCTGCGTGTCTTGTCTGCTGTGTGTGTGTGTGTGTGTGTGTGTGTGTGTGTGTGTGTGTGTGTGGTCGTCGTTTATGTGCATGGCTCATGAAACTGGTCAGTTCCAGATCTTCAGGAAGCTGTCCCAGGACCCGGTGGACACCGCCATGCCGTCATCCGTCACACCTAGACAGCTCACACGATTGTCGTGGCCGGCCAGGACTCCTGTCAGAGAGAGAGAGGGACACAGCAGGCTCATCGTTCAGTGACGTCACGTGTTACTGGAAAACACTGCTGCTCTCAAGTAGAGCTGAACAGTTAATCGGAAAGAAAAATCTAAATATGAACTTCAATTTCCACATCGCGGAGGCTGCAATTGATTGATTAGAGGGGCGTCCAAAATGGATTTCTGAACAAGGTGTGTTAGAGCTGCAGGTAATCTTTGGTCCATGGATCAAGTACAATATCGGTGAAAACCTTTCATCACACTCAAACTCAGTAAATCCTGCACACTGACATCTATTTTTTTTTACAAAATCACTTTTCTTTTAAACAATTTTAACATTCTAAAGAAATTCTGACAAGAAAAACACAATTGCAACTGAAATCACAATTGCAATATTCTGTCAAATAATCCCAATTCGATTTTTTTGTCAATATCTCTCAGCCCTACTCTGAAGACTGTGCTGCATCAGCTGAGCTCAGTCTTCTCAAAAAACACAGCAGCAGCCCTTGTATTTATCACTGCTTTTACCCTGCAAAGAGGTGTAGGCGGTTTACCAGTAGGAATCCACATAAAGATGTGGGGTTTTTTTTGTTTTTTTTTACAATACCACCGTCTGTAGTAAATAATCCAAACAGAAGAGGAACCTGTGTGAACTTATGTGTTTCTTATACAAACTTTGCATTGGGTTATGTGTAAAATTCAAATGTGAACAGACTTAGAGCCGGGCACAAATTCAATTTCTATGACTGATTAAAGAAAACCGAAGCCTTCAGTTGCTGTTTTTGATTCTCAAAACACTCCAAATGTTTACAGATAGAAAAGCAGATTACAAGTCAGTCTTCTTGGCTGCCATCAAGTCAGAGTCAAATACTATTTCACATCTGGAGCTCAGATAAGAGTTAAATCAGTTTGAGCTTGCAGTGTTTGAATGCTTTTCCTTGTTAATGAAGGCTGTTTTTGTTTTGTTTCAAATGTATGCCTCCTACAGCCTTTAAATAGATATTTTAGCCACTGCTGAGACTTTTCACACAAACATCAGCTATTGTGTCCCAATGGCAGAAGGATCTTAACATAGCACATTAAGGTTGCAGATCTAGGAGTAGTTTAAGGGCCAAGTTTTAGAGGTGGATTTTCTCACAACTGGCAGATCATTTACAGGAGAAAATGACACCACTACCAAAAATACTGTGTGACTTTGTGTCAATGAAACATCTCCAAAACTATCGTAACAGAAGTCAACTGAATCCTCGGTACAGCTTCATCATGACCCTTTTCTGTTCTTAATAAATAGACAACTTATCCATTTATTCCTCCGCCACATCACTTTGCTGCACTGACCTGCTCGATCTCCCTTCATGGCGTCCCAGATGTTGCAGTTGAAGTCGTCGTAACCGGCTAGCAGCAGGCGTCCGGAGCGTGAGAAAGCCACAGAGGTGATGCCGCAGATGATGTTGTCATGGGAGTAGAGGCTGAGCTCCTGGTCGGCGCGCAGGTCGAACAGCCTGCAGGTGGCATCGTCGGAGCCTGTGGCGAAGGCGCTGCCATTGGGAAAGAACTGAGGAGAAGTGAGAGGTGTGGGTTATTTAAAAAATGCTTACTGGATGTCAAGATGCTGATTTGAAAGGGGAAAACACTGTAAAACAGACTTCATTGTGCTAGTGACTTTGTAGAGTTTAGTTGAAATTTTGGAATAAGGCAGGGGACACACTAGAAGACTTACTAACAGGTTTTGAAAATGGATTGCATCACACACACGACGACGGATTCCACAGATTGTCTCTCAGGCGTAAATATGCTCACACCAGACAATTAGGCAAGAACAGGGAATCACACTTAATGATATAACTGAGATTATCCTGATGACTCATTAAACATCACTGACGTCAGGACCTCTAATCTCACGGGAACCTGCATGATCCAGCATGAATCGGTGTGCATGGAAAAAAACTAAGATAAAACAAACAGAGAATTTGGGTGAAGTTGTGGCTGGAGAGAGGCAGTCAACGAGCTCCCACGTTATTATCCCTGCATTATTAATCTTAGTTATTATCATGAATAGAACTTTGAGATATATAACTCTTCCGCCTCACCTCACTGTAAACTGGGCTCTCATTGGCTATTGCTGCCTCTGCTCTTGAAATGAATGTGTGATCCCCACACACTACAAGATATCCGGTCATAAATATCGAACATGTTATGATCGGGGCGACGCGGGTCGGTCCTGACCAAGCCTCACATCAGGAGTTTCCCTTCCTGTTGGTCAGGACGTGCAAATATGGTCTTAATCGATAATCCTGATAATCCTCTAGTGTGTCCACAGACTAAGTCTCTCCCAAAGCTAGACACAAGAACACCAAGACAAGTGTATGACGTCATCAAGACAAATCCTGCAGCTGCTCTGTTGAAAACGGATTGGACAGATTGACGGGACCCAGTGTCATTTTATGACCATGGCCATGTTTTTTGATCCATAAATGATACAAGTACCATGAAATAAAGCTCATTTGGATGTAACAGGAGTCCACAAACTCTTATTCATTGTCAGTTCCAGGTTTTGTCTCTTGGTGACGTAGATTAGAGCCAAGGTTCTCTGTTTATATCTTTGGGAGAGTTGTTCATTTCTGTGATCACAGGAAAAAACATAACAGAGGGTGGATTTCATTTACAGGTTATATCTTGGACCCCTGGTGCCCTCAACACACTCACACAGACTGCGTTGATGTCCGACTCGTGGCCTGTGAAGGTCTGTCGGCACATGCTGTCCCTGATGTCCCACAGCTTGATGGAGGCGTCGCAGGCTCCTGACACAAAGGTGCGGAGGTCGGGCGACAGGGACAGGCTCATGACGTCACCGCTGTGGCCCGAGAACACCGTGGTCTGCTGACTCGTCTCGATGTCCCACAGTGCACTGGGGCGGAGAGCGTGGGGTTAGATGTCTGCACCGCACTCTCGCAACGGTACAGAAACCAGATGTTTTGATCTGTGCTACAACAGGACTCACCATGTAGTGTCTCCTGAACTTGTGATGATTTGATTGTCATCAATGAAACGGCAACATGACAGGTAACCTATGAAAACAAAATATATACAGTATATATACACATTTGGATGGGTCACTCTGGGGTCACACTACATCTTCTCCTATGTGATTGGTAGAGATTTAATAAGGGAAATCAATAAGGGATAATGGCTTTTACCTGGATTCACCTCATCAGTGGACTTCATGAAAAGAGTAACTGTCCCTAATAGTTTGTACATTCAGTGTATTTGTGTGGTTGCAAAAAAAAACTTCCCATTACCCCAATAAAGCCCTTTTGTGGAATTTCAGGGATTTACAGGTCATTTGTGTAATGGACTGTATTAACAGAAATCTACATTGTCTGCATATGCTCTGCTAAGCCATGTCATGATACTGATTTTTACAAAATAAAAACAGTACTAAACTTAGTAACATACAGCAGCAAAGTTCCCGCAGCATCCCAGGTCGGAGACTGGCTCTCTAGGAGTTGATGTCTCAGCTCATTAAGACTGTGTTGCCCTGCGATTAATTAACCATGTAAATGAAAGCTTCATTGTTTAGGGGTTTGGGACCGGAGCCTTCCCATGAGGCAGGGGGGACTGGCGCACACCTCGCCGAAACGTGTTATCGGTCTGAGGAGCGCGACTCACAGGAACACTCAAACACAAACGGGGCGCGGTGCCTTCACCTGTGTGGCCGGGTAGCTCCCTGCTGACCCGGACGTTGCCCTCGCGGGTCTTCAAGCAGTAGATGGAGCAGATGTTGTCGAGACCGCCGCAGGCCACGTAGTTGCCGGACGGGGCGTACGCACAGGTCATCACCCAGGAGGAGCGCAGGGGGATGGCATGCATCTAGGAGACCGGGTATTCAGCGGCAGCGGACATTAAAACATTTCATATCAATGGACAGGACTCAAATAACTGTCAGGGGCAGAAGGAAGCCAATCCAAATCCTTGACAAGAGCACAAATGTGGGCCAACGCTAAGACTGAAAATCTCTAGATATGCTAAACAACAGACTTTTTTTTTTTTATTATTAAGTGGTTGCAAAGGAAGCCTTCATGAGTCCACCACATTCCTACAAGAGGAAGACTTTACCCCAGTTTCACTTCTGTGACTTGACCTATTCATCCACTAAACGACCCGATGTTACTCTGATGACTTTACCTTGTTAGTGGTGTAGCTGTCCCAGATGATCAGTTTTCCATCTTGAGAGGCACTAACCAGAAGCCTGTGGAGACAGATGTTTCAGACACAAACTACATACAACTAGTGCTGCACATCCAGCATGGCTCATGTTATTTTTCTGATAAATTATATACCGTAGAACCTCATTTATACGCACCTCAGTCTTCCAAAGTGACTGGTCTAACAGGCAAAAAGTAAGAAAAAATGTGGTAACGTGAAAACTTTATTTATTAATTGTATGCGCATTGGTGGAATTTGATTGTCAATACTGTACGACCAAAGGCATTTCAAATGTAATTTAGATTTGACAGTGTTTCAGAGCGCCTGTGCCTGTGTCACAGGTGTCATTTAGGCAAGCAAGCGCTACAACTTCCTTGCTAGGTGAGGCTCTGCAGTCTTGAACCCACAAGTCCTGTGGCTGCCAGTATGATAGTCATACCATGAGCTCCGCAATAGTTTGGAAAGTGACAAATTGGCTGATGTTTTGGCTCCATGCTCTTAAAACCTTGGAGATGACATAATAACTATGAATTTAGAATGCAGATAATCAGTTTTAATTTGAGGATATGTTCATTTTTAGCAACTAGTAAAGTCACTCTGACAGTCAGTTGGTCGGGTTGGTCTGTCGGTCCCAAAAAAAACAAAAAAAACAAAAAACACTGTGCATACAGAGCTGCTGGATACAGGGATACAATACTCTTAAGTTCCTCAGGCAGACACACTGGTCCTGTAGCTCTCTCGGTGTGACACTGGACTTTCATGCGGGAGTTGGGGGTTCTGATCCCAGGTGGTAAATGACTCTAATAGAGTTTGACTCTTAGCATTTTTCCACCAAGATACTATGAAAAAAAGTTACACCCCACACCAAAAGTAATCTTTAGTTTGGTAACACTGATTGATGTTGCACACAGTCAGAAGTAGGAAGATGATTGATTAGGTCTGTTCATGAACTTCTTTAGTAGTGAATCTAAACTGGTACAGGCCGAGTCTCAACGGCCCAATAAGGCAACCTGCACCGATCTGGCCACAGCTTATCATGAATTACGTGCTTGTGTATTTTTGTTCAGAGTGCCTAAAAGTTTTAAGATGTTTCACTCCAATTTTGGATTCAAGCAATACCACAGTTTGGTGTGACACCCCAAAGCAAATACTACCACACCCTGCCAGTATAGAGTTCAACAGGATTACTGGTACAAAGAATCAGCCATTAAATGGATCCATGATGATTTCTCTGTACAAAGGACAAGATGATTCAAACAAGACCCTTGTTTACATGTCTTCATTTAGTCCCACCATGTCCTCCATACTGAAATTCTCTGTCATTTCCCATCCAAAGTTATTATGGTACGGGATCAAAACATCCAATAATATGTTGCCATCCAAATACTCTGAGCTCACTGTATTGGCTACCGATTTGGCCAAATCAGCAGGTTCATTTTCGACTGAGCTACTGCAATGGAAACAGTGTGGAAACTGCATTTTGGTAATATACCACGGCAGTAAAGTGAAAAGGTTTGATCACAATCAAAGGTATTAAGCCAGAAACAGAAGAAAAACCCTAAAATGTTTGGCTGAGTATCAGCTGACCTTGAGTCGGAGCCCCAGTGCATGGCGTAGATCTTGGCGAGGTGACCGCGAAGAGTGCGTCTGGTCCGCATCTGAATCCGCCCCACAGGATCCAGACCTGCAGTTATCTGGGTCAGATAGACACGTTAATCAAAACATTAGGTTTCATTAAATTCACTGAATGAATTCCTCAAAGCCAGCTCTTGAGATAGAAACACTGTGGTAGCTATGAGACGTTTTTAGCACTAAACACTGTGAAACATCTTAGGAGAGTTGCCCTAAAGTTACAAATTTATTACAAAATAATAAAAAAAAAATTTAGATCTATCAATAAATGTATTTATAAAGCTCTTCAGCTCAGTACAGCAGTTCAATCTTGCCAATCTTGTTCTTACTCATCCAGGGGCACCAAGTACCTGTGGTGATGATGTGGGTGAAAAGCACCAAGAATTTCTCATCTATTTTTGCCAAATCATGTGTTACAAAATGAAAAGAGGCTAAGAATGTCACGGCAACAGTAGCAGCATCATTTGTCCATGCAGCTTCAAGTTAAAGATGTTTTTTTTGGCCCTTGAGAGTTATTATGGGGACAAATCTAACAATTAAAGCCATTATGCTACTTCTGTATGAACCACAATGCCCCATGCCTTTAAAATCTGGCAGCACCAAGTTTTTCCCATGTGATTATTCATGTTTCAATATTAATAATGGTCACCAAAATGAGGTAAGGTGCGAGAGATGCAATATGAAATGTATCAAAATCATGATGGAATCACTCAACCAAAAATACAGAGCTAAAAAATAGAAATTTGGAAAAGATGCATAAGATATATAGACATTTATAAAAGTTAAATAATGTAGCTTACGCTCAATAACACCCCCGTCAGAAACGTAGTGTCACTTACCTGTGTCAGGGTTGAATCCCCACATGCTTTCCTGGCATCCTAATACACATGGAATCATTGGATGGAGAAAAAAGAAATGGCACAAGAGGTAAATATATTTTTTCAGGTTGAAGCCCTTCCTTCTGTTTTCTCTATTTTTGGCTGCTCCTGCAACATCGGAGAGAATCTGCTGGTTTCAGATTCTCCCAACAAATGTATTTATGGAGGTAAAGAGAGAAGAGAAGGGACATCTGTGCTATAACAGCAAAAGGTGAAAATCAACCAATTTCAGCTATACTCGTTTTTGCATTTGAGTAGATTATTACAGTAATGCAGTTTTCTGTGTACTTTTAAAAGTCTGTACTTTTACTTCTACTTGGTTAATGTACTTCTGCTTCTGCTGAAGTGTTTACTCCTACTTTTGCTTGAGTAAGATTTATTTTTAGATATAAGAGTAGTGAGCGCAATGACATTTGGACTTCCCATTAGTGACAATACTGCTTTTTTGAGCTCTAAAGAAACCCAAACCTTGGCTTGGTAATAATGACCCATCAGATTATTAGCTAGTATCACAGCATTGGGGTAACATTTTGGGAGGTGCACAAACATATTTTTTTTGTGAACTACACTTACTTCAGCACCGATACAAGTGCTTTTACTCAGACCTGAGTAAACCTGAACTGAAATAGCAGTACCTCTACTTGAATTAAAAAAATAATAATAATCAGTACTGTTTCCACCTCTGTGTAATTCTTCCCTTCACAGTAGCACAGCGCTTAAGTTGTTAGATAGGAGAGACAAGCTCAGACTTACTCTTATCTGGTTCCTAAGTTGCTCGGCCTCCTGACGAAGCTGCTCCAGCTCACTCATTTTGGATTTGTCCGGGCCGTCACCTGGTGGTGTGGGAGCAACAGCTTAAGATACCAGTCTTTCATTTACATATAGCGCTACTTCAAAGTGAATAAGTATAAAGTAACTGTGGCTGTGTATTTAGTCCCATTTAGAGTAGCTTGTAAGTGGGGTTTCATGCTTTCAGCACGATCTATGGCTCCACTTTCATCAGAGGGAATCAATACAGCGCAAAGTAAAATAACTAATTTGAAATACTATTTGACCACGGGTTGGGGAAAAAAAAAAACAACACACATTTTAATCTCTGGGTTTACTGAACTCGCAGAGTGAGAAAAGCCCTGTAATCTGTTTATGGCAGCGCGACCATGCCTGGTTTAACTGAGAAGAATAATCTGTAATGACTAAGCTGCTATCGAGCATCCAGCATCGCCATCAGGCAGCGGCTATTGAGTGAACACTCCCTTCTGAGCCAGCTGAACCTGTTACATTGCCCATGGTCTGGTTGTGCATCAGGTCGAACGTCATGCTAAGGCTGGACACACTGCAAAGTCCTGTGTGTGGCTCTGCTGTAATCTGGTGTCAACTGAGGCAATATGGCACAGACTTAACACAGATGTGAATATGGAATCTGATTTTCTAGACCCAATCTGGATGCATCTTTTATCTATGGGATTTTAAAGCCAAGTGTAACTGGGGTCACACACACTGTACACCACCGTCACGTTCTCAGTAGGAGGAATACAGTTGCACATTCAAACCGTATCCCAACATGCATTTGCATTTGTGAAGCCAATTCAAATTCGCATGATAACGCTACACAGTGAATGGCACAGCAGATTTGCATGAATGTGACTTCTGTACCTTCCTCACTGCTAGAGGCATTTTTTAAAAAGTGCATCACAGGAGCAAACACTTTCCACACACTAAAAAAAGCATTATGCATACAGTACACACTACGAGGGAGAGCAATTAGCTACAGTAGGTCATTGTTCCCTGGGGGGACCTCCGACCAGATGGATCACACGGCACTAATGGAAGGCAACAGGGGTGCATCAGTGGGTCCCAGTCTCCTGGCACAGCTGTTAATTTAGCCAATGAAGCGCTGAGGGGGGTGATGCATCACAGATCAGGGCTGGAGCACGCATGGCCTGGGACACCATTGTCCAGCCAGATGATCAAAAAGCACCGTCTGGGCTGCTTGTGACTACAGGATTGACGGAAGAGGATGAGCGATTTGGTCAATTCAAGCCACCTTCGTTTTAAACCAGCAGACGGGGGGGGGGGGGGGGGGGGGTGGGCAGTGTGAGAGAGGAACATGTGGGCCTTCTACTGAAATGGAAAGCATAGTGTTAACCTGCTCACACATTTTCCTTTATATATCAGTTTCTACTGGTGTGCAGAAGCTCTGGCACATCCCAGCACTGGAAGAGGCCTAGCAGTGGATGAGAGGCTGCCTCTTCCATGACGATGATGAGGATGATGGGGATGAGGGTGACACAAAGTACAATAAACCACGTGTTCAGTGCCTAAACCACATCAGCTATTACCCATACATGTTGGGGAAATGATTACCGGCCAGCTTGGAGAGCATGTTTTATAACAGAACGAGGCAGATATTCAAAGAGCATGATGCAAAATGTCAGTGTGGCTGGCCCCACCCCTTTCAATGCACAGCGTATCTGTAATGGGGCAGCTGAGCTGACACCAACATGACATGGCTAATAGCTGGAAGTGGCAATGAGTGCAGTGCCGACATCCACTGCATCTCTGCCAGCCGGCCGGGGTAAATGAATAGCGGGTTAATGTCAGAGAATGATACAGCTCGGCGGCAGCATGCTTTAGCCACACAGGCCCGGACTGGGAAGGTTACTCCCATAGTTCCGCAATAAAATAAAAGCCGCAGTAAAAAGGGAAAAGCAGCTTCAGGCCAGATTGAATGGTCCAGGTTCCTCCGAAGGGCTTTTATTTTTCACTGGGCGCAGAATTTACGGCGTCTCCCCGACTATGAAAATAGGAAGACAGGCTCCATGAATGCAGGCTACAGCATATTGATCTGCAGCCGGGGCTGATGAAAGGCCTTGGCCACATTTGCCTCACACACACACACCGAGCCCCCAAAATGCGGATGTAAATGCATTTAATCGAAATGATGAGCCATGAATAGGCACATCACCCAGCCATCTTACACCCAATGGGCTGGCCTACGGTTGTCACAGGATTTGATAATGGGTGGCTACCTGTTAATTCTCCCGACGATTTTGCTGGTTTTTCTGGCGTCAAAACTGAAAGCAATGTCTCAGAAAATCCCGTGGAGGATTATATGTCTTTTTCACTCATTAAACAAACGCCGTGCAGAGGAGATATTTTGGCAATCCACTTTGCTCCGTGTGTCACGATCGGGCTCTCGTCCGGTAAATGTCCAATGTTTCCAAATCCTTCAGTAAACAGGCAAACGAAGGGCTACATATATATCCATGTCTCCGTTTTAGTGGACCCTCCTGAAAAAGATGAAATCTGCGGTTGTGTTGCCGTTTCCTCTTCAAAATGGTTTTGCCGTTTTTTTTTTTTCACGCCCGACAACTTAACAAAAACATCTTTGTCCTGTGCGGCATAAACAAACACAATTAGCCCCCGCTCGGTCCCCGCATCAAGGATTGTGCATTAAATACAGAGGCGGATAAATACTATTCAGTCCGTTTTACTCAGATTCTGCTTTTCGTGACGTTATCCTCGTTTCCTTCCTCTCTTTAGTTTGCTCTTCCTCCTCCCTCTACTGACACTTCATCAGGACTGTCGCCTCCTCGTCAAAAAAATGAATTACTGAATAAATTGCAAAGCGCCTTACATAGAAATAATGGGATCAAAAAGCGACTGGCAGCAGGAAAGCAACCCATCGGTAGACTGCGTGGATTTTTTTTTTTTTTTTTTTTTTTTTTTTTTAGAAAATGGTATGTAATGTGTGGACCCAGGTCAGTTATCCACACGATTCCTGGTGGAGGCTATTTTTTCCTCTAAATATCATCATTGAAAACACAGGCTTACACACACACAGCCAAATCACGCGGTATAAAGCGCTGGCAAAAGGATCCTCATAAGCACGATTCAACCACACCCATTTCTTAAAGACTAGCAAATCCTCTGATGCTGCTGCTGGCTTTCTCCAAACTCAGTCCGGGGCTCACTGCAGGTTTGGTCTGCACACTGCCAACATTAGACTCTCTGAACCAGATTTTCTCTAGCTGACCACGAGAAAAATCCCACAGTTCAATGAAGAGAACAGCCATAGGTTTTCGGGAATTATAATTATGGCCTTTACAGTGGTTCCCAATGTGGGGCCCTGGGACCCCCAGGGGTCCTTCCAAGGCTTCCAGGGCATTCCCAGCAAAATGAAGGATGGTTTAATTTCACTGTTATCTCACTCATAAGATGTTAAAACAGTTATTATAGAGAATGTGTAACGATAACTTTTCACCCTCTCCGCTATAGACACGCAACCAAAATCCTCTCACATTATTAAATGGGGGGTCCATGGTCTATTTTGGGGTCTTTGATATGACAAAGTTTGGGAGCCTGTGCTGTAACTCATTCTTTGATCAAACTACTTATAGCATAGCACTTCAGAGTAATTACTCTGTGTAGCACATGGGTCTCCCTGGAGGTGGACACCCAAGGGTTCAGTTTTAATTAGTCTAGATGCAGGAGAAGGTAGGCTGGTAGAAAGAGATACCCATCTGTGACATCTATCTATCTATCTATCTATCTATCTATCTATCTATCTATCTATCTATCTATCTATCCATTGATGAACTTGTAGGCCTAGTTTTCCACTGTCTGTCCATGGAATTAAGGTTCAATATTTAACACTAGAAAGGCCAAGCTGCTTAACCAACTAGACTTTGCCTAGACCCACTTTCTGTACAAAGCAGTGTTGTTGCATTTTGAAAATCGCACAAGTAAATAGTGGTTACAATAATATTAACCCCCTTCAATTGACGACTTGTGGGCCTCCTCTTAGACCCACAAGTGTGTCTAGTGTTAAGAAATTTGGTTGTTAAGCAAAATCTTTGGCAATACACTTCTTAGAAAATCTTTTTTTTTTTTTAGCCTATATCAGAATTTGGGTGTTATGGTAGGTGGTGGGTGTCATGGGTTTGCTCTGTTGTGTGGACTACTTAGTCCAGCTGAGATTGGATCCAACAAAAGGGGATGATTCATGATAAAAGCTTAAATATACCCTCTGTATTTCTGTATATTGCTGCAGGTGAACAGAGGGTACTGTATTGTGTCTGTAGTGTGTGTGTGTGTGTGTGTGTGTGTGTGTGTGTAGAGGTGGAGGGAGGAGTCTCAGAGCCACTAGTTGAGAGGGTAGACAGGCTTTGGGAAGGGGATGTTGAGGTAGAGGGCGGTACTGGTGCTGAAGGCCTGGCTCTGTCTCCCGGAGCAGAGGGCAGCTTCTCAAACAAAGTGGCTGACTGGAGATTTGCGGTCGGTGGAAATCGACCCTGCCCTCTTCTCCCTCACTCTGACATCATGCGAGTGCTCCGTGCAGCGACCCTCTCTGCGGCCTTAGAGTGGGAGGAGGCATTTCATTTACGCCAACATTTCAGGCATTCAGCTTACGCTCTCATCCAGAGTGAATTACAACGAGTGCGAGCTCAAATTTCCTACATAACAAGCAACCAATAGTGGGATTGTACGAATCAGAGCCGGAGCAATAGATGTATCAAATACTCCTGTGTCCCTAGGGTGATATTGTATGATAGAGAAGCGCTTGGTAAAGACATACAAGCAACTGAGGAAAAAATAGATGAGTTTTTCCTTAACAAGACCTCAACAGTGCAGCTGGAGGATGGAGATATGGGAGTGAAGGAGGGAGAGGAAGGTAACAGGTGGGACGTACAAGAGATGAGTTTCCAGGTTATGACAGAGGATTGGGTGAGCTTGGACAAGGAGTTGGGTCTCTGGTAAATAAAGGTCTGATTTAGCAGATGTTCTGGGTTGCAAACCTGCAGAAACCAGTGATGTGTGTGTCAGAGGAGGGAAAAGAGGAGAACAGTTGAGTGTTGTCAGCATAGCAATGATAGGAAAACTTGTGGGATGTGGTGACAGAGTGAAAAGAAGTAGTGTAGAGAGAGAAGAGAAGAGGAGAGGAACCTCAGTGCAGCGTCTATGTGGTTTAGATAGACACCTTATACACAATACTTGATACTTTATTGTCATTCATTTCTGGTGGGATGTTTCAAGGAAGATCAAGGAAGAAGCTATATTGCAAATAGTCAAGTTTTCTGCTTTTGAACTTCACTAGCACTACAAGTTACGTGAAATCAAAAAAAGTTCCAAAACTACATGATAAGAGCGCTATACTTTATTGTAGTATCATAAATGGGGCATGGTTGGAAACATGAGTTTCCAACCATGCCCCTCTGGTGATTCTAGAAATCCTATTTGTATTCATGTGTGATGATGTGAGTGGTCTCAGTAGAGCTTTGAAAATGGCAACACCAGTTTTGCAGTTTTACCTCTTTGTTTAAAAACTACAAACATGGGCGGGTCACAGGATGTAAGAATTTGCCATCTTTTTGAGCCATTTACAGAAAAAGGATTCAAGTCAAGTTTATTTCTATAGACCTTAATCACAGTTGTCAAAGTGCTTCACAACACCTACATTATGAAACAATAAATCAAAACGACACCTCATCCAAAATCCACCATCTAATCAGGGTCTTATCTTTTTTGAGCCATTTACAGAAAAAAACACTCACCCCATCCAATCAGGATCCGATGCACCATATCCAATTGTCTTGTCACCAAAAGGTCACAGGTTCAATCCCCACCCCACATCCACCAATGTGTGCCCATCAGCAGCCATGTGTCATGGCAAAGTATCCTTGAACCAAGATACTAAACTCCTGCCTGCTCGCTCATTATAGGTCACACTGTATAAGCACGGCAGCAAAATACTGCAAGGAAAAGACAATTGAACACACTGTAATTGTTACAAAACTACAAAAAGTATTAATTACGCGATTCATTAAAATCCTGTTGAGTATTGATAAACATGTTGATATAGAAATGTCTTGTGTTCAATGTTATATTTTCCTGGTGCATGGCTTCAATACAGACAGCTGAATGGGTCTCATATGCTTTACTGTAGAAACTACAGGCCTGTAGAAGCTAAATGAGACTGAGATATGAAAATGTTTTGAGTATCTCCTGCCAACCAGCAACCAGCAGAGATATCCAGAGGGCCGAGCATCTTAACAATGCTTCTAATGATTTAAGACATGAGTGTATTAAGTCAAGTTTTATTGCAAAGTCAATCATTTTTCTCACGTCTGCTCCACAATCATACGTCACCCTGCTGTTAATAGAATAATTGTCACATCCAATAACATTAGAATTTATTACAGAGACAAATCTTTTTGTCAAGCAGGCTTAATAACACCACCACCAATAATAATAATATAATGTTGTATACAGGTTTAAAACAAAACAAAACAAGTTCAAAGGTGCATTACATAAAAAGGAACGAAAATGCTACAACATAATTTTAATTAATTTAATTACTTTATTTGCATTTTATTGGAGAATAGCCACCATATTATTCAAATCATCTTCCAGAGCTTCATCCATAGACGCTCCTGACCAAGTTTGGGTGTAATTGGTCCAAAGATGTAGTAGATGTTCAAAAAGTGTTTCTCAAAATATTTAAAACTGCATGAAAACAATCCATCCAGTGGACTTTAATGTCCAATAGGTGAGCTTTTACAGAAAGGATAGCCTCATAAGTGTACTATTTATGTCTATCAGACTAAGTGAGAATTATGGCTCATTTCTTCTTTACTTTTTCTTTTAAATAGCAGTCCAACCATGAAAAAGAGTAAAGATGAAGAGTCAATATCACACAGTATTAAACACAGCATATTCATAAGCATTTTGTTCTATAATGAGATACTCTTACAAAACTACTGCTGGCATGAAAATATAGCCTGCTCTGGAAAGACATTTAGTAGCCTATTTTAAGACGAGGTGTCGCTATTGCACCAAAAATGAGATTCAGCAGTGATCTTGGATGCGTCCCTTGGTTCAGCGAGGCTTAGATGAGAAGATAGCAAAACAGTTTTTAGTGTTTCGGTTTGTAGCTTTTTCATATTGTATTCTTTATGTATTCATTTGATGAGAAGCTTATTGGCGTCTCAGCTTAGCCCACTTCCTTCAGTCCAGCCACACGCTGCACGTCATGGTCGCTTCAGTTTCACTGGATGTCATCTCTGTGGCAACAGCGACCCCTCGTGGAAGAGACATGTCACTGCCGTACATACAGTACATTAATGCTTATGCACATACATGAAAAAGTTCCTCACAGGTTGTTTCTTATATATTAGGTCAATAACGGAAATTGGCACTTTTTTTATTGATGTGATTTTACAATGTTTATAAAATATTGATGATGTCACACTTCAGTAGCCCGCAAAGGGGCGTGGTTATTTTAGACAGGCCCGTACCTTGCTCATCAACATGTATTTGTGGTATTTTCACCCTCCTCTTTTGGCGGTCACATGAGCAGTTTCTGTTCTCCCGTGACAGCTTTTGAACAAATAACAAGGGGACGAGGCGTGCCACGGCTGCGTGTGTTATTGGGCCAGACGGCTACAGCATCCAACTTGCCTGAGGAGACAGTCAGTGCCTCCGTCCAGTGGCCTGCAGTCACATGTCACTGACCACTGCGCATCTCACTTAGGACATCTGTCCCCAGATTCAAGGCATACAGCTGCAAAACAGGCAAAGAAGACAGTCTGAGGAGTCTGATTATTGGACCGCAGTCGAGTTGCAGAGTTTTTTTTTTTTGGTCAAGCGGAAGTGTATGAAACTGACTCACGGACATTAAGGTAAGTTTGCCTGCCTGCCTGATACAGTATAATCTCAGGTCGTGATGCATCCAGCTGTAAACATCCCGGACGTTAAGCAGCATGTTATCTGATGGTAGTTAAAACGGTGCGTTGTGTTTTATGACTGTCGCGCGAGCCGACAGCGCGATGTAAACGTTACGTTGTTAAAAATTCACTTCCTGACCGAGAGCCGGAGGAGATGGCCCGCTATAAAGTCTCTCCACATATAAACAATGACATTTACCCGCGATGCAAACTGTGACTTTTACCTGGGATTGTGTTTTTGTGTCGCCCAGTTTCTGCTATTCTCGAGCTATAGCGCGCGAGCAGCATGTTTTCATGTTTTATTCTATTTTAATACGCAATCCACATTTACCCCTGTGTCTCGGTGGCCACGGGTACAAAGTTTTAATGTCATAGTTTGCTCCACCTTCCTGTACGAAAACGTGACGGAAACGTGAATCGTTACAGTAACCGAGTGGTTTCTAAAGTAGGGTCCTGTGAGGTGGCCCCAGGCGGTCTGCATCAAAATGAGGAATAGCTCAGTTTGACTATAATGTACTTCTATTAAAGTTGGCATGATAAGAGCATGCTTAAGAATGACTATCTTATCATAGTTGTCACTTTTAACAACAACAACCAAATGTCAGCTGGAGGTCAGGGACAAAATCTGGACAAATGGAGGCAGGGCCTCGGCCTTTTTGGGGTTGAGAGCATGTTCCATTAGATATTATGTTCTATACAGACTTGTGAATGTTTATCTTCTTTGGCAATAGCAGCAAACAACAGTGGTTGGCCAACAAAAATTGGATGAAATGACTTTCAGTCAGCCAGCAGTATCTGTGGTGGATAGAGACGTCTGATAGAAAACTACAAATAGCTGCCAAAATCAAGGAAAAGATACAAATTATATGTTGAAAGCAGGTACTTGTACACAGGTGTGGTCCCTAATAATTAAGCTTTAAATGCCCCTTCATGTCCCATCACGCTTAGGGTCATGTATAAAAATGCTGCAGTTCCGGTTTCCCATCATTGTGGTGCCAAAGGATCTCAGTGACTGAAGAGTGTTGTGGCAAGGTTGCCAACTTGAGGAAGAAGTCTGAGGCCAAGACTTCAGAAGTGTTTCGCTCCTGGACTGAGATGTCTGTGCTTTGGTTTTAGATGCAAGGAAAAACAGACAAGCAACTGTGAATCAGCTGACTGCAAATGTCAAACTAAGGTGTGAGCAGGCAGCTTCATCAAGACCAGTTAGTCGTGAAATTCACAGACAGGGATTTTGTGGTCCGGTTGCAGGGCGTAATCCCTGTATTACACCTAAAAATGCACTTTATTTGGGAGTGAACAAAAAGAACACAGGCAGTGATCTGCTGAGCAGTGGAAAAAATGTCACATGGTCAGATGAGTCATCCTTCACCTTGTTCTCAGCAAGCATCAAGTAGCGCTTTCCAAAAGAGATCTACAGGCCGGGGTGCTGGTCCACTTTCTGGATTTATTTTGCAGACTTGCTTTGTCAGTTTACTGCATGATCTGTGTGCAGAAAGGTTTCAGAAAGCTGTTCAAAAGACTGTTTTGAATGTTGAAAAGATGTTTGCACATTTTTGCTTTTCTTGTCAGAATCCCAAAAGATGTTGATTGGCCTTATTCAAAATCAGATATTGTCCATGGAAAGCCCTTAAACTCAATTGATTCTAATGCAACATTTTGATCAGATTCCACACAAGTATGCATTAATATGTTATATATATGTGTATAAATAAATTATGTATTATTATTATTATTATTAGTAGTAGTAGTAGCAGCAGCAGCAGCAGTATTGTTGTTGTTTTGATGGAGACTTATAGTGTCTCATAGTCAAAATGTTGTTTCAGATATTTTTCCACCCTGCCAAGAGTAACATTCTGGGAACTGGGCATTGAATACTTGTAATTTTTTGGCATGAAAATGGCCAAATTTAAAGATATTGTATATTTTGGCACAAAATAACAACAGCTTCAGTCCATAAGATATTGGTATTGTATCGGTCTTCAAAAACCCATTAAGTCAAACTCTACTTCATTGTTCTGGATACCATGATTTGCTCTTTCTTACCCTCCTTCATATTCTTCACTTTTGGATCCCATCATGTCTCTTCTGATGAGCTTCTAGTGTATGGGAGAGACTTGTCCTCTGCTTTGCACTCTCTGAACATGAGTGTTTAAGCCTGTCTGTCGCAGCATCTCCTCCGTCAGTGTGCGAGTCCTGCACTTTACAGACAAAAGTTTCCCAGTTGTTCACATTTGGCAAGATCCAAAAGGGGTTTATCCTGCAGAAAAGCAAGATTCAATGTTGATCATTGAGGAACATTTTTTCTAAATGGCCGATATCTTTTTTTCCCCAGCTGATGCCTGAGCTTTTGTCATCTTGGCTTGAGAATGCTCTTAAGAAGCCGTTCTTGCCTTTTCTTTAACATGAGATGTGAGTTATTTGACTGCTTCTTGAAAATATTCACAGGAGACTATTTGCCATGGAAATCAGTCTGTATTTCCTGAGTAACATGGTTAAGACAAATGTTTCTTCTTGTCTTTTTGTATGAGTATTGAGTATTTTCCCAGTATATGGTGCCAAAAGGTTATTGTGAAAGAGCAGAGTCATTCTGATGTGAGCAGGGACTTTGGGTTTGCTGACTTCCCTCTGAGTCTTGGTTATAGGGCAGCGTTTTCACATTTAAATTTAAATTGATGTTGTTGTATCCTGTATTAGAATTACAAATTTGTGAGTTTAAAATGGCACACACCAAATATTCACAATAATTGTTTTTTGTTTTCAACATGACAGAGAAATGAGGTAGACAAACAGTGTAGCATAGTGAAATTAACAGGTGTTTTTTTCCATAGTTGGTGAGCAGGAAAATAGTTTTGAATGCACAGGTAAGGAGTCACTGGCAAACGCTGACAACATGATGCCAACAATAACACCTGAAAATCCCTGCAGCTGCAGAGAGCACAGATCTAACTTGGTAAACTTGACTATATGAGAAATCTCCACAAGTCAAAATGAACACAGCTCTGAGCCCAAGTGAACAATTTGTCTATCTGAGGCTGGGAACATTCATAAGGCAATGCATGTAGGATTGCACACAACGATATTCACTTTTGGAAAGGTCTGGAATGGACAAAAACCCAACCCCGGATTTTCTTCGAAGACTAGAAAGTGCATTGTCAAAGTGACAATATTTGTTGTAAACTAGCATGGTCACTGCATCATCTCATTGTGTCGTTAGATGAGTGGACAAAGCTTTAACATGAGAGCACATTGGGCACAAGGCTTGCTTGAGTGTGGACTGTGTGTGTGCAGGACAAGTCACATCCTCGGCATCCTGTGACATAATCCGGGCAAAATGTCAGAAAAATAAGGACTCCTGTGCATGAGAGATAAATTTGCCTCCAAGCTCTTTTTCAACACAAAGCCAATAGAGTCTAATTAAAATGATTGAGGCAATGAAATCCAATTTCCCTCTGTCCTAAGCGAGCAGTGTCACATACAGCTAGGTAATTAACAATTTAGCAGCTAACAAGCATGTTGGATTTTTGTCACACTGCAGTTGATTAAATTCTGCAGTAATGTTCTTTTCTGTTTTTTCTCTTTTTCCACAGGGCAAACAGAGCAATCCCTAAGAGGCCTTCCTAACTGACCATGTCAAACGAACACACGCCCCTGCTCACCCCAGGGGTGTGCGGTCTGACTGTCGGGACGGCGGCGTGCGGCATGGGGTCAGACGCGACCCCCGAATCGGGCTCTGGGACCGAGGCCCCGACTAAAGATCCCCGAAAACTTAACACCTTTTTTGGGGTGATGGTGCCTACCATCCTGTCCATGTTCAGCATCGTGCTGTTTCTGAGAACTGGTGAGTGATGAACAATCCAAGACTTGCTGCGTAGGGATTTGAAAAACGGGAAGGTATATTGGATTGTAACACTGAAGACAGTGGGTCGTTGTACGTATCTGCACTGAAAATAGAATTGAGTTATTTGTTGTTGCAGTGACTAACGATGACATAATCTTCCTTGTAGGGTTTATCATTGGTCATGCGGGACTCTTTCAGGGTCTTCTGATGCTGTTTGTAGCCTACACCATTATATCTCTTACAATACTGTCCATCTGCGCCATTTCAACCAACGGCGCTGTACAAGGAGGTGGAGCCTATTGTATCCTTACAGACCCAAATATTCTGATGATTTTTGAAGATGTGTTAACTGATCTTGCACACAGATTCAGCCATCTGTGTTGAAACATAATTTCAGGCATCTCTGCTGAAACATAAACCCTTGACAAACTATCAGACATGATAAGTCGGTCACTGGGCCCAGAGTTTGGAGGAAGCATCGGTCTGATGTTCTTCCTGGCCAAGGTGTGTGCATGTGGAGTGTATGTTCTCGGTCTTGTGGAGGCCATACTGGACGTGTTTGGTTCGGACCCTGGTAAGTCTTGAAACAGTTACTTGTTTTTTTTGTTACTTGGTTTTACTAACTAACTGAATGACGTCACTAACTGCATATCCCCACTTATTCTCTTTCGTGTCCGCGGTCTGTTTTACTTTGTTTTAGAGTCATCTGTGTCCGCGGGGGTGCGGGTGCTCCCTCAGGGTTACTGGTACACCGTGTTGTACTCCTCGATAGTCCTGCTGCTGTGTCTCCTGGTGTGTCTGGTGGGCGCTCACATCTACGCCCGCACGGCCTTCGTCATCCTGCTGGTGGTCAACATATCCTTGCTGTCCATTTTCATCAGCCCTCTGGCAGTGAAGGCCCGAGACTTTGTCATCACGCACCAGGGGCCTGGCAACCAGACGTACCGCTACAACGTCAGCTATACCGGCTTCAACGCCACCACACTGAGGAACAACCTGGGCTGTGAGTGCTGGGGAGGATATGAAAGTACATTTGCAAATGAGAAAGTACACCAAAGCTGCTTATAAATTTACAAGCATCTATTAAAGTGTCAGTGTTGTTCCTCATTTTTCTCTGCAGCTGGTTACTCCCTGGACTACAGCACCAACTCTGTCATGTCCTTCGCCACCGTGTTTGCCGTCATGTTCACCAGCTGCACTGGAATCATGGCTGGAGCCAACATGTCAGGTTAAAGCTCGTCGTCTCAATATTTCTCGTATAATCACATTACAGTGCGAGTGTCGTCACTGCTCACAAGGCCTATAATGTCTTCTCAAAGTGCATCCTGTCCTGCTGTTGAACCCACGAATCATGTGCTTGCCAGCATGCTGGATAATATCAAACAGACTAATTCAGACTTTGTCCTGAATTAAACAAAGAACAGTATTTCTACCAGAGGATAAACTCGTTCCTCCAGATCTCTTTGACCCCGTTGCATATAGATAAAAACACATCACATTTCTTACTCACACACACTCTGATATGTTTCCTTGTTCCTTCTGTCTCTGCAGGGGAGCTGAGGACCCCTAGTGTTTCCATCCCTAAAGGCACCATCATAGCCGTCTTTTACACCTTCACAGTCTACATCCTCCTCTTCTTCCTGGTCAGCGCCACCTGTAGCAGGTCTGGAAGAGCTCATGATAGCGTTGTCTTACCTGATTAATATTTAAAATGAAGTGACTGAGCCAATAAATTTATGCAGTTAAGACACAACTTTGAAGTTATTTATTTCTTTTGCTTAAGGGCCCTTTTGATTCAGGATTATGGGTTCTTCCAGCGAATAAACGTCTGGCCGCCATTCGTCACCATCGGGATATACTGCGCCTCTCTGTCAGCTGCCATGAGCTCTATGATCGGGGCGTCCCGCATCCTCCATGCTCTTGCACTGGATCAACTCTTTGGTAAGGACTGAGATTAGACTACTTACTCTAGCAATGCCAGAGAACTTCTTTCTGTGTGTAACGAGTAATGTTCTAAGCGATGTTACTTTTGTTTTCCTCACAGGTTTGCCATTAGCCCCTGCTGCCATCAAATCTAACTCTGGTAATCCATGGGTGGCAGTGGTGTACACATGGGGTTTGGCACAGGTGAGGGAAACTGCTGTGATTTACAGCCGTGTATTTTCAGTATGTGCAGCGTTAGAGCCAGTGTGACAAGCCGTGTTTTTGGTATGTTTGTGTTACAGTGTGTAGTGTTTGCAGGCCAGCTCAATGCCATAGCCGGTTTGGTTACTGTTTTCTACTTGCTTGCCTATGCTGCGGTTGACCTGGCCTGCTTGGCTCTGGAGTGGGCATCAGCACCAAATTTCAGGTAATCAGAGATCAGCCACTATTAAAGGCCATTGTGTGCTTTGGGGCAGTAAAAGTCTTATTTATTGCCCCTTTAATTCACTACCTGTCCACTTTGGTTTTGCTTGTGCATTATAGCTTCTGTTGCCTTTTGAGTCTTATTAGTTTTGTCTCTTTGTTTTTAACAGACCCACCTTCCAGGTCTTCTCCTGGCACACCTGTCTGCTGGGGATAGTGAGCTGTTTAGTGATGATGTTTGTCATTAACCCTGTGTACTCATCAGCCAGTATCGTCCTCCTGCTGCTGCTGCTGCTGTTCCTCCACTACAGAGCGCCCACCAGCAGCTGGGGTTACATCAGCCAGGCCCTCATCTTCCATCAGGTATCTGGACACACACACACACACACACAGTCAGACTTGCAGTTCAGTTTGTAAATGGTGTTGTATTCCTTTCTCCACTGCGGTTCAGGTGCGTAAGTATCTGTTGATGCTGGACGTGAGGAAAGACCACGTGAAGTTCTGGAGGCCACAGGTGTTGTTGATGGTGGCCAACCCTCGCTCTTCCTGTCAGCTCATCCTCTTCGTCAACCAGCTGAAGAAGGGAGGGCTGTATGTGTTGGGCCACGTGCAGCTGGGGGATCTGGGTAATGTTCTGAGGATGGTCTGTTCTGGCCATCTCTAGCCAACACTATTAAATTATTCTTATCTTTGAGCCATTTTTCATTGTCACTGCACTTCCCTCTAAAGCTAAATTACCCACTGCCAGCAGTTATCTCAGTTGATACTGATAAAAACAGTCCTGTAATACTAGTACTGTTTTTTTCTTGTTTTCAAGAAAATGCCCAGCTGACTTAACACCTGGCTTTGAAATGTGGAAACAAAGATAATTCAGTATCATACCACTTTTGAAATTCCCCTGTAAAACAAAGCCTCAAATTTTATAAACTACACAAATGCATAATGATAGTGTGAAAGATGATGTTTTCTGTGAACTTGCTACAATGTGGCTTAATTATTTAACTTTCTGTTTTGGTCCAGTCTATTTTGATTGACTGTGAAATTGTGTCTTTATATAAGTCATAGGTTTGGTAGCCAAAGCGAGCTCCTCCTGTGTAGCCTGATGACACTTCTCACTTCATTTTTACTCACTTTTTGGTCTTGTCATTGCCTGTCAATGTGTTGATAAAACATGGGATCATGACGTTGTCTGGTAATCACACTCAGCCTGTGAGCAAATGAACAAGATCTGCAGTAGGATGCTCATCCACTTGAGCTGTAAACTTTTCCCTACCAGATCTGATTGGCCTACCGAGTCCATTGACCCCACAATAGAAAGCTACAGCTGCAGGCTTTCATTTCATCAGCTGCTTCTTTCTGCCACACTCTGTTCCAGTATTATTAATAGCTGCTGCACTTTTGTCAGTGCCTTTGCAGCATTAGACTTATTTTTGAATTATGCAAAATACCTGACTCCTTGTTCGTTTTCAGCACAAAATACAGAGCTACATATCATTTCCAAATTGTAAGAAAATGTATTCAGTTTTTTATATGATCCATGCCTATGCAGTGTAATCATTCTGTCTCCCTTTTCTGTGTTTTAGACACCTTGCCATCAGATCCAGTCCAGCAGCAGTATAACTTCTGGTTGAGTCTAGTTGATAAGCTGGGGGTGAAGGCCTTTGTAGACCTGACGCTGTCCCCCTCAGTCAGACAGGGAACACAGCATCTGCTGCGCATCACAGGCCTAGGTGAGCACTGATTTCTGCCCAACTGCTTACTTTTATGTACTACACCTTGGAATATTGCAAAGGGCAGCTGTGAGGACAGAAAAATACAAAGACCTAGATGCACCTAGATGACTGTTGTGCGCTCTCCTTTTCTGTTTGTCTCCACAAGGTGGGATGAAGCCCAACATGCTGGTCTTGGGTTTCTACGACAGCTGTACTCCTGAGGACTTCTTCCTACAAGACACCGCATTCTGTGACTCATCGGCGGGAAACGGCAGTGACGGGGAATACAATTTTGGGATCGACCTGCCTTCGCTGCAGGCCCATTTCCCCCCGGTCCGACACATGGAGAGCCCGCGCTGGCTGTCGCCGGAGGAGTACGTGGGAATCATCTCCGACGCCATTAAGATGAACAAGAACGTGTGTCTGGGCCGCTACTTCTTCCAGTTAGAGGGAGAGGGCAAGGACAGCAAGGTCGACGGCTCGGAGCGGACCATTGACGTGTGGCCGCTCAACCTGCTGCAGCCGGGCAGCCGAGACGACGTGGACGTGTGCGGCCTCTTCCTGCTCCAGATGGCGTGCGTGCTGAACATGTCCAACAGATGGCGCCACGCGAGAATGAGAATCTTCCTGAATGTGGAGACGGAGTCCAGCGACCAGGGCTGGGTGGTGAATGAGGAGACGTTTCGGGAGCTGCTGAGGAAGCTGCGGATCAGGGCGTCGATCAAGATAGTGCCGTGGGACTCGGCGGTGCAGCGCCACGCTCGGCCGGAGGGAGTGGGCTCCGCACAGGCGCTCTCTGAGGAGTTCCTGTCCGCAGTGAACGGCCTGCTGACGGAGCACAGCGCCCAGGCCGCCGTGCGCTTCCTGTATTTGCCCCGCCCACCGCCGCTCTCCAGCCAGTCACAGCAGTACTTGGCTCAGCTGGAAGCAGTGACCAACGGTTTAGGCCCGACGCTCCTGATTCACGGTGTCACCCCGGTCACATGCACTGACCTCTGAGCATAGGCGGCCAGTTTTTCATAATTGTTTTTTTAGTGTTATCTAATTTGATATTGTACATGCAGAAATGTCTTATCTGACTGCTTACTTAGGCATAAGCATAGTTTCTGGTTACATAGAAAATTAACACAGTACTGAAAAGTGGATGCTAAGAATATAGTGGCACTGTTGCACTTAACACTATATCACCTAATACAACTTTTTGTACTTCCTCAGTTCACTTAAGCTTAGGAAAGGACTGCAGTCAAGCGTATTTTGGATAGCTCTACCAGTTCTGTGTTTTTTGTATTTGAGTAGGATATGCCTATTTTCATATACTTGAGCTGGCCAGGTGAAACTGGCAAGGAAGGGAGAATACTAATGTTTGTGATTGTGATTCATGGATGTATTACCTCCTGTTTGCATTAGCTGTATGTCTGTCTCTTCACATAAGACAGAAATGGGAATATTTAATTGACTCGTTTGAACAAAAAAGGTGTTTGTTTTGAGTTATACGGGTTGTCCAGGACATTAATTACAGAAACATCTTCATATAGAGGAATGAAATCATGTTTTGTGATAATGGAAAAATATTTTTTTTTCTCTGTTTCAGTTTGTGAATGGTACTGTGTTAATGCAAGTTACCCTTTTTTTTTTCTTTTTTTTTTTTTTATCTCATCAGTATTTTTCTCTCGTTGCTTTTTCCTACTTTCTGACATGTCTGCCGGTTGCCTGGACCAAGTGATCCAATGACTTTTTCCCAAGCTGAATTGTTTTCTGTGTTTTTTTTTATTTTTTTTTTTATACAGTAATACAAACACATTTTGTTTTGCTGTTGAATGTATACCTCCCTATCCTCTATACACCACAAAGGGAACTGTTTCTGCTCTAAAGCTCTGTACATGTGAACTCCTGTTTGGTAGAATGACAAATAACCTTTGTTGCTGCTGTTTGTGTGTAAACTTCAAACATCATTGGATTTTGTGCTTCAAGAAGCAGACGAAAGGGATGAATTGAGTCTGATGATCTAGCCGGATGTCACACTGATTTAGTGTGTCAGGCTACTGCTATCTATCAAGAAAACAACAACAAGCTGGTTACAGGAATGATGGGTTTGGGATTTTAAGAAACCTAACTTATTGATTAGAGTCCTGAAAAAAATGAGAAGTGAGCTTGTGACTGGCTGGTTGCTGGTTTGAATCCCTGGACTGACTGGGACAGTCTGGGTGGCACCAGACTGTCCCAGTCAGTCCCAGCCGGAACATTAGAAGTCTTTATTTTACTGAGATACTCTCAGGTGTGAATGTTAAGAGCTGAAGCAGTGTGAAGACCTGGTGTGCTCATCTAATCTGGTTACCTAAAGGTGGAAAAGAAAAAAGAAATTCTCAGGAACTGCAAGCACTTTCTCCCTTAGCGATAGTCAAGACAATCCTAGTCAAGTCTTAAACAAGACCAGAACCAAAGAGGGATCAGACCAAGTCAAGAATCAAAACCAGAGGAAGGTGTGTGATTTTCACGACCACAGCAATTCATTTGCAGGATATACAAAATATAATATGATTGCATTCCAATCATGCTATTGCAGTTGATAGTGTAAATATGGCTAAGTTTTGTTATTTTGTTTGTAAAATTTTCCTTTAACGTTCCTTTAAGTGACAGGAAGTTGCTGAAACTATCAAGAAGTCTTTGCACGAGTTGGAGTGTTCTGACATGAGTTTTGGTTAGCGGTCAATAAGAAAGGCTTCTTAAAATCCGGATTCTTCCATCGTAATGGTTATTACTGTAGATATTGTTAATGCTATACACTCACATGCCATAGGAATAAGTATATGCCAAATGTATATTGTCTTCTCCGTAATTGCAACATGGTAAGTTCTTAACAGAAAACATATTTATTGAAAAGGTTGGTTAAATGCAATAAAAAATGTAAAAGATGTGTGTATTTCTGTCAACTTATGTCAACTTCAGTAAGCTGTAACAGAAGAATCTCCAGTGGGTAATTTGCAGACATTTTGTCCCAAGGACACTTATAGCCTAGTAAGTAAATCAACCTGCTGTAGCCTGTTGGACATATTGAGCTACAGCATGAAAGACCAGTAAAACTAGAACAAACGGTTGAATGCAAACACTACCATACAACTTAACAAAATGGATCGTTACTCTTTTGTCCCTCTGTCTATGTCCTAGGAAACTTGTTTCTGATGGGTTACAGTGCATTCCTTAGATGTACATGTTGGCAAAAAAACATTTTAAAATAGTATTTACATGGATAGTGTTAAGATGTTCAGTTATTACAAACATTTTAGCTGTCGGAGAACTGCACCAACAGTAAGGATAGCAATTTTAGAAATCTATGATCTCTGATAGTCCTATAAGCCCACACTTAGTAGTGGAAGTTTATGTCCATTCGCCTCCCAACAGTAGCCTCTGTTCCACACTTTGTGTACGTCAGCATATGAAGATGTGCGGGCAGATGATAGTGCTTAGTCCTCCTTTCCTTTGGGCTGTTCTGTTGTCTGACACTCCTCGGATCTTGCAAGGCTTTCTAGCTTCCTGATAAAGAACGATGAGAAACGAACCCAGTCCGGCAGGAGTGTCGTGAGAACAATGTTCTGTAGGATGACGAGAGAGAGAGAGAGAGAGAGACATTAAGATGTCATCACATTAGACAGTTTGTAAGTCAGTAACAGTTTCCCATCCCTCTGACCTGAAGCGCGTGAGAGAGGCAGCCGCTGGTGTAGCTGGAGTGACCCACGGTGTTCAGGGCCTCGCGGGCAAAGTCCGGAGCAGTCTTCATGAGGCAGCTGGGAGGAACTTTGTGTGTCATGTTGGTGGAGACGATGAAGGGGGACACGCACTGCAGAAACATGAAAAGTGTGGAATAAAAATGAGACATGATCCTTTCCACTGCAGCTCTTTTTGTGTGACATTTGTAAGTTACTGATTTTTATTGGATATTATGCAAGGTTGAAGTAGACTCTAGTCGGACCATCATGGGCTGGCAATCCATGGCAGCAGTATCTAAAGCACAGTATGTTGGATAGACCCTTAAAAGCTACCAATAGATGTAGAGGAAGATTAATCGTAGCTGACATGCCACTAGATGCATGATAATATGGGGAGCGCATTCATCAGGATTGCTCTTGTGGATGGAGGAAAGTAACAAAGACAAGAAAAGGAGAGGTGCTTAGCAAAAGGAAAGGGAGTCACACTGATCTTTCTACATTTTAAGAAGTCTGTCGTGTCAGTCAGATGAAATCCAGCTGCAGGATACAACACTAATGTAGCACAACATCAGCAACCCAACTCCACTCATTTTCAACCTGGATCCTATTTTCCCATCACTTTTCCATCATGCCGATCAATTCTGACCGAACTCTCATCAATTTCTTCACTATAGAGCTGCTTACGCCTTGCTTGCCTGGGTGTGTGTCTCTTCAATACAGTCCTATGGGGCCATGGGACTCTCCAGATTCAACCACTAAAGCACCCAAAGCATGTCTTTTTCACCATATTCATTTTCAGTTTATCCAGTTTATCTACTTGACAAGTTTCAGTATTTGTTTTGCACTACTTTACACAGTGGCACATGTTGGCAGGCTGGCACAGCCGGCAGGCAAAGAGCAGACAAGGAAGTGCTAAAGCAACGGCCAAATTAGCATCAAAACTATACGAGAAAGGCATGACTTCAGATAATTTTCATTTACATCTTTTTACCGACATGTCTTCTTACAGAGAGGGCAACCCATGTGCTGAAAAGTCATGCTTTGGGTGCTTTTGGGTGCCCTATTGGACTGTGTTGGAGAGCCACGCAACAGGCAGACAAGACGAATGTAGCTCTATAGTGAAGCAATTGATGAGATTTTGATCCAGAACTTCTCAAATCTGCTGTTGCAAACCCTCAGATGCCATCGTCACGCTTCACAAATGGTGAATCTGCGTGGTCTCTATTTTGAGAAGTTGCAATCAGAGTTGCACGTGTACTTGAAAAACATATTAAACAAAAAATACATTTGAGCAAATATCATATTACAAGTTTGCAGCTTCTATTCCATTCATTCAGCTTGCACATTTGTAAGTCTTCCCTGTGAATTCAAATGTAGGACACAGGTGTGTGTCCTAAATTCCAACATGCAAGTTCTCAGGTGTTTTGCTGCAATAATACCTTCTTACTGTCTGTTAGAGAAACTACCTGTGTATACTATGACCACCTCCACAGTGTGGCAATATTTTACACTTAGAGATGACAGTTACTTGTGAAATATGTGAGAGAAGCCTTTAGTATTAAGAATGAGCCATGAATTCTCTCACCCCCTTCTTTCTTAGAACTTTAATTTGATTGGTTGAAAATGTTTTATTACTGTCTCTGCGTCCCAAAAATCGCTCTGACATCGAACCAAAAATATAGTTATAGTTATCGTTTTGGATGTTTTTATAGTTATCATTGTAGTGGGAACACAGACATTTTATTTACTTAGAACCATTTAAATCTTTTTTATAGTTATAGTTATCATAGTTATCATTCTATATGTGAATGGGCATTTACAATCATCACAGTGTGCAGCATACATTACCTGAACAGTAATTCCCCTTGACTTGTACTCAGCATGCAGACATTGAGAAAGATATGTGATAAAAATCTGAAATAAAGATGAAAGGAGATGTGACAAACAGGCAAACTGGAGTTCGAGTGTCACAAGGTTCTGCATGTAAGTGCATGCAAGTACTTCAGGGCGTGTTTGAACGTTTGTGTAAATAAGGCAGGATTTGAACGAGCCAGTACCTTGGTGGCAGAATAAAGAGACAATAAAGGCTGTGGTCGGGTTCCCGCCTCCGAGGATATATTTATGATCAGTCCTGTCCCTCTAGGAACAAGAAGGGGGAGAGAGAGAAACTATCAGCACCCACGCAGTCGTCTCACATTATCTGTCTCACATTCACAGTTTAACATCTTGATGTCTGTCAGTACCTTTCCACCATGCCTGGGAGAACCAGTCTGGTCATCTGGGTAATGATAACATCATCATCATCATCATCTTTTTTCATACAACAGTCATCATTAACAAAAGCAGTATTGTGTGCCGAATCCGATACATTAAGCAAAGAGATGTATGCAGCTGACTGAATGCATCACATACTTATAGAAACACAGTCATATACAGTCAAACAAGCAAACACAGACACCTTACCTGGGTGACAGAGAGCATGTTGCAGTTGATAATATGAGTGATTTTCTAGAGACAGAATCAAAACACAAGGGAAAATGTGAGTATGTGAGTGGAAAAATCAACATACAAGCTGGAAATTGCAAATGACTTCTCCTGACAGTCTGATTCAGTAGAAACATGTAGTTGGACTGGGGTTTCTACTAATTCAACCTGTTTGTAACAATCCAATACATTGACAAGCAAATGCCATTTAAAATGTAATGCATGTAAACAACCGGTGAAAGTGCACTGAATCCTACCTGTTCAGAATTTGGTATTTCCAGGAAATATGCAAAATTTTCAGAATAGGCCATTCCTACGTTGTTAACTGTGTGTGGGTGACAAAAAGACAAATAAGAAGCCGTGGTAATAGTCATCTTTCTTAAATCAGTCTTTAATTGATGAATCTATTCCTTTTCCCCTTACTCTTCCTCTCCCATATTTCACATTTCATAATGCATCATTCTGACTAACTTTCCAGTGCTTTTCTTCTGCCTTGTGATTGATTGTCCTGTTATATACCTAGGATTCCAATTTCCAGGCCCCGCAGTCCGTCAGCTATAGCTGGGTAGATACTGTGGCCGTCTGTGAAGTCTGTCTGGATGGTGCGGGCTTTCCGTCCATACTGAGCCTCTGAATGAGACAAAACATGCTGTCAGTTGTGTCTGTTCTAGAGTTGCACATGGAAAGACAAATATGCAGGAGGAAACAAGAATATCATGCCTCAACTGTTTTCATTTTACTCACCAATCTCCTTGGCAACTGTTTGGAGTTTATCACTGGATCTGCTTATCAAAACAACATCCAGGCCTCTTCGGGCCAGCTGCAACGGGCCATGTAGAGAGACAGGTTTGGTCACTGTCTGGAGCAAGAATAACTATCTGCATGGTTTAAATATAAATGTGGAAACTTACAGCACAACAAACGTGTACCAGCTGTGGCTATGGGACTGTGGCACTTCAAAATTCACATTTAGGGTAAGTAATTTAGGGTGAGTAATTCAATTTGTAATTTTAGAAAGAGATTACTGTCTCACCTCATTGGCATAAGCTTTACCAATCCCAGATGTGGCACCTGTGACAACTGCACAAAGGAGATAGTACAGAGATATTACAGGGATCATTTAGCATCAGCCATTAAGCTACTGAAGTTATTTTCATTTCATCCAAGTGGTTATCCAGTCATAACATAAGCTTACAGAAGCCTATTTGAGTCAGTCTAGGCAATCTGAGTCCAGCTTTTCTCAACTGTTTACACATTGACACTGGAACTTGAGACACAATGACCAAAAGCTGACCCTCATTTGCCAAACCCTTAAAACAGTTCTGCAAAAACACAAGCACATGGTGTGCTTCTCACTCACACTGCTATTCTAAATCACACTACACCCAAAACACTACACCCAATTCTTCATTTGGCACAAAACATGTGTTCCCATGGAAAGCCCTGCCATTTAAAATGCTAAACTGACTGGCCACATTGACTATGAACAGGTAGGCCTACAAACAATAGCTGCTAAATTGTTCAATTACAAATCAGAGCAGAGGATCAAAGGTGAGCTCTCCTGTTTTGGAGATGAATAGATGGAAACATAACTGAGAGAGGTAGAGGGAGAGGAAGGGTGAGAGGAGGAGGAGGAGGAGGAGGAAGAGCATCCAGGAATGCTGTGTTACTGAAATGTAAACACTATTTTGTTAATGCATTTGTGTGATTGCTGTATATTTGAGTGGGCTAATACTGTAACATGATAGTCTTTTACAACAGGCTACTGTACATACATAAGTAGTCAGTGTAACATAGAAAATGAAGAAGGTGGAAGTCTACTGATAAGTAAAGGAGCACATTAGTGTGTAATCGCTTCTTAGAAAGATCTACTCATATGATGGTTTGTGTGTGTCATTTGGATGCAAAATTAATTTTTGAGAGGACACAACAGTTTATTTTTTGCCAGAAAACATGTAAACAATTAAGAAAAACTGTAGCAGCTTAGCAATAGTTAATGGAACATTTACTAAGACTAGAGTGGATCTGTGTCTACAGAAGTCTTCCTTTTGCATACAGAAGACAAAATCTTTGGTACGCTTTAAGGCAGAAATGTCCCAGTAGGAATGTGAACTTCTTATCAAGCATCTTATCGTACAGGCTTCACAGAGAGCCATTCCCTCAGCTTTTTGGACTCTATTGTTCACTAACTTGCAGTAATTTCCCTTATTCAAGCCCCAGGTCTTCATCATTAACATGTGGATAGACTGCAAGCCCCTCATTCTGCTTTTCAACCCTCCACAGTTGTTCAGTCATTTAGGGCTCCTGTATCTGCAATTATTATGCTATTTTCTACAATTAACTTCCAAGTACCAAGCACTAAAAAATTGACATTTGTCCCAAAAACATGCTTTTCTAATAGGGGAAATATAGGTTTTATTACTTTACCTGCCCATTGCCCATACCTCTTTAAATCCACTTGCCAAACCTCTGACAGCACAAACACTCTGAATCCACACCAACATGTCCAAGCCAGTTTCAGTAGGTGGAAAACAACTGTAAATCCCCCAATGATGACCAGTCCTCCAGTAAACCACATGTTATCTGAGGCAGCACTCACGACCATGCAGTGTTCAAAAATGGCTCTTCCAGATTTTTATATTAGAGCAAAGAGGGGACTGTTTATGTAAAATATCAAATGTCCCTCCCATGTTGCTCCACCTCTAAGTTCCACCCCTCCCCATTGTTTGTTTTGCATACGAGTGAGCTGGGCCGGTATCAAGCGCCCCTTGACCCACATGGGGCACCTGAGCCCTATCAGCTTCCTGCAGACCAACTGAAGGGGCTGTTTTGGTGGCTTTATCACCATTAAAATACCAACACATTCTTCTTTTCAAAAATATTTTGCAGAAACAGCCACCTATCAGCTGTCTCCATGTGTTTGACTGAATAATAATCCACGGCATTTTGCAGATCTGGAGGATCATCTGAACACTTTGATTATGAGATTATACTCTTTATTTATGGCTATGTAAAATACAGAGAGGAGAGATGGTGTGAGAAAACAGCATGCAGTCTTACTTCACTTCAACATGAGCCCAGTCACTCTGCACCCTGACACCGAGGAAGCCTGGGTGCTGAAACGTTAGTGGATGATCATGTTTTTTTGGGTGCAGGCCATCTCCCCTCTTTGAATCCAATATGCAAAATAGTCTCCTAACCGTCATGACCGGGGGAGGAAGTGCTTGTTACTCAGAATTTATCCTAAAAAGGCGAAGCAGTGATTTATCTGTACTGTACTGAAATAGGCTCTTCAGTACAGTATGCTGAAAATGAGTCTGAATAAGCTATTTAATAACAGGAAAGTGACCTACATATCCCAGATGAATGTAGAAGCTGCACTGTTTGCTGGTGTGTGAAATTTATTTTCATTTTTTGAAGGCTGGGTCTGGGATGGAATGGGCTCCTTGTGCATTCTTGCATGCATATTGTATAAATAGAGTATTAAAACAAGCAATAATGTCAAGCTGAACTTCAATTTGGGAGTTCTTCACTGGTCTTTGATTATAATTTGGATAACATCTACAATGGCATCATTTACTTGAATAAATAACATACTCCAAAGCTAAAAAAATCTTTCATTTTTATAATAGTTTACTATAAAATAACATACTGTTGGCTGCTGCACAGGGTCATAATTACACATTCAGTAAAATAACTTATCCTCATTACGTGAGTGGCACATGCATCTAATCACAAGGCCTAACCGTGACTCATCGAGAAGGAGCAGTGGAGATATAAAATAGAACGTAGCTGCGAACATGACAGCATGGCTGAGAGCAGATAAGCCTTCGCTGTGGTTGCAATCTACCAGTTTCCCATGCAGCTGAGATAGGCCAACCCATTCATGTATTCAAGTGTTTGTACATGGATAAGCTGAAAACGCTTGTGATTAAATGTTGGAATGATAGTACTTGCGCATGTCCAGACGTTCTAATTGTACATATAGTACTATGTTCAGTCCTGTGTTTCAAATGATGACTAAACAGTGTTTCTCTGATAGGCCAAGTCATCTTTGTTGTGTTTGTTCACATTCACAGTTCAGTGGTTAAAGAAGGACAACTTGGTAACCAGGCAATCTACATTGTGCAAATAGCCTACAGGTAAAGGTAATAAATCAAATCTTTCACAGAAAAAAGACAAACAAGCCGCGGTAATTGTGCTGTTGCAGTATGGATTGTGTGTGTAACAATGTTTTGTGAGCACTGTGAGGCCAATAGTCCTTATTTCAAAAAGACAAATAGAAATGTGAGTTGAACATTTACTTTGTTGGCTGTAGTAACTTTACCCTAAACACACAGTAACTATGTGCTGTACTAATGACAGGAATTGCCATGACAAGCCAGGGTGAAGTTGAATCTATTGTAAAACAATTCATACACTATTATTCAATTGCTGTCAAATCACTACACTTGCCTATTAGTCTTACTTTCTTTTAGATCTATCATTATTCTTTGTGATTTTTCTTCTTGAGCAACATATGTCTCAGATCATTTTCAGTACAGAATTCCTTTCCAATCACACAATATTACTGCATTTGCATTTAAACATATCTGCAGCCCATTTGTTTTTCATTTCACAAAAATTGCTCTTTTATCACATCAACATAAGTTTTACTGCATATTCTTTATTTGTCACACTTTATTGTTCATTCTGAAATAAATCATGGATATCTTTGCCAAGAAAGTTTTGTCAGTATAACCCAAATCTCAAATATCCTCCTGTATAGTCTGCTCTCATCAGTTTGTAATCTTTTCATATTTTATACTGAAACAAATGTGAATGGGCAAGTGGTGCGTGCGCTGTGGTAGCACAATATTGAAATGTCAGACAAGAGATAACGTTGATCTGCTTATTTGTTAGATAAGCTTCTGTGATAGTTCAGTTTCCCACTGAACAACAGGCCAAGGGTTTTTATGGTGGGGAAAAATTAACAGAACAGAACAGAACAGAACAGAACAACAAAAAAGAGACAAAAACCAGTCTCCCTTTGAAACATCTACTCTTTTGCTTGTTTGGTCCCTCTCTGGGCCAGACTGACCAAAAAAACTCACAGTTAGTGTTTGGAGCTGATGTGAGTACCAATCCAGTCCAAAGGTGAGATGTTCACATATTCAGTATCCTTAAGGCCTTTCTGCTGTCGGAGCCAGCTGCACCCTGAGGGTCTGCTGAAACTCACTCCACCAGCTCCAGGTTGCAGGAGCCTGTAGTGCCGTGGACAGACAGCAGATGGAGCTAAAAGGCAATAACACAGTCCTGGACTACAATGCCCCTCAGCCACTTACTGTACGTTAAGTCAGTGGTTCCCAACGGTTCGGGGAACTCCAGGGGTCCTTCACAGGATTCCAGGGGATCCCCAGCAAAATGAGGAATAGTTTAATTTCACTAATTTCACTTTAATTCCACTGTTATCACCTCGCCTACACTATAGACGGTTATGCAATTGTTCACATAAATCATAACCAGCAATATCTAGTGCCTATCTATCTGGGAATCACTGACATGAAAAACTTGGGGAACCCCCTGCCTTCAGGTAATATGACAATTTCTTTTTGGGAGGCTGCTGTCCACCACCAGGGGGCGCTGCAGTCCCCCTGCATCCCGTAGCCATGACAGGATCTTATCCATGAGTCAAGTTTTCAGTTTGATATCTTCTTTAACCCATGTTTAAATGTCAAAAGGTAGAAAGCGGAGAAAAAATGTAAAAAACATTGAATGAATTGTTCACAACAATCCAGTGCAAGTGAACATAAACATGCAATCACAGGCCTAACTTAAGAGCATAGTTCACTACAACATGAAAAAAGCATAACATTTCAAAACAGGCCATGCAATGTAATTAAATGTATTATATTTTTTGGTCATGGCAAAATATTTGGCAAAGTATTATACAGGTAATGCTTGTTAGACTTGTAATTTGAATGCCTCAATCCATGATTAATGTTGCCACATAAGGTTTAAGTGTATTCATGTAGATTCTTGAAGAGTTTGATTTGCAACTTTCATAACCCATCATAACTCAGATTTCTGTTTTAGTTCAGTGTTCAAAAACGTTACCAACCAACAACCCCACTCTTTGAATAACATGCACTTCAAAAACACTTCATTTTAAATATATTCCATACATAATTATAAGGAAAAAAAGAAGAAAAAAATCTATTCACCCATATTACAGAGTCAAGGATATACTACATCCTCTATGTCAAATATTTCAGCTTTGGAATAAACGCTGTGGCTCAACTCAATTTAAGTGTACATGTAAAAAAATGCTGAATCCAAAAATGCATTAGAAATGGAAAATAACATTATTTTGGGTGTTGAGACACTAACAGGTCTGACTGCTACAGTAGTTGTTGAGTGAGGGAGGAGCCATTCACTGGAAAATCAAACCTGCAACCTTCTGGTCAAAAGCCCAAAATGGTTGATAATACTAATACTAACACTAATACTAATACAAATACTGACCATCATTATCACCATTCCCACCATGACGTCCAGGTAATAACAACATTACCAACATCAATACCCCTACTACCACTATTTCTACTCTCCCTAAAATTTGATTTTTTTGATTTTTTTTTTAAAAAGGTGTGACTGTATGTACCATTCCCTACTTGTTGAATACAAGGGACACAACACTTCTGTATGAGAAGCACTGCTCTCATTCAAATGCATGTGAGAGTCTGAAGTCGTGCTCAAAGGGCAAGGAGCTGTTTGTTGGGTGTAAGGAGCCATGCCCTCCTCTGTACACATGTACAGTATATGTTCTGTACATCCACAACTTTACTCAGTGGCTATGCACTTCACCTTTGCATACAGACACCACAGCACTTTGATAGAAAGAAATGTTCTCCTCTAGTCCTCAGGCCCTGTTCTCAGAAGAAAATCTGGAGATCAGTGTTGGCCACATGCTTAAATCCCTTGTGGCCCTGAAACAGGCTCCTCCTGGTTTCCCTGCTGTATGTAAAGGCCAGCGGGGAACAGACAGATCTACAGACGCAGAGGCAGCTGGCCAGTAGAGGGCCTGAAATTTGGGCCAAAATTTGCATTGAAATAAGTTAATCCATCCAATGAAATGCAAACTAAATGCAAACTAAAATGTTTTAATTTAATTTCTTGATTTTTACCTCTGCCAAGAAGGTTGTTTTTGCCCCTGTTAGTTTGTCTATCAGCAGGAGATCTCAATCACAAATGTATTGTGGACGGATAGGCCTTGAGCCAAGGATCTATTAATTCAATTTTGGTGGTGATCCAGATCTGGGATTCTGGCCATTAGACGATTATAATTTTTTTTATCCATAATTATAAAACTAATGCAGACAGCGACATGAGTCCTAATCCCAAGGGTAATGTTTGCAGGGTCAAGAAATCAGCTTAACATTTTAAGTGATAGGAATGATGTCTGGGTGTGACAGCAAGTTGGAGGATAGTTCAGTGTTGGCGGAGGTTTGCGCTCTCCAAGTGCCTTCTGGATTCAAACTGTCTCTGCTCCAGTTCTGCTCCAGCTCCCTCTATTCGCTCATGCTATTTTAGCACATGCTTGGTAATTCCCTGCATCAACGGCTCTCAGCAGCAGGCCGGGCCTTCCTGAAGTACTGGGCACTACTTCACGTTAAGTAGAGACAAGTTAGTCTCTAATTAGGAAGCTAGCCTGCAAATAGTGAAGTATTAATAGCAGTGCTGCTTCACCGGGAGCGCAGAGAGATTCTGCTAAATCACTCAACACTGATGAGCATTTTGCACTGTAAGAATGCAAAATACTGTGTACTATTGTACTAAGCCTTTGATCTTTGTCCCTAATGATACATTTTGTACTGTAGTTTTCAAATTTGTATGATGTTAGTAAATGCTGAAAATTAAGCAATGTTCAGAAATGAAGTGAAGATGTTCCATTACAATTTTACAATTGTAATGGAACATCAACAACAATTTTACATTTCAGTACTTGGTACATATTGGTATTCTGCCTGTTTTTTTACATTTGAATTGGAGAATGTTTGAGTGTTTGTAAAGTGTTATATTGCTAACCAATAATTTCCCCCTGAACTCCAAGTATGCTCTACTGGAACGACAGCTGTTCTATTTGTTTCACCTCATGGATGCAGTCTGTCTCTGGAGTCCTGGCAACACCTTTTTAGCCTCTTGCTGTGTGTATAAATGTTATCTGAGGCCGGATTTACATTTAATCAATCCCTGTTTAACTCCTAACACCTCTGAATAAAGAAGTACAGTAGGTCAAGTGTGCATTAATCTTCACCCCCTCTCAGAAAGTTAACCCTTTTCTTGGAAGAAATAATGCAACAGGCATGTGTTTGTGTGCTAAAATATAATTTGAATTAACATAATATGGAATCACTATACCTATAATTGCTTTATTATGTACACCAATCCTAAATCTTTATTTTACAGGCTGGAGCATGTTTCATGTAGCGCACATTACACACAGAAGCTCCAACTCCAGCTCTGACTTCTAATGGAGGCCCCTTATCAATGGACCTCATGCTTAAAGATGTCAGCCTCTTGATCTGATGTCATTACACTTGACCCAAAGCTCAAAACATCTCAGCAACCGCTCTCAGTTTGGCTGAAGAGGACGAGGCAAAGCAAGCGCTAAGTGTGCGTTGCACTGTGGCCAGGAGGACTGAATGATGTCATTCTCGGAGGTTGCCACATTTCTTCAAATGATCAATTAGTGGGGTGACTGAGGAGGAACGTCTAAGCTTCTCTATTGCTGTTCCTACATGTTTTCGTTTTCTCAGTAGCGCCAATTTGATTAATTAACTCTGACAAAGAGCTTATCTGGAGAAAGGAAAGACTTCCAAGAGAGATGGTTAAATAATAAATTGTCTACTCCCAGTATAGCTTTGCAAGTAATGTGACCAAGCAAATGTCAGTATTATCATGCTGTTTTACAGGCACTGACACAATGAATTCAAATCACATATAATGCCTTATGTTTTAGTTTAAAAAAAAAAATACTTGTGAACCAAGTCCAAAAAAACGTATTTGACTCTTTATGCATAAGACAGTGCCATTCCAACAGGCTTTCAACAATGTGAAACATCAAATATTTGGTGCAGTCTAATAAAATGTATTATTATTATAATTATATCTACACATATACACTAATATATGTTCAATTAGGAGTATTAGGAGTATAATCAGGGTTAATGTGGGAATGACGAGATAATATTCATGGACCAAAGGGCAATGTGAACATCTTACATATAGAGAGCAATGCTGATACAGACATAAGAACTATGTGATACATATATACACAGTTATATGTTTGTGCTTATACATATACTGTATATATGTACTAATTATACTCCTACATATCTATACTAATTATACTCCTAATTATATAGCATTATACATATGCTACTTAGCATTACTCATATTTTGTGCTGCTTCGTTCCTTGGTTGCAGGGTTAGGCTTGAGATCAATAAGGGTTACAGTTAGGACTCTAATGACCAAATCATAGGTCAAAAGTGCAGCTGTCCTCCTTTCATCACTGTGTTGCTCAGTTGGGACGGCTGTATGTCCGAGCCTGACCTTACTTTGCAGTGATCTCTGTCAGTGCCGTTGGCCATGCCACTAAGAGGCTTGAAGGCAGCAGATCAGTTTAGCAGGGCCTCACCTGACTAATCTGATTACTTCAACAGGGCCGCTATCAATGTGCAAGACAGGACAAACAAGCGCAAACACATGTCCACTCTGCAATATTTATGAGAACATCTCCACATTCATAAAACTCAACAGCCCTCATTGAAAGGGTACAGCATGTGCTTGTTGTATTATTTGTGTGCATCTTCTGTTTAGCCAGTGTTTGAAGTGTGGAGTTGCCCTTCCCCCATAACCTTCTGACTTCGCCAGGAGCTCCAGCTGTAGTACAGCAGTAAACTGTACACACTCCCATGTACTTTGCCAGGTCAAAAGGGCAACAGTAGACTTTTAGTAGCTTACCACAAGATATTTCCAGCCCTCGGGTTTGGGTCATAGTTCTTATGTCTTTATCAGCATCACTCCCTGTATGTAAGATGTTCATGTTGACCTTTGGTCTGTGAATATTATCTAGTCGTTCCCAGTCTGACACCACAGCTCAGCCTCAGGAGGGGTGAGAGGCTCCACAGACGTCAGCAGCGGCCCGCAGCCTCCGAAAATTTGTGGAAAATGAGTCATATTAAAGAGAGTTCGAGAAAATGGGGCAAAATAAATGTAATTACATTATTTATAGATATCTGTAGGAGAATAACAAAAGCAATTGTTTATCATTAACATTTTCTGGCATTTTATCAGAGGTGAGTTTGGGGTTAATGAGGACAAAAAAGTTGGGAACCACAGATATAATCCAAACTAATTGACTGAATAGCATCCATTATTTACTTTGATGGGACGAAAGACCTATTTTACTAGTGTGTGGGGAGAGTTTGGGCTTTTGTGATAAATTTCAGTTAGCGTGTCTAGCTACTGTGGTAAGAAGATGAGGAACAGCGCAGGACAGCAGAGAAGGTCCCAGAAGGGTTTGAGTCATGGCCAGCAGGGTTATGTGAGGCTGCAGAATCGCTGCACCAGCTGTGGGCCTAGGTGATCACATGTAATTCAATAAATTAAGCAATCAGCAATTGGTATAGGACTATTAACAGTGCAAAGGTTTTCTTTGTTCCGCCCCGGTGGCATCAACCATATGGAATACCGAAGACTCACATAAATGACTATTCATTCAAGAAAATAGTAATCCAAGAGAGGAAGAGGAAGTAACCCCTCTGAACCAGTGCAGAGCCTCATCCCAGTGGTTTCTGAGGTTGGCAGGTAGAGCTGGAGGTGGAAGGGCAGAAGGAGAAGGGACGGCAAACCAGTTCAAACAAAGTTAGAACGCGGCCTTCTCAATCTCATCACAGTTCACCCAGTTTGTACTATTATGGCTGTAGTTCAACTGAATATAAAGTGTTATATGTGCAGTTCACCAGCTTTGGTACCGACTTTGTATATAAAGTCACATACTGCGTTCTCTGTGACACAAGAGCATATAGAGCGAATATACTCCTACTTTCACCTGCTCATCTGCTTCACCCTTCCCCCACACACACTCTCTCTCAGGCGTCCTACATCGTTAGTATGGATTAAAAGCTAAAGAGGGTTGAGAAGTCAAAGCTTGCCTGCCCGGCCCACCCTTTCCTTCCCTTCACCTGTTACATCTCCCCAGCTCTCCGCCGATCTATTTTTTTACCAATCCAGACTCTGGATCGTGTTTGCTTCTTCTCACGCTCCTCCTTGTCCCCTGCTCTGTGGTTTGGGGTAGGTCCCAGTCCAAAACAGGGACAGTGAGAACCAGGACTAAACTATTGGAAATGTGGAGATTTTTAATTTTTACTATTTTCAATAAGGACTTTGGATACAAGAGGAGATAATATGGACAGTTTTTAAAGTTTTCATGCTATTTGGAATACCTATGATATATTTCTGTTTGCTGATAGAAGACCCAAGAAAAGTATTCCTGCTGCACATGTTTGTACACTCAGTCCACCTGCAATCTGGATGGTGCTTTTCAAAGACGGACAACATCAGTATGACTCTCATGTAGACAAACTGCTCCAGGTCAGAATTGTTTCTTTTCAATCTGCAAAATGCAAAATACCATTTTCTTCATTAATATTACTATTAAGGATAGTATTCGAGAAGTTGTTTGTTCTATTTCTTTAGACAAAGTCTGTGCAATACTGCAAATAACTGACCACTTGCAGTGTATTCATTCACCATGGGAACTACGTTGTGGAAACATCAAGCTATGAATTTGGCATAGACTTCAGAAATAATCTAGTCTTTACATGAAAAACTGAAAAGGATTTGAAGAGATTAACATCATTTGACCTGTTTTTTTAAGTAGCACTTCAAAATAGGGATGCAATACTCTACTCAGTACTCCTCTTAGCCTATTAGCAACTGATAAGCCACTGCCATTATTAGCCACTTTGGGAGGCTTGCTGTTCACTGTTATCTAGATTCAGTTCAGCTAGCAGACAAGAGCTCAGATCAAGTTCTGTGGTTTTTTATTCTGTTATCCTAAATTTGATTTATGAATCAATGAAAGCCACAGATGTTTGGCCTGTAAGATCTGACCCCAGAATACAGCTTCATTTTATTCTGACAAAGGACACAAAGACTTCCTAAAAGCCTTAATGCAAAAGGAGCCAATTTAATAATTTGGATAACAGTGCACTAACAAAAATAAGATTGGTCTCTTTTTTTCTGTCTTCCAGTATGACTGCAGTTGGATTAGATGTTATACTTTCAGTATAAGGGGTCAAGAATTGGACTAAAACTATTTGATTGTCTTCATGAAGCAATATTCCACTTTGGTGGAACATTTTTACTTTTTGACATGTGAACTTCCAAATAATTCAGAAGCAGTGCTAAATTGTTCGGACTTCAGCATTGGCTGCTCTTGAGTTTCCTCTCAACACTGGCAGGTGGTTCAGGCCTGTCAGGCCTTTTCCCAGCTCTCACTGTCAATAATTGCAAAGAGGCAAAATAATATCTTAAAACGTATAACCCTGGACACAGAATGAAATAATATTAGCTGTGGTTGTACATATATTACAAATATGGTTTTAGGACTGTTTTTTTCAAAAAAAGGAAGTGTCTGATGATGATGAATCCCCACAGCAGCCAATATTGCTGATTGACCCATTATAAACTCCTGTAGAGTGCTGAAAATGTTTGATCGAATTAAGTGTGAAAAAGTAAAAAATAGTCCACGCCAGCATAAAACAGTGTTGTAGTTGATTGAAGTGGACTAGTATGATGCATGCTAGAAATTTGCTTGTGTCACCTTTGCTTGTGTCCTAATATGACTCCTAGTCACTGAGCACCAAAGTGCCTAATTTTGAGCCATAGACCAGTCTGACTCCCATCTATCTCATGATAAAAATAAAATAATCATTTAATCTTGAGATATTTCTGTGCTGGTTTCAAGAATCAGAGTGGAGAAGATCTAAAGAGATTGACTTAAGTTGGAGAATGAGATATCAAGACCAGATAGAAATATCAATGGCAGATTTAGCTCCACATTACTTGGCACTAAGAAAGGCTTATAAACTCCATGTCCTGGCCCAGCTAATCAGCTTGCCACACACATGTCATTAATTCTTGATACAAGGCACGGCACTGGCACTCTGGGTACCATGGCCTGGTCAGACAGATGGATGCTGATGAGATTCAACATCACATTCTGTTGAACAAAATAGCTCTCAAGATGCAAGTTGAGGTCAGGGATCATGCCTATCCCCTATTCCTGGAGGCTGATTAATCCCTGAGATGGCTTTCGCAGAATTTGGGAGGCACACGTAGATGGGTAAAAATACATCAAAATCTATATAATTACAAATGAGAAATGGCCCATCTGCAAATGTATCAAAATTAATAAATAATCAAACCCTAAATATGAAATTGATGTCTCAAAATTCAAGAATCCGGTTACAAATTACATTGCAAGAAATTTGTTTTTCTTCCCAGAAATGCATATCACAAAATACACAAAACTAAGTACAGACATATAGTATTTCCATTATTTGCTGTTGACATAGAGGCCCTCTGTGAGTCCATATGCCCACTTGACCCAGATCATTTTTGTAGTACATGTTAAGTATATGGAAAACAATTTTGTGATATATTACAAAATGTCTGACTTCTTTGCACTGTTTTTCTTATCTTTTTTGGAGGCAGTGATGGCTTGGAGTCCTGTGGTCACCTGGCCAGCTTTGGGCTAGAGTCCTATTGAGTGCCAAGGGAGACAATCCCATCCACAAAGACACACTCTGTCAACCTAATCACCATAAACTCTCCACTCCTCTTCTGTGTCTCAGCAGCAGAATAGCTGTGCGAGGAAATGGCAAGTCACAGAGACCCTCGCTTTCTGCACAACCTTTCCTACCACCCACGATGGCAACGGGAGTCAGGAAAAGTGGAGAGAAAAAGACATACGCGGACAGTTGTAACAGACTCACTAAACAATTGTGGGCATTGTCCGTTTAGATCATCATCATTATCATCGTCATTATCGTCGCCATCATCATCATCATCAAAAACACCTTTACCATCACCCCCTGCGCTACGCTCCAAAAGCTGGTGGGGGAATTGGTTGATTCTCCCCCTTTTCATGGTCTCCTATCTTCCCTGTGAAGCCTGGGGAGCCACGTTCAAGGTGGCCCTCATTGGACCCTGGACATGTGACCCCATGTACTCCAAAGCCCTCCCTGACTTGGCAGCCCGCCTTGCTACCAGCCGCATCAACAAGAACCCCTACCTCAACAAAGGCTACTGGTACGACTACACACTGATCAGCGAGGATTGCAAGTCGTCCCGTGCCCTCGCTCGCTTTGCTGAGCTGGAAGGCTACGGTGCTGCTTTCCTGGGCCCGGCCAACCCAGGCTACTGCTCCTCAGCCGCTCTGTTCGCAAAAGAATGGGATACTGGAATTCTGTCCTGGAGTTGCCTGAAACCCAACATGGAAAAAGGAGGGATGTACCCCACCTTCTTGCGGCCGCTGCCACTGTCCTCCCAGGTACTTTTCTCTGTGTTGCGTTACTTCCGCTGGGCCCACGTAGCCATAATCTCAGAGGAGATGGACCTGTGGGAATCCACTGGACATGAGCTGGCCTCCTCACTAAGGGCCCTCGGCCTGCAGGTCAGCACTGTGGTCACTATGGAGGCCGACAAGGATGGGCCTCAGAGAGCGCTGGCGAAAGTGCGGGAAGCAGACCGGGTCAGAGGTGTGTATGTACGCGTGTGTCTGTGCGTGTGTTGAATGAGATGTAAGGATGTTTGAAATGTGAAACAAAAACTTCTGAAAACACTGACAGTAGAGGCATCCTCCTCAGCCTTATTCAACATGCAACTAAATTAGTTAACTTTTGTTGCTCACCCTTTCACTCGCTCCCTCTCACCCTCCTCTCTCTGCAGTGATCATCATGTGCATGTCTTCTGTTCTGATCGGTGGTGAGGCCCAACACCGTCTTCTGACCAAAGCCGTGGACATGCGTATGATCGACCGTGGCTACGTATTCATCCCCTATGACACCCTCCTCTACTCGTTGCCCTACAAGAACTCATCCTACTACATGCTGGGCAATGACACCAAGCTACGGAAAGCCTATGACGGGGTCCTCACCGTCACCATGGACTCCGGGGAGCGCAATTTCTACGAGGCCTTCAAAGACGCTCAGAACAGCTATGAAATCCGCAGCAGCACCCCACCAGAGCAGGTGAGACAGTGGGCAACACTTGCTCCATAGCATAAATGTAGTAGGAGCTAAGAAGGAGCGGAAGAACAAGAAGCCAATAAGATATACAATAAAAATGTCAGACATTAATTAAAAACAGTGTTTAATGAAATGATTTAAAAGATTATTCTGGTTTTGCTGGCCTAGGTTCTTCACACATGTGAGATATTCATGTATATATATTTATATATGTACTTCACAACAGATGACGTCCTCTCATGTATTGAAACCCTATGTGTTTTAAATTTAATTACAACCACATGTTGAAAAATGCAGCCCATTTGGTTGGTTCTTGGTTGGTTGGCCTGTCAGATCAGTAGCTCATCACCACTGCTGTGTCCTCTGCTAGGTGTCTCCATTCTTCGGCACCATCTACAACATGCTGTACTACACAGCCATGGCTGCGGAGCAGGCCCGCCAGAAAGGAGGCCGCTGGGTGACTGGAGAGATCCTGGGCAGTAGTGAGGGTGGCTTCAAATTCGAAGGCTTCAACCAGCCCTTGCAGGCTGGCAAAAATGGAGAAGGCATGCAGGCACGCTACGTGGTGCTGGACTACAGTGGCATCGGCGCCACTCTCTACTCGACTCATGCTCTGGAGGCCGTCCATACAAATGGCATATTGGGGGGCTTGAAATACCTTGGTCGTTCAATCCACTTTGCAGGCAGCACGCCCTACACCGACTCAAGCTGCTGGTTCAGCCCATACTTTGCCTGTAGTGGGGGTGAGTGCACTAGTTATGTCATGACAAGGAAATATGTATTTGTTGGTATGGTGTGTATTGCTGTATTCTGTCAACTGTCTATCACACATAGATTCATACTTTCTCTCCTTGTGCTCTTCTCTTTATCCCCAAAGGAATGGATTCAGTCACTCTCTTCTTTCTTTTCCTTCTGTTCGTTGCATTGGCTGGATGTGGAGTTTTCTTCTTCTACCGTCTCAAGTATGTAAAGTAGGATATCAGTGTTGTGTCTTCAAAACCTGGCCCACCTGACCATAATACAGCTGTGTGCGTTTTTTTAGAAACTCTTTTGATCGTATTTTTGGTCTATCCAGGAGAGGCGGTAAGGTCAGGTTCAGCTTTGGAGGAGGTGGTGGTGGCAGTGGGTCAACGAAGGTAGTCCTGACCCTGGATGACCTGGTCTTCATCAACACCCAAGTCAGCAAACGGGTCAGTTCTCTGTTGAATGTCTGACACGCATACAGTACTTAGCAAGTATGTGTTGAGTGAGAGTCACTTACCTGTAAAAGATTATCTAGTCTAAGCTGACCCCCTCTCCTCTTGAACTGGGTCTGTGAGCAGAAGCTAAATGAAGAAAGTGTGATGAAAAGCCAGCTGGATATGAAGACGCCTCGCCAAACGGTGTCTGGGCGCAGCTACCTGGCCTCCACACCAGACAGCTCAAATGTTGCTGTTTTTGAGGTGAGGCAAATCTATCACGTACAGCCAAATTAGTCTTCATCTCACTCTTCATCTAAAACATATAACTCCGTACACTGTTGCATGACTTATGTTTACCATTTTGGTGCTTTTGCCTCTGGCCATTTTGGGTAGCCTATGCACAAAATCTGTCATACTCTCTCCTAGGGCGATTGGGTTTGGCTGAAGAAATGCCCCAATGGAGCAGTGTCAGGTGTCAATGGTGGTACTGAGTCTGTCTTTGTCAAGGTAAGTGAATGTGTGAGGGAATGTCATGTAATGGGTGAATTTGTCCTCACACAAAGGGAACATTACTGAATTTTAGTATTCAAATATGTTGTTTTCATTGGCCAAGGGCAGATCAATCTGTATTAGCAAACGCTGACTGTCCATCATAGCCAGAAACCACAGACAACAGTTTTGTCCTATTCTGTGATTACACTATTGACATTGAATTAGAGAAAGTGGAAAAGATGACTGTCAGAGGCCCAAGGGAAATGTGCTGACCATTTATGTGAAAATAAACCTTATTAAGCAGTCTGAGTGCACCAATTAGCCTCCCACTTATTGAGCAGTTCTAGACTAAATTAGGAGTATTGTCCATCTGAATTTGAATTGCAAAAAACAGATTTCCACGTTCAAAAATATTGAAGGCACTGTCCCTGACCACAGCAATCACATATTGATTCTGAAATTGAGCGATATTCCACCTGCAATGACATGACGGCCCACAGCCTTACTGTTTCAACTATCTCCCTCTCAGCTCCGGGACATGCGGCATGAGAACCTCAACCTGTTCCTGGGACTGTTCTTCGATTCTGGGATCTTTGCCGTTGTGACTGAACACTGCTCCAGGGGCAGCCTGGAGGACCTGCTCAACAATGAGGAAGTGCGCCTTGACTGGATGTTTAAGTCCTCTTTGATGATGGATCTGATTCGGGTAAGACAGAGACAAAATTACCTCCTCACGTCTCGTTACCCACTTTGCCATTTTGTCATCATCATTCACATATTTCATACAAACTCTTTTCTCAGGGATTGAAGTACCTGCACAATCGTGACATCATCCACGGGCGGCTCAAATCCCGTAACTGTGTGGTGGACGGGCGCTTCGTGTTGAAGGTGACTGACTATGGGTTCAATGAAATCTTGATCACCCAGAGCATTAACGTAGATGAGGAAAAGCCCGAGGGTAAGTTGATCCATCCTCAGGCTAATGATTTAGTATGTTTTTTTGAACATGTACATGTCTTTGATTACTTATAGTTGTGCTTCATATGTCCAAAAAGATCTGCTGTGGACGGCTCCTGAGCTGCTGAGAGACTCGAGTCTGAGGAGGAGGGGCACTTTCTACGGCGACGTCTACAGCTTCTCCATCATCATGCAGGAGGTCATTTCCCGCTGTGCTCCTTTCTGCATGCTGGACATGCCTCCCAAGGGTGAGAGATATGGCATTACTAATCCTATGGCATGGTAACAACGAACGACAGCTTTACTGGAACTATGTGCAAAAGACCTATTTATATTTAAAATCTTTGTGGCACATCTGTGTATGCTATTAAACATTGTATACAGTCCCTCTAAAGATGTCCTGCATGACACTAACTGCCACCATCCTCTCCTTTATGTTGCCTGCCCACTGACTGACATGTTGGGATAATAACATGGTTATCATGAGTACATGAATTTTTGAACATCACCCATTTTATGTATCTGACACACAATTGTTGCTGAAAATGTTAAGCTATACCTCCTTTTATATCCTCAATGCCATTCGTATTCCACTGACAAAATTGGCCGCACATCAGAAGAAAACTTAAAATTTCTCTTTGCAACTAATGGCGACCTTACACCAAACGACTTTTCAAGCGATTTCACTGTCGCAGACAAATTTCCAATGTCGGAATAAAATCATGAGTGTTTTGCTAGAGTTGTGGCGCGCTCCCGTCATCTTGATCATTTGGTGTAAGGTGGTCAGAAAACTCTGTCCGAGCTGTCTTAAGTCAGTCTTTTTCTCGTCTTGATGTTCCGATAAAATCAAACATGTTTAATATTATCGGAAGTCTTTAGTCTTGGCTCATGCAAATAGTGAAGTTCAATGACAAAGTCTTCTAGTGTATGGTAGGCAGTCTTTGCAAAATCTTATAATCTGTGACTAAAAACTCAGTGACTTATGACACATTGTCTTTAGATGTGAGCTGGATGTGAAAGGGCGTCAGACTTTAGTCTTTTAAAAGTCTTTTCAAAGTCTTCTAGTGTATGGTAGGCATAAAGTACAACCATTGCTATTGTTATGCATGTTTGACTGCTTGTGTGTGTGTGTGTGTGTGTGTGCACTGACAGAGATTATCAGCAAGATCAAAGCGCCTCCTCCTCTGTGTCGGCCTGTTGTGTCAGTGGATGAGGCCCCACTGGACGTGATTCAGGTTATGAAACAGGCCTGGAGCGAAGAGCCAGCGAAGAGACCCTCTTTTGAGGAGATTTTCAAACAGGTATAAAAACACATGATGATCCAGTTCTAGTCCTTATCTATGGCTCTACCACAGCAGTATACTAAAGATGGCTTTCCTCTTCCTCTTCTTGGATGCACACCTCCCTGTTTCACGCAGTTCAAGAGTATAACCAAGGGAAAGAAGACCAACATCATTGACTCCATGCTGCGCATGTTGGAGCAGTATTCCTCTAACCTGGAGGATCTGATCAGAGAGAGGACAGAGGAGCTGGAGGTGGAGAGACATAAGACAGACAATCTGGTGGCTCAGATGTTGCCCAAGTGAGTGTCTTGCAACTTGCATTGGCGCATTATAGGCTTTGTACATCCCTGTTGTGAATTATAATTACGTCATGCTCGACTGGTATTTCACTTTTCTGTACAAACATCTATTGAAAGTGATGAGCAACTAACAAAACCGCCTGTGGAGGTCTGTAGCGAGCACCATTTCCTCATGTTCATTTTGTAACCTTGTTTAAAAAACATTTTTTTAATACATCTACAAACAAGGAAAGGTATATCCAAGTAATATAAACAATAACACTGTGATACTTCAATGATCCACTTAGGGAATTCCCTTTTTGCTGGGAGGTCAGAGGTCATGTTCAGCTACAGAGCAGCAGCTGTGGAGCCGGTAGGGATTCAGTGTCTTGCTCAAGGACACTTCAGCAGGGTGGACATTTACCGACTTGGGCCTTTAAACCGGGTCGCTCTAACTACTATTCATAGGGATGTAACAATAATCTGGAATTGTGGAAAGTTGTGAAGGATCATTAACTAATTGTATTGGTCATCTTTTGACAAGGGAAACTGGATTCAACTCAGTCAGAATAGTGAATATTGATTTCTTTACTCATGTTCCTTCCTTTTACATCTTTCTCTCTCCCTCCGTGTCACATTCTGCTACAACTACCAGAATGTGACTGTAGTTTATGCTGTGTTCACTCAATGTGGCAATATTCCTTGAATCACTTGAAGGCTTAAAGCAACAATTTGGAAGTGATCATGCATTCAAACTCATTTGATGCCGTCAAGCGACATGATTAAAATCTTTTGTAGATTTTGGTTGCTCCTGATGACAATTATTCTCATCTTTTTCACACTAATTTACAGAAACATCACACTGACAGTGTTTCTACTTGCATACTGTATCTTATAAGGAGTAATTAGCCCAGTCCTTTGTTTCTTTTTCTTTTTTTTTTGTTGGTGTGGTGGAATGGAATATTGTCATATTTCTGGCAGTGGGTCAAATTTCCCCATCGCTGAAAGAATGTAAAATGTGGAGGCATTGAGAAGTTCATTCATGTTGTCAGGCTCCAGAGAAATATCAAACATTACATTATGTGTCACAATACAATGTGCAGTTGGTCTGAAATTTCATTTATTTTACACAGGTGCCTTGCCCACATATAATGCTAATGACATTATCATGCTAACATTGACATTTCAGTCTCACAGCTGGTTATTCTCACATGATTATTTTTTGATTACCACGAGTCCTAACAGATTCAAAATAGGGACATCATAACAATTAAACTCTGCACTGCTCTTCGTGGCATTTAATCTAATCAGATTGCATCGTATTGAATCATATTGACTAAAAAATGAATGCAGTTGTATCAAAGATATCTTTCCTGTACTGAATTGCCAGCTACCTACTGAGACTCATATTAGATTGGTCTAAGGAGAGATTCACCTCCCTAATAGACCACCATGCCATCACTGCTCTGTGTTATCATAATTATACTGTGTCTGGGTCATACTTTTAAAGAAGTCGCCTATTTGCAGTGATCACTAATGATAGTTGGGGAGTAAAGCCTGAATGCATCAGATCCATAGGATTAGAGGGGGGCCGGCTCCTGAATATCCATATAAGTGTGTGTGCTGAAAAGTGAAAATGCTTTAAAGTGAAATATTGCTTTAAGCAGTTGTTGTGAGAAGAAAGGTGCTGTGTCTGTCAGCGCCCCGGGGTCCCCATCTTCATCTTCTTCCTCCCTCCACTCACCCCTCAGGTCTGTGGCCCAATCGCTGAAGACAGGCAAGCCCGTCAAACCGGAGCATTTCAGCGAGGTCACCCTGTACTTCAGCGACATCGTGGGCTTCACGACCATCTCAGCGCTGAGCGAGCCCATCGAGGTGGTGGACTTACTCAATGACCTCTACACGCTCTTTGATGCCATCATCGGGCTACATGATGTGTACAAGGTGAGTGAGGAGGATGTTGCATTGTAAATTACACTATACTGTGATATTTTTTAGTAGTTTTAGTTTAGTTTTTATTTAGTTTTGATTCTAGTTAGGGGTGGCATAATGATAGAAGTTCAAGTCCAAGCTCTACAAACCCCATTTGATTTCAATACATGTTGTGTCCCCTATTTGCTTAAAGATTTCTTTATTTTGGTAGCTACTAGTGCATTCCAACTTTTTACCATTATTCATATATAAATGTCCCTTCCATAGAGAAACATGTTGAACGATTGAGGAAAAATATCACATTGCCCCTCAGTGGGCTCATGGGAGCTGATGTGTGAAAGTGTGTGTCCAACTCTTGATGGAATTTAGGTGGAAACTATCGGCGATGCCTACATGGTAGCCTCAGGAGTCCCAACCCGCAACGACAACCGCCACGCAGCTGAGATGGCGAACATGTCTCTTGACATTCTCCACTGTATCTCCACCTTCAAGATGAGGCACATGCCTGAATTAAAAGTCAGGATCCGTATTGGCCTGCACTCTGGTGAGCAGTCTATCCATCCTCTTTGTGCAATGATAAGCTGCTCAAACCATCATGATATAGTCATAATTCTTATTAATTAATATCACACTTTTAGAGGCACACGTGCATGTGCACACACATGCACGTGTCATTCTCAAAGGACAGGTATATAAAAACAGAACAGAACTTGAGAGTCTTTTGGTGTGAAATAAAACCAAACTGCATTTTAGAGTGAATACAAGTGAATTTGTTGCATTGGAAGGCCTGAGAGTACGGCATCACAGGCTGCTAAAGGCAAGGAGGTATTTTTACCTAATCCTTGTCTGGAACATATTCCTGGAACTGTGAAATGCTATCCACTTAGAGCTCCGTCATCCAATTAGACACTGTGTACTGTATTTCTCCTCACTCCATTCTATAAATTAATAAAGGCATTACACAGTAGTGGTAAGAGCATAGCTTTTATGTCTTTTACATCTATTGAAAAAAAAAATATATATCCATAAAATCCATATATCATTGTAAACCACTAGTAAATCGTCAGTTTACTAGAATGTATGCTACTGACATTATAACCAATATTACTGACTACTGAGTCTTCAGAGTTACAGTCAGTGTTCGCATGCCAAAATGTCTAAATCTGACACACAAAATGATTTTGAATATAAGGAGGGACTTCCTACTGAAAGCAGGACTTTCTGCTCTTATGCGTGCGCCTGTGTGTGTGTGTGTGTGTGTGTGTGTGTGTGTGCATGCGCATGCTATGTGTATCTGTGTTTCCAGGCCCAGTTGTAGCCGGAGTAGTGGGTCTTACGATGCCTCGGTACTGTCTGTTCGGAGACACTGTCAACACAGCATCTCGAATGGAGTCCACAGGGTTGCGTGAGTACCTGGCAGATCAATACACAGAATTGACAGAAATCCTTTTTTTTCTTCTTTTTTTTTTTACAGTGTACTGGTTGAAAGGACAGGTGTATGGCAGTTTGTGTGCACGAAGCTAGAGGCTAAACAGGGTTTTAAGTGAGCAGTCCTTCCTAATCCTTTAAGACTATCAGCAGAATTAGTGGCCAAATTCAAGCTTTGATGTAAATGTCCTCCATGACCAAGTTTGCCCCAGCTACCCTTTCCATGCTGTTTAAATAGAAACTATTGTACTTAAATGATACTGTAGTAGCCTACACTTTACTCATAGTTGAGGAATGTAAATGAGACACATTTGATGGTGCTCCCAAAAAATAATACCATAAGAAATTAAACTAATCATCTTTTATTTGATAAATGGCAGTTTCAGCTGAGTCCCCTTTGATATATTTCAATTACCATTGCCTGGCAATTAGAGAGTGTCTATTTATTTTCTTGCTAGGGGAGGGAAAAGCAATAATGACCTGTCTACTGCCACCAAGTGGTTTTATATATAAATAGCAACTCAATTGTATTGCCTTTCCTAGTTTCTCAAGTAACAGTGCAGAGCGAGTTTAAAGGCAAATGTAGACTTGAGACGTTTATCTATTGCTGAAGCAAATTCATTGTGTAAAAGTTTTGTCTTTGCTTGTTGTCATAGCTTACAGAATCCATGTCAACCAAAGCACAGTTGATGTCCTGAAGACCTTGAATCTGGGCTACAAAATTGACGTCAGAGGCTTGACAGAGCTGAAGGTGAATAAACACATTCACACAAGATATACAGAAGATGTGCAGTGAACCCAGCTATGGACTTGTGTTGGCTAATGAATGCGGATAATTCATTTCTATTTCAGGGAAAAGGGATTGAGAACACGTATTGGTTGGTAGGGAGGAGTGACTACGGGAAGCCTCTGCCCATACCACCAGACCTTACACCGGGGTAAGGGCACATGTTGTTGTCTCACTCCGCTACATGTGATTTGCCTGGTTTGACCTCTGTACTACATTAGCTAATGTGTGGGGATTCTTGCAGCATAACGTGATGCAAACTAAGGACCTGTTGGCCATTTGTATGTATATTGCTTTCTGCTCTGTGTCCCGATCAAATGAAAAGCTTTATTTGTCATTACAGGTCAAGCAATCATGGCATCACTTTGGAGGAGATACCTGTAGACAGAAGGCAAAAGTTCCTGGATCGGCAGAAGAAGATGGGCTAGCCTGGTGCTTTTGGTTGATGTCCCAGAATTGAGAATTGATAGTTTCCACAAGCAACTTTGTTTTTCAGTGAATGAATGAATGGATAGATGTGTGAAGGAAAGGGGAATAATGATCAGCTTGTGCAACATGCAACACCTATAATTTGTCAACAAGATTCAACACCATGATTTGTGCTAAACTTCAAATGTCCAGTTTCTTACACTAAATCCCACAACAGGGACATGGACATGTACCCTGTCTGGGTTTGCCAAAACCTCCTCTACACTAAAATAATCTTTGTTGGAGATTATCATACTGTTGTATCATAGTCTTACCACTCCCCCACCATGATAAACCCTGGCTCCAAATTACAAAAATAAGACAAAATCAAAGAGCTTTTCCATATATGATATTTGTTACACAACTCAACACTGACTGTCTGGACATACTGAAATTAGCGTGCACATAGCTTATATATGTAAACCAAGGTCGAATTACAGCTATATGAAATGCAAAATGTGTAATAGACAGCAATCGCTTTACAAGAATGGATGGTGATGGACTTTCACAATATCACAATATTGTGTAATATATTCAATGTACTGTATGTATTTGTACTGTCCTTTATACTTTGTAGAAATGTTGGAGAGATTTTATCATGAACACACACAGTTGGAAACTATTATTACTTGACTATTCATCTCAAGTATAATGGAGTAGGTATCTATTTTGCACTCACTTTCAAATCATTAGTATTTTACAACAACACAACATAGAATTAATATAATTTCACACTACTATAAGCAGCAGGAAGGCACTGGGTAGGTAATTCAGGTTAAGGGTAGCTGAGATTTTTGTTTTTGTAAAAGCATTATGTCGCACTACGATGAATCACACATACTTAATGACTGGCTGAGAACTGAGAAATATCAACAAAATATCAGCAAAATATGTCAAACAAAGCATCTATTTTATTTATTTAATATTTGATTAGATTATTAATAGATTGAAGATTAAAGACAATATCTGTTTGGCTACTGAGTCTCTTATTCTTGCCTGAATCAGATTTAGCTCAGATCCCTAATCAGCATCTTATTCCATTATTGAGATAGGTCTATTTGATTGTCGATTGACTCGATTGATTTGTCTGTTTGATTCTCATTTATCACTGCCATGGACTTCCAGTGTCTCTGAAAGTCTAGCACTAAACAAAATTGCACTCCAAAACAGAATTGACATAAGTTGTTCCAATGATCTCAGACAGTTCGATCAATATTCGTGAACCTTAACAATCTGAACGTAACCTGAAGCTGCTCTTTTGACAACAAACTGGAAAGTAACTTGGGGCCAAAAGAATCTGTAATCTGTAAAACTGGGAATAATCACTTAACTCCTACAGCACAATTAATGACATATAATTAATTCAAAAAGAATGACATGGGACCCACATGTCAAAAACGCCGGTATTGTTCTTTAAAACTTGTGATGTACATCTATGTATCTCTCCCTACTGATGTTATGATTGTAAGTATTCATTTTTAATGACCTGTGTATTGGTTTTAACATTATGTGATGTCATTTTCTACCAAAACATAGACCTAAGGCTGAAGTACAACCATCCCTGACGAACATTAACATGGCTGGACTATGGTTCCACTGATATGTAGCCTATTACTGAAATGTGCTGCATGCATGGTTGAATATATACGGTCAACAGAGTCTTAATGGGACAGCAATGGGAAGAACTAATCCTTATGACATACAGTGTATCTGCACTGACATGTAGAATAGCATGTCTGAGTCAACTGACCGAAATGATCGTCTCCTGTAATGTGCTTCGGCAGATGGAGCCTTTTAGTGTATATCGCCATCTTCTAGGGGAAAATGTCTGTCTGTGTCTGAGTCTTTAAATCCATCATAATGCATTCAAAAAGCAAGCTACCACATTGCTCACTCGCTTTCTGTTGGCTAACTGATTGCTAGCCGCAGCACTAATATTGAAGCAACAATAGGACAGGCAATGTCAGGATGTGATTTGCCTCCGACGAGAGATGTTGCTCAAAAGTTAGGCTGCGGACAATTTCTCCCTGGCGAGCACACTGCCGACCGCTTTGAATACAAGCCGACTTGTTACAGTTGCTCAGCATATAGAAAAAGAACGGACATCTGGTGACTTCATCTTTCACACCATTAAAGGAATAGTTCACCCAAAAATGAAAATTCTGTCATCATCTACTCACCCTCATGCCAATTGAAACACAGGTGAAGTTTGTCCATATAAAGGCCCTGACACACCAAACCGACTTCAAAGGACCAGCGGCGACGAAGGCCGACTGTTGCGTCGCCTCACGTCGCCTGCGTCTGGTCCAAAAAGTTGCACTTGAACACACCGCAAAGACTACAGCCGACGGCCAACTAGCACGTACGTTCTGCGCCTGCGTGAGGGGAAATAACTCTCCATACCTTATGTCTGATAAGAAGTTGCAAATGGCACTGGCGTTGTCAGCCCTTGGTCTTTTGGTTGTGGAAGAAGAAAGGAAGAGGCGGAGGCGAAAAATAAGGAGAAACTGCACTAAATGGGTGAAATCATGAATAACGTTACTCCAGCGACAGGCTCAAGGGGCTTTCCCGAACCTGTGTCGAGAGCTGGAGATAAATGAAACCTCCGATTTTAAAAATTTCGCTCGGCTCTTTCCTGTTCAGTTCCACATGTTGAAGGAATTTATCAGTCCAATCATCCAGAGGCAAAACACGAACTACCAATCAGAGTGATCTCTCTCACCGACGGCTCCGACGCCGATTCAACATGCTCAATCGGCCGAAAAGACGCCGACAGGGTCCGACTAGTGCCGACGGTGCGGGACACACCGCAAAAACTAGGGACACCGACGCTTACCGACGGCCCGACATTGCCCGACGGCCGACCGTCGGCCTGGTGTGTCAGGGCCTTAACACACAGGGAGGTTGCCAGCACAACTCCATAGCAACCTTCTCCAAAACAACTGAAGTCAGTGGGGACCAGTTCTTCAGAGTTCCAAAAAGACCTATATTTACACCATAATTTAGTGCAAATCTTAACTACAGCTGATTGATTTGCAACAAATAATGGTGTATAGGTCTTTCTATTCACAGTGTGATTGTTTGGCTGTTTTTGTTTTGGAACTCTAAAGAACTGGTCCCCATTGACTTCTGTTGTTTTGGAGAAGGCTGCTACGAAGTTGTGCTGGCAACCTCCCTGTGTGTTATATGGACTAACAAATTTCACCGGTGTTTCATTTGGCATGAGGGTGAGTAGGTGATGACAGAATTTTCATTTTTGGGTGAACTATTCCTTTAAGTGTTAGCACCAGTGTTGGGTCTTCAAGCATGATTAAACCCCTGATGTAGAGGGAAACACGGGATTCTGGATCAAGATCAAGAGCGTAGGGGAAACTCTGAATCTGTCTGTGATGGTTCTCTCTACAGGACAAAAGGGGTTATTATAGTGCATAGGGCCTGCTTTCTATAGGTTTTTAATCTCTTTGCCAAATAGATAGATTTGATTGAAATGAAACTGACTATCTTGTTCATTTTGAAAGTGATCTCCTTGTGTCTCTGTAAATAAATTATGGTTTTAGTGAAGGTTATGCGTTCTTACATTTGTCTTAGACGTGACGGTCTGGAGTGGGCCGTAAGGAGGGGCTTGGTAAGAGGGTGTTTGGTTTGTGCGTTTTATATGCCAGCACTTAAAGTCACACTGAAGTAAAAAATGTCTATTTCGCTTTATTGGTGACTTCTTTGTGTACAAGAAGGTGTACATAAAAATTCCAACCAATAAAACAATCACAGACTTATGAACAATCCTGCCCCTCCCATCAAATAAAACTCTTTCTCTCCCTAACTGATATCTCATTGGTTTACACTTTTGAATGATCCCTCCCTGCAATATGTCCTGCCCCAATATCCTCTTTCAACAGGAAATACATCACATTAATGAAGCAAGATGCTCTCAAAATGTGGTTTCATTGTGACTTTAAGGTCTGCAAAACTTTTTGCCGGTGCCTGCCTTTGTTTCCTTGGTGACTTATATCTGAAACACGACCACTCTGAGATTCCAATGCAATGGATGCCGTACCTCACCACTCCAACACAAATTCCCATAAGCCACGACTTAGCAAGTTAAGGTTATGCTAACAAGGGTTTACACATGACAAGACAGATGACAAGGTTTTGTACAGAATGTAAGCTCCCATACAAATTTAGAGGCCAGACATCCAACATCATAGTTATTCTTGACATTAGGTCAAGACATCTTGAAGGAATCTTGTCCTCCATCTTTACATTCACTGACTTGGCCTATGTTAGCAGTGAGTGAATTGGGTGTGGCAATATTGTTAAAAGTGAGTTTGTTAGCAGTTTCATTGGTTTTAATGTCATCATCAAGGTTATTATCTCAGTCAGAACATGGGCAGAACATGTCTGCACTGCTGCCAGGGATAGATATGAGTGCCATCAACGCACTGAGGACTAATGTCAGCTTACAGAAGTACCGTAGGCTATTAGAGCTTCTACCACTAACTGGGTTTGCTGTGAAGATAATTTGATCAATTGAAAAGTTGCTAAGCAATAGCTGTTTGCTATTTGGCAAATTGGTATCAAGTTTCTCCACTGGGATTCAACATAGAAAAAAGACAAAAACTGAGCTGTTAAGTTATCTGTCCTTTCACAGATGACAGGGATATTAAACAAATACATTCCAATAATGATAATGTGATAGGCCTATAACTCTAAAGTAGTAGTTTTTAAGAGCAGTGTTGGGCTTGTTACTAAAAAAAGGAACACAAACGCATTGCTCATTACTACTCATTTCAAAAGAAACAAGTGCAAATTAGCTTAGCGCTAGTTGCATGCCAGCTGTGAGGATCTTGGCAAACATGACAGCCAACAGTAGTGAGCAACACAATACAGCTTAACACTTACAAACACAAAACATTAGCCAGTTCAAGTTTTGAAAAGTGACCTGAGAATTTAAAATGAAAACAAATCACCAATAATCTCTCGCTACTGCAACTTAACAACTAACGTTACCGCTAACATAGCCTACAGCTAGCAATGCCTGCTACAGTAATGTTACATCTTCAACAAAGGATTAAGTCTATTTACAGTGAAGAAACAATATGCAAAACCTAAATTAAACAATGTTGTCTAATGACATGACTTACCTTATCAGGAGATTGTGAGTGTCTTGAAACTCTAACGGACAGAGAGTGTTTGTTCCACAACAGAGTCGGGGTTGGCAAGTGAGTTTAGAAAGCCAGAAATCTCTGCACCTGGTGAAGTAATCATTGATGGTATTGAGCTACAACCCTATCAACCCCCCACAGATATATGCTCATTTTGTGCTGTGGGACAGTAAAAACTCTTTTTTTTTAATTCTGTTTTTCTTTCTTCTTCTTTTTTTATTTTCACTGTTTTGTACACATAAGTGAAAAGTCGACTACCAATATTGTTTGCTTTGATGAATGGTGATGGTGACAGGGAATCTATCCATTTCATAGAGTTTGTACTGGTTAACTATATAACTATATATAATTAACTATATATAGTGTATTTTACTGTGTTGTGTTCAATAACTCACAAAATTAATTGGATTTATTTTTACACCACAAGGAGTTCTTGGTGTAGCTCATGGTTATTGAAATATTGTATTGTTTATAAGGGATAATGTTACTGCTGAGGAACTGGCCATGGTGAAACTATATTTTACATGTATTGTTTTTGAAGAAAATTACACCAGAAATGATACTGGTGGTGTATATTACTTGTTCAAACTACATGAGCAATACAGTATCTTTTCAACGTTTATTAATGGCATGTTTGGTTCAGATTTATGAGAAAATAGGAGGAAACATAGCTATGGTTGCACTTGTCATTTAAAGCCATTTTTTCAGCTCATCATGCCAGGATACAAGTCTGGACGCATTGCTATCAGATCTTCAAAACCAGATATGGAACTGATCAGGCTCGCTTTTTGACTGTAATTCTGCATAGTCCAGATGCAATCCAGCTGTAATGTGCAAACAAGAAATGAAGATATAGTGAACCAGGAAAAATGATACAGGCACGTTTTGGTAAATAAGAGACAGATAAGAGACAAGACACACAACAGTCATTTTCTGGCCGGGGTTCTTTTATTTTGAAACGTACACTCAATTGGGCTAATTGATACTATTATTTCACTGCTATGTCACAAATAACACACATAAGTGATACGTGAGTGCCTAATGAAAACTGATACAAATATTGCAACAATACTCATTATGTGCCATGCAGCTGTTATGAACGTCTTGTTCAGGCGTTACGGATGTGTATCAACCGGTGATTTAAGTAACTGCAGTGTTGAAGTGAATTGAAGCTACATCCCCGAATGAAAACCTAACAAAATATTCCTATAATATTCCTATACAGACATACAGTAAGTGTGTCTGTGGTGTGAATCTGTCTGTCAATTCGTATTATGTTCCTCTAGAAACACATAGTGACTTTACAGTGACCTTACTGTAGGTTACACCTCATATGTATTACTAGGCCTATAGGATTTTCTGTAGTAAAATATCTTGCCATATAGAGGGTGCATTAAGTTTTGCTGTGACATTTGCAGTATCCTGCTAAAAATTATTGTAGGATTACTGGTTTATTTCGTAAGGGTATAGCTAGATCCATATCTCAAACACAGCATTTTAATTTTCTATAAAGACTACGTTGTTGTTTTCCTCCTCTCGCATTTGTGCAGTCAATCCGTCTAGAGACTAAAATCATGTTGAATACACAACATAAATTGGTCTGTTCGTCCATATCCTTGTAAGCGAACATGGTGAAGCTGAACATAGTGTTCCTCTGCACCTTATCAGTCCTGAAGCCTCCTGACATTTGACTGGCACCGGCTTGGAGGTGCGAGTCTGGCAGCAGGAGCGCGTCAAGCTAGCCAGAGTAAGCCACGATAAGACAGGAAACTGAGCGAAATCGCCCTCACAATAAAGCATATTATTTGTTATTTTTGTGAGTGGGAAAATAAGCAAGTATTGGATTGTGTGTAGGCTACAAAAACAAAAAATGCATCAAAATACCCAGCGGAGTGGTTAGATTATGGAGTGAAGCTATAGTTGAAAAACAGACACTAATAAGGTTATATTGTGGACTATAATGTTGTGTGGTAGGCTACTCAATTCCGGTCCTCAAGGTCCAATGTCTTGCAGGTGTTTGTTCATGCCTGACAGTTAATGTGCCACACCTGGTCTGTCTGTAGGCCTATCTACCTGACACTAGGCTCATGAACCACCAGGGAGGAACAAAAACCTGCAGGACACCGGACCTCGAGGACCAGAATTGAGGAGGTACCCCAAGTGGAGGAGTTCAGGTGAGTCGTATTCACGAGTGATGGTAAAGGGATGGTGAGACTGACCACCAGTTAGGAGCAGCAGCTGCAGTAATGTGGGCATTGTAGCAGACCATGGTGTTAAAGATCATCAATCTTCGTTCCAACCCTCACCTATGGATACAAGCATCCAAAATGAGGTTTCTCTGCAGGGAGGCCAGCCTCACTCTCCCTGACATGGTGAGGGGTTCAGTGATCTGGGCGGAGCTCGGAGGGGACATCATCAGGTTGGGGCACCTGGTGTTCCCCCGGACACCTCTCTTAGGAGGTATAGCCTAGACTGTGGGGCAAACCCTGGACACGCTGGAGGGACTACATCTCCCAGCATTCCCCAGGTGTAGCTGGAGGAAGTTGCTCCAGCTACCCCGTGACCCTGAGCCGGACAAGTGGCAAGAAAATGGAGGGATGGATGGATGAATTGATGGTGCTTCAATACGGATTTTATTTTGAAATTTCGACCGGAAGTCCTGTTTTTTATTCTAACTGGCTTGACACTGGCGGGAATAGACTGTGGGCAACCTCAGACAGGTGGAGGAGACGTCCTCAAGCAGCTCAACTGCACCGTGGTTGGACTTGATAGGGCAGGATAGGGTTGGGCTGCAAGACGAGCATCGGTGGACGCTGTGCACGCCTGTGCGCAGATTCCCTTGCAGCTGTTGTATTCGCAGTATGATGCCAGATACAAAACATGGTTTGGCTGATTTTCCCATCCTGAGCACTCGCACACATGCTGGATAACCCACACTTCAATGTGGACATGGGGAGGACGAGGAGTGTTGCTATAATGGATTAATAAGCCGACATATGGACTGAGATTTTTTTTTCTCCAGAAATTACTGGCCTGATAATAATAATAACATTCCTGCCTTGGCCATGGAGAACCAAGCAGCAGAGCAGCAGACCTATGAAGATGTGCAGAAAAGCGGCTATCTCCGCAAGCATAAATCTATGCACCGGCGATTCTTCGTGTTAAGGGCGGCCTCGGAGCATGGTCCTGCTCGACTTGAGTATTATGAGAACGAGAAGAAATTCCGCAGTAAATCACCTGTCCCCAAAAAAGCCGTGAACCTGGAGACTTGCTTCAACATCAACAAGCGGGCGGATTCCAAGAACAAGCACATGATAGTGCTTTATACCCGCAGCGAGAGCTTTGCCATTGCTGCAGACAGTGAGGAGGTCCAAAATGAGTGGTACCAAGCAATGTTGGACCTTCAGTGCAACTGTAAGATATGAAAAGACTGATGTGATTTCTATTCCCTGTTTCTGCATCAGGCCTATCCTGCTCTATTTGTTCTCGATATAGGATACATTTGGCTCGGCCATTCGTGATTGCCCATTACATTTGCCCGACTTGAATTATTGGAATGTGTTGGCTGCAGGCCCAGTTTATCTCATTAATTTGAATAAATTAGCCTAAAATGCAATTTGGACTATGTGTTTTTAACCAAGAGAGGCAGGTGGATCCGATTGAAAGGGCTAGACCAGCACGCTATGGGCGGCATGTGCTGTGTTTGTGCAGCACAATTTCAATAAGCATTGGTTGAATACAATAATAAGATCCGGATTTTCTGTCAGCATAATTTTATTTGATGCACTGAGTAGCTACTACATTCATATTATTTCCACCATCGCTATTTTGGCTGAAATGCAGCCCATTTGTTATTAAGGTGTATTTTTGCATGGCGCAGTGGGCATATAGCAACCATTCAAGGGATGCATCATATAGTAGTAGCCTATCCCAGTCCACTCCGCTGGAGCCTGTGTTTTTGTTTTTCTGCACAGCTCTGGCTGTCGCTCGCCTAACCTACATTTCTGTTATATGGTGCTGCTGGTAGGGAGGAGATGGCATCGTCAGTGCGCTCTCATTGGAAAATGTGTTTCTGTTGGTTACCCTCGTGTTTACGTTGTTATCGTTATGCTGGAGCTGAACATCGCCACCCACCCTGCTATCCTTTGCATTTCAGTCAGATGAGAATGATGGGCTTTACCAGCTCGTTTTCATGTCACGGACCGCTAAATAGACACATATTAGGGCAGGGACCCCCATTTGATGAGATTACCCCCCCCCCCCCCCCCCCCCCCCATGCACCGCCGTAAGGAAAGAGTGTTGTTGATTGCCTATTGAATTGTATATCTGATACTGTACATGGGGAGATAAAAGGGAGAGTGAAACCTATGATTAGAATAGTCGGTCTTATACACGCTCATATTGGGCTAATTCATAGTGAATTGAATTATATTAAAATTAAACTATTTTTCATTTTGCTGGTGTGTGTGTGTGTGTGTGTGTGTGTGCGCGTGCGTGCGTGTGTGTCTTCGGGCCCCTTTTTAAAAACCACTGGCTAAACTGTAAGTTCCTTGTTCAGTAGCCTAAAGATCGCAGTGACTGTGCTTTGGGGCAAAAATAAATCCATCTACCTAATTTTAGCATGAGTTAATCATATTTTTGTAATTTGGTTTGTGATTGGCATTGAACTGAACTACAGTAGGCTACATAATTTGATGGTCAAGCATGCTATGTGTTTTTCAGTAGGGTTATTGTTATGCTTCGTAAGACTGTTATTTATAAACCTCTAGCTTAAAAGAAAGGGATGGTGAAGAATTGGCTGCAGCTACTCAGATTGGCAGCCATAATAGATATGCAGCATTTTTTTAATGATAGAGATAGAAAAAAATGTTATTTGATAGTGTCACCAATAGAATTATTGGTCAGTTTGGCTTTGATCAATAGTTCAACAGGTTGTATCCCCTCTGTTTCATGCTTATCCTCAGCTCTTAATGTTGATATTTTGATATGTTGATATATTTTTAATTCCATGCCTTAATTGTCTATTGTTTTTATTGATTATATTTATTCTTCATTGTTTTTCCAGGCAAAACTCCTGATGACTGTGGCAGTAGTGGAGAGTGTAGTTCTCCCTCTCCTGTTCCAACCTTCAAGGAAGTCTGGCAGGTCAAGGTTTGGCCGAAGGGTCTTGGACATGCCAGGAACTTGGTGGGCATCTACCGGCTGTGCCTAACTGACAAGACAGTCAACTTTGTCAAACTTAACTCTGATGTGGCTGCTGTTGTACTGCAACTGATGAACGTGCGCAGGTGTGGCCATTCAGAGAATTTTTTCTTCATTGAGGTGGGTCGCTCAGCGATTACGGGCCCTGGAGAGTTCTGGATGCAGGTGGACGACTCTGTGGTGGCGCAGAACATGCACGAGACCCTGCTGGAGGCCATGAAGGCCCTGAGCGAGGAGTTTCGTCAGCGCAGTAAATCCCAATCCGTCGGGACCTCATGCGGAGGTGGCACCGCCTCCAACCCCATCAGTGTCCCGAGCCGTCGGCATCATCCAAATCTGCCACCGAGCCAGGTGGGCTTCTCCAGACGAGCTCGTACCGAGACCCCCGGAACGGGAGGCAACAGCACCAGCACTTCACCTACGTCACGCCATGGGTTCCCGAGGGCACGAACTGCCAGCATCGGGGCCAGGTCGGAGGAGGGCGGAGCAAGTGCCAAAGGGACATGGGCCAGCTCCAGCCCGAGCCTTAATGGTTCCTGCTCTACTACACCCACGCTGAGGCCCAAGCCCACCAGGGCCCCAACCCCTGCTAAGATTACTCTCAGCCTTGCACGTTACACACCTAACCCCGCTCCCTCTCCAGCTCCAAGTCTGTCCTCCAGCTCTGGTCACGGCTCAGAGTGCGGGTTAGTAGGGGCAGCAGTGGGAGGCATGGCAGTCTGCTCCTACACCCGTGTTCCTCAGAGAGTCTCCGTCTCGGGTTCACCTAGCGACTACGGCTCCTCAGATGAGTATGGCTCCAGTCCTGGGGAACACTCTCTGCTTGTCCCCAGTCTATCTGGTGGATCCCATGGGGTGCCTGGACATCATGGAGAGGGCTCCTCCAGCTATATAGTCATGGGACAGCGAGAGGGTCTCCTTGGTTCCCATCATCGCCCCAAAGGCCGACGGATGCTGCGACGCTCCTCCAGTAGGGAATGTGAGGCAGAACGCAGACTGCTAAGCAAGAGGGCTTCCCTGCCCTTGGCAGCCCATGACCGTCTTACTCCGCGTAGAAAGGATGAAGATGACGAAGATGATGAAGAATATGCCATCATGTCACGGAGCGCTAACAGAGAGAGAGCAGATTTGCATCACGGCTCAGGGGGTCTGGCAGGGGGAGGTGGGCAGCTTGATGTGGCAGGGGAGACGAGGAAGAGAGCTGAAAAAGGCAGGGCAGAGGTGGACGCAGGGGGGGCTGTGGATAGTGGCTATATGTCAATGCTGCCTGGAGTGACATCTCCCCCTGTTTCACTTTCTCTCTCGGTAGGCATGTCTGATGCCGCTGCTAAACCTGGGGCTGATGATGAGTACATGGCCATGACCCCCAACAACAGTGTGTCCCCCCCTCAGCCCATCCGCCAGCCTAGCTCAGAGGGCTACATGGTCATGTCTCCCAATAGCAGCAGCTCCACAGACCTGCATGGGCTGGGCATGTGGGATAGCAGGGCCAGCATGGAGAGCCGGGCGGCTAGCGACTACATGAACATTTCACCCGTCAGCAGCCGCTCTGCCTGCAGCACGCCTCCCTCCCACCCTGAGCAGCACCAACTGCAACCTAAAATGTTCAATTCCTACTTCTCCTTGCCACGAGCTTATCAACACACTCTCTATACTCGCTTTGAGGAGGACTTAAACCAAGGGAAAGGAAAAAAGGATAGCAGTGGCCACGATAGTGCTGGAAGGGGAGGGGGAGTGGGATACAACAAGAGAAACAAAATCACAGTGGGCTCTGCAGGAGGCTGTCAACTCTCCTTGTCTTCCTCTTCTTTCTCCTCCAGCTCAGCCAGCAGTGAAAGCCTGGAGGACAAGTCCATATCAGCAGGGAGAGGGTTAAGTTTATTAAGAACTGGAGCAGACTACAGGAGTGGGGGGACATGCACAAAAGATGGGCGTCACCAGCAAAAGCGTGTATCAAGTAGTAAGAGCCCAAAGCAGCAAAGGAGGGGCCGTCCCCTGAGTGTGTCTGCAGACATGTCTAAAGCAAACACCTTGCCCAGGGCGAAGGAGAATCTAATGCCATCAGTGTCTCAGAACGTCGGTGAGTATGTCAGTATTGTGTTCAAGGAAGGCAGCGAGTACGGCAGAGGAAGGCGGCTGGGGTCCGAACATGGACAGTCTGTGATCCATGGCACCCTCCGGCCCTTGCACCAACCAGTCCGCTGCCATGATAGCCCCGTTAACCTTCCCCGTAGCTTCTCTGCACCGTTGGCCACCTCTGCCGAATACGTCAGCATGGATTTAGGGAAGTCCTCAACCCTGCTGACTCCTGTTCGGTCCACATTCAGCACCCCACAGGGCCCACCAGCTGTTGCCCCTAAGGCCCGAGATGAACACAGTAGGTCCTCTCCTCTGGCAGCAGAGGGCAACACAGGGTACAGAACAAAAGTAACAATGGCCGCAGTGCCGACAGACGTCCCTACCCCATTTACAGACAACGCAGACAAGGCCTTCAACAAAGGTTCAGATCCCACTTCTCAGTGTTCCAGCATTGCAGCAAGGCCCTTATCTATGGAGCAAGAAGCAGTCTTAGGCTTTTCACCAGCCAAGTCCTTCTCCTCACCTGAGCGGAGCAGCAGACTGGTCCGAGGTGACCCGCAGGGACGACGGAGCCACCGTTCAGCAGAGACATTTAATTCACCCCCCTCTCTACCACACCACCCATCCTCTTCTACCTCCCTCTTCCCGGAGGGCAGCCAGGCAGCGAGCCATCGGCATGGGTTGGACTGCTCACGGTGGGAGAATGGACAGGCGGCGCTGTCTGCCACACCGCCACCCCAAGCCTCCGCCTCATCTGCTGAACAAGGCCTTAACTACATTGACCTTGACTTGGCCGTTAAGGAGACCCCTCAAGCTGGAGTGGAGCGTACCTCTACCACCTACAACATTGGAGGAGCCGGTTTGGGTAGCAGTGCTGGCTCCAGTCTCAACACGTATGCCAGTATTGATTTCTATAAGTCAGAAGAACTGAGAGCACACCAGAACACTCGGAAAGATAGTCAAGGTAAGGGCTACTGGGACTCTAAACCCATCTTATCTTAAAGGATGTATTCAACAAACGGGTATGTTCGTTATTTAAAGAAAAAAAATATTGATCATGACCCCTGTGATCTGGCTGAGGTATATTTTGAATTCCCAATTGTGGGATGGCAGCAAATCCCAAGAACAGACAGCAACCTGATTCTTTTCTTTTTTAATGCTTGGTGCACAGAGAAGTTTGCGGCATATAACAGAAGGTTACACTGTCTATTGGTGTCAGCTGCTTATTTTAAAATTCATCAACACAAATTAATGCAATATTTACACCAATACATTACATTAGCACAAAATATTTAAAAACTATGATATACAGTTTCTGATGTGAATGTCTCTGAAAAAACATATTTCTGTACTTTAATTATGATCTGGAAGGGCACAATTTATAAAGGTTACATGAGGGGGAATAACACCCATTTGTTATTAAGGCTAAATGATTTAAGGGTTTTAAGTGTCCTAATCTAATATGTCTCCCACTCACAGAACAAGCTTTACATACTCTGATTGTTTTACTTTCTGTAGTCTACTGTACAAATCAGTGTGTCTGGGGGAGAGCCTTGTTTTGCTTCTTTATCGTGTCTGGCAATAGCGTATTTTCAGTATTTATTTTCAGTTTACATGGAAGTTTTACTGTTCAGAAGTCCCAAGTTGTAGGGAGTGGTTTAGTTTGGCTCACATATACCAAGCCACAAGGACATGATGGTAACTACTCCATAGGTGGAGCAGTTGATAAACCTGTTTAGGTTGGTCTGTTTGGAGGTGCAGGATGAACTTAACAATTATAAATAATTAATTATAAATAAGTACGGGCAAAATGGGTGGACCAACATGCCAGCCAAATCTTTGTATAACCCTCAGTTAGGATGTTTTGTGTTGTTGTCCTTATCTATGATGCATGGTTCCTGGTCACATTTATCAAGCTGGAGGTGTCTGTTTTCTTTATGTGATGTGCATAATCTATAGACAAAACTAATGTCTGGATGGTATTCACTCCTTCCACTTTCATCCTCTGCTGCTGTGTGCCTTAGCTTCATGTTGGCGGGCGGTGCTGTGCTTCCAGGCTGTGGGTTATCTGTAGAGTCTCTTATTGTCACAAGTGGGTGTTCAGAGAGCAAAGCCAATTGATTTGTCTGCTGGTAATGAGCCATTTCACATAAATGGAGGTAGAGGGGGCAGAACATGGGCCAGGTGTTTATATTTATGTGTGGGTGTGCTATTGGCTGGAGGATTTCTCATGGCAGCTTTGAGGTTTCCTTCACATTGCACGGATGAAGATCACTTAGTGGTTGATGTTGTTGACTGAAGTACATTGAAGATTGAATTGTGCATTGATTGAAGTACATAGGACACAGAGTGGTTTTTACAACTGAAAGTCGCGGGAGCCATAACGTTAAAATTTAAACATGGCTCTAAATATAAATAGGATTTTTCACATCAGAGGACCATATAGGTAAATGGAACAAACCGCTGGTGCATCTTATTCATTCAGAGCAGATACCTCATTTGCATGAGAGGCATTTAGTGCCATTCACTGACTACGTGTGCATGTATAATCATAATAATTGTCCTTACTTATTTCAATCGGGAATAATTTATTTATACACTTTACATCCATAGCAAAAGAAGGCTTTGTTAATATTCCACAAATTACTCTTTCATGTAATTTTGCATACTGCGATTATTGATTGAACGTGCTTCTTCTCTTATAGGCTACAAAAAGCGTTTTATCTTTTCCCTCCTGTCATTAACTGCAGCCATATTCTAACCATGTAATTTTGCTCAAGACATGAAGGCTGGATATAAGGGAAGATAGCAGCCATAAACCCTAACAATTTATGCTATGTTTGGCAAGTGCTGCAATTTATGAAACCTCTGGTATGCAGGCTTATGCAGTATTCAGTGTAGTATGGTGTTTACATGCCCAAACAACGCTCCAATAATGCCACTAATATCACATTACTCCACCTGTCTTCATTACATTTTTAATTATTATTTCAAATATAATCTTAATCAAAGTAATATAATTGGTTTAAGGTGTTTACATGACCCATGTTTTAATTGCAATATTCTCATAATTGCATTATGATCAAAGTATAGGTGTGCATGTAAACGTAGCCAACGACTGTTCTGCTTTACCAGTGATGGAAGTCAGATTCATCAGTTTGCTGTCTATCACAAATTTGGAGCAGAGATGCAAAGTCCGATTCTTTGATGTAACTTGAATCTGCCAGGCTGTCTGTAAATCGATTATAGTCGTTATTTGATCCACTTTCACCAATATGAGAAGTTGAGAATACCCCTGCTCCAATATGATAAATAAAGAACTCAACCATGTCAGCCAGTCCAATAACAGAGATCAGTATAACTATATGTACAAATGTTGTTTGAGTTGAAGGAAGAGGGCGGCTGGATAGCCTTTATGTTAGAGAGACTGTTCAGTAATGGGAGGGTCCCAGATTCAGTCGTCCCTTGTCCCTGAGCAAGATACTGAACCCCAGCCAGCTGACCTGGTGCTCAGGTGAAAAGATGAATTTCCCTTCAGGAATCAATAGAGTATCACAAAAATAGAGGACAGAATATACAGCTGAACTCATCTTAACTGAGGTGGTTAGATAAGGCTTTGTTTGAACTCACAGGAGTGTTTGTGTTTTGAGTGCTGCGGTGTACATTTCTATGATTGATGACCAAATGGATATCATTCAGTTTGAGATAGATAAAAGCATGTTCTGACAATGCTAAAACTGTCTGCAAAGGCAGAAGAATTATGGTTTATTTTAAAATGTAATGTAACATTTATGTTTTTGTCATCCCCTGCCAACAATTCCCAAAGCAAATGAGCCTGTCACAATTCAATTCCTCATTTTCCTACTCCAGCAAAACCAGATTCATGCAATTTGAATGAATACTAAGATTTTCCTATCATTTTCTAAGAAGTTTGACTGCTGCAATCTCTCTGTTGTGGAGTTCAGGGAATACAGTGCAGAACATTTCAACTGATACCATACAGAATGGCTTTTTTTCACAGTGTAAACACATTGAGGTTGAGGTTGCAGACAGTGGGCAGACTCACAACTACTCAAACCACAGGTTGATTTATCATGTCTTTGTCTGAGCCTCTCTTGATGTAGAGAGACTGTTTGTGGCTGTTTGGTGAGGTAATGCTTTTATAAGGTCTGTTCCTCCACAGACCACAAAAAAAAGAAAAAAAATCATTGTAATTGCAAGCTGACGTTCATAACGCTCAGCTGTTTCTCCCAGTTTTTGTTGCTGTTCTATTAGGAGTTACAGGGGGCTGACATGATCCGAACTACAGCTGAACTGAGCGCCTCATATTGTTTAGGTGGCGCACTAATGAGACACTGTTGAAAATCGTATAATGGTCTGTAATTAGACTAACGCAAAGACTAGACACATGATATTGACATCTGCAAGTGCGTGCATGGAGACACCCAAGGAATCAGAAAATCATTGTAGAGAGTTATCTTGCATCATGTGATATTTACTCAAGCAGCAGGAACTGTAGATAAAACAAAAGCTGTGCTGAGCAATATGCTTTGGGGAATATAGGTTCCACTCTGAACTGTCTCACTTATGTAAAATGGAGAAATGGATGGTCTTTACACCGACAATGTTTGCAGGCAGATTGACAACACAAATCAGTGTAAAGGTAAACAATAATGAATTCATTTTTACTTAATTTCTTCAATGTTTATCTAATATTCGTTCTCAAACTCCTAACCTCCTGCACAGAGTTTGCCAAAATAGTGCTTTTTATTGGGTAAGTACAATAGCATTTTTAGAAATTTGTTGTGCAGAAAATGTATGATTTTAAATCCCAGCTTGCTTTCCACTCTTTTGTTTCAGATTGTTGATTTCCATCCTCATGTTGGAAGTGAGCGTGACAGCGGTGCCGGCCCAACAGCTCCACACTCAGTCTGCAGGGGAACAGTGGGCAGCCCTCTCTGTCTCCCCTCCAGAACTGTAAACTGGGATCTGAACACTGAAACCATGGCTAACTCATTTCCATCCTCTCCGTTGGTTGCTTCCAACCAAATGTGTGCCAAAAGTTCACAGGTTTCATCAAACAGGGTTCGTTGAAGTGGAAAAAGCCCTCCGGCCATTTAAAAGGGAATTTTCCTACCAACAAGTAGCCAATGACACGCACACGCACACGCACACACACACACACACACGCACACACACATGCATGCACAGGGTAGGCAAAAGGTTTTGTTTTTTGCCTTGCTTTGAATCAAAATGATATTTGATCATCATGTAATTGAATATAGATAAAGGATGGCAATTTGATATGTGATCACATGAGTCCAGTCTCAAAGTTGATCCTTATTCGGTTGATTCCCTCACAGTCTGTCCAGTCATTTAACTCAGAGGATCACAGTGGTCCAGTAAATATGAATGCATTTGCAGTGTCCCACAAATGCCCAAAACTTCCATCTCTGAATCCAGCTGACTAAATTTGTTGCATATTCTCAAAAGCGAAGTATCAGTCAAAACATGCTTGGTTGTGATTGGTGCGTGTGGATACAGCCTATCACCTGATGGCATGCAAATCTTTATTAAAAACATCTACACAATACTTAATGAAAAACCAAAACAACAAAATTGGGCTGAACAGTGGCATTTGGAGTGTTTACCAGTTTAGTTATGTTTTTATATTGTCATAAATGCCACATCATCCTTTATCCGTATTAGAAGTTAAAAGATGATCAAGCATCGTTTTGACTCAAAGTCAGACAGAAAAAGATACAGATTGGCAGAGGTTTCACACACTCATACACTTTGTCACTGTATACATATTTAGTTTAATATATACAGTTGCTCAAAAAAGCTTTTATAATTCATGACCATATTTTCTTGTGCTACAAAAGGACTTGAAAATGTATTTCTTTTCTGAGATCTACACAGAATACACTTTCTATCAAATTGGCAATGATGTTATAGGAACGAAATTCATACATATATATATATATATATAACCCCCCAAGTTCCATTTAAGCTTTTTCACACCATGGAATTTTTTGAGTGTGAACAGCCCACACAGCTTACGCAATCTTTGTGAAATCCATAGGAGTTTGAACTGCAGTCAATGGGGCATCATCTGATTATATTTGCATTTGTCTGTTCACATTTTCAGATTGCAGTTAACATCACACTGATACACTTCTGCTCAGACTTCGTCTTTAGGTTGTAGCGGAGGGCTGAGAACAATATTTTCCTATTCATCCTGTCAAAAATGTTCTATTTTCATATCGTTTGTACTATAAAAGGCCATTTTCACACAGGACTACATGGAATTAAGATTTATCCCTAAACTTCTGTTACAGACGAGCATCCACATGGGATACGTTTCTACCCCAGATTTTATAGTACACAAACTAAACATGTCCTGTCATGTCTTATGGCTGATATATTCAAAAGGCATGTGTCAATATGAAGGTCCCTTCAGTGCATCTTAATGGTATTTTAGGGTATTTTGCAGATTCTCCATCAGAATACTCACTCACGGTGTGGACTACATGGCTCACTTATACAGTAGATTGTGTTCAAGTTTGAAAGAAAAGATAAATCATCACCCTCTTGCTCCTATGTGTAAAAACACAGTGGGGATGCTTTCTCGTTTACACTTTCTCCACTGTCTTCCATTATAAAATTAGACAAAAGAAAATGACAGACAAATCCAAGCGACCACATTTACATGCATACTAATAATTCAATCTTAAAGTGATTATGAGAATACTGCAGTAAAGACTAATTATTACTTTCATTAGTGTGCTGCAGTTGAAACATGAAGTACTGTGATATTAGTTGGATTATTTGAGGGTTGTTTGTATGTGTAAACTCCGTACTTCTTACCCTACATACCTTCAGTTAGTATTTCTTTTTCTACAGAAACTATTTACTGTTTACAGCCAACCTTCATGCCTCAAGCCTCAGTTCAATGGGAAATATGGGGAAACTATGGGAAGGTCACATGTGAAGTCACATGGAAGCAGCAGAAATAAAATGGTAGCAACATGACGGCAGTTTGTGACAGGAGGGAAATGATTGATGTCGCTTGTATCCTGCAGTGTAGGAGGCACAAAACAATTCATTTATTCACTAACCGCAGTACGCAAGACTGCATGAGAATGGCCAGATTAACAGAGCATTCTTCTGCTGTGCATGTAAACAGCTTAATCAAATAATTCTCATAATCAAAGTAAAGGCAATAATTAGATTGTATGTATGTAAATGTATTCATGGAGATGTACTGAAGGGACCTGATAGCAGACTTGTTAGCAAGAGAAGCAGAATAGAGCAGTTTGGAAAATAAAATATTTCTTAAATGGCCTAACTACAGCCTAAATGTGAAATCACAACATCTGATATGAAATGCTGAACGCATATTTGCTAGTGAGATAATATAGCACAAATCAAACAAGATGGTGAATGCATTACTAGATTTTTGTTCATATTTTCTGCATTTGAAGTTCACACCTTCACATGAATATCTATTCCTTTCCATTATAAGTATGTTGCTTCTATTACAACCAAATAAGATCTCACATTACATTTTGAGCCAATTTGTAGCACAACTAAATGTGCAAAAAGTCAAAGTTCGAATACTTTTTTGAGCAACTGTGCTTTTATATTATACCTGTATATTATACTATAGTGTATACTATAGTATACAAGTAGAACTACAGAAACTATAGTACACACTGTAGTTTGTTTTTCCTCATTTGCATAACAGTAAACACAATTGTGATATAAATGTGACACATTACAATGGTATATAAGAAAAGATATACAGTATACATATGATGATTAATACTATATAGCCTAGATATCTATATACTCTTTTATAAAGTGCCTCATTTTTGATTGTAGCTGTTTTTACACAGGTAATCTTGAAATGGTCCGTGAAAATGGGAAAAAAAAAAGAAGTATTGTTTCTCTCTTGAATCGAAATTGTGAATATGTTGAAATTTACAGAAGACAGACTGGAAACTTATATTGCTATTAGTAAACCATAATCAACTTGCCTTACTATGTTTGCCAGAAACATTAAAAGAATTCCTCATTTTACTTTATGCTGTGCCTAACACTTCAGCCACAATGTAAGCACTCCTTCGCTCTTCTATTTGGCTTCATCTAGCTGAAGTTCGGCCGCAAAAAAAAAAAAAAAAAAAAATAGACCTGTAACATCTCTCTCTCTCTCTGTGTATCTCTCTCTCTCTCTCTGTAGTTTCACACTGTGGGACGTATCCACTTCAGACCTCGACTGTCCATTTTTCATCCCGTTTGTCCACTGCTGATCACTTGTTCAGTGTGAAGCTAACAGCCTGTTGCAGTTGGGCTGCTGTCCAGCTCTTGAACAGGTGTTTGCTGGTGGACAAATGTCGATGTCTTGCAGCAGTTAGCTTGTACTGCTGTTCGTATATATGAAAGCAAAGGCAATGTCATTGCATTTTTGAGAGTTGTACATCCTGACTTCAGTTACATTACACATTGTGCACATGCACATTAAAGATTTAACCCTATTTTTTACGACTTTTTTTTAAATTACATTTTCAAAGAACAAATGACGAACAAAGTCATCACCTTGTATATAAAATGATAAAATCTCTAAAAATAGAATTAGTCACATCTTCGGTTTAAATTCAAATTTCACAGGTCCATGTACAAAAGAGGGGGAATATACAGTGAGATGCATCTAGAATAAATATGTAAATTAATAATAAATAAATAAGCTAAGAACTAAACAAATTAAAAATGTATATTTATATTAAAAAAGCTATAAAAAAAAACACAAAGTATAATAATAATAAAAATAAATAATCATTAGTATCCAGTCCTCTTATGGCTGGTTAACCTGATGTGAAAATTCGAGAGGATAACTTCTCTGAATGCACACACACACACACACACACACACACACACACACACACACACACACACAGACAGACAGATAGCGTCCATCCAGAGCAGAGCAGGCCAGTGAATGAGTCTTGTGTAAAATGTGTAATGTGCACATGATGTGTAAAAGCTAGTGGCTCGGTCTGGATGGCACGCGATCTGCATGCCTCCAGGAGCCCAGTTCACCACTCAGCATAATCTGTGACTGAGCTTTGCTGTAACGACACAAAGACTAAACGATCCCTCACAGTATCATTATTGGAGCTGGGAACTCCAATATTTTTGCTATGATATTACATCTAAAACAGTATTATATTTGAGTAGAACATTTTATCTCATTATCCATAATTGCAAACAGTATTTGAAAGTAAGACCCTGGACAGAAAATGAAATATAATATATAATAATATAATATCTGCATTATGTGCGTCTAATTTTCTGTGCTTTATATATGTTGAAACCTGGATTCTTAAACTGGATTCTCAACATGAACACGAACGGAGCTGAAGAAGAGCTTCTCTAGAAGTATTTGTGCTAAAAAAAAACGATATTAACATTGCTTGTATATTATCATTGTAATTATCCAGTTGTCTGGATGTGGATACAGATCCCAGCAGGTGTGAATAAGCCTTCTCGCTCTCACTCTCTCTCTCTCTCTCTCTCTCTCTCTCTCTTCTTCTCTCTCTTCCACTTACATGTGACTTGGTCTCAACTGTAAGACGGTGCCATTCCTGCCCACAACCCCACGCGTTAACTTTCCATTAATAACATTTTGCTGCTGTGAAATAAATTGCCAAAAAGTATATTTTAAGTCCTACATCATTTCAAAGGTCTGCTAAAAAGATAAGTAGCAAAGAGTAGAGCAGCCAAATCAGCCACAGGTCTGATTTGCAAAAAGCTATGAGGCTTTTTCACTTGAAATGGGTTAGGCACTGGGCCGAATCGATGGTTGAACAGGGGAAAAAAAGATTCAATGGAGTCAAATTTTTTTAGCAAACACTGTTTTCCCTAAGGTAGTGTGACTTGTAGTTTATGACTTGTTGCGTACTGTATCCAGAGCCGCTGATGGAGCGTTCGGCCGGCTTGTGATGTGAGCGCCAAACTCCTTCCAGTCAGAGGCCCTGACTGTGTTTATACAGGGTACAAACTAGGCTTTCTTGATGTATTTTTGACACTGGTAGGATTTCCCACTTTTAGATTTCATTTTTATGTATGTTTTCCACAGGGCTCGTGTACACTAACCAAATAATTTTAACCCCTTTTCAGATATTATAAGCTTACAGTTACACAAATATACAGACTTTGGCGTTTTCATTCTAGTTGAACGGTATACTGTGTTAATGACAGATGTTTAATACAGAGAGGTAAAAGAAGATATTTACAGACTGAATTCTTCACCTTTTTCCACCTGGCAGGTTACTGATATTCACTCTGCTCAGTTCATATTATACTCCAGTATTGTACTACAGTTTATAGACACAGATTTACAAATCTGAACCCAACCCCCGACTTGCATCTGAAAGGACACTCAAGTGCCTGGCTGTGATTATCGGTGTCTGATTATTACTCAATTAGTTCTATTCAGTCACTTTCAATTATATCAACGCATAGAAAGAAGTCCAAACCAGCTCCTGGAAAAACCAAGTCTTCCATGCATTTCGTTAGTGTTCAGTTGGAGATGTGCACAACGCTCAGCCAACATTTCCTCTATGCAGGACTTGTTTCTGAAGGCCATGTTGAGCTCAGAGCTGCAGACTTAAGACCTGTGAGCATGCAGGACTGGGGACCCCTGAACCTGAATAGATGGACAAAGCAGTGTTTTAGCAGCACTGCTTTAGACATCTTGGTTTTGAAAATCTGGTTTCATTTTCTGTTTTTATTTGAATCTAATCACATCCATTCATTTGACTTTACTGGACTTGTTTACATTTATTTCATTAGACTGGTAATTGTCATACAGTATATCTGTCACTGTTTTTTTTTTACTTCTGGATTTAATTCTACAAAACAAAAAATGTAAATGGATTGAGCGTAGCCCATTACTGCCAACAGTTTGTGGTCATTACAGAAAACTTTATTGCCAAACTCTTGTATAACAAATACATCCAACTACATGGACTAGTTACACTTTTATAACTAATGGTACACTTGTGTTACGCTTTTGTTGAAGTCTTGAAGTGATCTTTTATAATCTCTTTGTTATTCCTTTAGAGTTACTATTCTAATTGGGGATTACTGAGATTCTCTTACCTCATAATCTCAAATCCAAGCAGACATAACAGTTGGTAGTAAAACCCCTTGGAGAGTCTGAGAAGGGTTCAACATATTACTGACTTCAGATACTAGAAAAGTATAAATAAAAGCTTTGGATTTGGGTAGATATAATTTAAATGTATTGTTTTTATCAAAGCTACTTTAACAGCCTTAGGCTCTCTTCTATATTAGCCCTCTCATGACATACAGCAGTTGTATGAAAACGCTTCGCATTTATGAATCATCAGAATTCTGTCAAGTCTGAAGATTTTCAGTTTGGTGAAACGCAGAGACTTGATGGTGTCGTCTCTTGGGAATATTTCGAAACAACGTGTTGTTGAACTGAGGCTTGTAAATCACTCACCTGCCTCTAATTGTGGGAAATGATACTGTATGTACAATCAGGATAGTGATTATGATTACAATGGAAAGAGCATTGTATTTATTTTAAAGCTATTGATAATACTTTGATAATGATGTATAATGTAAAAAGAATGAACAGGAGCTATAGGTATGTAAAGTATACTGTGTATAAAGGAGTTTGCTCCGGGGGAGGGACGGGCATGGGGTTCATTCTGTTCATGGCAAATTGTTCAAAACAGAATATTGATGATTCTTGTCTGTGATGTAGACAACGTCTATGTTTTTTTGATAAAAGGCAAAATGATATGAAAATAGCAAAACTGCGTGTGTGTGTGTTTTCTTTGATAATATTTCTGTTAAATTGAACGTAGAACTTGATCAAGTGTTGCAACATGTAATCAAATCAGTCTAGACTGTTGTAAGCCGTCACTGATCTGACTTTTTAAGGATAAGCCTGTGGGCAGAGGGCACGTGTGTTTAATCCCAGCATGCTCCTCTGTTTAAACATATGGTATTTTGGTGGCACTTCAGTTTAGGGTGGAATAACAACAGTGTGACATTTGTTGTTACTGTGCTGTTTGGCTGCCAGTGATTTCCATTAAATCACCAGTTGATCCATAATTACTAAAAAATGAATAAAAGTGATGATCAAAATACACAGGGAGGGAAGGACCTGCAGACCCATCACTATTCCTCGTTAAGTCGTTGCATTTTACAACTAAACTATGAAACTGCAATAAAAGTAAGGGAACAGATGTCTTTATTCTAAAGCACAACATTCAACCCTTTTATATGCTTTTCCATGTGTTTTACCTCATTAAAACAATTACTGGAGACACATACACAGACAAAGCAGAATTGTTTCCAACATACTGATAATAAAAATTTGTCTTATGAACTGCAGTAGATCATCAAACATATCAGCAATCACAAATACCCCAGAATACTTAGTGGAAAAACACTAAGTATTCTGGGGCTGGGGAAAGATGAAACAACTATTTGGTAAATCCCTGGGTGATGTAGCAGTCTAGTATGTTTGCTAGTATGTAGACGACAAGACAAATACTTGTTGGTTTTATGAAACTTACTGTAGGGTTTCATGAACACAGCTTGAAATTTCCATGGCTCATTAATGTAAATATGGGGGAGAGTTTGTGCTTAAACAGCCAGAACAGAGTTGTTATATTAAAGAAGTCGATAGAGATGAACAGGTGAGACACTCAACAGTCTTTCATTTGAAAGGTAAAAAAGTGATATTTTGGTTGTTAGGACCTCCATCAGCCACATCTTTCACTGTACATGGAATGATTAATCGTCCCCTTGTTTTTGTAATTCTCAATTTGTTAGTTCCTCCTAGGAAATGCAGCATAGGATTATTGAATTTAATGTAAATGTTAAAATGAGGAGTGATATGGTTGCTATGTTTAATTTGAATCCACCTGATGCCTCCTGCTGCCAGTTTCATGAAAAGTGAATGCAGGGTGTTAACTTCTATTTGACAAATGTTATTTGAAAGAATCTTTGGGAAAGGAAACTGAAACTGTATTACACTAGTAGCTAACAAGCATGTCAGTGTTCAGGAGTGATTTATGTTACGGTAAATGCACATTCATTGAGAAATATGTACATTTATCAACTCCCAGACTTCCCAGCTGTGATAATAAGTTCTGAGTCTCTTCTATACTCATACAAATTCTGATTATTAGCCTAGTTGTTGAAAAAACGCATCTTACCTCCACTTGCTGGCGAATTGTTCATGTAGGCCGTCGTTTTATTACCTACCCTGTGAGAAGGTGTGGTCAAAATACATATTGTAGATGCTTATGAGTTGGGATAGACTGATTTGAAAGAATATGGAAGACTGTAGTTGACACATCTAAATCCAAATTACCCACAGATAGACAGATATCCCCACCACTTCTCTCACTTCATTTGTAAAGCTGCTTTATGAAATTCATTCTCTCTCCAATTTGTGTTCTTTGCTTAGATGTTCAAGTAAGCCTATTCATGCAGATACATTGGAAATGCAGGGAGGTGGTGTATATTTGAAATAATGTGTGCTCTACACAGTTTGATGCTCTAGAGGTTGAAATAGGCTACCTTACCCCCCCACATTGTTCCTTTATAAACTTTGAATCTAACACAATTGTAAAATTGTATTTTACTATCAAGTTGCTGATGCTAAATAAAAGTATAGGCTATTGCACAGCAATAATGGGATTTGGTCATGAACACACGCGACCAGCAGGGGCGCTAGTTGTCGCTCTCCCTCCTAAAAACAATATGAACCGGAAGCTTTAACACGTATGCGGTTTGTTATCAAAGATCTTACATTGATTTGATGGGTCACTCAAGAGCGAAAAACCCACATTATGCACGCGCTCTCCTCCTACAATTTTACATCACAAAGATGGAATAAACATATCAACACATCACAAACACTTAGCGTTAACTCTGGCACTCTTCTTGAAGAGTGAAACAATTACATTTTTGACTGCTAATGACAGCTATTCCTAGTAAAAAATACTTGGGAGTGTTGGAAATCATTCAATTTGTGTAGCCAAGTTAGAAATTGCCCAACATAACAAGGAAGTTTAAAACATATTTGAAAGTTATCTTGCTTTTTTCCTGAAAAGGTTATCCCAGTCTACTTCTAGCCTATATCACTATCTATATTGTAGGCTATCAGAAAAAATAATTCCAGAATTTATTCAAGACAATAAAAAATAAGAACCACGTGGTCTCTCTGTTGGTCTAGTAAAAGACAAAGACAGCACTTCCATCTTTAAATTTAGAGATAGTTGAATTTGAGGGATATAATACTGGGTAGAATTTCCCATTGTATTCCAAGTGTAGGTATTTTAATGCTACAATATGCAACTTTTTGAGTTTGAGCGGGAAGTCCTATTGCTAGTCCTGCCCTCCTCCAGCAATTAAAAATAAGCAATGCTGATGTTCACCGTGTTTTTCAACGAGTCTGGTCTGCTACATGCTTAGCTTCACTGTTCTTTTGTTTTTTATTGCTTTCTGAGGTTGTTGTTGTTGCTGTAACTTCCCGGGCTGTGGCAACTAGCCTCACCTTGATAGCTACAACCCAGCTCACTGCTGGCCACTCCCGTAAAACACACACCCACAGCAAATGGTACATGTGGCATGCCCCAAAATGTCCCAAACATTATTGAAAAGCCGGGGTATCTAGCCATGTAGCCTACACACAGGGTCACAGATACAAACAGGCTGATAATATACAAAACATCCTATTCATTTATTGTCATATCAATGTTAAAAAGTAGCATATTGTAGCTTTAACTGAATTTAGTGTGCATACTGAATTCTGGTCTGCAGCGGTACGCGATGACGTTTGCGGTACCCGGAAATAAGGGCAGAGTGAGAGCTCTCTCATTTTCCTTCTCTCTGTAGTTCTACAGCTCTCATACAACAACCTCCAGTCTCTCTTCTTCACCACAACACACTATCATCGAGTGATTGCCGATCCATTCATTGACTAACGTTACCGTTAGCACAGGGGTGGATGTTGAAAATGAGATAACGCTCTTCTGGTAAACTTTGGATGATTGATCCGGTCGTGTAGCATGCAATCACCCGAGGACGATGTTAGCTTCAGTCTGCAACCGACTTGGTTAACGTGTCAAGAAACCACTGCCAGCACTGGGACCTTGATGTCCTAACTTCATCTCTTCCCTCTCGTGTAAGGTTTGTATTTTGAGACAACTGTTTTTTTAATCTGTTTATACCATGCTAATATGCATGTATCAACAATAGGAATAGTAAAGTTAACGTTTGCTAGTTTAACAAAACAAATAGCAACTCAGTCTGTCAGCTAACGTATGTGAATGAGTGTAACTTTGGTACATACCTGTTATCTTAAAGGGAACGGTTACCTTGGCATTTTGAATTTGTTTTTGTCAGAAAAGTCACAAATGAGATAAAACTTTACATCTGTCTTCTGCCAGTCTGCTGTTCAAATGATGTTTCACTGGGACAGGGAAAGAAAGTCATATGCCTCCCTCTGGTGGTCGGTTTTAAAGCTCAGTGAGAAAGGCCTGTCCTCCCCACAGGGGAATTTGATATAAAATATTAGTTACAGAGTAACGTTACAGTTATTTATACACGACAGTGATTTTATTTCCATATAAAAAACAATCTTACTTTGTTGTAAGTAATTACTGCTGCTAAAGATGAAATTGAGGCATGGTTTTATTGCAGTGAACTTGCTCTGATGAAATGCTTACATACAGGTTGTGTGTCTCAGAGGACTATCAATGCAAGCAAACAGATGTCCTCAGTGCTTAATTTGTGCCGGATCCTGCCGGAACAGGATCCGGCACCTCGCGGTTTTGGACTACCTGCATTCCGGTACTTATTTGCGTGGACCCGGCACCTCTGGTGGCATGAAAGTTTTTTTTTTTTTTTTTTTTTTGTCTGCCATGTAATAATCCCAATAGTTGACTCTTCCTTTCCCCTCCCTTCCAAAAACCGAATTGGCTCATTTCCATATGAAGACAGGTGATTACCATATTAGAAAGTAGCAGCAAGCGCATAGTAATCTCGTCACATGAGTGAGCTGCTCTGCAGAGTGTGTTATGGTAAACTTCAGACATCGTCATGGCTAAAAGACAGTTGAATTTGCTGTCCATATGTCCGCTGTGTGGACTATTTTTGGAAAATTAGACAAGGTACGCATGTTTTTTTTTTTTTGTAAACGTGTTACAGTTCTCTGCTGGGATAATAACATCTAAATTCATATTTGCATAGATGAAAACAGAAATTATTATGGAGTGCGGACCTGTAAGTCCCACAGTTAAATATGTGGGCAATCGCGCATGTTATGTTGAGTGTCCAGAAATAATTGGTAATATAATTGGTTGACGTGAAGGGCTGTAAGCCCCACATCACTGTGAGCATTTCAAAACCACCGCGGTCCAGCTGAGTGTCGCATTTAGGCCGACTAACTTAGCTGCATGGCATGACCATGACACGTTTTATTGCTGTCATTTCATTATTCGCTGACATTGTTTACTACGTTCAAAATAGATATCTATGAAAGTATTTGTGTTGAATATTAATGCGTAACTACTCGAGCCAGAATTTGTCTGGTAAATGGTTGAAGCCATTGCAGTTTCCTTGATGTGTTTATGTATGATTAGGATGTCTCACAGCCAAGTATGTGTGCATTTTTATGTTGTGCACAGCGGTTATATCTTTAGTCCACTACTTGAAGGGCAGGTTTGTAAAAACCCATCGGTTTGGAGAAAATGAGCATTATGTAGCCTATGCAATAATCAAATATTGTTATAGGTCAGCAGTAGTCGGAGCTCTAAGGTCATATAGTCGGTCATTTAGTAATGTTTAGGCTGTTAGGTCTACAGTAAGCTGTTGGGCTGCACTGAGCACCACCGTGCCTCCAATGCGCGTGTTGTCTTGATATGTTCCGGAACCTTTTCCCTCCACACAGACTCGCGTGAACACCGACCACTGAGTCCGGGACCTCATCATTTACTAATTAAGCACTGGATGTCCACAATAACTGTTCTGTTTTAGCAAGCTAGCTGGCATGAGTTACTGTTAGCTAAAAACACTGAAAATGTGCAAATTTAAACTACAATCCATGTGAAATATGGTTTTATATTTTGACCAAGATGTCCTTAATTTTGGTGGATGTGCACAGAATATCCAAAACAAAGAAGGTGGGATGTTGTTGTTGGGATGGTGAAGTTGGCCTGCTAGCTATCTGCATATTGATTGAATGTTGTATGCAGCTTGCTTACTTATAACAATAAATTTGTCTAACAGTGTCATTTTAATATTTTGTGAATTAATAAAATGGGGAATTCTTACTAGATGTTTTATTGTCCTTAGTAGCAAAAACTCAAAGCTGTGAGCAGTTAAGTGACTTTACTATGTTTTAATACCACAAGTGAGAACAAATTTTACAGTAAATTCCATTTACTGGAATATTTTGGACATGATTTTGCCATGCCACTTCATACCTGCCTATGCCTAGGAGCAAAGTGTTGGGGAAACACTTCACCCTCTGTCTGTCTTGTTACATTTCAGTATGTCCCACTAGATGTAAGAACCTCCCTATTTGCAGCTGTTTCAGGAGCTGTTGTAGCTAGCCGACACAAGAAAAACCTATTGTAGCAGCTTCTGGGACACCATGGCCCCCCACCCAGTGGTCCAGGCCATCATCGACCTTTCTGCTGGAGCCATAGGTAACTACAGCGCTCTGTCTCAACATCATCAAACAAACACTACGAATGTCACATGTGGTCCACATCTTTGAAATTTCATCCACTCACTTTTGTTCCATCGCTTGGCCAAATGACTTGCTACATTAGCTGTGGCTATGTTCAGAGACCTTGTCTGACCTCGCAGGACATTTTGATGACTCCTGTCTTTTTCTGGCTCGTCTCTCTCTGTGTTTCCATTGAGTGTGTATACTGCTCCATGGTATACAAGCCTCTGCAAAGCCCTCTGATCCTTATCTCTCTTGACAGCCCATAGGGTGTGTAAGTCTGCTCGTGTCATCATCATAGAGTCCTTTTGATTTTCCTGTGTAATGGCCATAACTATTTCTGTTAAGCACTGTCAGTACATGTATGTTATCAGCGCTGTTTCTCACAGTTTCCCCCTCTGTCTTTCTCCTATAGGAGGAACTGCGTGTGTCTTGAGCGGGCAGCCTCTGGACACGGCAAAAGTGAAGATGCAGACCTTTCCTACGCTGTACCGGGGCTTCGTCCACTGCGTCTCGTCCACCTACAGACAGGTGGGCCTGCGCGGTCTGTACCAGGGCACCACGCCGGCGCTGATGGCCAACATCGCCGAGAACTCCGTGCTCTTCATGAGCTACGGCTTCTGCCAGCAGGTCATCCGCCTCATGGCGGGACTACACAATGAAGCGGTGCTGAGGTAGGGCGATGCCTGAGGAGTTGTCCCTCCTGTTAATGCGAAGTCACCTATGTAATTGTCCTTGAAATGTAAATGTAAATGTAAATGTAAACATGTAAGATCTCCCACTGGCTCTTGTGTATCCTTCCCTCTCTCTTAGCGACATGCAGAAAGCCTGCGCTGGCTCGGTGGCGTCCATCTTCTCCTCGCTCGTCCTCTGCCCCACTGAGCTTGTGAAGTGCCGTCTCCAAGCCATGTATGAAATGGAGGCGTCAGGCAAGATCGCCAACGGCCAAAAGTAAGTGATTTTTATTGTTAAATTTTGTTAGATATTGTATGGGTCTTTTATTCTTGCGGTACTGTTTCATTAACTTATATTGACTAACGTAATAGTTTTAGCATTGCTGAAAAATTGAAAAATGACTGGGTTTGCCCTATTAATTGATTGTAAGGCTGCATGCCGTACAATCAATGAATATGACTATTTTACCATGATTTCAGATGAAATGACTGTGTAATGATTATATGTAATTATGTGTGATTATGTGGCTTGCCTCCATGCAAACTACACAAGGTGATGCAACCAACGGCATCAAGCAAAACACAAGTTTGGAAAAGACAAACTTTTAACTAACTTTTTTTAACATTAGTCTGCATGTAAACATAGTCTGTGTGAGCTAACCAAGCCAGATTCCCTCTGCTGGGTCTGCAGCACGGTGTGGTCGGTGGTGAAGACGGTGATGAGGAACGACGGACCCCTGGGCTTCTTCCAGGGCCTGACCACCACCATCGCCAGAGAGGTTCCTGGCTACTTCTGCTTCTTCGGTGCCTATGAGCTCTGCCGCTCCACCTTTGCGGACTACATGAAATGTGACAAAGACGACATAGGTACCGGCAAAATATTCCTTCTGCCCTCCACGCTGGGCAGCCTTGTTTTTCTGTTAGTGGTTGTGGAGTTTTAAATGTTGAGATTAGTGGTTAAATGGGTGGATATCTGCAAATTGTGGCACAGCCAGCAAACTACTGTAGCACACATTGTTACAAACAACAATCTGTTTTGTCTGCTCTGTCTGTGTTTGGTAGCTTAAAGGACAAAACACCCTAAAACTCTTAAAGATTTTTGAAAATTTCTGGGCCATTTTGTTGTTTGGTGGTGTATTTTTCTTATTCCCGTAGATAGTTGGCCAAACGCAGACGATGTGACGTCACATTGAGATGTTTCCCGAGCAGCTAAAATGTCGTTAAAATGCAGCCGCAAGACATGCTGTGTCTTGAGTAAGGGGCGCGACTCACTTTTCCTTGACTTGTAAACCTCGCTCTCTATGGCCAACAGCTGAATACAACAAGTTCAGGGACATTCTCTGCAGGTTGTCGAAAGGCACTCTGGGAAATGTAGGAAATTACTAACTGAACTAGAAGTAGACAAGGCAGGTTAAGTGAAAGTGGATACACCAAAAAAGCAAATTCCAACAGTTGATCCCAAAATAACTGCTGGAATGTGTTGGACATCACAGACTGATGATATATAACACTGTAAGACGATCTGAGGGTGGAATTTTCCTTTAAAATGTTTATTACTGCAATTAGCGACTAATGCAAACTGTTGAACTTTGACATATGATGCAGCAAGTATGAGCCGGAGATATTTTATTGTATAGCTTGATTGCTATATTTAGCAGTACTAATTGACTTTGAATTGCTCATGTCAAACTCAGTTGGATATATTATGTCATGCTGTGCACTTTGCTTGGCCGACCTAAAGATACAGTTTTATTACCTAATGTAAAATAATTCATTCTTCTTCATTTATTTGCACCTCTGAGCTCACAAACCAAATAACAAAGTATTTACATATTTACATAGAACTAACAAATTATAACAAGTTTGTTTGTGTCTAACGGGTTCTGCTGTATATATTGTAGGTGTGGCTCCAATCGTGTTCAGTGGGGGTTTTGGAGGGGCGTGCCTGTGGCTGGTGGTCTATCCCATGGACTGTGTCAAGTCTCGGATCCAGGTCATGTCCATGATGGGCAAACAGGCAGGATTCTTCAAAACCTTCATGACCATCGCACGCACTGAAGGTAGGCAAAGAACGAGTTTGATGTTTTTAGTCTTAACAGGGATGTTTTATGTTCATATTTGCTTGTAAAAACATTCTGGGTGAAGATGAAGCCGGAGGCCTGCAGAACAAGTCCATCAAGTGGATTTTCCTGCTGAGAACTGAAAGCTGTCATTAACCGTCGGTGTGTAAGCTCTCCTATCTCTTGTTGTCTTTCTGTGTGTAGGCGTGAGGGCGCTCTACTCCGGTCTCACCCCCACCATGGTCCGCACCTTCCCCGCTAACGGAGCACTGTTCCTGGGTTACGAAGCCAGCCGGAAGTTCATGATGAAGCAGTTCGACAGCTAACCGGGCCTGTATGCATAAAACATCTTAGAGAGGGAGTGCTGATGTGAGAACGGTTAACCCTAATCAGAGTGAAGTTTTATAGCCATATAACCTCATCCAGGGTTCCCACGGTCATGGAAAACCTAGAAAAGTCATGGAATTTCAAAATCTCGTTTTCCAGGCCTGGAAAAGTCATGGCATTAGAAAAATCCTTGAAAGTTTTGGAAAAGTCATAGAATTTTGTTGTGTGTGATGAAATTAATTGTTACAGTAATCTTCCGTGGATAACCTTCCACGTAATGTAACATAACGGAAAATGTATTTTCTGTAGCTGTTGACGTAACGTAGCTCTAATACGTGTCGATGCGTGACAACGTTTTGTTTACTATCACGTACGTTTCTTCACTTCATGTTCGCGCGGCGCGGCGTTCTCAGCGGCCCGTGCACCGCGGGGAAGTTAGTTTTAAGTTGGATATTCGACAGACATTCACTCCGGACAGCGGCGTCTTCTTACTCAGTTTCACCCAGCGTTGGCAGTAGGAGGACGGTTAGCTCACCTCCCAGAACCTCGCGCTTAACCGCTGGAGGCTGACTTAGGGACCGTCAATAAATTACTGTTTAATTGACACAAAAACAATCATTATAAACAATCATTCAATACCTTCATGCTGACTTGACAATATTAGTGAAAATTATGATTAAAAAATTATACTAAATTGATGTAGCACACTTATTTTGAGTGCTAATGTGTAATTTTTTTATTTTACATAAATATTTTAATACAAAATAATGCCATTTTTTTCAATAGCTTCCATGTAATGTGACCCAGTGACTCCAAATCAGTACCAGAAATTATTACTATACAGGCCACATCGGACACACCTCTTCATATTGGATTTTAGTGCTTCTTGTATTTTATATTAATATTTTTATGGAAGTTTTATTTCAATAGCTTCCATGTAATGTGATGCAGTGACTCTAAAGCACTAAAATCCAATATAAAGAGGTGTGTCGTATTTGTCCAGTGTAGTAATAATTTCTGGTATTGATTCAGAGTCACCGCCTCACATTACATGGAAATTCTATTATGGATCCTTGAAAAGTCATGGAAAAGTTTTGAAATTTTATCCATGAAAATGTGTGGGAACCCTGCTCATCAGTCCTCCAGTTTTTCAAGCTTGATGTGTTTTTGGGCCCAAGTCTCTGCCATTTCATGCTCTTGTTTAACCTACTTGAAACTGCCACACTCCATCTCTTCTGAGCCCAGCAAAAACTCCATCTGACACAGCGTTTACGTCTTTGAATCCTTACATTCATTTATTCATTTGAATATTTTGTTTGTATTCAACAAGTTAATTCCCAAAAAGCTAAAGATTTGCTGACATATATGACAATAATATATGTGCAGCACAGCATTAAGCAACCTTTGCCAGTATCTGTAACACTGAAGAATCGTCAACACTCCAGTTTATTGTTATTTTGTGTCTACCTCAATGAAGTTATATCCGCACAGACAACCTTTTCTCCCCAGGCTGTTGGAGAGAATATTCTTTACTTGCTCTTTGTGTGGCCATTTTTAATACACACAATCTTACAACCTTACTAAAGCTCCATATGCATTTGATTGAATTCATTTGAATTTTCAAAAACATGTGCTTATTCATTCAAGTTGCCTAAAATGTGTTAATGATGGAATGGTGTACAAGACTGACAGTTCATTGTGTACCTCAGTTTGGGATCATATCTTGGGTTATTTAGGTACAATAGGGAAAATGCCACTAAATTTGCTAAAATTTTGCAATTACAGCACTTTAATTTTTCAAATAGCCTTAGTTGAAGCATTATAACATAAAAATGATACAACACACTTACTTGAGTGACCTCAAGTTGAAGTTAAAAATTCCACCATCTGATTAACTTGCAAAAAGTGTTGAGGGGAATGTTACATTATTTCCTGTCTGTAGTCCTTAGTTTCACTAACATTACTGCTCTACTCTTGTGTGACGACTTGCAGTAAAAAAAATGGATACATTCATCAGTTTAAGTGCCAACTGGTTTGCATTTGTTCACAGAAATTTATGAAGATTGAGGTGGCTTTTCTGTATCACTCTGGCTATAACTGCATGCGCCATAAAGCTGAGCCATCATAGAAATATGATGTTCAGTAGAATCTCCAACAGTTAAAGCTCATTTAGCATTAAAGTTTCATTAGTTATGAAAGTAAAAACAGCCACAGCCAACAAGTGGTTTAACTTGTAGCCAGTAGTTTTTCCATCTCACTGACCAAATCACCAGCCGTGACTAAATAGAAAGTCATCCTGTTCTCGTGTGTGTCCCAAACTGAGGGTGTCGCACTGAACAAGGTGTTTTTGTTTGTTTTTCTCTGACATGTACTGTTCCACCCCGTTTATTATGAAGCCTCCACCCTTTTAGGACTCAATACTTGACTGTTAAATCACTACTTTTTGCCTTTTTTGTTGTGTAACCCATGTTGTTATGTACAAGACCATGAGAAAATATCAACTGCCTCATCAAAGTTGCCATTTGCACACTGCGTTTAACATGCAGATTTTATTCCAGTGCTGAACAGTTGGCAATGTAAATTCTTTTTGTCAAATTCCTATAATTGAGTATTTTATTAAGGGAATGTCAACAAACTGAGATACCGTATGTCACTAAAACATTTGTAGATATCAATCCTTATACAGTATGGGATGATATTTTTTTGTAATTATATGATCTACATTAAATGTGTAATTGGAGGAGAACCGTCTCTTGTATTTTATTTTATTAGTTAGTTATTTGAGGGCAACCGTGTGATTTATTGTTTTGACTATTAAGTACAGTTTGTCAAAAGTTCAATTTAATTTTGAATTTAATGTTATGTCACACAATAGAACAGTAGCACCTGTGTCAGTTGGCAATATTTTAAACAAATTTCAATTTGAGTTATCTCTTATACTGTGCCTATTTCTCAACATACATTAATACATGGCATACAAGGCCTTTATGTCACTGCATGTCCAGCTTTCTGTGTTGGTTAATATAAGGAATTGTGCTGCACCATGGAATACACAAAGTATGTATCTGTGGTCACATGGTGATGGCAGCAATCAGGAATCGGATGTTTTCTGCAGATGCAACATCAGGCAGGAACACTTCTCTCAGCCTTCCACCAGGGAGCGCCAGTGAGGGAGTCATCATTGGTTATGGGTGTTGTATGGAGTGTGGATGATGAGCCACCTACCGACCAGGACCTCACAGGACCTGCAGGTTAAGACCAGAGAGGGATGCTGTCATTAAGAACTGTCTGGGATTCAGATGTCCTAGCAACATAGAAAACAACATGACGGTATTGAAGGATTTTCTTTCTACCCATTTCCCTCTGTTACATCCGTTTCTTTGAGATTTCCCCTCCTCACCCCTTTGTTGCTGCAGGTTCCACACAGGCAGCCAAACAGGCCATTGACCATCTGAATGGCACAGAACACCAGCTGCAGGCCGCTCGTCACCAGCAGGGTGGAGAACAAGCCAACGTTGAACTCCACCACGTTCTTGGGCTCCCAGCACGTTCCCCACCACTTACGGTCCTTCAGGTAGCTCGTGTCCCTATGCAAAACGAGACGGTAATAAATAACACTGTGCATGCCTACTAAAACCTGATCATGTGAGTAAATGTCGTCAGCAGGTTACTTATGTCTGTCACCTGTCTTTAAAAGGTGTCGTCCAAATCAGACCGACTTTACAGAGTGGCCCGTTCTGTAAACCAAGCACTGCCACAGAGAAACTGTACAGAGCCCCGGCCACACCAACTGCTGCAAATGCAATTGATAAGAACATCTGCAGAAGAAAAGTGATAACCAAACCTCAGACACTCATTTTTTGTAGTATTCACACTGAATTATTGGCCTGTATTAACACTTTATTGGATGCTTTACCATTGTTTAAATACACAAAAGTTTGGACACACCTGATTGAATGTACTGACTGTTTTTCATTATCTTAAAGCCATTTTGATCTAAAGGCTTATGCTTGAATGCTTGAAATTGGTTTCTTAGACAAATATAAATAGTGAAGTTAATGCCTATGTATGAATTTCTTTCCAAAGACTTTGCCTTTCCATCAAGGCAAAGGGCGGCTACTTTAAAGAATCTAAACTATAAGATAGTTTAGATTTTTTTTTAACACTTTTTTTGGTCACTGCATAATTCAATTTGTGTTATTTCATAGTTTTGATGTCTTTACTATTATTCTAAAATGTGAAAAATAGTAAAAAGAAAAGAAAAATGCGTGTGTCCAAACTTTTGACTGGTAGTGTATAGTGCATAGTTTATAATGTGCATAGTTAATGTACTGTATATAATGAATTAGTTCGATTTTTAGCCAGCCCACGTTTTCTGGAACTATTTCCCTGACAGACTCACCCCACAACGATTTGCACAGCACCCCTGTTGTCCAGTCAAATGGATGTAAAGTGCTGGCACCAACACCTGTGGTGGGGAGAGACTGGTTAGCAGGGAGTGAGATGCAGCATCAGTGTAAAACATGATTTGGATTACAGCAAAACAATTGATAAATGCGGTCAAAACAATTCAGCACTTTCCTCAATTTTGAGAACTGGGGAAACTTGAAGAAATTGTCTCCTGCAGAATAACAGCCTTGCAAATTCTGAGCAATTCCCCTTTAAAATGGACTGAAATCTTCACCTCATGAGAGTGTTACATGTAATATGCAATATGTGGTACATAATAAGGCTAGTGTATAATGCAGTCTGTTACTGCCCATTGTTCAATTCAATTCAATTGGGTGACGCCTCTAGATTAGCAAGATAAGGAATCTTAACCACTGAAGCACAAACTTGAGACCCAAACAGGCAACATGGCCACTGTAAACCCATTAAAATCCAGTATATAAAGCCAGCATTTATCAGTTTTAGCATTGCAGATAATGATAACTAACCATTGTCTGAGAGCCTGTACATTATATTTCAGAATGAAGTTTACAGCAGCTTGTAGTCCAGAGTCACGCCCTTCAGTAACGGGCTAGAGAAGAGAGAACTCACCAAGAGCCCCCCTCCAACGAGGCCTCCCATGTATTTCACCTCTTCAGTGATATGTCCATCTTTGACATACTTGACGTCCCAGCCAGGGAAGAACAATAGGATGTTGCAGATGATGGATGTGACTGCTAAGGGGTACAAAGCCACAGCAATGCAACGGGAACATCTCCCTGTGCACATGTTGTCACCCTGGACGCTAAATAACGGGTCTAAAACCTCTGGGTCAGGAAGGTTCCAGGGTGTTTCTCCTTGTCAGCTGAGAGCCTTTGGTGGTTCCTTTGGTGTTTTCAGTGAGCGGGGAAGTTCCTGGCCTGATACTAGAAATTGATCCAGAGAGTGAAATATATTTTTCTCAAATGACTCTCATCTCGTCGTTAATGCGCTGAGGACCGAGGCTAAATACTAGGAGGAATGGGTGTGGGAGGTGTACGACATGCAGATAGCGTGAACAAACAGAGTCTGTGATAGGCCAGAGAATGTGACTCATTCTATGGTATCTGTAAAAGACAACGGCTTGTTTTGTGGAATAGATTTAGGCAGCATTTAGTTGCACATTTTTTGGTTAAAGCTATGTTTACGCATTCACATTTTCTGAGTCAGGGGTTCTTTGTTTAAGTTTCATATAGGTCCTGTTTTGTGGTTAGGCCGCTTAAGTGCTCAGTGCCATAAAATCTTAGTTGATTGTCTATTTCTCTAATATAATGAACTGAAGAGTTACTTTTGTTTGGAACTGTTATATTGAATACTGTAGTGGAAATTATATTTGCACAGATGCACCCTAATTGCAGAATGTTTCAAGTACAAGAATGTACTGTTTCTACTACATGATTATAAGAAGGGTAGACAAAACACATTGTTTCGCTCTTTGCCTCACACAGTTCTGGTGTGAACATTGTGCCTGCTTGCAAGCAATAAAGACGACAGAAAGACAACTTCTCTTCTCCAAGTCTCTTTATTACAGAAAACTTCCACGACAAATACCATTAGTGCATTTAGGTGATGTGTGTTTACATTGTGACTCCGGGATCACTGCGCGGCTGGACTTTAGACCAGTGGCAGTGCTGTAGGTGGAGCAAGAACAATGTGTCACTGACATCAACTGTAAAACATTTATAAATGACTACGTCGTGGTTAGTTAAACATTGACAGAACGGCACTTCTTTTCTTAGCTTGCCTAGTGAGCTGTTGACTGTAATTGCCTTCATATCATAGTATCAGTAAATTGAAGGAAAATATTGATATCAGCTGGAAAGTAAAAAAAAAAAATTTTGAAAAGTTGAAAAGACTGAATAAGAAAAGAAGCCACACTAAGTATTCAAAAAACTTGTGCTTCTTTGTGCAACACTTGGGCCAGGCTCATGCAGAATTACTCATCAGTCATGCAAACCATCCCTGTTACATATTTGCCCTCTGGCTAATGAGAAGTATGTTAAGTATGCTAGTGATTTGGTGTTTTCCCTCCCATATGAGGCACAGTATTGTTTTCAGCCAAATTATTAAAAGGCGGTTATTTAAAGCAACACACAACCACCATCACTTGCCATGCACATAACACTAATACGCCCAAAGGTTTTCCCTAAATAAAGGAGCAGAACTTACTTTGTAGGCCATCGCATTTTTATTCCATTTCTCTTCCGCTGACTTGCCTTTGGTCTTGGCTCCACCCGGTTCTCATTCATAAAAACATTTCAAACACAGCTGTGATAAGGATAACATAGTGGAGAAAAACACACGTGCAAACAGCTTAGAAGCAGTAGATCATTTTGTAAACTGTTAACTGTAGACTGTAAGTGTCCATTAATTGTGTTAAACGATCTAAGTGTTTGATCCCTGTTCTAAATTAACACACATTAGAAGATAATCAGTAAATGGGTATTCAAGTTGCCTTCACAATGGACAAATTAGGGATAAAGACTCAGTAAAAAAAATGACTGGAGGGTCTCTACTGTTTATGTGCAACCCACAATCTCTGACAAATCTATTTAACTGCTCCAATGACAAGCTTGACCTCTGACCTTTAGGTGAGTAGGCCAAACAAGCTAGGTCTGTTTAGCACAATGAGAGCACAATGAGAGAGTGTGTAAGGACTGTTTTCATCACAAGTTTCCCTCTCCCCACTGTTGCTATCGCCCCACCTAGAGCACAGACCCAGATTGGGTTCCTTTAGAGCAAATCTCATCAAATGGGTTTTGGTGGGCTAATGTGGATCTATGTGGGGATCCTTGACATGAAAAAGTTAGGGAACCTCTGTTAGCTGATTTCTCATAAATCTTTCATCATGAGGGGCGTGGGAGGTGATACAGGTTGATGTGTCCTGCACTTGGTTCCTCTGTCAAGTAAGGATCAAAATCATGACTGTATATCCAGGCTGATATTGGCCTTGTAATGAAAATTGGATATTGCCTCCATCAGCAGCTTACTCTACAGCTTCAGGTGTGGCAGTCTGTAAATGCCCCAGGAGCTGCTAACCCTAAAACAATGTCATTAGGAGACTTTTAGTGTCCCATGGTCTTTTTGGGGGCATGGAAATAGTCAAATTTAAAGATATTGAATATTGGCACAAATATCAGCTATTTTCGGCTTCTTTCCAAAAATAGCATTATCTGTATTTGCCTTAAAAAATCCATATTGGAACCTGAGTCTGTCTAAACTCATTATTTTCCATATCAGTGACGCTATCGTGGACTTCCGAACCACAAATATCACGAGACTAGACGTTCATCTGGCCTCAGTTGCTCCTGTTAACTCTCTCGGGCCTGTGCCCTCTTTGGTCACCGCTGTACATTTTGGGGAGCCTAGCTTGCACCACTCCCACTTTTAGTGAGAGAAACACTCCTGGCTACAGCTGACCAACGATGGCCACGTCTCCCGTCAAAGAGTTTCTACGTACTCATTTTATGTCAGAAAAGTGTTACAATGAGTTTTTCGTCAACTTACACTTTATGCACGGTGAGGCTCGTCTGAAGTTACGTTTTAAACTAATGAAATGCTGAGGAAAAAACCCTCCAGATGTGCAGGGGCGGTTATGTAAAATGTTGTCGACTCTCCCACTTTTAAAGCCTCAACTTTTGTAGCTTAACACTGTGATATTTGACCTCTGATAGTCGAACCGTTACTCGAATTAAATCAAGTGTAGTAGTGTAGTTTAGCGTTTAAATCACCTATCTAATTGAACAGTTAGGACTATTAGTCTGCGTTGTTCGGTATATCTACGTGTTGACAAACTAGAAAAACATTTGTTTTCTAACCTGAACATGTTATAACGTTTTTTATTTACCTCCTAGTGCCTTGCCTAACGATTGTACTGAGCAAAACGGTGGGGTTTTGGATCATACTGGACACTCTGATGGGTAAGAAGTCTCCTGTCTGTTTAAAGTATGCAGGGTGATAGATTTAGCTCAGGCCTACCTGCTGTTTTCTCTAGTTACTCAATACGTGTAATCATATGAGAACATGGCATTAGCAAACTAACAGAGTTTGGCACAGTTGGTTATGTTGCTCCTAGTAGCCTGCTCTCCATTCCCTGAGATATTCACTGGTTTTTGTTAGATCATATTCTAGTTTTTGGCTAACAACTCATAACACCATAATCACAGCAATGAGGGGATTATGATCTAAATTCCCATAAGAAATTGTACCATGGTATGTACCCAGGTAAACTATGGTTAACTAAAGTACATATGCTTTACCATGGTAGTACCAGGGCCAGTAATGTGTGTTAACATCATGTCTCCAGGCCATATTGGTATAGTTGATACACTCAGGTATGTGCCACAGAACAAATGTGATTTATTGACACAAGTTATTTTTTCCCTTTGTATGCCATAGTACATAAAAGTAGTACATGCCTTACATGTCGAGAAACACAAATTTACAACAATACACAATCATCAGATATTTTATCCAGATATTCAGAAGTTGTTTTTCCCATACAGCGTTATTTGTGAGCGATTACTAAATAGAGGCTAGTGTTAGTTTTAGTGTAGCTATTGATTTCCTATCTTTAAATTTATGTTAATTAGCAGTTAATGTACCTAAGTAATTGAATAAAATGTATTGATATGTATGTACTATCATAGCACAGCTGCAGACCAACTTACATGGTATCTGTGGAGTACTCATATGAATAACTGTAATATTGTATTGTTTGCTGTACTTGTTCATCAATAGATCCTATTTTGTTGATGATCACCCTATCCACTAACTGCTTGTAATTACATCTTGTTGGTGGCCTGCAATGTAAAGGGTTATTATAGACTCTCTTCAGTATAACCCCCATCATCCTCCTCTCCTTCTTCATCCTCCTCTCCTGTCTGTCTTCTCCCCGCAGCACAGCTACCTCAAGTGCTGAAGATAATGCGGAGAGGGAGTGCAGCGGGCCTGAGCCTGACCGCTGTCCTGCTGCAGCTTTACGCCATCTCCTGCCCCGTGGTCTACTGCATGGCCAACAACTTCCCTCGCTTGTACGAGATCAATGGCAGAGTGGTGAATAGATCAAAGACCATGTGATACACTTAGTGGCCGCTTTATCAGGAACACCTAGATAGTACTGTGTAGGAGATAGGCCCCTACTGTTGCTTTCAGGACAGCCTGATGTCTTCAAGGTCTGGATTCAGCAAGGTGACAGAAAGGTTCCAGATAGCGTCACTCATCATGCTGCTCTCCTCAAAGGAGCTCTATTGGGTAAATTAAAGTCAATGTCATGTCCCTGGAGCCATATTGATTCGATGCGTGCTTCTTGAGATTGAGCATTACCCTCCTGGAAGTGTATGGCAGACTGTGGCTATGAAGAGACGCACCTGGTCAGCAACAAAGTTTAGGTTCGCTTTAATCGACCAGTTGGTACTAAGGGGCCTCATGTGTGCCGAGAAAACGTTCCTCACACCTTTAAACGTCCACCAGCCTGTACCGCTGGAACCAGGCAGGAGGGATACATGGATTCATGTTGTTTATGCCAAATCCTCACTTCTTCTTCATGCTTAGGCTTTATTTATGCGTGACCGGCTGTCTGGAGGAGTGAGCTGCTCACGTAAACGGAGAGGTGTGCCTAATAAAGCGGCCACAGAGTGTACATGCAGGGAAACACTTTGAAGGGCATCAAAATTTAAAGCCACATGTGTAGAAGACGTAGCCTATAGCTTGACACAAGTTATGCCCCTCAAGTTTCAAGACTGTGGGTCCAGTATTGTCCATACATTTGAAAATCTGCTTCTCACTGAGCATAGGGTTTTGTTGCCCTTGTGCAGCTGACAGTATTTATGTATTATCATGCTGTTATCTGTGTGCCTTACATGTTTCGTACTTGACCATAAAATGTTCAACAGTGCCTGGGCTGAGAGGCTCTTCACGCTGGTCCAGACTGCAGTGATTGGCTTCCTCATCCTGCATTACCGCGGCGATACTCTCAAAGGTTAGCACACACCTATGCGTTTTGCAATCTGCACACTCAAAACTTAATTCAGACTATAGGGGCCAATATATAGCCAAACTCCCAGCAATACAGAGTGTAAATGCAGTTGTTTTTGACAATGCAACATCCATTTTCCCTTCATTTTTTCCAAGTAGTTCACATTGATTTAAAGTCGAGATGAAACGGCATTTCGAGAGTATCTAACTTCCGTATCGTGATGTATTTCCGAGTGAAACAGGAAAGACAGGCGGGACATAACGTTGGGAGGAATTTGATTTGAACGTTGAAAAGTGGGCGTGTCATAACACCCGAAGACACACTGAAGTACCATGCTGTTGCTAGCTAGCTAACTAATGAATCTTAGCCTCTTAGCTCTGTGCGCTAAAAGTTGAAGATTGATTGATGGGTGGATGTCATGATATTATTGGTTGAAATTAGTTACGGGCATGCTTACGTAAGCACACGGCACATTTTGTTTTACAGGAAGAAAACATGATTGAATTTTGATATAAGAATACCATGAAATTGATTTTTGGTATTTTTTTTGGCATATATTGTTAAATAGGTGCACAGTATGACCGGGGATGTGATCTAAAAGGGTTAAAAAGGCATTTTTCATTTCATCTCGTCTTTAAAGTCAAAACGTTTTTGTACCTGTGCTATCAGTGTCAGTGTTGTGGTGTGTAGAAGAGAGGTGTTGACTAGATATTGATTTGTAGTAACTGTGTCACTTCCAGTTATAAATTGTATGATATCACAGATAAGAGTCTTGGTTCACTGGCTTTTAGTACAGGGAGAAAAATGTTCACTATCTTAAATTAGAGGTTGTGGTTATTTAATTTGTCCTTCTTTTGATGCTTTCGACTTAATGATTTCCTTTCACTTAAGTAATCTTCAGTGTGAGAACTCTCTTCTTGTTTTGGATCAGAGGGATTAGAAAAAACATTTCTCATCTGGCATGCATTTTTTTGTTCTGTATTAAGGTTCTATATCTTTATATATATCTTATATATTAATATTTTATGATGTTTATGTTGCAGGACTGATGTTCCTCTTGGCTTACAGTGGCATAATGTTCCTCCTGGGGTCCTATGCAACTGCAGCAGTCGTCTCAACCATGCAGGCGTCCAGTGTGGCAGCTTTAGTTGCAAGCAAGGTAGCAACTCAGTGGCTTGAACGTAGAATGATGTAGCTCCATTTCATACATGAGCTGGTCTGTGATGAAAAAGGCCCATGTACTTGAGGGTGTTTATCTGAATGTATTTGTCAGGGGACATTTGTCAGTAGCATTTCTCAACTGCCTGGTCTAGATAGGTGTGAGAGTGATTGTCTTTGCTTGTCTTGTATTTGCAGGTGATCCAGGCTGGGACTAACTACTCCAATGGCAGCACAGGCCAACTCTCCAGTATCTCTGTGTTTCTAGTGTGGGCTTCGTCCCTGGCTCTTATCTTCGTCTCTCTACAGGTAAGGAGCTAGGAATCGTACTCACGCATTGACTTGCATAACGTTTTACATTACACCTCTCTAATCTCTGGTTGTTACCTTTACTTCACCCACCTCAGAGTTTGGCCTCACTTATCACCCTTCTCTTGTAGGACACCGGAAGATCACTTAACACTCTGGCCCACATACTGTCAGCCTGCCTCAGCTGCATCCTGCTGGGCCAACTGTTCTGCTACAGGAAGAGCAGCTCCGCTGGGAAACAGAAGAGTGAGTAGTGGTCGACCGTGACAACCATGTTCCGCTTTTTCAACTAAATATGGGACAATCTCATCATATTCAAATCATTCCTGGCATGCACGAAATGTTGGTGTGTGTGTGTGTGTACCAGTTGTACCTGACATGGTTAATGCAGTAGAGGTTTACAGAGTTTTTGTACAAATGTGTCTGCTCACCACACTAAGATCGGCTTTTACATAAGCCATGCTCTGTGTGTGTGTGTGTGTGTGTGTGTCTAAATCAGAATTCCCATTGCCATGCTGTTTAATAGCTTTATGCATTTTTTATATTTCATTTTTGCAATTAGTCTCCAACTTATGTGAGCCAATAAAATGCCTTCTATTGCCCCGAAGTGATGTAAATAAAAATAGCTTCCAGTCTCAGGGAAAATACAACATTCAAAGAAAAGCACAGGTGACTGTCAAAATATAACAGGCATCTAAAGGATGCATGTAAAGGGTTCAGGTGGCTCTGCTATTGTGTGTGGTGCATTTTTCTAGTTTGGGTCCACTAAAATGTTCAAAGGGGAAGGGAAACACCTCTTAATACAAAGTCATTCTGAGTGATCAGCTGCAACTAGAGGGCAGCATAGTTGCAGGATTCCCCCAGAGCCGGCAGGTCCAGCCACTGTTTTTGCAGCACTGATTATTTTATGCCATGCTGCATGTTGGAGCAGGAGGGTGTACACACAAGTGTAGATTTCAGTAGTCTGTCTGGGCAGTGACTAATACACAAGCTCCTTATTTCTCCCATCCATATAATCTTTTAAACCAGGGATGGGCATTTTCATTCCAACCGGACACACACTCTCTCTCCCCCCCCTCGAGAATCAGGTGCAAATAGTGAGACATTGTTAGTTTGGTTAAATAAGTAAATAATTGATTAACCGTTTTGGGACTGCAAACAGGTACACAATGACCCGCTGCAGGTTGGATGCACAAGAGAAGTGGCAGGACCAGGCAGGGGTGATGAGGAAAGACAGACCTCAACCTGCCTTTATCCTATGGGGAGACGTTTTAGTCTCTTTTAGGATTATAATGTGCCAATCCACCAGGCACAATTGGTCAGTGAATGATGTAATGAATATGAAAACAATGGAAACCATATACCATGGCTCTTTTACGTTTTAAATATTAGTGGCAAGATCATGGGCGTAGACGACACAAACAGGACTGTGAAAAGTGCTGAGAACATTTTAAATGATCACACACACACACACACATACACACCCTCTACATGGAGTTCAAGCCCCTCCCATCTGGAAGACAGTTCTGTGTCCCCCTCTGCAGAACAAACACACACAGGAATTCAATGATCCCTAAAGCCATGGCCCCATGTTGACTGACTGACTCTCAGCATTGTAGTTTACGCACACGTCACTTACCTCCGCTGCACCTGCTTGTATCAAGCAACCATGCAGTACTACTAGTCACCAGATCGCCATCCACTTGAACAATCAAGAGAAATTAAGGGAAATCCTGGGGCCTCATCCAGGAAAATGTTATTTGATCCTTATCTTATATTCCACAGTACAAACATTTCAAAGAATATGATAAAAATGAAATGTGTATCCATAACAATCACACTTTTGGTAATAGTGGAAATTAGTTTTAGCTTTTGATATATCGAGGAAATTGGAGAACATTAATGGAACCCGCTGATTTTGCCTTAGGGATCATTTTTTTTGTAAATCACAGCTTAAGCTTGGATTTCGTCATAAGCACAACTCTTGAGTGGAAAAACCTCTTCGCGAACGAGGGCCCTGCAGTGGCATCTGAGACAGTATTTCCACCATTAACAAAATGCCCAGTGATGGAACCGCAAGAGTGTCACATTCAGTAAAGGTCCAGACATTTGCAGGATCTCTGCCAAGACGCATTGAGGATATCCTGGCAGCTCATGGTTGCCCAATGCACCACTAGCACTAAATAATGTTCACTTTATTTTGGCAGTCACCTGTGTGTTTGATCATCAGTTACCAGCTACTTATGTTTATTGTACAGCATGTAAAGCGTTTTATACTGTGAATTTCTGTCCCGTCTACTGAATATTACTGTCTATTATCTTATCATGTGTTATGACTGACAGGACAGCTGGACTTGTAAAAGCATTTTAAGACTTGTGCTGTGGAAAAACTGCATTTCTACCACCGGATAATGCTATTTGTAAGTGAAAGTATTTTACAGAGCTGTCACCTTCGGTCAGCTTTATGTCGGGACTGTGAAGTGTTTGCTAAAGCGATTTGGGCACAATGTTACTCATACATTAAAATATCTATCTGCTATCAACCTTTTCTTCTGAGAGTCATGTTACAACCGAGGGTGTGGGTGTGTGCCAGTCAGCCAATCACCTTTAGTTTAATTCAAGCACATGGTTGTCTTATGACTCTGTTGGTGAAGCCTGTGTCTCATATGTAGAACACAGACCTGAGCATTATTCACAATATTCCAAAGATTTCTTGGCTGGGTCGTATGCACACACCACCATACATTTAACATATTGACGGTTTAACATATTGAAGGTGTGTATGCCTGGAGGTGTGGCCAAAAGTCTCCTAAATCCTGAAAGTACAGCATCAAAAAGCACAGCAAGTGTTTTTAATATTATTGGTGCAAATAAGTAAATTATTGGAGGACAGACAATCACTTTGAAGCTTTACTTTAAGTAATATATTAAAATACAGGTTTGAAAAAAAGCATTGTGCTTTACGTGAACATTTAAATTGTATAATACTTAATTTCACTTCACCACATTTCAGAGCAGGTATCTTATTTTTTTACTCTAGTATGTTTAACCAACACATTAAATTACTAGTTGCTTCCAACAAAATGGTTTTGCACACCGAACGTGATCAGTTCATAAAAAGGATACACTTTTTTTTTTTATCAGTTTATATTTTAATTATGATCTCTCAGAGCCTATGGTTAGGCTGTTCTTCCAACAGTCCTCATGAAAACTGCAGATAATGGTAAACTAAGGCCCTTAACCTTTTGCACATCCCTATGCTATAAGGTTTGCAAAATGCCTGTTGAGTGCTGCACTTTCTGTCCTCTAATTCCACCATAGTCAATGGAGAAATTGGTCATGGCAACAAATTTCAAATGTAGTGGGAGGATGATAGTTACCATTTCTGGAAAATCTTAGGAACTGAAAGCCGCTCAACTCTGAGTCAACACTCTAAAATCCCATTAAAATGTATTTAAGGAACTTAATACCATGATGTAAAAACAAAGACAAAATTAGAATGATTCTGAAAGGAAAACCATAAATCTAAAAGAAAATCCTAAAACCTCTTGATCACATCCATAAGAGGAAGTTAAGTAATATAAGATTTAAAACAAATATTTGCCCCTTAAGTAATTCAGCCCATATGACACAAAGGGGGCGGGGGAGAGCATGGTAGTTAGAAACAAGGATACGTTAAAACACCACAATTTCACCAAGAAAATAGCTGAAGTGAAATTTATTTTTGTGCTCTACACCTTCTTTAGTCTTGAGTTAGATAGGCAGTCAGTCAAAGCCTTCTCACAGTACACAGATCTGACTGGATCATTTTATTCCTCATGCATTTACTCTTCATGTCTATTGCACAAAAACATGGTCAACACTTTACAGGAACTGCATTTCGTAACACATTCATAAAACATGAACAAGAGCTTGGCAGCAGCTACATGGCACATTCATGAATACGGACTCAATCCTTACAGCAGCTTTCATAAGGTGTTTATGTAACAAATGTCATTTGACACATAGCAGTGGGACAGTCTGTAAAGTCAAAAATCAAAGTATCAAAACTGTGTTTTACATGTATGACAGTGTATTTCCTATTCAAAACTTTCCTTTATCAACTTGTTAAGTTCCTCTGGCCATGGTAAAGCCATAAATTAAGAAAACGAACCCTAGACTATTCAACTCTGTTGTAATTTTAGACCACACTAATCAGGTTTCCATTCAACCCACAGCACAAAGACTGCCTTATTAAAATAACTTTATCATAATGGCGTAGCTATGGTAGCTGAAGTGCATAGTACACCGTGTTCAGATTCAGGTGTAATTGTTGCTGCATGTTTAAGTCTGTTGTTTGCAGATACAATGTGGTTTGGTGGTCAGCTGTCCCTTTAGCCTGTGATTGTTGGCACAGTGTGGTTTCTGTGTACATACATCTACAGATTCTGGTCGGACAATAGATATAAGGCCGGTATAGTACATAAATGAACAATAATGTGACTGAAATTCAAAAGCACCAATTAAAAAGTATGACTAATTTTTTTCCATTTCATTAAATTTTTTTTATTTCCCTTCTCTGTGGCTAATTTGCCAACTTAATACACCAGATTCTTCACTTAGTTCAACCTGCATGGGTGAAGAATACATTTAACATGTCTTCTTAATAATATTACACAATACTAAGTGGGAAAGTATTTTAATGTTTACCTACCCTTGAAATTAAAATCATCATTAGACACACTGGTTAGTAGCCATGGCAAAACAAGCGTACGCCATGCTAAACCAGACACAATGCTTCACAAATGGTGGTCAAAACATTGAGAAGTCAATATTCCTTCAGAAGTATAAACAATGGAAACCTAGCTGTATGACTAATAATAATAAATAAAAAAGACCCAGACCATTTTAGATACAGTAAGCATCTAAACTATTAGCTGAACATTCCCAGAACTATTTTACAGTAAGGCAAGAAGCGGCGAGAAACACTTCAGTGGAAAAATATCTGTCCTTCTAGCTACATTTATTTCATGTTTTATGTGGAGTGCTAGTGTTATGAATACGAGTGACAAAAACATTTTGTTCTCCTGTTGAAAGCTCCTCAGTCCGTTAATCAAATAAATCATTAATGACCTGTTCTAGTAAAATGCTTGAGTGCCCTATGAGGGGAGAATATTGCACTTTGTGAAGAAAACACCAACTTTTGCACACACCAGGGAAATTGCAGATTTCACCTGTAACCCACAGTGACCATTTAAAAAATGTACTGACTCTCTTAACCATAATCCAGCTGCACACTGCTGCAGTTAGTACAAAGACGGCTTGATGTTTTTGTAGGAATACAAGGAAATTTGAATTTTTCAAATTGTATGGAGAATAATGCTGAAAAACTTTACTGTATGTTTGACTGATTTGTCTGTAGTTTGGTTCCAAGCATATTTTAAAGCTACTGTGTTACACTCTGATGTGTGCTCACTCTGACCTGTAGTATGTGTATGTATGGTGTTAAAATCAGCCCATCCAAATGCCTTGCATGTAGGGGAAACTTTAACAAGATATCTCACACCCTCATTTACATATCAATACTTAAATACTTCTAATAGCTAATTGATTGGTATTGCACAATCCGCAGTGGGAATTGTCTAAAATATTTTCAGAGCCGCTTCTTTGGCTCAAACTGAAGTAAATTTCAAAAGCCATAACTACTCCAACAATTGATGAAATAGGCTCAATAATGGCTTGAAATATGTGTCAATTTTGGATTACAGAGAATTTCAACTTCTAAAATAAACTCACTGGCTTTGCCATATGAGATTAACACTGAGGGATTCAGTTACTGTACGACTGAATGCTGGAGTGGAAAAGTGAGTGAGCTAAGTGACTTTGAGCTTGGCATGATTGCCATATACAGTTAAAACAGTTAACTGAAAAAGGTTTTTTTCAAAGCTATATAATGATACGGACATCTGACAGTGAAGATGCGCAATATTTGTACATACATCTACATACTCCAGCATTGGAGACTGATTCATATGTACAATATTCACCAATAAAACCTGCCAATAGATATAAGGCCAGTATATTACATAAATGAACAATAATGTGGTGAGTGTACAGTGATATCTGCTAATTTGCGACAGTATACGGGAGTGAGCTGATATTTAACGAGGCGTGTACAGTGACAGAAATCTCCGGTACACAAAAGTTGTGCGTTCTCGGGGAATTACGGACGTGTGGCGGCCCGAATATCTCCTGGCACGTCGCCAGACATGTCCGGATACAGTGCGTTTCCGTACGCGTGTACAGAGATGTACAGAGATGTACAGAGATGTACAGGACGGAAACGTAACTTTTCGTCCAATGAATTAAAAAAAAACCCCGCAGTATTCGAATACTGATTTGGACGTCGATTACCATGGCAACGGTAGAAGCTTCGAAGCTTCGATCAGCGGTCTGCCCTAGCAGACATCTGATGTCCAAACTACAGGTATTTCTTTTCCACCTGTGGTCACTTGGGAGGAAACTCTTCCTGTCAGCTACAGCCATTGTCCTGTTAGTCCTTTTTCAGTGCTGCTTTTAGAAGGCCAGACATTTATCAGCCTTCAGAGAAACAGGTTCTCTCCGGCTTTGTCAACACTTGTTGCCTTGCAGGCAAAGTCACTTCAACCCGCTCCTTATCTCTGCCAAGAAATGCACTCCAGTTTTGAGAGATTTTACAGTGCAAAATAATAATAGTTGGCAATTTGTAATGTATGTATAATTTCCTATGATGTTCATTTTAGCATGTCACCAAGATGGTTTCCTTCTGAGTACATTGGATCAGTTAACGCTGCATTAAAGAGAAAAGATACTATTGAAGAGCATGAAGTGTCTGATTCTCCGATTACAGCTGGATCTGTGGGTGCTTTCTGTCTGTTGGATTTTGTACCACCTACTTGCTTATTTAATCTATCTATCTATCTATCTATCTATCTATCTATCTATCTATCTATCTATCTATCCATCTATTTGTCCATCTGTCTTTGGAATTTCAGAGCAATTCATTTGCCATATTACACATAGTACAATTAGGAATATGTTTCTTCACATATCCCTCTGAGACACACAGTTACAGGACTGTAACCACCAGCCACCCTGCCAATTTGCAGCATTAATTTCATGTTGAAGTTCGCATGCTGCTGTCGTCGCTGTTGGCAAAATTTCCAATGACCCATAGCAGTTGAAACTATCTATTTCCCCTAGCTGTGGGCCACAGTGGATGTTTTCTCCATAAAGTGCACTGTTATGTGTTGTGGCGATTCTATTTGGAATGGCATATGATTGCTGTTTTACAGCATGTAACACCACCAGTTCAAGAGTTACAGGAGGACGTGAAGTTTGCTTATTGGTTTAGATGAATGTTTTTTCCTAAATTGACCTGTATCTCACGTGTCCTGTTGTCCTAGTTAGTTATTGTGTCTCTGCACAAATGCCACCGAGACAAATCCATGTACATTTGTTGTACTGAAATGAATCAGAGCGTTGACTGATATTTTCTGACCCATCTGTCCCCGTTGCCTTTCGGCTCTGCTAATGTGTTTTTCTTATTGGAGTGTAAAACATCACCTTCGCTCTTTCCCATGAGGAAAATCACCTTGTGATGCTAAACTCATTAAATGAAGACTCATTTAACCTATGCACCGAGAGCCTAATGAGTTACCCATTTTCACATTTAACCGTCCCTCGTGCTATCTGTTCTGCTGGTAGAGTTTGCGCAGTTCATCCCAGAAGAACAAGGACAGGATGGTGTGCGGACCTAGCCGGAAATAGGAGGCTCCCAGGCCTTTGTAGAGTCCCGTCAAGCCCTCCTTCTTCAGCGTCTTAGAAAAGCAGTCGGCAAATCCTTTATAAAGCTGGCCCTAGATGAGGAGAAAACGAGATCCAGTCAGCCCGGTGCGTACCGATCAGACAGTAGATCAGTCACTCTACCACCCTTTGTCTGCTCTGCCATGAGTCACTACCCGGTGTATCGATCTACTTTCTCACCTTGCCCAGATGATCCACAGGCTGGTTGTAGAGTCGTGTGCTCACCACGTCGAAAGGAGTCATGGCCAGCACCACCACCACACTGCTGATCATGCCTGCAGTCAAGGCCACAAGCCAGCTGTCCCTCGCGAACACCTTGGGAAGACGAGAGCAACAAGGCAGTGAGGGACTCTACCTACCAAGCTCCGACAGGATGAGAGAGAGAGAGATAGCTCTTCTGGATTTGTGCGGCCCAGGTCACAGCGCGACACAACTGACAAATTAAAAGTTGTTGCACACTCATAGCCTCAGCGCAGCAGTACTTTACTCAATAGATTTAAAAAAAAAGTTTTAGGGGCAGCCTGGTGGCTCAGTGGTCTGGGGTGCATGCCATGGAGCCGTGACAACCTGGGCTTGAATCTGACCTGGGACATTTGTCACATGTTTTCCTTATCCCCCTCTCTCTCTCTCTCTCTCTCTCTCTCTCTCTCTCTCTCTCTCTCTCTCTCTCTCTCTCTCTCTCTCTCTCTCTCTCTCTCTCTCTCTCTCACTCTCTCTCTCTCCTCAAACTTTCCTGTCTCTCATCACTGTAAAAAAAAAAAGATTGAATAAAAGGCAAAATGACAAAAAATAATCTTAAAAGAAAAAAGAAAAAGTTTTACACAAGTATATGTTTGTTGGGATGCCGCCACGTGTGCAGCCACTTCTAATTTAAACGTATGCTCTGCCACATGCAGTGAAACAGAAGAATGGCTCTATTAATAGAGCCTCAGTCACACATACTTTCACCAGCCACCATAAAGCAGCCTTTGAGATGAACTGGCTGTTTTATTACACATAAGCTGGTGCTCCTCTAGTTATGTAATCTCCATGTTTTTAGCCAGGGGGGTGAATGAATGGTGTCCAATTTCTATTCCAGGAGGGTGAAGGCTACCGCTATGTCAGCGCTACAATGACCGCTTTTGTAATTGGTATGCAGCCGCTGACTGCAAAGTAGCACAGCCAGCTCTCCTCAAGCCTGCATCTCTTACAGAAGTTAGACCCTCCTCTCAGTGGGACCCAGCACAGCCTGGCACATGTTTATTCTTGAGCTCTGCGGTCATAGGAAAGGCGCGTACGTATGGCGGGAGGCTTGAAGAATAAACATTCACCCCGCCAGCCCACTCCCCACCTCATCACCACTGAATCGAACCTCAATTAGCCTACTTAAGATGCAATAACACATTCTGACCTGTAGATCAATCACCAGCTCCTTGGAGGCAGAGAAGGTGGAGAGTTGAGCGGCTGACCCCACGCTGACCCTCGGTACAGCAGCACTGGAGCCCCTCCACAGTCCCAGAATGCCATGCTCCTTGTGGATGGCTGCCAGAGCGTGGATCATCCCCTGGCAGGGAGGGTTAACACAGGAGGAAATCACTTGATGCCTGTCACTCATATGAATTGTCTTCAGTTTGGGCTATTATGTTACCTGGTGTTTATACTGGTGTCCAACCGCGATGGAGGAGGTAGACTGACTCTGAAGATGAGTCTTCACCTATCAATGCAGACAAAGTGGGTTTACTTATCTCTCACTAGACAAGTGACAGCTCACCTTCACATGACACTGCTTATAAACCTTGATGTGATACAGTAATTTAATTACAAAAAATAAAAAAATGTATGTCAAGTCTACTAGCCATCTACTCACCAGGTATATGGGACTTCCCATCACGGCACCGACCACTCCAGCCAAAGCTCCCGCAAACGTAGTCTTGGCCGCGCTGACCCGTCCGTCGGTGTGGATGTAACCGGAGGATTCAATGACGGCGTACGAGCCGAGCCTCACTCCATTCATACAAAACTGGTACACGAGCCCCGCCACCAGCCCCTTCTGTAACCCGGCCACTCCGTCCACTTTACCGATCGTGTAAAAAGCATGAAATACGTTCCGATAGTAAACCTGGTACGTCCCCCGGCTTTTGAGCTCCCCTTGAAGCTGCATCCGCGTCTTGACGACCTCCAGCGGGTTGGTGAACAGGCACGCGCCGCAGGCGGCCGCTCCGCTCAGGACGAAATCCATCACGGACCAAGGTCGAGCTGTTTAGATGACAGATGCTGACTTCAGGCCTGCTGCCAATCTGGCTTGTCCTTCATTATCTGTGGTTGGGTTCCTGCTCAGCAGTTTCTCCTCCCACACTGTCACTGCCATGCACCCGCACCACCGGGCCGGGGAGCAGACATATGCGCACTTCAGGTGCTCCTCGTAAGCTCGTAGTTTAGAGCTGCAAAGTGGTAAATGCGACTTATCTATCTGTGCATTGAAGTGCTTTAGGTTGGAGGTAATAACAAAATGGGCCTGTAGCAAAAGTACATTTTTCTTGGCTGTTTATTTTTTATTTTAGAAATTAGCTTTGTGATTAATTAATCACAAAGCTATTTTGTATAGCTATATAGCTTTAAGATAGAGCTAGGCTGTGTTTTACGTTTTTATGTTGTCTTAACAAAATCGATTTTTCTGTTGCACTGTATTATTCCCTTGCTTTAATGTGAAGCACTTTGTAAACTTATGGTTTAGAAAAGTGCTATATAAATTAAGTTATTATTATTATTATTTCTTCTTCTTCTTCTTCTTCTTCTTCTTCTTCTTCTTCTACTTATTACTATTATTATTATTATTATTATGTGTTACAGCGGCAGATTGAGGAGGAAAACATGTGCATCAGGCATGTAATTTGAAAATGCATTACAGCTAAAAGTTAAAGAGTTTAAATAGAAACATAATTCATTCAATTCGTACATTACGTAATTATCATATTTCAAGAAGCACTTGAAGGCAGCAATACGGCGCACGTACGTGTGACGCTCGTTGTCTCAGCCAATGAAAACGCCTCGGTAGCCCTGCCTCTGTAGAGGAGAAAACAGGCCAGCCTCCATCTGCTTCCGTTTGACTGTAGATTGCTACTGTTCATCAGTCAGATCCACATTGGATTATTCTGAGTCCAGTATGAATCAGATTGTGAGATCCATTAAGAACCAATCTACCAACAAGGATATTACATTCTAAATAATAATAATATATGATATATATATATAGGACTAGCAGATATGTAAGACTTTAAATCTTAAATCTTTCATGCAATTCATTTCCTACATCACATAATAAAACCACACTGCTTTTCATCAACAGCTGACAACTGCACACCTTATTGTCCATTATGCATTTTCCAAGTTAAAAACTTTGTGCTCCTTGTGTCATATTTACAAATGCTGTATACCCAGATTTGTAAAAACTCTTCACATGTAACTGTCATATTCACAAATAGGAGATTTGTAAACATATAATCTGTAAATGGGCTGCAAATTGTAAACAACATTTTAGAATTACAAGATTGCACTGAAAGTTATACACACGTGTGTAAAGTTTTCAAGTTGTGGAGCTCTGATGTAACTCCTGAATTTCCCCATGTAAATCATTCTGGTTCCCTTTCAGTCAGGTGACTTTGTGCAACACTAGAGTCAGGAAATGTGCCTTTACAGACCCTGCAGACCAGTTCTTGTTACTGTCGCAATTTTCAGTGGTGCCGCAATACAGAAATTAGAAATGCCCTGACAGAGTAATACTTTCATATAAGCCGTCTTGTGAAAAGACTATGTAAGCACGACTAGAAGAAGAGTTTCCCTTGACACACGTCTCAACAGCTCCCACCCGTCTCCTCCATAACCAGGCCAAAGGCCAGGCATCTGATTCACTTCCTCCTCAGCCTCTGCACCTTTAATCAAATCAGTCATCACTTCCTTCATAACTGCCTGGTTCACTGCTGCATCTGTAAAAACAAACTGCAGTGCATCATCTGCTGAGTGGAGATGATCATCGACAATCACCTTCCCTCCATCAAGGACCTGAACGATTGCACGGCAATCTCCTAAAAACCTAAACATCTTCCTTCACACATCTGTACCTCTGTATGACCATGCACACTGCATCTCTCTGCACAATCTCAGTCTACGCAAAGTCTATCTCTGTAAATACAATTAGTAGATATTGTAACCATGTACATGGTATAAAGTATGTATTGTTTTGGATTGTGTATATTCTGTTTAATTTCTTGTCTCGTATGAAACTTGTGTCTGTTAAAGTCTGTTTACTTGCTGTACACCAAGGCAAATGTTCAGTACATACACAGTATATAGGCTCATTAAATGGATTATGATTAACAGGGTCTGTTAGTTTTTTAGGCAGTTGTATTTCAAACACTTCCACCATAACAACAGACACTAATGTAAATACAAAATTAAGAAATGAAAACTTAGGATAGTAACCGTAATCTTGAACTTGTATAAGCATAAGAATCAGAATCACTTTAAATGCCAACATTACATTTGATGTTGATGTTGTGTCTATACACAAATATTCCACACAGTGGCATCATTGAGGCCTTCACAACTAGTTGGAGCAATCGAAGGAAGAAGCGCCAATTGAATTAATAATGAAGAGATTCATTTTGACGTCCAACTGTTTATGCTTGGTAAAATTTTCCTCCGAGGAAGATTGGTTAAAGATTGAGGCAAATTTGGCTGAATCTGCATGGGCCAAATAATGATGACACATCACTGTTCTTTGGAGATATGCATAAGATCTAAGTTCATAAGATATAAATGAAAATATTATCGTGGTAGTTGGAGCTTTACAAATGAACTGGATTGACAAAAAACAGCCTGCTTTTGAAGGTGGACTTTCCCTCTAACCCAGTCTTCTACCTCATAGATATACCATCACATGCTTGATGTTACTTATAAGACTCATATAGGAATATTCCTGGTAGTATTTATGTTAAGAGTGTATGCAAAACTGTTCCACACGATGGCAGCATTGATGCCATTCACCACTGTTTGGAGCCACTGCAAGCAGAGATGCCACTTTGTTTCCTGAGAGATTCATTTTGAAGTTCAACTATTTTTTGTTTGATAAAAAGCTCTACATTAAGTCTCAGTATGGGATCCAGTGCTGGGTCCCCATGAAGAGGAGACGTTCCTTTTTCTATTCCCATTTCTAGTCCCAACAAACATCTGTTCTATAAACATATTGGCTATATCCTCACTTTGGGATCAGAAAATTAACTGTTTCAATGTAGAGACTACATCACTGGTACTTACTCAACATTAAAATAAACTATGGAAGATGACAAAAAAAATCAATTTCTGGAAAACTTGATGCCTCAGGTTTTCAAATGATATGCGATCAAACCAAATTTTCCTTACAGTGAATATATTTTTTGCAGTTCATGATAAAAAAAAAAACCCAAGAAGAACACTACTAGGACATGTAGGTTCACACAAGCAGATAAAGAGCGGTGGCACCAAATCAGCAACAATCAACACAGATGAAGCAGACATTCAATGAATGACAATAATTAGGCCTACTGAATAACACACAGACCACTAGAGAATTAAAACTGCATACACGCATATATCAAATACAGAATCATTCTATCTGTATACACATAACAAAAAAGAACATAGAAGTAGGCTTATAAGAAGTGTGATAGGCCTCAAACACTAAAGATCAGATCCAAAATCAAGATCACAGGTTACATGGAAGAACTTAGTGAGCCCCTAAAGCCATAATACTGCTAAACAACAGGTAGATAGGCCCACCTCCATGTTTGCTGACATTTGCTTGTACCATGTGTACGAGATTCTTGTTTTTTGACTGATTTACTTTAAACATAATTTCTCCATGAGGGATAATAACGTTTTCTACTAAAACTACTGCTACCAACAATCTCTGAGGACTTTAAATCCCAGGCAAGGTGAGGTTAAGCTGCTATAGTCAGGTCAGCTGGTTTCCACAACAGATATAAACTGATTCTACAATAATACATTCTGCAATATTTACAAAATCATTTTCCAAAGTGAACAGCAATGAGTTCAGTTGAATACTAGGTCACCATGTCATCACGATCACCATCAATTAGAGGTAATATAGTCTGAGTGAGAACAGTGACTTCCAGTGCTGTTTTTAACCACATCTCTGTTTAATCAGTTGAAGAGGACTTACAGCTTAAGCTTAGCTGCTTCAGGATCCCTGACATACTTAGACATTTTAACAACCCGAATGTGTGAGCAAATGTAATGGGATTTTTTTTTTTTTTTTACATTGAATTAAGCAGAAAAAAAGTGATCCAATTGCCTCAAAGGCGCAATAAAATAATTACCTGTAATAATTTTGTTAAACCCTGAAGCAGAATTTTAGCAGCACAGTGGTGAAGGTGAATATGTAGACCTATACTGTAAACCCATGCAATGTTTGATATTCATGTTGTGCAAGATTGAGATATGTTATCTCAATCTAGAGAATGTAACCTGAAATCCCACGTCTCCATTATCACAGACACGGAGCCAGTTTCTGCATGGAAAGACATGACTGAGGAAGTATCTCATCTTGGGTCATTAAAGGTGTACTGACACTATTTGAACCTCCATGGGAGAAAATAAAATTTAAATAAAAAGTGAAGGCTCAAAGAAAATTTCAAGTCGTAAGATATGCATGAATGAATTTAAGAATGAATGAGTTTGTTCCTTAATGCCATTACCAGCGTCAGTGTCATGATGAAAAGGCAGGTAGTTTCAGAGCTTTATGGACAGGGCCTGGAATTTGCTGCCTTCAGCCGTTAAGTTCAACAAAACTCCTTGGTAACACTTTATTTTAGAGCCCGCTAATTACAGTGTTATGAAGTAAGTATTAAGACCCTACATTGTTTTATAAAGGATTATGAAGGTTTTTATTTTACCTTTTATTTTATAAAATTTACATATTTGATATTTGATCTCAACATACTGTATATTACATTCAATAAAGCTCTTGTATGTTCAATTCAGTCTGTTACTGTGTGTTGAAGTTCCATATTTTTTGTGTCTGCTATATTGTTACAGAAATGTCACCAAACAGCTGATCTAGGGTCTCCTCTCCTAACATTGATAACCAGATGGATGTATGTGACTTTCTGTTAAAATGTATTTACTGTGGGGCAACCTTGTACTTACCCTATAATTACAGTGAACAAGAGGGGAAGAAATGCGCAAAGACACTGTAACAGTAGTGTGCAAAAAAAATGTATTAAAATAAAATGATTGATGAAAGTGTATAGGAAGATGACAGGAGTTCAGAAGTGGACTGCAGGTGAGAGGATGTTCAAGCAGGACTTTGGCTCATCTGCTTCTGTTTGGCAGGTCTGTTGGAGCGGTGTCTCTGCTGTTGCAGCCATGTTGTCTGCAGATTTCTTGTTCTTCCCCCGGAATATGCGGGATAGCCAGGAAAAGAAGCCACGCTTCTTCTTCTTCTTTGGTTTTGTCGACAGGCTGTCTTTGGCACTGGAACGCTGAGTTCCTGTAGGTTTGACCAGTTGGACAGGTGGAAGTGTCTTTTCCAGGGTCAGACCGGACAGATCCTTGGTGTCCTTTACAGTTTCAACCACAAGGCTTGGTGGAGCTTTGACCTCAACCTGGATGGCTGGAGCCTGGGACTCCTGAAGCAGGTTGGTTGATCCTTCCTGAAGCAGGTGAATCAGGGTGTTTTCAGCAAGAGAGACGGGGAGAGCCTCCTCTGAGGTGGAGATATTGTCAGGTCCAGCAGAGAGGACAGTGACTTTTGTTCCCTCACAACATTCAGGTTGATGCAGGACGGTCACAGAGCTTTCAGCAGCGGCCTCAATCTGTGCACAAGAGCTGACCGTTTCCCTCTTGATGATGAAAGGACATTGTTCTTCCTCCTTCTCCAAGTCCTGGAGGAACAGCTTCAGTTTAGAATCAGCTTTGACGATTGGCTCCCATTCATCAAGATGATCTTGAGTAGGGGCATGGTGTGCAGCGCAGGCCGCCATAAATGTAGAACTCACTGGGGCGCCCCGGTGGCTCACCGAGTAGAGCGCGTACCATATAAGGCTCAGTCCTTCCCGCAGCGACCTGGGTTCGAATCCAGCCCGCGGTCATTTGCTGCATGTCCTCCCCTCTCTCTCTCCCATACCTTCCTGTCTCTGTCAATAAAGCATAAAATGCCTAAAAAAATAAATCTTTATAAATGTAGAACTCACTGATGAGGAAGCATAGATGTGCTTTTCAGCAAGTTCCTCCTCCTCCAGGAGGACTGAGAGGAACTGCATCAGGTGAGAATTAGTGCTGCTGACAACAGATTTAAACTACACATGATTAAAAAACACATAACTGAATATGGAATTTGTATGAAGATACCATATTTTTTATGCGGAAAACATCTGTTTAATTGCTAATTCCTATTGCACTTTCACTGTTTTAAGCCACAAATTAGCTCACTCTAATCTTACTACTACCTACTACTATTACTACTATATATTAGTATTACCTATTACTACTACCTACTATCATATCTGAGGGGATACTTTAGGAAAATTCAGCTTTTCAGGTGTAGAATGTATTTTTTCCAGATCAACCTGTGCATCAACCCATGTAGTTAATAGAAACATGGGTAGCACATTACAATGGCCTTTTCCAGTGCATGAACCTTTAAGCACGGTTAACATTTGTTTTGTCCCCCCTAATTATGTTATTGTACCCTGTAATTAATTTTTAAGTATGCGGTAATTACGAAAACAGTTACACCATAACTACCTTATAAATCTCTCATAATTACAAAATTGTTACCACTTAATTCCTGGACTTCTTTGTCACCCTGTAACTACAGCATTGTTATTTTATTAGTACCCCATAATTACAAACTAGTTACACCGTAATTAGCGGGCTGTAAAACAAAGCGTTACCAACTCCTCTATAACCATTGCAGTAAGTATTGAGTAATTTGTGATTCAAAGCAAGCGGATATGCAGCTGTGCGTGTTAACATATAGTTATAGTGATGTTATGGAGGTCAGTGCTAGATAATTGCCATTAATTAACCCAGTGCTTTGTTTATGGCAGGCGGCAACTTGGCACTCACTGTTAAACCTGGAAAAACTATGAAGAGTGCTGAGCATCTGCAGTATCGTGCAAAATGTTGAGCTGAGTGAAATTTTACAATTGTTGTTGAATATTGAGTATGATGAAATTCTGCACTCCTCTCGTCAAAACTCTTTCATCTTAAAGACATAAAGTATGCTGTTTGCAACACTTTCCCACCACAGTTGATATTATTGACTGATGATAGTAGTGTATTGCTAAGTAATTTGCATGAGTAAAGGTATGAAAGGGCCTGTCAGTAGGTCTTGTTTGCCTTCACCTTTGAGTTGAGGTACCCAGGTAGCAATCATACAAATGACAGTGCAGTGATTAAGACCCGGAGCATTAGACCTCTGTGCAGGGACCGATGCTCCGGTGCTACAGACTGACCTCTTTGTCGGAGTAGGTGGGTTTGTTCCCAGTCACTGAGCTGGATTAGAGGTGAAGGCACAATCTGTTTCACCTTAAATAGGATTTGAGTTCAGGGTCCTTTGACCAACCCCAGTCACATACATAGGAACGAGGGAATACATTTAACATATTCTCTATATTTCCACTGAAAATATTGAACACATGCATAAGATCATGCATATTTATATTTCAAACAGTGTCTCATTCATTGTACTTGTGATTGTGTTGGTGATCATTTTGTGTTGCTTGTGCATCTTAACTGGGCTGAGTGAAAAGGCACTGGTATCAACACATGTTGTCTGACATAGTCTCTATCCTCTTTAGCGACATGATCTCAATCCTTCTTCTCCGTTTCCTCTAACACCTTCTCAATCCTCTCGCCTGAAATGTACCCATTTGATTTTTTCTCTCCTGCTCCTTGTTCTTGGTGCAGCTATGTTGCATCAATATTTCTGTAAAGATCTGAATTGATCTTTAGTAATATTTATGATGAATCACATTGTACATTATATTATAGTCTAAGTCAAATGATATATATACACAGTATATGTCGCTGCAACAACCCCCCCTCCTCGTACTGACCTAGTTCAAAGATGATGTAAATCCTTGTTTCAGTGTCATACTCTTAGACACGTAGATAATCCACTTTATAGTCTACTTCCTAGCAGGACTGCCACTCCAAAGCTACTGTAACAAACCACCTTCAACAAATTCTAGTGACTTAATTTTGCTATCTCAACCTATATTGATTGGACTGCTGACCTTATCTGTTAATAAACATAGAAACTAGGATAGAGAAACAAGGATAGTAGGATAAATCAGTTAAAGTAAATCATTTTTGTCTGCAATTGATATTTCTGAGATGTGCTCCTTGAAACCAATCATAAATTCTATGGAAAACAGGACGAGTTGAATATCTTCTGAGTTAGCAAAGCTTTCCTCATCAGTAATCACCCCTGCTGCTGAGTTACACTAATAGCTTCTGCCAAGTTGCTCCCCCCTGGTAATGTCAAGCAGTAATCCCCACCAGCTAATGAACTATCAAGCAGGATTTCAAGTGCAGAGTAAACCTCGACCTGATCCCCGACCTTTTCAACACACCGGGAACGAGAGTGAGAAGGAAGGGGAGAGTCAGTGAGTTGAAACAGGACAGAGATGATCTCCATATCTTCTAGTTGATGGCAGAACATTCAAGTGGCAAAGAAGAAAAGTAACTATATGTGGATGCTGCGTTGGTGGATTTAATTAACTGCCTTCAAGCCCTCATTTGACTCATTGCAACATAGAAAAAGTAAGGTGAGTAATGCTTTATATATCAACATTCAATATGTATGGCCTTTGCCTGAATGAAAAAAAAAAATGTCATCTTCAAATAAAACATGTTGAAGTATTGATATGACTGCCCAGACCTGCACCAATGATTTTTTGTTTTTACTATAAAATGTTCCTATAAAATATTCCCACAATAAAGATCTATTGAACTTCTTTGTCATTAAAATAGCCTAAGTCATGAAAAGACTATATAAGAGTATGTAAGAGGAACACAGACACCTTAGAGTTGAAGTAATGTAGGCAGACATTTCACAGCCGTTGTTTCATTTGCTAATGCCCAACATGTTTTGGTACAAAACCTTGCATCAGCTTCACTTTGGGAAACCTCAGCATTTACACATTTGCTAAATTCAAATGATATTCAAGTTGCCTTCTTTTTTTACCTGTAACAGCAGCGCCAAAATCCCCATGAAGCAACAATATAATAGGCTTGATAAGCTCACCAATAAAATTTAACAACTCATTACACGCATTACACTTATTTAAACAAATTTAAAAGCAAATCTAAAAATGTATGTTAATTAGTATGGGGGTCAGTAGCATAAAAGTAAATCTCCAGTATCAAGAGTCAGTGTTAATTGGATTATGGAAAGCAGCTATGCAGCCACCAGTATTACTTTCAGTGCTTATAGGTCCAGACAGATTTTTAAAGCAGATTATTAAAGGAAACCGCTATTGACGATGCATCTTGTATTTCTAGGTCCATTTTGTTGTTTGGTGGTGTATTTTTCTTGTGTAATGTAGACAATGTGATGTCATGTCAAGCTATTTCCAGTGCAGCTACAATGGAGTTTGATAGTAGAAAGTTTTTCAGCTATATAAAACCTCAATGATAAATGTCAGGTATTGGTTTCAGCCCCTCAGAATCAAACAGCAAGGGCCTCTTTCTAGACTCATTATTTAGCACCAACAGTCAACAATCATACAGGTATAAATCCATCATAGAACAGGAAGAGATACCAATTTCTCTACTGACAGTAGCCTCAATAGACCAGAATGCAATGCAGCCATACCTCGCATCTTTGCAGCTCTGTTGTTGATAGCATGCGAAATACAACGCCCTCTTCGACGGCTTTTTTATTGCCCTCTTGGCTTGGAAAGGAAGGGAAAGCTGTGCATTTGTCTAGTTTACAAGTAATTATGACAAAGACTGTAATACATTATGCGTATGATCAAAATCAAGAGAAGGCATTTGCCAGCACTGTCATTAACGTCTTTCCTGGTCTTGTGTGTGCCAGGCCAAGACGCAACCATGGACATCGGTGGTTTGGAGACGGTGGTGGCTAACTCTGCCTATGTGTCAGCCCGAGGCAGCGTGGACGGAGCTGCAGCAGCCAGCATGCGTGACAAGAAGATGCGTGCTAAGCTGAATCTCCCACACATCAGGAATTGTGAGCACATGAAGACAACTGTAGACTCGGCCTTTGACAGCATGTGCATCAAACAGCCCATCGGCAAGCGCCTGTTCCAACAGTACCTGGACGGCGAGGCAGCTCATAAGAATGCTGGACAGCTGTGGAAAGATATAGAAGACTACATCACGGCCCAAGAGCAGGATCGAGTGCAGAAGGCCCAAAAAATAGTCAATAAGTACTATCAGTCAGCAGCCAAGACCTTTTGTAGCTTCCTGGAGGAGAAGGCAGTCACTCGAGTTAAGGAAGACCACAAGAACATCCGTGGTGACCTGTTCAAAGAGAGCGAGCAGCAGCTGCTCAAACACCTGGAGACCAAGGCTCTGGCTGGCTTCAAGGACAGCATGTACTTCCTGCGCTATGTTCAGTTCAAATGGCTGGAGAGCCAGCCTGTTAATGAGGAGTGGTTCATGGACTTCAGAGTGCTTGGCAAAGGAGGTTTTGGGGAAGTACATGCTTGTCAGGCTAAGGCAACAGGCAAGATGTATGCCAATAAGAAGCTGGACAAGAAGAGGCTGAAGAAACGCAAAGGCTATGATGTAAGACATGGATGTGGCCTTGGGTATAACCCACCTCCACCTAAAGTTGAAGCCATATTGCCAATCAAATACACCCTAAGTGATCTCATACTTCTGGAAACCTCATAACATAAATGGCCTCTGGTAGGAAATAGGAAAGAGAAGGTTGTGAGAAAAGATGACCTAGTAAGTGCAGAGATTTAGTTCAACCACAATGGCTCAATGCAAAGAAGCTTGTGACTCTCTAAAAGAGCTCACAAAGCAGCTCAGAGCTACACTGAGAAAATGCCCTGGGCTGAAGCCCCCCTGCTTGTAAAAGCATTACTCTGTAATGGTGATTAACCTTTTGCTTAAATTTTGTTGACTGGTATGAGAGCACAACTGCAACAACACATCACTGTCATTGTTTAGATATATTGTAACCATCGATGGTAGTACACTACCACTGAGCAGATGCATCCATCTATAGTCGCTGGTGTGCAACATCACATCAGAAGTGATCGCATTGACATGCAATCAACTTACTCAAATAGGTTACAATAAAATAATTCTTTCTATTAATCAGTATATTGTACATTTCCAGTTTTGTAGATTTAGTATGTACCTGTAACCCTGCCATTTGCTGTAGGAAATGGGCTAATCATGTTCTGATGTTTGTTTGTGTTTAGGGAGCAATTGTGGAGAAGCGTATCCTAGCAAAAGTTCACAGCCGCTTCATTGTGACGCTGGGCTATGCCTTCCAGACCAAGACCGACCTTTGCCTAGTTATGACAATCATGAATGGCGGAGACCTCAGGTACTTTTCCGTAAACAGCAAATACAGCTTTAAACACGCACACACACACATATACAGTACATATCCATAGACTGACAGCGTCTTAACCTTTGTGCCTTTGTGTGACATGCTACACAGTAGCTTCTGTAGTTACCAGTGTGGGAATAGTCCTGTCCCACTCATCTCATCTCTCCTAATCAGCCTAAGGTAGATCAACCTCACAGCTAATAAACAGACTAGGCCCTCAGGTGCGTAATTACGTCAGAAAATAACCCGAGGAGAGCTGTACAGCTTCTCCTCACTCACAGCCTCTCTTTGAATGCTTCCAAAATACTGTGTAACAAAATTTCTTCCACCCTCCTCTTCTCCATCACGCAATGCCCATTTCCCAACTGGGTCTAGGTTTCACATGTATAATGTGGATGAAAAGAATCCAGGTTTCAATGAGAAGAGGTCATGTTTCTACACAGCCCAGATCATCTGTGGGCTGGAGCACCTCCACCAGCACAGGATCATCTACAGGGATCTGAAGCCAGAGAATGTACTGCTGGATGATGCAGGTGAGCACTTTCCCCAGAAGTATTGGATGTACCAGCAAGATTTTACTGGGTGTGACACTACAGCCCATAATCACTATCTCAGACCTACCTCATACACCAGTGGTCTCCGACCGTGTGCCGTGAGAGCCATGTGTATGCAGATTTTCATTCCAACCAAATAAGCTAGCAGCTGATTTCACTGGTTAGTTCCTCCTCTCTGGTTGAAGTGTGCCAATTAGTGAAGTCAGCTGCTGTAGTGTTTTGTTTGGAATGAAAACCTGCATACACATTGCTCTCAATGGCACATGGTTTTACTACCTTTAGAACAGTAAAACGGTGAAGTCCATACAGTATCCAAACGCCACTAAGAAATTCCTTGTCTTAACAGCGCTCTGTAATAATCAAACCCTTTTCACTCAGGACATGTCCGCCTCTCAGATTTGGGTCTCGCTGTGGAACTTCCACCAGGAAAAGAGAAAACTACTGGATATGCAGGAACTCCAGGTAATGAGAGGATTTTCTTAAGGTGACATTGAACAGCACTGTAGAACACATTTGTATGATCATTCTTTATGAAATTGTGTGTCTATGTATATAGGCTTCATGGCTCCAGAGCTGCTCCAGAAAAAGGAGTATGACTACACAGTGGACTATTTCACCCTGGGAGTCACCCTGTATGAGATGATCGCAGCCAAAGGGCCTTTTAGAGTTCGAGGAGAGAAGGTACAAAACACATGTAGAGCAGACACATCAATTCATTTAATTTTATGGGGAAAAATATGCTCAGCACACCTGCTCACTCTTGTCCAGTGACAATTCATACTTCAAATCATAGGTTCAAGTTCCATGCTCTTGTCGTTTACAAAATGTTTTCTTTCATTCAGGTTGAGCATGAGGAGGTGACTCGCAGAATCTTGAAGGATCCAGTTTCATATGCACCCACCTTCAGCAAAGATTGCAAGGATCTTTGTGAAGCCCTATTGGAGAAGGACCCAGTGAAACGCCTTGGGTTCAAAAACAATGAGTGCACTGAGCTCAAGAACCAGCCGTTCTTCAAGGAGCTTAACTGGGGCCGTCTGGAAGCAGGTGGGTGACGTCTACAATATCATCAACACACTGAAATGCATTGATTGCAACACTGCTAAATATCTTGAATCAATTAAGGAGTAACTTGCCTCAGGTAAGCATGATTACTCCTCATATACTGTAATTACACTGAGTAGATAAAGGGGAAGAGACAGGTCAAAGAAAGAATTTCAAGTCTTAAGAAAATCAAGAGATGGATGGCACAAAAGGGGGTTGAGCCCAGTAACAACAAGGTGGATCCAATATGTTGTACTCTCACACTTGTCCTCTGTGTTTTATCCACAGGCATGCTGCCTCCACCGTTTGTCCCTGATCCTAGGATGGTCTATGCCAAAGACATTGACGACGTGGGCGCCTTCAGCACAATTAAGGGCGTGGTGATAGATGGCAAGGACACCGAGTTCTACAACGACTTTTCTTCTGGCAATGTCCCAATCCCCTGGCAGGAGGAGATGATCGAGACGGGAGTGTTTGGAGAGCTGAATATCTGGGGGGCGGGCGGCAAGCTGCCCAGTGATCTTGACCCAAACTATGTAGAGGCCAAGGGTGGAGGATGTGCGATCCTTTGAGTCAGAACAACAGATGGAAATAGAGGAGAGGGATGCGTGAACAGTGAGGATACATGTGTTGATTACGTATTGGTGTATGTATACCAATCGCTGTCTGAATTTCAACTGAAGAGTACCTATTAAAGTTAAACAGATTTAGATTTGTAACATGCTCATTTGGTGCCACTTACTCTTAATCTGTACAATGAATCGGTAATTATTGTAATAAATGCATTTTATTTGTGTATTTATATAATAATACAATGTATAGGTTATTATGTACCCATGTTGTAATAAGGTTTAGCGTTTTCTTTGTTGTCATACAAATGCTACTGTAACAGCAGCAGCAGCAGTACATAATGTCAGATAACTTGATAAACATGTAACAAAAAAATGTAAATACACAATTATACAAATAACCATTGCAGTAACCTTACATGTGACCGACTATTCTTGTTTAGTAAATTCAGAGAAAACTGTAAAATAAAATATTTTTTGAATAGGAACCACATGTAATATTTATATAATGTAAAGTATTTTGACCAAAGAAAAGCTGATGTAATGACAATGTAATGTAATTACTTTTATTTACTTTATTTACTTTCAATTACTTACTCATTGTATTACAATAGTGTTTTAGTTAATATTACTGCAAATAAACTATGTAGTTAAAAAGAGTTGAAAGCAATCAATAAAATTGTGCAAAGCATGAACATACTGTATACTTAAATGTTTAACAACATAATATTACTGAAAAGACGACCAAAATGGGTCTGTGCTGATTTCCCCTCCCATGACTCCCGCACTTTCTATATGGCTGTCATAATAAGCTGAGAAACTGGTTAAATAAATGTATAAAATGGTCTGAGTTTAATACAAAAACCTTGTTATTAGCTTCAACATAAACAAGACAGTCATTGCTCTCTTTCTCAGTTCCCAGAGCAGTGAGTACAGTATATGGAGAACAGTGCAGCTCAACAGCGACCCCTGCCTTCTACCATGGGACTCAATGCCACTGTACATGTATAGGGTCATACAGTATGAAGGGGGCCAAACTAACACAAGTTTACCAATAGTCATCCAATCAGTTTTTATTTCCCTCGATTGTGTGGTTCTGCATGGCCCGCCATTTTAAAGTTGGTTTCCTTACAGGTTTGCTGCTATCTACTGAGGCAGTTTTTTGACAGAAAGATTCCCCTGGTGACTCTGCACTTATGCTCTTCCACAACTCCACAGATTTTTCTCCCTTTGAGTTTATTTATTGTTAAGTCTTCAGTTTTAACATATTTTCTGATTCATTTGGGGTTTCTTTTGGTCTGTTTTTGGACAGTAGTGCACATTCACAGAGCGTGTGTTTTAGAAAATATTTTTAGTCGCGCATAGAGTGGCTCATTTACCCTTGAGGACCCTGTCACAACTGTCAATGTGAGAACTTCCCATTAACACAATAAACCTTTAAAGTAATAACAATTTGCAGATTAGAATGTAATAGTCTTGTTTACATAATACATTTCCACTTGTGGATGTAATAAAACTTACCTACCATTATCTTAATAACTGTAGTGTAATAATCATTACTCTAAGGGATGATTACACCGACAGGACGGTTCAAAATTTCAATGGCTGTTTTCATTGATCCTTTATTTAATCAGGTAGTCTCATTCAGATCGAGATCGAGAAAACACAATCATAAAAATGACAAAAAAATACAAATACAATTCAGTCACATCTTCCAGAAGTCATTCAGCAACATACAGGTACATACTGTACATTACAAAAAGCAATCAGAAACAGCATAGAAAATGAAAGATATTACTTTAAAATCAAAGAAGGGCACAAGAAATTCTGATTTCAAAATGATCTGCAGTCTGTTCCATTTAAAAAGTGACTAGTACCAGAAATTAACAGTGTAAAGTTCAGAATTTATGCTTAGAGTATTTAAAATGAACCATTCTTGTGATCTAGTTCCATAACTACTGGATATGAGAACAAGTAGAGATGTGAAGTACAGGGCTAGCTTCAAAAGTACAGCCTTATAGATAAATATAATGTACTGCATTTCTCTTCTCCTTCTTAGAGATGACCAGAGAGTTGATGTAAGTCTGGTGAGTCTGAAATTTATCTCCTGTAATAAAATACTAGGTACTGTCATAAACTGCATCCAATGGCTTCAAAGTAGAAGGGACAGCACGCAAACATAAAATGTCTCCATATCAATTACAGGTATGCCTGTGGATTGTACAATGTTTTTTTCTATTTTTGAAGCACACTTTGTTTTGATACAAAAATAATTTTCATCCCGTTTTTGAGATGTTGCCCATTGGTCTTGAATGATAATCTAGCCATATTCCAAAGGATTCATATGATTGTACACGTTCAATTTGGATGCCATTGAATTTATGTATATCAAGATTAGCAGTAGTAGTGAGAGTCAATGACATATATTTTGTTTTGTCTTAGTTTGATCATTGATTAGTTGACTGATTGACTGACTGATTGATTGACTGACTGACTGATTGATTGATTGATTGATTGATTGATTGATTGATTGATTGATGAGAGGTATCTGGAGAGCACAAAAGGCAGACTGTAATCTAGCAGGAGCCTGGTTTGGAGTGGAGCCCATGGCATACAAGATGCCAACAGCATAATATGAACATTACAATGTATAGTATTTATATAAGGTAAAATGGCAATAAGAGTGTACCAAGGATAGATCTTTGAGGAATGCCCTTACTTAATTAAGCTTGACATCAGCAAAAACAGCTTGAGTTCTTCCAGAGAAGAACCAGTTATAGGCAAAATCATTCAAACAAATAAAGTGCAACTTATTTGATAAAATATTACAGTCAACAGTATCAAATACCTTGGATAAGGTAATGAATAGGACAGCACAATGTTGTTTATTTATTTATCACTTTAACAATATCCTTCATCACAAGGCTTGCAGCTGTACTGTACTATGGCCTGGTCTAAACCCTGATTGCTGTGGCTGTACGATACATTCACTTGTAAAAAGGCAAGTAGTTGATAAACCAATAAACCAAAGATTCTAAAATGTATGTAATAACTGTGTAATGTAAAAAAAAAAATCTGTCACCCATTCACAGATTAGAGTTTATCTAATGTTCCACATCTGAAATGGGATGAATGTGCATGTATGATTTAAAACTTAAAAACACACTATAACAATGTCTGTCAAAATAAATGCAATTTAATATTTTGCCATATCATTCTCCTGTACTTTCCAGCAGAAGGCTATTGAAATAATCTACCATCACTATATTTAGATAACAAGTTCAAACAATTCTTGACTATTCTGACAGGGAACTGTGCATATCCGTGAGCACACTAAGCAATAAAATGGTGGTGAGAGAAGATCTATAAGTGTTTCTAAACAGGGCTTGTTCGGAACAATCACTTTATTTTGGCAAGGCAAGAAACACATGTATGTTGCTGGGATGGAGGACAGCCTCACTAACACAATGCAGCTTGGTCCGGGGGTTAGAAAGTGGCCCTGAAGAAACACAAAGCCATACAGTCAGAGAGGAGAGGAAAACTACGCACAAAGAAAATGTTGCAAATTATTTGCAAAACCAAATTTAAAAGTCAAAAGGTATTGCTAAAGTCCTGTAGTGTCCTTGATGGAGGGTATCACTATGAAATATGTGGTTGTAAAATGCAGGTGGATCTCAGGCATATCAGGTATCTATACTTCTACTATCAGGTGTTTTATACTATTGTCTTATTGTTTGTAAAGCTCTTTATTACTATATGATTTAAAGAGTGCTGTACAAATAAAGTTTATTAAATTATTATTATACTGTCCTTGATTTGATGTGAAACGATGACCAAGGGAGTGACTCTACCCTTTGAGGAACCCATAATGAAGACCAGGGGCCATATATACAAATGTTGCGCAATATGCACAGACATTATGCATACATTATGCTAAATTGAACTGAGAATTTGCTACCATCCAAACTGTGTTTGTTCACACAAACATCAACAATTTTTGAAATATTGAACAGTAGTGACAAGAGTCAAAATTTATTAAGGCCTAAAAGTGTTTCTTTAAACCAGTAATTTCATCATAATTAATAAGTTTAATTAACTGGTTAGCTAGCAAAGTCGAAACTTTCCAATGTTAGCAGCTAGTTACACGCTAGTTAATGAAAAGCTGTGTTAGCTAACATAACACTGTAACTGAATGATTTCGGTACTAAGATACCGGCTGACATTGTATAATTTTAGTTTATGGTATATTTAAAGAGCAACAAAAGGGTTATTGTGAGTGCTAGGTGATTCAATGAGCAAATTCACAAAGCTTTGAACAGCTGTGAATTGCTCCTCATAATTTAGAAATAAATGACTAAACCAAGGCACATTACAGATCTAACTTTAGAAGTTAATCCTGAAAGCAATGCAGCAGTAAAAGTGAATGTGGGATTGTATTTAATGAATCCTCTCAGGTTTATCCCTCACTGGCCAGAACAGAAGTACATCTGAAGAATGGGCATTTCACTCCAAGTTTTTATTCTCAAAATATCCCTCAATGGCATTTCCCCCTTCAAGGTGCTCCTAACACTGATTTTATTGGAGGTAAACGTACTACACTGAAAATGGTTGCTGTGGATATTTTGCAGTCAGTATATCAATCCCTCACAATCCTTATCTTTACCCGTGACTATGGAATTTAGAGACCTCAGACTTTATCCTTATGAAGTGAAACCAGTGAAAAACGAATTTAGAAAGTAAAAACTCACTGAATTTCTCTGTATTTTTGTTCGTAGTGACAGGAGGCTGATGATTTATATATATATTTTTTATAAACTTTAGAACCACATATCCAATGCTGGGCTTGTGTATTCTTATGTCTACACGTTGAAATCCAATCAATCCCAGTTATGATAAGAAACCAAGTCTTGGTATAGTTAGAAAGTATTAAAATCATTCTGAAAATAAATTGTTGTTCAAAAACCCTCTATTGCCAAGTTATGCTATTCCTTTTGGCCAGATTATGTGTTGCCTCCTACCCGAATACCAAATGGACAAACAAAATCTATCTAATCTAAGCTTGAGTTAGAGGATGTAGAAGAAAAAATAGGAATCTATACAATAGTAAAACTCCATACGTTGGACTGGTAATAATTATTAGAATTTCCCTGATTTGAGTGCCTGTGTGTGTGTGTGTGTGTGTGTGTGTGTGTGTGTGAGAGAGAGAGAGAGAGAGAGAGAGAGAGAGAGAGAGAGAGAGAGAGAGAGAGAGAGAGAGAGAGGGAGAGAGGGAGAGAGGAGAGAGAGAGAGAGAGCTGTAACCTTGACTATCTATCATGTTGATTGATAAGACCAACTATTGAAGCAGTGACTCCACCGAAACTACATTACATAGAGTACACAAACACTGACTGTTCAAGATAATACAAACTTCACGTTGACAAATAATACTTAAATAGCTTTTACTAAAAGCACATTATTGAACCTAGCTCTACCCACACATGAATTATAAGCTAAAGTAAGCTCAGCATGGAGGACTGGACAAAGCTTTACAGGGTTATATAACACTTCAATTTGCAAGTCATCTTAATGGACAACTGAAGATATTACACCATTTAGAGCTGGATATAGAATATGGAATATGGAAATTTCATATCAGCAGAATTATGTCAGCACATGGGTACAGATTAAAAACTTAGGGGAGATCCACTAACATGACTAGAATACTTGAACACAGTTGATTTGTGATATTGTGCAGCATGATGGGCACAGGATTAGTGGATGAATAAACATGATGTGACAGTTATTCTGCTGTTAGAGATGTTTCATGTCATAGCAGATACAAGTTTGACAGGCAAAGAATGAGATGAAAAAACGCAGCCATGTGTCTCTATGCTTGAATACATGCACATGTTCATACAAATACACACGCACACACACACGCACACACACACACACACACACACACACACACACACACACTTTTTGAATCAGTCCAGGCAGAAAGAGCTGGCCCAATAACATATTAGGCTATAAGCCAGGGGCAAATCAATAATTACACAGTTGACAGTGAATTACACATAATACCCACTAAATTAATAATAAAAACCTTATTGCATTTTCAAAACCAAGTTTACAAAGCTGCTTTACAGAAATAAGAGGAATAAGATAATAAGAGGAAAGGAAAATAAAAACAAGCAGGAGAAGAATTAATATATTAATAAATAAAAACTGAATATAAAAACGTCAGTTTTAAGAAATTAAATTAGTTTTAAGAAATTAGTTTTAAGAAGTGATCTAAAAGAGGCTAATGAAGGGGCTAGCCTGAGCTCCGTGGGCAAGCTGTTCCAAAGCCTAGGAGCCCTAATGGCAAATGCCTGATCACCCTCAGTTTTCAGTCTAGACTTTAGAACAGCGAGGAGGGCCTGGTCCAAGGATCTCAGGCTGTACACTGGCGCATAGGGGGTTAAAAGATCAGAGATGTAATCAGTGGACAGACCCATATGTGCCTTAAAAGTCATCAGTAAAATTTAAAAATCAATCCTGAAGCTTACAGGCAGCCAGTGCAGAGAGACTAATACAGAAGTAATGTGTTCTCTTTTTGTGGTTCTAGTAAGAATGTGAGCTGCAGCATTTTGAATAAGTTGTAATTTGTTTCATTTCTTAGGGAGAAAAGAGCATTGCAGTAATCTAGTCTACTTGAGACAAAGCCATGTACTGAATGAGTTTTTCAGTGTCTGACAAAGCAAAAAAAACTCTAATTTTGGCAATATTTCTGAGCTGGAGGCAGATTTGGTCAAGAAGTTAAAATGAAATGAAAATCTGAGGTCAGGATCAAAGATCACCAAATTTCTTGCCTCTATTCACTCTTGAGCCAAAAACAGCTACTTCTGTTTTATCATCGTTGAGCATCAGAAAAGTATTTGACATCCAGACCTTAATGTCGGACAGGCAAGTAATGAGTGAATTGATGGAGAGCTTGTTGGGATTAACAGTTTAACAGCTAGGTAGAGCTGAGTGTCATCTGCATAACTATGAAATGATACAGTTTGCCTGTTAATGACCTGTCCCAGTGGTAACATATATAAAGACAACAGGACAGGGCCCAAAATGGAGCCCTGTGGGACCCCGCATGTAGGGGCCAGGGCTAGAAACAGAGTCATCAATAGACACTACAAAGTCCCTATTGGTTAGATAAGATTTACTGTGCATTCATGTGCTATCCGATATATCGGAAAAATGAATTTCCAGGCTAAAACAGTATCTTTAAATCCCTATATCTTTAAATGTGGAGACCATTGTTTCTTGAGAGGGGAAACCTCTCAAGAAACGGTTGTGAAAGAAAGACAAGAATCTCTCGCATTGTTCAGGAGAGGAGTCAGCAGTCACCTTTGGACCAGGACAAGTAATGGAATTAACACTTTTAAAAAGGAATCTGGGATTGTTCTGATTTTCTGAGATAAGGTGGGAAAAATAACTTGTCATACATAGGTACAAGGACGAGTCCTTGCTTACATCTTCATGGGAACTCCTGAGCCTTCAACCACCAACACTGACTTCCCCATTAAGAACATTGCAGTAGTAGTGTCACTCCAATACATGCACTAATCAAAGCAGATTGACCCAAATAATAAAATTTTTTGTGTAATGTATTTTTTCAAATACACTCTGCAGGGAATATGTAATATTAAAACATATTGAAAAATAAAATGTTACACCAAAATGTCCCTCCATATGAGTTTCTGAACAGTCAATCACCACTACTGTCTGCAACAGGTATGCAGTCACACACTCACTTGCTTTAATTTTGAAAACCTAGTCAGAGGTGTGACCAAGTCAGCTTTGCTCCCAGGCTCCAAGTCCCAAGTCAGTTTCAAGTCTTGAGGCACAAGTCTCTCAAGTCAAAATATCTAGGGCTTTTCAATGCAATATGGTTTTAATAGGATAAAAACTTGGTAAGTCCATCATGAGTTTGATTTCTATAATCAGTTTCAACTTCAATAAATTCAATCATTCCATAAAAATTCAGAAAACAGAATTTAAATTCAGTCGTCTGCTGGAACAAATCTCATCACTTTCAATCTAAGTCATTTACACAAACACAAGATCTTTTGTCAAGACTTAAGAAACCTTTTCAAGTCATCAAAGTACAAGTCAGAGTCAAGCAGTCAATCAAGTGCCAAGTCAGCAGAACCCAAGTCAAGTCTCAAGTGTTCTCTTGATGCATCAAGTCAAGTCTCAAGCAATTCAAATTGTGACTCAAGTCTGACTCAAGTCCAAGTCATGTGACTCAAGTCCCCACCTCTGCTAATGATACTAGTGTTAAAAACCATCTTTGGATCTAATAATGTAATTGTCCTTGGTTATGTAACTGCCCACAGGTGCAATAATCAATAATGAGAATTATTAATAGTTATCATTAATGCTAGAGGTGACTTCAGATCACAGCTGTCAGAAGCTGTCACACCTCTGACAACCTCTGACATTAGCTGTGATCTGAACTCATTATAACATGCATATCTCCATAGGGGATGAAAATATTCTATCAAAATGTATCACTTAAGGCCAATTTTGTGTTGACTTTCCCTTTAAGCAGGGAGGTCAATGCGGACACTGATGAATAAATACTTCAAATGACTGAGGGAAGGGCAGGAAAATAAAATATTAACAGACAAAAGATTATGAGTTAAAGCTGAATGTCTGTCTTATACTGTATGATAGAACTTTGAACTGTGCTTCTGATTACTGGCTGGCTATAGTGAATTCACTTTTGATAAGATACTAACAGTAACTTGCTGAGTTCGAAGTATCTCACAAACAAAGAAACGCTTGACCTGAATAAAGGAAGCATCTCCATTTAAACTTTTAAAAGTAACTTATACTATACATAGTATAGGCACGGGTTATGCAGTGCAGGTATACAAACTGAATACAAAAACGAATCCACATCAGACCTAGTAAATCTTCCCCATCCCCTTCCCCCTGCTGTTAATTCTATAGGAGCAACCAATAAGTAATTGAGGTATTTCAGACTCAGCTGCCTGGCCTTTCACCAACATCTCTTTTTCAGTGGACAGCACTGTACTATTTCAACAAAACGTTTCAAAAGAACAGACATCATTGTTAAATCCATACCCTCTAATACAAATAACTTATGTGCTTAAAGAGAGCAAGAATTTGAATGCATCCTTTGTCCTGCTTCACACTTGTTAATGCTTAACCACTGCTAATATAGACACTTTCTGCCTTCAATAAATCACCCACCAACTGATTTTTTTTTGCCAGCTTTCCTATGTTTGCTCTGTCCTCTATTCAGTATTTCCTCACAAGTATTTACTTATGGAACTTGAAATGACCTCCCTAAAATCACAAGCTACCAATTCTTCAAGAGGAGATATGGGCAGGAAGACAAGGTGATGTCAGCAATTAAAAGAGGAGAATAATACATGTACAGTAAACCTGTATCATAATGAAAACATCTCCTCACAAGGTGTTTCGCAAAAACAACATCGCTAAACCATGTCATCTTATTCTGATTGCCCGATTTCCTCATTAATATAGTTTAATACATTTTGGAATTAGCCCTATATAGTTCTTGAAATGCTTCAAGAGCTATACATATTCAGTGATTCAGTGGTAGCATAAAAACATTAGCACTGAAAAAAACAATTAATCATTATGTTAATTGGTTCCTGACAGTTCAATCATCAACTTTCTCCAGAATAGCGTACAACAGGCTAGAGCAATCAGCTCCCAATGATTCAGATAAATCCTGTCAATTAGGACTTTTAGGCTGATGGATTAGTAGCAGTGATAACTGTTATGGGACACTATCTCTACCTCCATTGAAACTTGTTGTAAACCAACAGAAAAAAATCGCACATTGCATACTTACATTGCTATGGTAACTTGCCAGGCACGTGAAAGGCCATCAATTTTGGGCGGGAATAGCAGAGTTATAGTGTAGCTGCGGCCTACAAAATCAATGTTCAAATTAGTCCAGGTTGAGTGCATGAGAAAAAAAATCCTGGAGTCACTTCTCACTCGTAAAATGTACATCTGATACAGAAGTTGCGTATAGAGCTCCTCACACAGGCAATAACTATTTGTTTTGCTAATTATTAATAGAAAATTACTTTCAAGATGAATGAGATCATCGAGGTTATAGCACTTTTCCTAGGTTTTGTAGGCTGGATAATGGCTGCCGTATCATTGCAAGATCAATATTGGAAAGAATCCACCACGGAGGGCAGCGTTATTACAACTTCCACAATCTATGAGAATCTCTGGATGTCTTGTGCTAGTGATTCCACAGGGATCTATAATTGCCGTGACTTTCCATCTCTTTTTGCACTCCCAGGTAAGTAACAGTAGTAATTGTTACTAGTAACTGTGTAACAGCCTATTTATTATAACAATGTTTCAGGATCTTAGAGGTTATTTTCAGCTAAATCAGTCAGATCTGCTCTTAAAAAAAAGAAAAGGTGATTGTTATTGTTGTTTAGTGACAAATTACTGTTATTATTTTTCACTTCATTATGAGTGCTTTCACACAATTTCTGATGATTCGGCTAAAATGCTGTCCATAACAGCTGAGTATGCATTTTCCAATCTGTAACGTCATACTGAGTGAAATGCTGCTTTAAATCCTGTGAATGATTGAGATGTATATTTTTCTCCTTTAAGAGTCCAAATTATTATGTAGACCTAATTTGATCCAATCATAACAATACATCTACATTGCAATAATATATATATTTTATATATAGCTATATTAATGCTATGCATGTTGGACATCCTTTGACTCCTTTAATTTTACTGCAGTTAACTTGTGATCATATTTAAATACATAGTTTAAAGGCAAGTTGTTCTTTTGATTGACCTAAACTATTTGGGATAGAATAAAATTTAAAGTAAGATGGCTTTTGCTTGTGTGAGAGGAGAGACTACATAGGCAGTGGTTGTTCATCACCATGATGTGCTGATAAAGAGACAATAGAACAACACTATATGTTTGTTAAGACTAATGGAGACAAATCTTTTGGGCTTAGTTCTCAGATAAGGAAACATGCTCATCCGCGGTTCGGAATCAGGGGCGAACCCTAAATCCCTCAGTGCCACGGACATTACCAACATCCCTCTAACAGAGGGTGAGTCAGGGGCAGAACGTGACTTGAATCCCATCAATACCTGTTTGATTTTATTGACACAGTGTTCAAAGCAAACGTCAAAAGGTAACAAATAGCTTTGAGTATATAGACGTAGTTAGCAGGTTTGAACGTTGGACCTCACCTTTCTGTTGTCCCTAAGATAAACACTTTGCAGTCTTTGAAAAGGTTCAATAGAGTTGAGAATAAAAGGAGAAATTATAAAGGGGCTATTTTGAATTAATCATTGATTTTTCCGTTTTTTGTATCATCTAAGCGTAAGGGTCGCTGGGAATTTTGTCTAGCACTCTGAGACAGCCAACGGAAATCCACACGTTTGTGCACAAAGACAGCTCCGAGACAACGTTTAAAGAAAGAGTTTGAATAAGTTGTTCCTCTCTCTGGATAACTCTACACGGGTTCGCCAAAAGAAACAAGGAAATATGAACGCGTTAGTGGAAGGTTTCGCCTTATTCCTGGGCTTCCTGGCTTGGGTGATGGTTGGGGTCGCCCTTCCAAATCGATACTGGAAAGTCTCGACAGTGGATGGAAACGTTATCACCACATCAACTATCTATGAAAACCTATGGATGTCCTGCGCAACTGACTCCACAGGGGTTCACAATTGCCGTGACTTTCCATCTTTGCTTGCCCTTAATGGTACGTGGCTAACAACAGAAATCATTTTCTTAGAACTAATGATTATTGAACAGGATTAATTCCAATCCAATCACTCAAGGAATCAGGACTTTGTGGACCTTGAGATAATTGCTTCTGCTATTACAAACAAGAAAGACTATACTCTCCAAGCAGCTTTAAAAGTGTATAAAAGTTGTGTAAGAAAGATAGCTTTAGAAGTAATAGACATCTTTAAAAAAAAAAAAAAAAAAGAAATGTAAATACACTGTAGCTTTTCTCCAGTGTGTAAAGGAAATGTCAAGTGTATGTATAGTAAAACAGTTCAGATTTGACACTGTCTGATAAACACTGAATTCAGCTGAATGTTATGCCAGTTACCACTGGATCAAATTCAAGAGTGGGGAGTGAGCTGTCCTTATTTGCCATTGTTTTCCTCCTGTGATCTAGGTTTACCTTAAAGAATCTAGCAGGAGCCTTCTACTGTACTGGCTATAATCTGTAGTAAATATGGGTAATATAATATATGATAAGATGGGATAAGATAAGACAGCACACCTACACCCAAACTAGACAAATAGATACTCATAAAATGATAAAACACTTTCAACACATTCGCACAAACTGATGCATTCCACGTTGTACTGTATTGTTTTGAGGTTGTTAACCCCTCGGGCTGACAGTACCTGTCTCTAGGTACCAGATTGCATATATAAATATGCACATTAATGCTATTTAGCAAAGCAACCAGACAAGTCTTGTATGCTACATGAAAGCTCAGGCTGTCCTCTCTCTTGGTATCAGCCAATATGATAACTAGCTCCCCTCCAAATAAGGGCATGACCCTACCTGCTGTCGTCATTTCAATATTCAGCCACTAATTTGCATATTTTAAGTTTGAAACACATCCACTACCTGCTGCAGTGTGTGTGTAGCACAGAACCCCATGATGAATTCATGCTCAGTGACGCTGACCCTATGGTCAGAGTTTAGAACGGTAAAACAACAGAGACAAAGCTACACAAACTGGGTATTTTATATAAATCTGGTCCTAGTAAAGACATGTCAAGTATTAAAGGACGTCTCTTTAGTATGGCATGTGAAATATTACCTTGAAATTGGCATAATAAAAACCACGTGGCATTGCATCTTAAGTTTATATTGTACATTTTGGGCTGTTATACCTAACCATTAACTGAGCACGCTGCACAATCTAAATCATTCCCTTTTTCAAAGAAATTCCGTATATGATTGTGTTGTGTATATTTCCAGAGTTATATAGCCTACTTTTCATTTTTGGTATGTCCTTTCACAATATTTTGCTCTCAGCTCCAGAAGTTAATAGTCATAACTGGAGAGCTCAGACAGAAAGTTGACAATTTGTTACTCTATTGATGACTGATCTAAATATTGATCTACTATATATATAAGTAAACTCAACTAACTTTGACTACACTTTGTACTGCCGAGTCTACTTAAGGTTAAACAGGAAAATGAGTGAGGAGAAACAACCACTTAAGTGATCCATGATCTCATGTTTGAGCTCTGGTTTGGTAACAGACCCTGTACTTCAAACTGCACCAGAGTAAACTGAGTCATTTAGAGCCAAATGCAGGACAAAGCTGAATTCTCATAGGCTACACTAAAATGCAAAAGCTGCAAACAGAACCTGAGAACAACACATCAAAAGTCTGGTGTTGGTTATGAGTTGCAGACTTACAGGACTGAATCAAGATAATCAAGATCACATCAGTGCTTCACCACATATTTGGTGCCTGTTGTATGGAATATAACCTTTGAGCTAAATATCACTGTAACCCTAAAATGGGTGAGCCAATCACAAAAAAATGTTGTCGTTCTTCAGCAGTTCATACAGTATAGCAAAAAATCACTGACTTTTTGGGAGTTTGGCCCATTGGTCACCTTACCCCATATGTGATGAGAAGATTGGCACCAAAATGATCTGTGTGTGTCTGGTAGATAACTCAATCCACTGCGCATGCTAACACTTTAGCGTACAGTATGCTAGGTATCCATACAGGATTAGCATTGTCCAAAGTATGAAGATAAACCTTAATAATCCAAAGTTGGTATTGGTTTCCATTCTATGGCCTGTAGATTCATAACTTCTGAAAATTAAATCTCAATCTTCATCATTAGTGAAGTCCATTACGAATCAACAGCACAAAAACGTTAGCTGTTTGGCTAACTTCACTCGCTTCCTGTGTAAACAAAACAAGTTATGCTCAAAGTCTTGTGGGAAGAGAGATCTTCTGCCATTGAAAGAGCATTCTTTTTGTTGAATATTATGTCTATTTTACCAATACCCCTAAACAAGCCTGGCAGGTTTATAAGCATTTAATTAAAATTAATTCACCATCCAGCCTTGGAGCTGCTTTTAGGATAGTCGCCTACAATTACTTTACATGCTGAATGCTAAAGTGTTAGTATACGTACCGGACAGAGCTATCTACTGGAGACACAGAGATTGTTTTGGAGCCAATTCTCTCGTCACACATTGGATAAGGCGACCAATGGGTCAAACTCCATCTATACATCTGACAGCTTGTACTTTAACAGCCATTTCATCATTTCATATTCAAGATAATGAGAGTATGGAGCCAATGAAGATGTTTTATTCAAATATTTTTTGAGCTTGTTGTGATGAATGGAAAGTGGCCTTCTTCTATGTTGCACCTTATTTAGGATGCTTTTCTCAGCTGTGTCCTTGTCTGTCTGTTTCCACGATGTTTAGCATCTCTGTAACAGGTGTATAATATGCGCACCACTGTACAATTCTGCCACCTTATTTCATGTCCCCTATTGTCTTCTCAACAGTCTCAAGCAATCTCTCACCTTGAGTTACTTGTTTCAATATTCTTTTTTTTTTTTTTTTTTTTTTTAAAATATGTAATAAATATGTTATCACAGAATTTATTCATGTTCCCACACAGGGTACATACAGGCCTCCCGAGCACTGATGATTGCTGCCATCGTGTTTGGGACATTTGGGCTTGTGGCTACTCTTGTAGGAATGCAGTGCTCTAAAATAGGAGGGGAAAACTACATCCTGAAGGGGAGGATCGCCGCAATTGGAGGAGTCTTCTTTCTACTACAAGGTAATGGCGTATGGATGGAAGCAATGGCCATGTAATAAAAACTCTGAATTTTCTAAAGCATGAGAAAATGCTTGGTCAGGAGTAAATTCCAAAATAGTGTTAGAAGTAATACAGAAGATACAAGAAGATATGCAACAACACATATCAAAATGTGCAGAATGTACAGGAGCCCAGAAAAAAATATTATAGATATAGGCACATTTTCAAGAGGAATTCATAAAAATTAAAACTCATCTTTACACAGAGCACCTCGAAAGGTAAATAGGAATTTCTGGTGGTCCAATCTCTGTGTACAGATGACAAGCTATCAGTAAAGGGGTCAAAAAGTCAAAAGGTTATCCCTGCTCTAACAAACCTCTCGATCTTGTACAAACACCTGCCATCAGAATTGCAAGGGAATGGCTACTCCTTGCAACAAGTTAATCTGGGAAATTGTCAAACAAGTGCTTTTTGTGTCTTTATTATTCCCCAAGAACTCACATTCTCTCTGATGAGATGCCATTTATTACATTTGTGTAAGGTTTTCCCTAATGTTTTGTTTTTTAATCCTATAGGAATATGTACCATGATTGCCGTGTCTTGGTATGCAGCCAACATCACACAGCAGTTCTTTGACCAATTCTATCCAGGGACAAAGTAAGTCAATTCAACCTGCATCAGTATTTTAAATATAGTAAGTAAACTATAGTAAGCAAGAATGTAGTTATATCCAACTTACGTGGCCATAATGTAATTATTTGATGTATACCATGAATTAAAAAAGAATTAGGGCATGTAATCTTTAAAGCATGTATGTTAAATGCATGTCCTTTTATTACAGGTATGAGATTGGAGAGGGCTTGTATATTGGCTGGTCTTCAGCCACACTTGCCATATGTGGAGGTTCATGCCTAATGTGTGCTTGCAGACTGCAAACATCTGATGAGAAAATGTGAGTATCTGTTGTTGAAAAGTTCAGTATTGGTTTACTCTGCACAGACTGCCCTGGAGATCAGGGTGCAGTGGAAATTGCATGTATCCGCCTAACTGCTACACATTTGCTGTGTTTTAGACCATATCCATACCAACCACCTACCAGAGGAAATGTGCACTCTACTGTGGCAACGTCTCAGTCCGCCCCAAGCCACTATGGAAGAAATGCATATGTCTAAGGGGTTACTGTGTAGGGGGCTAAATTGTCTGGGTTGGGGTCAATTTATTGTGATTGAGTCTGTGTTTGTGAGAGAAAATGAACATGGGTCCAAGAGTTTCATATTCTAAATGCACTTTGTGGAGGGTAATTTACCCGCAAGGCAGCATTTAGAATGGAAGACACCTAGATCCAAGACCATTTGGCCACTTGTACACTTGTAATAGCTTACTAACAAAAACCTTCATTTGATTTTTTGGGCTTATTGGCTTTACCCAATCTAAACTTTTTGGTAGTGATATCATTGTTTCACTGGAAACCCTGGAGGGTCTAATACTTGGATTACAACTCTGCTATTTATATAATGTTTAGTGATTTTTATGGAAATGCCACTTCACTACTCCAGCATATAGTAAAAACCTTGGTAACAACTAACCCTAACCCTAATAGTTTCACAGCACTACTTTAAATCTGGGCATTTCATGAACAAAAAATGCCTCGCTTCCAGCCAAACAATCACATTCAGCCAAGCCATTATAAAAAGAGAAAGTATAAATGTCTTCATAAGACTGATGGTATATAATGAAATTCATCTCAACTCCAAAATCTAAATAGTCCTCTGAACAAAATGTACATATTACACATGTGCCTCTTACCTTGGCATTGTATTATTATAGACAGAAGTTTTATGGCAAGACACAATATTCAGATAGGTCATAAAAGTTTGTATTATGTTTGCATTTCTGCATTTATACTTTATTTCATGTTAGATCTGAAAGGTTTGAAAGTTTTTTTTGAATGATTGATTGCTCTAGGATTCCTTGTATACAGTACTTTGTTGATTAATCATAAGAACTATAATCATAACAGCTAAATAATCAAGAAACTTAATGAATACCACATGAAAAATCTTGACCACAGACACCAGATATAAAGGGATGGAAGAAATTACACAACTGGTTGATGAACCACTGGAGGATCCTGTAGTTGACATGAATACTGTGGGGAAAAAATGAAAAGACGCCTATCTATGGCCATTGTTTTGGTGCAGCAGTAGCATAATCATTGGTATAGTGTGGAAAGCAACGGTGAGCTGATGCAGCCATGTGGGGCTTCAGAGTTGGTTTCTCTGGGGGAAAAATACCACTAACCTTGACCAGTTGTGTTCTATTTTTGAGAAATGCATTGAACCAGTGACAGAGATATGGATTAACTTTTTGTTGCACCTAGCTGTACAAGGCGTATTATACTGAAAGCTGATGAAACCTGTAGAAACTTAAGCCTTGAATATAGTTCATGCTTATCCAGATGTTTAGTAACTAGATGTATGAGTATTATTATCGCATCATCTGTACCAACAAATCAATACGCACAGCAAGAGTAATAGGCCTGTATTCATCTCAATCCAAATTGCTCTGCACACAACAGGTTGAACACTCCAGGGTGCTGGCGGCGGCAGGAAACACAATGTAACAAAACTTTAGTAGTCCACCGCACTCAAGGAGAAGACAAGCCAACTATGATTTATGCCAACGCGTTTCGCCAAAGCTTCATCAGGTTCGAACCTGATGAAGCTTTGGCGAAACGCGTTGTTCGCTATATCTTAATCTGTCTAATAAAGTAATGGCACAAATCATAGTTGGCTTGTCTTCTCCTTGAGTGCGGTGGACTACTAAAGTTTTAGGCCTATATTCATGTTGGCAGTGATAGATATAAACTGTGATTTGCTACATACAGACTATCAATGAATGCTATACAGATAGCCAGTGCCACTGGTATTATTACAGCCTCTGACCTAAATGAACTATATGATTCAAAGGCAGCAAATTATAACACAACCATATAAGGGGATATTTATAATGGACAATGTAAAGTAGAGGTGCAACAAAGGAAATGATCCAAAAGAGTGCACAACATGGGTATTTTGTTGTATTATAAATTATCAGCACAAACCATAGGCTGTGTTTACATGCACCAATAACCCTGCTCCGGCCATACTCTGGTTTAGCTGTTTACATCCACCTCTGAGTATCCCAGCTGACATGAATAAACCAGTTAACAGAATATTCCTGTCTACCTGTTCTCTCTGTGGGCGGGACACCAGCCACAGAGAGAACTTTTCACCTGCAAAAGGTATGAAAAGGTTCGGTCACCAGCTTCCCCACTGAAAAATAAATGATTCCAACAGTAATCTGTGTAATCTTCTGACAAATAACCTGATGTTACAGGAAATTATACTTTTCAGCTAAAGTATCCATCAAAATGAACCCATAACACTGTGAGTCTGAGTTTGTGCACGACAAATGCCAAAATTGAAAGGTGTAAGACGTTTACATGCTACAGTAACACATTTAATATTTGTATTTAATATACAATTTTATTAGAGTAAACCAGAGTTCAAAACCAGGTTCAGGGTAACAGGGTTAAGAACAAAATTCTCTGTGCATGTAAACATAGCCTTTGTATCTTGTTCACTTTTCTTTTTTTTTTGGAAATATGCGTATGTTTGTTTTAAATGTGATGTCATACAATTTCCTTCACATGATATTGGTGATTTAAAAAATGTAAATGTTTTATATATTTTATACACAAATAAATGTCATTTGTAATGACTGATTGCATTAAGTCTTTATTTAATTGTATTGGGTATAAAATGGTATGCACTCTGCAGGGCAGGTGTGGAAATTTGAACATGGGCATCACTTCAAAAATGATAGGAAGCTTGCTCAAGAAAAGATTTTTCTGAAAAAAAAAAAAAATTCAGAAAGGAAGAAAGTTTCAACATTTACCTTTTTAATGGTAGAGCGTGCTGTACAAAAAAATCATTTTTAAAAGTTCAAGATATCCTATTGGTCAGGATCAATGAATCCTTTCTCTCTGGACACGCCTCACTCCTCTAACCCCACCCCAGTATCGCAAAGAAAAGAAAATGAGTAATGCCAAAAAAAAAGTGTTGCAAAGAGAAACCAATATCACAAACGCAACAAAAGAGCCCAAAGTGATACATTTCTTGCAAACATCAAGTTAACAATTCAAGTATATATATATATATATATATATTTTTTTTTTTTTACAATACTTTTCAATAATTCACTTTCATTTGCAATATATATTTTTTGGTTTGCAATTCTATGTGACTTTATCTTGACTCCGCAAGGCTCTCTTGGCTCCAGTGCTCGATGCTAACAGGTTAGCATATACGATGATGTATATAAAAATAGTGTAGGCCTACTGTGCACACAGACACGTATTTTAGTACTGAGATCACAGTTTTATATTTAGATTCAGTAGGGAACAATTGTCAGTCGCTAATGTTTGCATTCATTCATTCGTTCATTCAAGAGAAAATCCCTGTTCATTTTCCTATTGACCAACACAAATTAATTTATCATGAATAATTAAATTCATGATCTTTACCAGAAACATACATTTTGAAAAGAGGTTACTAACCATAAACCTACAATAAAGCTTACTGAGTTAAAAAGTAGTGAAAACTAAGTTTATCTTTAGCAGTCCACAAGTACAGAACTGTAATCATAACAACTAGTCATTATTTGTGTATTTGAGTTCATGCTAAAAATGTTTTGTGATTTGTTTTGTTTTGTTTGTCTTGTTTTGTTTTATTTGGTAAAAAAATGTTTTGTATTTTGTTTGGATTTGTTTTCTTTGTTTCGTGGTTTGTTTTGTTTTATTTGTCTGTTTGTATGTTTGTTTGTGTGTTGTCATGGATGGTTGCTGCTCTTGTTTTATTACTATATGCACTTGATTGCTTGAACTATCAATGCTATCTTGCTTTATTAATATATGCAGTGATTTAAACTGCAACATGTAATTTTAATGATTGCTTGACCCATCAATGCCCATCAAGGGACTGGTGTTGGAAATTAGCTTCGGCTATATACACGTGTACAGTACATCGGACACTGCTTTTGCAACTGTCAATGTTTCTCTGTACTTGTCCCTTACAAATAAACAAATAAACTAAACTAACTAAGTAATAATCAACAAAGGAAGATCATTTTTTATATGTAATTGAAATCAGTGTGATCTTAAATCCAGTCAAAGGAACCAAGCAGCCTGAAGCTCAGCATCATTGTCTTAAGGTGGGTTAGTGTTGATGGCAGACTGGGCATGGTGAAAAAAACAACTAAGCAACGCCCACAAGTACTTCATAGTATAAAAAGATTTTACTCGGCAAACTTCTAATCTTCAGGAGCTTCATTTGCTAATTTGTCCAGGGCTTCTCCATCAAACCGAAGTAAGTGCCACCCTTCACTGGCAGTAAGGTCCTGAGCTCCTTTTGCAACATAGAAGTCTAGAGAGGGAGTGTTCCAGTCCAACACCGAGAGCTGCAGCCTCACACACTGCTTCTCTTTCCCCACCTAAGCAAACAAAATGGTACGTTAGTACCTTGTGATAGCTGCAGTATATGTCGCACGTCATGTTTAGTACCAGTATTATTTATTGCCTGAGTGCCTTTAAGTTCACAGAATATGTTCATTTGCCTGTATTTTCACCAGAAGTCCATATTATTTCTATGTAATTGCAGAGTTCAAGACATTATCTGAGTCTCAAGGTCTGTGACCCTTGTGCACCCTCTAGTGAGTAGTTCGGAGGATGTATTCCTTAGACTGCTTATGTTTGAAGTGTAATGTATGCTACCACATACAGTAAGCTTCAGATTACTGTGTCACACCTGAGGTTGATGCACATCTCTTAGTGAGCCAAGTAGCCTAACTTGCACCATTTATCCATATGTAAGACCCTTGTTTCTACATTTCCTTTCCAGACCAGACACATTTACGCCTGCTCAGACATAAGAATACTGTTCCTGTTAAGTAAACCACCCTAACCTGTCTACAATCTTTGCTTGACACCGTACTGCGAATATTCCTGTCCTGACCAGATCAAATACAGTCCCTAGCTCCCTAATAGACATATATAAAAACAATACCATCACAGATATTTCAACAATCCCCCCTCCACCCCTCCCATCATATAAAACCTGCAACTTTGCAACTTTCAAAGTGACACGGGGGGCCACATAGTACGGTGGTGCATTTTTGTGTGTTCACCCCCGAAAACCCTGTTTCCTTTTCCTAAGATGCCATGGTTGCATCCTGGTGGCAAGAATTTATATGAATCTAGAATCCACAGTAAATACGCTGAAACACGGACACTACTGAAAAGCCATTTCCTTGTAGCTTTAAGAAGCGGTAAGTAAAACAATTTTACTGAGAACATTCTTACCTGAGCTACTTTGCTCATTAAACCTTTGCCAATGCCTTTTCCTATAGAGAAGAACATGAACAAAACAAATATGAGGTTGAAAATATTAGAGTAAACAATCTCATTCTGTACAGAATCAGAATAGCAAACATTTGGACATCAGACTGTCTTTATTTTAGTCTTTTCAAGCTTTGCTGACAACATTGCACCAACGCTCACTTTACCTCTGAACTCTGGCATCACATACAGATCCTCCATGAACACGGACGGGCCCTTCCATGTGCTGTAAGTGTAAAAGAAAAGGGCATACCCGACGACTGTGTGTCCTGTATGGGCACAAAGACACAGGCCATCAAAAAGACAAGCAGGAAAAATACCTAAATAAATAAAAATATAGTGCACAGAAGTGGCCAACCGGCTGCCAAATGCTAAACTAAAATGTCACCTGTTGAGTATTTGCAAACATATTCATGCATTGCTAATGTGACAAATAGTTACTGATTAGATGACAAATAGATGTGGATTTGAACTTATCTGAGAGAATCAAATAGGCCTGATTGAGATTTTACCTTCTTTAGTTTTATGCTCCTCTGATACTTCCGCAACAAGGCATTTGAAGAAGGGGTTTGGGCAGAACCCATCACGCTCCAGTTCTGAGGTAAAACAGGAAAGAAGATCAGTCTCATTTACTCGCACATGAAAACATCTCATTGACTTTCCACTGGAAGTAACACCTTTGAAAACCACAAGCATCTATATGACTCCCATCACGCCACGCTGTGATGGAGGAAGTGTCACCCTGGCACATTCCACTCCCAACTGGATAAAAATGCTTGTCGAGAGGCAACAGAGTTTCACCCCATATAAATTCTGCAGTATAACCTCATCAAGAGAACAGCTGGAGTGATAAGTGCATTGGGATGCAAGTGTCTGGGATCTTACTCTTTATCAATGTTATAACAAATTCCATGACATTTCAATGCTACTGAGGTAAGAGCAATGGGATAATAATCACATGACTCATGATAGCTTATTTTCAGGTTCTATTTTTAGCTGTTTTTGCATGTAGATCTAAATAATCTGTGAATTTGGCACTAAATTAGGCAGTATGGAATACATGGTTGAAGTAAATGAGAACAAATAAAGAAGGGTCTGAGTTATCAGTCCAGCCGGCTCTGCGTGTTTTTCTCACGACTAACTTGCCCCAAGAGTTCAGTACGAAAATTAGTTGGAAAGTTGAAAAAAATGTCTGTCCCCAACAACATGAAAAGGATAGGTATATTATGTGTACTACTGTCTCTGTCTAGCTGGTGTATTTATGTTCACTGTTGCATTGAAGTTTACCCCCCCTCCTCCATGGAACTGACTGTAATCCCATTACTGTTACTTTAGTCCACTCCATTTATCATTACCCAGCTCTGTTTCCACAATATTGCACTACTCATATCTGCACAAGTCTTTGTACACTGGCCTCAGGAATCATGTCCATGCTGTGTAAGACTCATAGTTTATTTCATCCTAATCAGTATAAACATTGCATGGTGCCAATGCAGTGCTGGAAACTGAAGACTCCTCTCTACAGCAGTAGACATATTACAGTGTATTCCCTGTTGCCTGAATGCACATAGTGATTGAATGTATATTTGTAGATTGATGTGTAGTCTCCACTTGTACTGAATGTGAGGTTTTATTGTCCCTGTGCCAAGTAAGCCAGTACTTGGCACAGGGACAATAAAACTATACAGTATATATACAGTAGTTAAGTTGGAATTTGACTTTTCTATTCGCTTCTATTATTTGCATCTGCCTCTGGTGCAAAAGATCTGCAATCGTTAATATGCAACGGTGCAAAATTACCTTTATGGGATATCTTCACCTGGTCGGGCATTTTTTCAAATACAGCCAAGTGCTGTAATAAAAGTCAAAATGAAATTAGAATCCACGTGTCTGAATCCGACGTAACTAAGTCTGTAGATAGAAGGCTTAAGGTTCGGTTTCTGTTGCAAACTCACACACTGTGAATGTAACAATGAAACACTTTAAATGTGAAACGTGGAACATTGTTGGAGCCAAGTTAGCTACAACTGGCTGGAAGCAGATACTGCCGTTAGTAACAGTAAAACACCGGCGGCACGGACTCACCGTTATCATCCTGGATATGTCTTTGCAGTCATCTTGTGTAGCAGCACGTATTTTGAAATTCATATTTGCAGACACAACAAATAACGCCCGTTAATAATCGATATCGACAGTGATAGTTCACAATCACAGACCTGCACAAACCAGCGCCTCGCGTATCTGTTGCCTGTTTTCCTCGAGCCAGAACATGAATAAGACTTCCGGTCCGTTTTTTTCAGAATAAAAGCGCCATCTCTACAAATCCACAACACTCATGTTGACTAAAAACTTCATTCTGCACAAAAACGCTAATAATTAAACAGCAAAATGCAACATTACATTATGCATAATGTTTTTTATGGTAATAATTGTTTTAATAATTTTGTTTTAAGTCCCGCTCTATATTTAAATAGAGAAATGCAATTTTTGGACAACATAGGCCACACAGATTAAACATTACACACATCACACACTACATTTTTTAATGCCATTACACATTACGCCTAAACCGAAAGTGTTCTGGTTTAGCTATTTTGCCTCAAAATGAAAGTGCAAAATTTGTTCCTGTCAAAAAATAAGTATTCGTAAAACACTCATCGTAACCCCTAGTCAGAAAATAGAGTGAAAATAGGGCTATAAAGTAGATTATGGTGCAGCTGGTTTTTACAACTCATATAACATATTATCACCCTGTGTATTAGACATTGTAAGCAGGTCTTCATACAATTCATACAAACGTACATTAGAGCCGTTTCCCCACAGGGAGCATTCAACTCATGGCAAAGAAACAGCAGAAACTACTGCCACAGAAAAGGCTTCAAATTGCCCTTTTTAGTCAGCAGCCATCCTTCCAAATGGTCTGGTATGTGCTTTATGTTTAAATCTTTCTTTGTGCGTATTTGGGAGTCCTTGCCATTGGCCTCCATTACATTTTGGGTAATAGAGAATCCGTTTTTTGTGTTGGCATCCATTGACCTAGATACTGGAGGCCCTGGAACAGTGGAACAGTAGTTTAAATTCACTTTTCCAAGATAGTAGTCATTCTTACAAGTGATGTGGTATGTTTATGTGTTTAGGCATAGGCATATATGACTAAATATAGCATATAAAAGGGACAATAAGGGGAATGAGTAATTGTATTTTCATTTATCACAGATTACTTCTTTTCACTTTGCGATGGGTGCTCACCATGAAAACTTTAAAATCACTGACCAGAAGCCTTGTTTTACTGGTGATTTTTTAAAATTGGATTGCAGTCGATTTGTTTATATTTTGTTTTTCAAATAAAAGCCCTAAAAGTCTTGTGGTAAAGGCAAACCAATAGTGTCAAAGCTAAAAGTGTTTGAATAAAATATTATTGTGCATTTACCCTCAAAATAGACGTCTTATTGCCACGTAGAGCTGAGAAGAGTGCAAACTTATTTCTCACTCAATTAGTCCAGGTCATCCCCGCAAATTTTTGAAACATCTATTTAAAGTAAGTGTTTCACTGTAGCCAGTACACCCTGCTATTTACTAGCTGGTAAGACATTACTGTTTAAACAAGCTGCTGCAAACATTTGCAAGCTTATACATTTTGAAATACAGAATTTTAAATTATGTCCTGTCCATTCCAATCTAAATTTGCAAAGGTGCCATAAACTCCACTCACTGCACTCAATATATTATATAAGCACTTAATATAAATAGTAAATCCAACAATAACCAAGACATTCTGGTATTTCTGGTACAAAATGTATATGAAGGGTGCTTATACCAAACTTCTCCCAGTAAAATTATTTTTGTAAAAAAATAAAAACTAATAATGAATAGTTATTAACCCATCCCTTAAAAAATACAGCCACATGAAGAAATCCTTACAAAATCTGATTTATTTTAGAGTAAAAAAGGAACATGAAATCAATTAGAATATCAGCTGAACCATTACAAATGTCACAGATTGATCTCAGATTTCATCAGGCGTGAACATATTTACAATTTCTAGTCATATCCGCTCTTTATCAGTCGAGTGTTCGTATATTGACACGATGCTGCGGAGTTTACCCCTCTAAGTTCAACCCCTCCCAGCCTCCTAGTGTGCGTCAGCTGCACCAGCGAGATAAAACTCTCCGTCGTCTCCACTACCTGCGAGTCTCAGTGTGGGGATTGCGTGCTCGCTCCCGGAGAATCGGAGCGGTCCATCTTCATCCCCGCTTCTAACGAGGAAATGGAGGTGGGAAGCATGGCGCTCTTACTCTCCAGGGAGGAAGAGGCGGACGAGGGCAGAGACACCACAATGTACTTCTGCAGGGGTCGTGACCCCGTCAGCCCCGGGCCGCCGCCAGACTCCAGTTTTACCAGGGGCTGCAAGGTGGAAGTGGCGCTGGGAACAGTGCTGGTGACTGGGGAGGCTGACTGGGAAGAGCTGAGGGTGATCACCTGAGGGAGGACAACAAGACAGACAATAAACCCCTGCACTGGAATGTGAATTTATACAGCAGGGTGTCTGCAAATTCCATCATTTTACATGTAAGACCTTTTCAATCTCAGAAAGAAATATGAGGCCAGTGTTGGGACTGGAATAAAAGTGAAAATGAACTGTAGACCTATCAGAATATACTGTAGGTTTGTGTGACTGAGCTGATTTCTGACAGGAAAACGCCATACCAAGAAATCGCAGCACTTTAAAATTTAAAAATGAAAAAATTTAAAGTTTTCTGTTTGGACCTTTAATCATAGCACCCAACTGACCTTTAATCATAGCAACTGAGGGTGCTATGACTAAAGGTCAGTTGGGGTGATGCCTGTTGTGAAGGAAATCAACACCATTATCAATCATGTTGCCAAGTCTCTGACAGGAAGACCCACAGGAAATTAAGCGACCGTGGGAGGAACGCTTTAAACCAAAGGGGTTTTCACTAGAAGGTGACTGATTATGGATTTTTGAAGACTGATGCCATTTTTAGGGGAGAAAAAAACCAACTAATATATCTGATTAATAATATACTAATTTGAAATTTATTACAATAACATCTATATACAGACTTCCACTTCCAGCTCCGATTAACTAGAATACATAAAATATTATTAGGTTTACATCATTTTTATGTATTCCTGTATGATGTATACAAAAACATTGTGAAATAACACTTTTTCCAAAATGTTTTCTAGGCACCAACTCAAGGCAGAAATATATGACTGAATATTACTTATAGATTTATGAGGATCATGACAGAATAATTCCACTTTTGTGTGATTTTTTTTTCCACATATGGAAATACAGAAATGTCATGACACTAAAATGTACACAGAATGAAGGATTTGGTCCCTGTTGGTTGTGGCTGCATTGAACTCTCCCAGTCAAAACTCCCATGCAGAGCTGACACTACAAAAGTGCTCCAAGAAAATATTGAAAGACATTTCCTGTGAACCACATCAAGGAATAATAATATGCATTTTCAAAACCGTGTAGAGTGTAATCAGTGCTCACATCCACTGATTATCAATTATTTATAAAAACTCTAACTAGCATGGATGAACCACTGAATCGGTCGACCACTTGTTGTAACCCCTAATTAGACTGGGATAGAGTTTCACAACATGAATGTAAACATACATATTTACACTTCATCACACTTTGCTCATTATTCATACAGAACCAAATCTAGTTGTGACAATTTCATACTGTGTAAAACTGCTACTCAACGTACCTGCTGAGTCGAGGCAGCTCCCGCACTGGTTGCCATGACAATGTATTTTGTTGCCGGGGGAGACGGCTGTGACGGGGTGCCTGGTCGAGGGGACATCAGGGTGAGAGAGCTGGGAACCTTAATGATGCTGGGAGTGCGAGGCCCTCCAGACCCACTCAGACCACTTTGCGAGACCGAGAGCGTGGGACGAGGCTGCCAGAAAACAGATGGCATTGTTAGTGTGCAGCTGTCCACAGCATACTCAGTAACACCTCACATGAACTCTGGTTTGTGACACCTGAACAACAGCGTTATGGTTGCTGTATGGTAAAATATAAGCAAGGTATGTTAAACAAAGGGATGGTGCATTTAACAAACATCATATTCAAGCCTGAATATTCAGTGAATCACAGGAGGTATCTTATAGTTAATTTTTTCAGTCTGTAAATTTGGACGCTATTTATGTTAGGTGGAACCAAAAAAGTGTATCTAGTGCAGCACCAGCACTTTTCTGATTTCTAGCTCCAGCTAACAGATAACCTAACAATTATTGTACTAGTTTGGACACCTAATTGCAGTTGGATTAACAAAATATTGCATTGCTTTTAACAAAAGCAAATGTTTAAAATGATTTGTGTTGAGTACATGACAATAGTGTCCTAGCTCCATGCCTACCATCAAACAAATGGATATCTGTCTTTTGTCCGCAAGACTATTATTAAAGATAAAAATTGTGTTTGGAAGACAAATTCAAATGGCTGTTCAGAGGACAGCAATATAATTATTTCAGAATAAAATAAAATTTAAAAAAACAACAGACATTTGCACATTCCTTCGTAATTCAACACAACATTATACATTATTTCACGAAGTATTTAATGTACCTGTGTGATTGTTAATGTGGTTCTGTTGACTTGCTGAGCTTGCAGTGCTGCTTGGGTCCTGGCCTTCACTACATGGGAACAAAGCATGGGTCCAAGGTAGCCGTAGTCCGCCCGATACTGCTCCACATTGTCAGGCAGAGGTCGTGTCTTGGCAATGACACTGGCACAGTGTTTCTTAGAAGAGCGGGAATAAAAAAAAAAGACTTCCTCACTTTTGGACATAAATAGAAGTAATGTTCTGCTACAATAGGCAGACAGAGTGAATCAACTGTCATGTTGTTTGTGTGACATGCTTCGATTGTTTTACATAACAAATGTATCAATCCATGCTATAGTGTATCTTCAAATGCATGATAATCATAGAACTTTATTAATTACCAATAAGAGGCTTTGAACATGGTCAGCTCCTATCTTATCAATATTGGAGACCACCGGTCCTTCCATCACTGCTTTGATGCGAGCGCCCTCTACAGCAAGCCGAGGAAGGATCAACGTCTTGATCACCTGCAGAAGACAAAAGGAGGAGGTTGGAGCCAACGCAGCAGAGAGGACCGGGAAGAACCGTGGGAAACAGATTCACACTCACATCAGCTCCTAGTTCAGAAAGTCCAGCGATGCAGCCGTAACGCGTCGTCCACTGGGTTTTGTCATCCAGCCAACTCTGAGAGACAATGTCAACAGGGTTTAGTCAGTGAAGCCTTTTAAGCAGGGCGGTCAAAGTCAAACACAAGGAGGGTAATGTTTATCTAAGGCTACAAAAACTGTTCCACAGAGGTCACTGGCCATTAGTATTTGTTTTTCCAATTTTTGTGTGGCAGTGAACTTAAGTATATGGAAATTTAACTAAACTTCCTTTACAAATCCAGCTATGCTTACAAATTACACTGAATGGCCTAATGGGGGAACTACAATTAAAGGTCAACTCAAATGTGATATGCATCTCAGACACCACTGCTTTCATTTTGACAAAACAGGGATGATGCATTTTGGCACTGTGTTTTTGCTGGCCTGGTTGGGACGCTATAATTAAAGGTCAAAATTTCAAACTTTAAAAAGGCCATAACTGCCAACGGCCAAAATTTGTGAAATTGTTGGTGCCACTGCATATATTTAAAAATGGCAATTTAAAATGTGGTTGCTTGAAGATTACCCAGAAGCCATAGATAAAACAAACAAGTTGACAAGGGGAGATTTTTGTCACTTCCTGTGGCTGATCAAGACCTCAAGCATCAACCATGTTCAAAATGTCAACTTACACTTTGCATGTATAGGTTTTGCTGTATTGATACAGTGTCAGATCCATACACCTTGTCTGTACCTCAACATTTAGGAAAAAGAAACATACACACACACAACCCACCTTAGTAAAGGTCTTGGTAATGCGGGACTGGATGTTGTTGGTCGTTGTGCTGAAGGTTTTACAGCTTTGGGCCATGAGGCGAGCAGCAAAGTCCCGCAGGGCCCAGTGGTTGTCAACATCTGGCCGCAAACACAGCTGCTTACTCACAATACACGTCACCACAGCCGGGATGAGCTCATGCAGCTACACATGGGTCACAGGGTCAGAGAGGGGAAAGATTAAGATTAAGATTATATTCCTGGAGTAAAATAACACAGCATTTTATGTTTGTTTCTTCACTCACATATTTCTCCAAGTAGAGGGTGGGGTTGTCCATTAGAGCTTTGACCATCCGCATGAGGTAAATCAGCAGAGCCAGGTTGTTTTGCACCACATTTACACGCACCTTTGAGGAGAGCATGAAGTCAGTACCTTCAGCAGTGAGATGTTTGGCTGTTTTATATTAGGAACATAAGGATGCTTCACAAAATTGAAAAGGCACTGGAAGAAATGCTTACCCCCTCAGAAATAAAAGTGCTGAATCTTGGAAGCATCTGATACAGTCCAGGGTCTGTAGCAATACTCTGCAAAGCCTCCTGAATGAGACAAGAGAGTGTAATTACACCGAGAATTTCCTTCACTATGAAGCCGACACATGAGTAATACTGACTGCTCCAAGTTCTGCCCAGCGCTTTGATTTTGTCACTTTATGGCTAATTAAATCCCACAATGTAATTACCTGTCAAAACAAGGTGAGTAAAACACTAATTACAGTATTAGTGAGCAACTGTTAGGTAAACCATATAATCAGACAGACAGTTGGGACTTACAGCCCTCTTAGCTTCACAGGAGCCAACACAAGCCTCTGTGATTTCCTTGTAGTAGAGCTGCTGTTCCACAGAGAGTTCATGAGTGCTGCGCGGCTTCAACCTCATCAGACCCTTCTCCTTTCCTGATAGAGAGACAGATACAAATATAGGATGAATCATGGATGAATGAGACAGACATAATCACGGGGGAGGAGGGGGTGAGAGAGAAAGAAATTTTGATATAATACAAAATAAGACACTGACCTTTGCCATCAGCAGTCGTTGCCCCCTGACTCTTGCCCTGAATGGTACCCTCCTCCTCCTGACCAGGCTTGACAACTTTGAGCGGTTCTGTGGATTCAGCCTTCTGTTGCTCTTTCGGTGCTGAAACAGAGTAAATGAGAAAGCTCAATGCCCAGCAATTCAATAAAACACGTTTTTCCTCCATATTTTTCTGTGTCTTTTAAGAGAGAAAAATTCAAACAACTCTCACCTGGAGGTGGATTTTCTGGTATAGCAGGCTGTACCCCGTCAATACTTAACCAATGGGCTGTGGATTAAAAAACAAGTGGGATGTATGAGCTTCCACAAAATACATTGAGAACAAGACAACAGCATTTCTTAGGATATAATGACATGTGACGTGATATTGATTGTTTGAGTACCTTTGAGAGAAACGTCTAGTGGAACTCTGGGAAGCGGTGTGTTGATTATGTCACTGAGGTCCACTTCCTTTTCCTCATAGAAATGAAGCTCCCTCCCACCGCCACTTGCAAAGCGGAAAGGGATAAACTCCTGTGACTGGAACCCATACAGCGGCTGAAAGGAGAGGGATTTGTTTTGAATGCATAACCCAGTAACTTACATCAAGTACAAACAACGCCACAGAGAGCACTTTCCGTTCTCTAATTCAAATTACAACAGTTCGCCCTCACCTCTACATTTTTTAGTTTGAGAGCGTTATCTATGTCACTGGTAGTTAATTTACGTCTCTTCCCATGGTGCATGAACTTCAGAGCATCCTATGGAAAAGGGGGGAAAGAGAATAAATAGAATAAAAAACAGATTGCCAACTAATCAGACATAACAGAAACATGACATTCAAGCACATAGGCAAAACATTTTGTTGATTACATAGTAATTTACGCACCCACAACCTTGATATCTTCTTGAATCTTCTGAGCCTTACCTGAGCAATTTCCTTTATTCTGTAGCTGACCTCTTCACTTAGGGCTGCACAGCTCTCCTCCTGTAACTGCCCCACGCCCACAGACTCTGCCATGGCCTTCATAGACTCTGTGGGCAGGACCACTGAGCACTGCTTTTGCCGTCGCTCCTCCGCCATGGCTATAAAGGCAAACAGGGCAATAAATAACAAGGCATAACCCCTAGCGCTATGTACACACCCAAACACAAATGCACACATCAGTTCCACTTATTAAGGTGATGTTTTTTCACTCAAAGCAATATTTCAGTTTGGTAAAACTTTTTTTTTTAGTTCTCTGTAATGTTGAATGGTCCAGTAATGGCCAGTCATGGGACCTGAAGTTACCATTACAAACGTATGCTTTGCAAACATACACTTAAACACTTAAAGTCACACATCTAAAAAACCTGAGTGACAAAGTAGACCTAAGTGATGTTTCAGTGTGCACATCTGTGATGACTACGCATTGTGGCTGATTTTGCAACTCATGCAAAATTTCTACTTTCATAATTGCTTTGCCTTTTACATCTACAGTCTTCAACCATCCAAATACACTGTGCACTGAGTGCAGCAGCAAAAAGTGAGAGTCAATTTTAAAGTTTACATTCATTTCTTTGAAAGAAGTGCTGGGTGTTACTACTACCATACTCTGAATGGACCCAAACATTTAAAAATATGTCCCAAGTCCTGTTCTGTGAGATGTTTACCTTTCAGAAGGCAACTGTCAAAATATGCAATGGAATTTGACATGACATTTTCTTCAATGCTAAGACAGAGAGAGAACGATATAGATTGGGGCTATCTTGGCCTAAGCCTGTTCAAAATGGTTTTCATTTTAGAAGGGAATGGGGGGCTTCAAGGTAAGTTTAGACTTAACACAGTATTACAAACATAAAACTTGAGTGATAAAAAGGCAATCAGGATACGATTCTGTTGAAAATAGATTCGCAATGCGCCCTCAGTCCCTTTTCAGTCTGTTTTCCCAATCTAAAATTGAGCAAAAACGCACGTCTTATTTTAGTTGAACATTTTCTCACCTGTCGGAGGCTAATTTCCATATAGCAAAATAATCTTAACGGGCCAAAAATGGCTAAATATGTGGATTTAGCCTTATTTTCCCCATGCAGTTAACGTATTATACTTGGTATGAATGATATGCGACAGCAATTTCAATTTTGACCCCGTTCACTCCTACCGCTAAGAAATGCCGTGTAAACATAGTTTCCCAGAAAGCGCGTTAACCACTCTGAAGAAAAGCAACCGGCTCCATACAAAACACAAGCCTCAACAGAAGTGTATTCGTTCACGTGCAACAACTTCATAAACAAATTAAGCAAAACTTGATTTAATTTTAAGCTTCTTCGCTAGTGCATACTTCTTTTATGTCACTGTGAGCTTAGTTAGCTGGGTTAGTTAGCTTGCATGCTAGTAACTTAGCTAGCATTGACGTTCTTACCTGTGTGAAGTTGCTAAATCGTTACCACCTTTCCGAGGTTAAGCAAGAATTTATACGAATAAAAACACTCACTATTAAGATTTGCAAAAATTATTATTTCGCCAAGCTAACTCTTCATGATTTATATCCATCTCTTGATATAACTAATTCAACGATTGGAGCTCTAACCTCCGTTTCAGAAAAGTCGCCATTTTGATTCACGTTAGGTTATGTCATCGCGAGACTGTGGTTAAGGTCCTTACAGATACAGAGACCACTTCAAGTTTATTGTCATGTGCATTAAAGAGACATACAGTATGTAAATTTCAGTGCAATTCAATTCAATTCACTTTCAATTCAAAGATTAAATTAAATTAAAATTTAATTAAATTACGCCTGACAAGGACAATAAAAACAACAATAAAACAATAATTGTATAAAAGGATATTACAGGGTATTAAACTGATAAAAAACAACAACAACAACAGTATAACACCAGGACAGACCTACTGCATGTGTGTATTTGTGCATCAGACTGTACGACCACTGTTCATGATTCTGACTGCCTATAAACTGTGTCTGAAGCTGTTTACAGTCTATGGTCTGAAGCCGGTGTTAAGAGTTCTGATAGAGCTTTCCAGATGGCAGAGCTGAGAAAAGACCATGAGCTGAACAACTGGGGTCTTGAATGATGCTTATGGCTTTCCTCTTGCAGCAAGTAGTGTAGATATCCTGGAGCTGTGGTAGTTCTGTGCTTATGATCTTTGATTTTAGAGTTATGTTCAATAGTGTGTGGTCCCGTTCAGTGAGGTTTCCAAACCATCCTGTAATGTCTTTTGAGACATTTCAGAAAGTACACTCACAGTTGTGCCTTGTTTAGGATACGGCTGGTGTTGAGAGGGGGCATCTGAGATCTGGATAGCTAAGAATTTTAAGTCTAACAATTTCAACAGATGTGAGTGACTTTTGTCTTTCTAAAAAAAAAAATAACAATGATTTCTTTTGTCTTATTGACATCAAGAGAGAGGTTGTCCTCTACTACTACTACTACTACTACTAGTCTACTACTACTACTACTTCTACTACTACTACTACTACTACTACTACTACTAGTCTACTACTACTACTACTACTTCTAATAGCCTACTACTACTACTACTACTACTACTACAAATAATAATAATAATAATAATAATAGGCTAATAATCATAATCAAGAAGAAGAAAAATAAGTGGATGAAGAAGTGGAATAATTTCTCAAGAACAATTACTGCATGAGCTTTTTAAATTAACAAAGTTATAAACTATAATATACAACCAATAAGCCTTGTAACACCTCAATTTTGTCTTTAGCAGTCCACTACAAATTAATAAAGGAAGATTGTTTTAGAGGGAAACAGAATCACTGTCATGTTTAATTTATTGCACTTTCTAACACAGTTAATAGCCTTTATTTTTTTTACTGAGCTACATCATGAGCATGATGTTCTATCCCGGAACCAACGTTGTCCTTTAGTTTGCGGCGGCAACCTTTTCCTGTAGCAACGGAAGAAAACGCCAGGAGCGTGGAAGGGCGACATTATTAGGGTTTTGTGAAAAGCAATCATGTATAGATGTTTATTCCGCGCAGTGTATACGGCTCGAAATCCTGCAGTTCATGCCTACGAGGCGTGTGTGTTGCCAGCGAAATGTGACACAGCTGCTCTGCCCGTGTTCAGGTAGGATATGTGACTGTCAGCTGGGGCTGAAGGGGACACACGAAACACACATGAAGAAGTGACACATGACTTTATTTGGATTGTTTAGTGACGTGCCTTACCGCTTCTGTTCATAGGAGAAAGTAATGGCGATAAATGTACAAAATATGCGTTCAAAATAGCCCACAAATTACTTTTCTTCGTTATTTCTGTCTACGCTGAGGGAAGGGTAACGGTTAAACCTGCACTGGGGGGCGGGACACTTTGATTGACGTCTGCTCGTGCGATTCAGGTGCTGCGCTGGTAGGTCGTTTCCATGGTAACGTGTATATAAAGTTACCAGCTTAACATGCCAGTGAATCCAAAAAAGACGAGATGGTACCATTGTAAGACACGGCGGAATATGGTGATGAAATCTGCTTGACTATAATGAAATTTCACCACTGTTTTTTGTTGTTTTATTTTTGCGGGCTCCTCTTATATTGTGTAATCAGTCGCTGACCTTGAACATTTGGCTCGTTCACCAATGGGATGGCCCGCGCTACTGTTCACCCCCTGCCTATATTTCATTTTTATTAGAGGAAGTAGTCATAAATTGAGCTCAGATTACCATTTCGTGTGCTGTTTTAAACTTACTTGGAGTTATTGTGTTTCCTGTGTGTTTTACGTTTCCAATCACAGACTTCACACCTACTACTCACAGAGCTGCCATACCCATCTAGGGATAGGTAGTAACTAGGAGGCTATATTTATTTATTTATATTAGATTTATCATCCTCAGAATTGGATTATATACATAGGAGAGTGAAACGCGTGAGCCATTTCAAAAGTTGCCTCTCCACCTTTTACATAGCATTGAAATTCAGTGCTGTTCATTTAACATACTTTTTATTTTGGCTTCATAATCATATTGTTTTGGATGAGAAATGACAGCATGACAATGAGGTTAAAAAAAAGCAGATTGTCCACTTCAGTTTGAAGGGATTTTCAGCCATACTGGTTGAACAGAGTAATTTAGAGTCAAATGGAGCTGAATTCTCATCAAGATAGAATGAAATGCAAATGCAAAAAGCTGGGAAGAGAATCTATAAAACAAAAAATTAGCTGGTGGGTTTATGGATTTCAGACATTTAGAAGTCATTGTGTCATCTCGCATTTTAAATGAGGGCTATTTAGTCAAAACAATATCAGTGTGTTACTCTCCAAATACTTATGGAGCTCTGTGTACATTCTTGACTTATATTTAGCTGTCGACAGTGTTGTGCCTATACATATTAGCTATGAAAGTTACATATATTAGCAATGAAAATAGATTTTTTTTATGTCAGTGAAAAAATTAAATAGTTTGGATTTATGGCTGGTCCACTTGAAACTGGTAGAAAGTAAAATGGCAGAGAGTTGTGTTGACTAGTCCTCTTCATTTATTCAGAAACCTGTATTATTATTAACTCTGTTTTGTTCCTTACATAGAGTTGCAGATGGAGGAGGAGTCAAAGCCCTCAGCACAAGTTCAATCAGCTTCTGTGAAAAGAACGATGGTGCTGCCCCTCCTAAGCAAGATGGGAGAACAAATGCAGAAAAAGACGGTGAGGTGGCGGAAACCGCGACTTTGGTCGAAGGGAAAGTCAATGATGACAGCAAAGTCGTCAAGATGGCCGAACAAAGGGAGGAGCCAGCAGTGTTAAAGACAGATGAAGCAAGTACCACAGAGCAGATGGATGTTATAATGGGACAGGAGGTGGAAAAGCCTCAACAAGCGAAGGCTGACGTGGTTAAGAGTGGGAAGGAGAGTCTCCTGGACCTCCTGGGAGCCATGAAGGTGGAAGTTACCAACAAGAAGAAGTTTAAAACCTTGAAGAGCACGCAAACGTATGAGCCTGCTGTCAAGCCCAAGCCAGCAGCTATGGAGAGCACCATCAGTATGTTTCAGCAGGCTACAGTGGAGGCTTCAGCCCAGAGGTGAGAGGGGCTTTGCACTAGAGGTGGGCCAAGTAACGGGAAGAAACAAGCATCCGTTAGGGACATTGCATTGAGTACGGCTGTCATCCAATCATCTTGAGAGATTACCTGTATTCTGAGAACTACGGCTGTTAAATACTGCATTCATTAGGTTACATTAGCTTGTTACACTGCCTGTTTCTTCCAATCTTCTTTCTGTTCTCAACAGTAACAATGAAGTGATGACTTTTGTCTCAACGCTCTAATGACCACTCATCTCATATAACCTTGATTGAACAGTTAGAGTGGCTGCATTGCTTACATGTCTAATCAATTAAATTGAACATGGCCTTGCTTAAAGTCGGAGACTTTATAGCCACGATAGAATCATAAAACAACTGATTTAAATATAGGCTATGTGTTAGATTTGCCATTTGAAGGCACAATGAAATGACCTTGTTAGCTGATATATCATAACTTAATGTACTGTACACAATCACAAATGAATGCCTTTTACTTACTGGAAAACAAAATAGTTTAGTGGTTACTTCATGTCGTACCAGTAGGCGTACATAAAACATCCAACCAATAATACCATCACAGATTTTCCCCTAAACTCCTTGTGACTTTAAACACAGTTGCCAAATGTATTTACTTATTCATGTAACTTCACTCAGACGATGTATGCTCATTTTATAATCTACTGTATTTGTATATTGTATACTGTATCTACTCTAACCCTGTATTAAATCTTCAGGGGTAACTTATAGTTTTTTTACACTTACAAACATTCTCAGATCATGAGTGCCACCACTGCTATGATTGATGCAAGTTCAATGCTGTTCAGTTTGTACTTTGTGTATTGTGTGAACCCACCAGCAGGCCTCTATCCATCACTCAGCACAATACTATAACCTTGGGAGGATACCTGAAGCCTTACTCACTTCTCACTTGACATGCTGACTCAGGTTTTCTTTACTGTGTTGTGTAGTGAGACTCTGGATCCTGCGCTGGTTGCTGCTGCCTCAGCTGCTGCCTCCACTCTGCCCAACCAGAGCCAGGCCGAGTCTGAGCTCCTCAGACAACTGAGGCAGCATGAAGCCGTGACTGAGGCCCAGAAGAAAGGGGATATGAACAACCTGGGGTATGTGGACTGAGCCCTTTTCCTTCCTTTTGTTATGGTAGCTGTATTTCCAGTATGGGGTAACGTTGTGTGACATGAAATCTGATGTTTATAAGAAATTCATTTGGTTTTTCAATTTTTTCCCCCATTTTTTTATTTTCAAATTGGGATTGTATTTTGCAACTAAGTGGTTTAGTTTGTTTTCTTAAAGGACAATACAAGTATATCTTGTATTGTCAGTTTGCATTATTAGGAAAATAATGACTTTCACATACACAAATACAGTCTCTGTCACTTCCAGACTTAGATCTTTGCTATTCTATTCCTTATGGCACCAAAACAAAAAACAAAAATTTGTTTTTATACAATAAAAATGTTCCCACAAAACCTTACAGTTGTGTTATTTTGTTTATGCCTGAATTTTGCTTTAAGCCATGAATGTGAGTTTTTCTTCATTTCCTGCATAATGGAAAATTAAAGGCCTTATTCACATATAATAAACAATAATTAAACAATATGTTCTCAGGGTAATTATCGCTGACATGAAAGTGGGAAAGAGGCCCAACAGGCAGAATGCTCGGCCAGCCAATCAGATCCGGTTTGATGACGACGGGCGGGGATACACACACGACAGGGGCATCACAGCTGAGCTGGACGGCGTTCGGAGAAGGTAAATGTTTTCTTTTGTAATACGCAGGGTATCTTTTATTAGGTTATTTCCTAATAATGGGTTTAATGGTGAAGTGAAACTGACTTTTGATGCTTTATTTGTTAGGAGGAACTTGTTCTCAGGGAAAAGACTAAGCATCTTTGCCCCCACTACTGATCAGGACGGAGCAGAGTCAACAGTTGGTAAGAAATAAAAATAGTTACTGTTGATTTGTTCTGGATTAAGTATACTTTACTGACTTTGTTTGCTTGTAATTGTTCTTTTTATGCATATTTAGAAACATTCCATTACCTACCTGGATCATTCTTGGTGCCTAGATATGTTGCTAGAGTGTGAGGTCTCAACTCATATTGCTCAGCAGAAGATCCTTGTTCTGTCTTGTTGATTTCCTTCTTCTCACCAGATTTTTTCTACTATTGTGTTCAAACATCTAGTGGAGGTTTCTATTGAAATTGCACCAATTCCACCTCAATTCTGTTCTTATTTTGTCAAATACATTTTAAGTCCTGCAGAAGCTAGTCACTCCACATTCAGTGCTGTAACACTACAGAGAATAAAGCTTCATTGATGTTTGCTGTCAATCGCTGGCCTCTTCTCAAAAATGCTGACATGATATTACCAGTCAGTTCAGAATAAGAATTATGGTTTTAACTTCATTCTTATTCTCCCATGAAACTGTTTTTTCAGCACGGCCGACCATATGGGACATGGACTTCGCTAATCAGTTGGTCCTGTCAACCAACCAGATGCCCCGCAACAGGCTTGAGGAAATGGTTCAGTGGACCAAAGAGGGAAAACTGTGGCAGTATCCAGTCAACAACGAAGCTGGTGAGTGCTGAATGCTTTATGCTAGCTGAATTCACAGAGAAGGAAAAAGAAAGTCTAACTTTGTCTCAGGGATATTTACAGTGTTTTCTCGGTCTTCATAGGCCTGGAGGAGGAAGCCAGTGTCCTGTTCCATGAGCATGTCTTCCTGGAGAAGCACTTGGAGCAGGGCTTCCCCCGGCAGGGACCTGTGCGCCACTTCATGGAGCTGGTGGTGGCCGGCCTATCCCGAAACCCTTATCTGACCGTCCGACAGAAGGAGGAGCACATTTCCTGGTTCAGGGACTACTTCCCCCAGAAGGAGGAGGTCCTCAAGGAGGCTGATGTTTACCTCAACTGACCTGGGACAATTAAATATGTTTTCAAGAGGTGTTGGTTATGGACACACAGGAACAAGGCTCTGTTTCCTAAAGGCATCTGGGCACCAAGATCACTTTTGCCCACTGATGTACAGTTTAACATGAAGAGGAGGATTATTAGAAACCTTGAGGACACTTGTCAGAGAGGGTTGTTCCAAAGTCTGGACCTCAGTGTCAAAGATTGTACAATATTTACCATTTCTGAAATGTTGACCAGTCTATACAACCACTGTCTATTGCTACACTGTTGGCATGATGCTGGATGGAGAAACTGTGCAGAGAGTATACTTGAAAGAATAGCAACAGTACTGTCACATTTTTTGTTCATTCCAGCGTATGCCAGTTACTTTCTAGTGACCTTCAATAGTTTGTTACATCCATTGCCTTGGCAGAAATTACAAATGGAAATTGACATGCCTCATGGCTCCCAATGCCTCCAAAATGCATCTAAAACACACTGCAGAGATGTGACTTTTAATTTGTACTGTATAAGATAACTAGTATTAATACAACCATGTTGCCACTTATTTATACAGTTCCCCTCTTGGAATTTCTGTCTGCAAAATCATTATGTGGAAAAAACTGTTTGAAAATCTGTTCCAAAAATAATGATATGAGGTTCGCTTTGCCATTTATGTCAAGGTAACGCAAGGAGCCAATCCAACATCAGCCATAACCGCTTGTAACTCATTTATTATTTAACATAATAAAGTTTTACAGCATAAGTTTTGTCATGATTAAATTACAGTGTACACTCAATCTTGTCACCCTTAATGGTATTTTAGATGGATTTTTGATGCTCTTTTGAAGTGTATTGCAGTCAGTGGGAGCCATGAGGTCAGAACAGTCCCATACTAAAACCCTGACACATACAACCAACTGAAAACAGTGACGACCAGGTGTTTATGAAAGCCATATAATATGGAAACGACTGATGTAAAAAAATAAATTGTTGTGTTCTATTATTCTGTTTAAATTGCTTTCTTAAGGGTACAGAAGTGTTTTTGTTTTCTTACAATGTTATGAAGTTGCCTGTTGCTGGCCTTTTATTTTTTGTCATAGTGTCAATCAAAGATATCGGTTTCATGTTTTGGTGCAACTAAATTGTATGAAAAACAGGATAGTGAAATGTTTTGTTGAATGGATCGGTAGGGCCTGTACGCTCAGTGAGGTTAAGTGGATGAAAACATTTCTTGTATTCTTTTTGTGTCAAAGGTCTTATAAACAGTGTGAGGGCTGCACTGTGATCATGATGGATGGTGTTTTTCCATAAGCCAGCAGTGAAATCAGCATGTCCAGGACCCCGATGGTGATTTACAGTAGAAGTATAATTAGACTCATATCATATTATTTGTTCAGGCTGAACCTCACACCTCTGCCAGGGAGAGTGGTTTTGAGGCTAAAAAAAAACAATGAACTGCACAGATTTCTTCTGATTACATCCTTGTGGTCTAAAAACACACTTAGCAATCTATTGTCTAAGAAAATGTGGAAAATGAGAGCCTGAGAAGTCAGTGGAAAGTACCTCATTTCCGGAGGGCATTCTTCAACCCTGAACATATTTTTTGTTCACTTTTCCTTAAACATGTTCATGATCGGCTTGATAAGATGTTGGCAGAATGAAGCAATCTTAATTTGTATATACATGCGTGGAGTATATACAATATAAGTAAGTGTGTGTGTGTGTGTGTGTGTGTGTGTGTGTGTGTGTGGAGAGAGAGAGAAACCTGGGTTTTAGGTCGACGTTGCTTAGACGCAAACGCCCACTAGATGGCAGTATTGACAACCGTGTTCCCATGTAGCCTACTGTTACTTCACTACTCAATCTTCGAAAACAAGGGTCTCTAACAATAATTACAATAATTTTACAATTAATGGACCTAAATACCGTAGATATTTCCCGTTCATTAAGAAAAAGAATGATGCTGTTCCTAACTGTAATGCTGCCACATCTGTAGTGCTGGACTGGTTGTATTGACTAATGCATGACAGATCTCTGGATATAGTGATAGACCAACCTGTAATTAATTTAACTAGGCTAATTACTTGCTGTAGATCGAATATCAGAATCATAATTATGACTGATGCGGTTTTTATTTGCCAAAAACAAACCAACCTGTGGCTGGACCGTTTTCGTACAGGACCATTTCGTAGGAAATACAGTATAAAAATAAACTTGAATACATGTTTACAGTGACTATTACGCATGTGTAAATTAATTATTTTCAGATAGAACATAAATATTCTTAAAAGCATGTATTTTATTATTGCTGACTGCAAGTCGTCTCTCAAAATCTCCAGTGGGAGTCTACCGGGTTCCTAGGCTGTTGTGCTGCCTTCAGGTGCTGTCGAATGTCGGAAATACCAAGTGATAACACATGAACGACACAACCAAGTGGAAAACCCGACGTGGAAAGTGAGTATTTTCTATTCTGTGTAAATAATTTGTATTGTTGTATGTTGGTAATTTATCTCTTTGTTTAACTTTTGGTTAGCACACATTTTGTTTTTAAATTAATAAATGAAGATATCAATTGCATATCCTCTGTCTACCACTTCAGCATCTTGATTTCTAAACCGAAACAACGGCTATCAAAATACTGCTTTCGTCACCGGGTCCATTTTGTTGTTATTTCCGACCAAAAAAGCACTTGAATGTGCGTCAAGTCCTATTTATTATTTTAGCACCCGGAAGACGGAGCCTACGAGGAGCACTTGAATGCAGCATTAGGCACCACACAACTGTTATTACTGACAGAGCGCCAGACTTGAGCGTGAAACCGGTCTGGACAGAGTGGAGTGAACTTTTCAGTGCAGACAGACACCTTGGATGAAGCAGCTCAGTGTCTTTCTTTTCAAACCGCTTGGCTTTTATCTAGCCTACTGAGTTCGTGGGGTAACATTTTCTACATTTTGAGGTTTTTTTTTAATCTGCGAGATTTAATTTTTTGAGCGTCTATGTGACTGCGCGTGCCAGTTGTATTCTGACATGGCTGAGATACCGCCACCACAGAGACAGCTAGTCGAAATAGACCCGGACTTCGAGCCTCTCCCCCGACCCCGGTCCTGCACGTGGCCCCTGCCCCGGCCGGAGGTCATCGATCCCGCCAGCTCCAACACATCCTCCCCGGCGCCGTCGGTCCAGCAGGAACCGGGGGGAAACGCCGAGTTCGTCAGTAGCCTCGGTTTGTTGGAGGAGACCGAGGACTATGCAGGGTACACCGAGCAGAAGCCGCCTGTGCTGTGCAGTGACTTCCAGTGTCCGGAGGAGAGCTGCGTGCATCTGCCGGTACCGCCGCACCGTCCGCAGCAGCAGCAGCAGCAGCTGCAGCACCCCGGGCCCCAGCTGCCGCACCAGCACCAGCAACAGGTGCCTCCTCCCGGTGTCGGCCCCCTGGGTGCCGCCGCCCAGAGGAAGAGCAGCTCGTCCCGTCGTAACGCCTGGGGGAATATGTCGTACGCCGACCTGATCACCAAGGCGATAGGCAGCTCACCTGAGAAGCGGCTCACCTTGTCTCAGATTTACGACTGGATGGTCAAGAGCGTGCCTTACTTCAAGGATAAAGGGGACAGCAACAGCTCCGCGGGCTGGAAGGTGAGCGTGCTGGCGTGCACGTTAGGTCTATTGTGTGTGTGTGTGTGTGTGTGTGTGTGTGTGTGTGTGTGTGTGTGTGTGCGTGTGTGTGCAAGCATCCATACATCTAGGGTTATCTAGAGGCAAATGCTGCCTTATAGAGCAGGGTACTTGGGTAGACAGGGGTATAAGTGACATTTTAGAAAATTACTAATATACATTGGAAAGCTCTTGAACTCTATCAGATGGTCTAAAAACATGTGTAACTAACAAAACCAAAAGACTGACAGAGTGACAACCCTAGATTAAACTTTGAGCAAACAGGGCCTCACTTTTCTCTTAATCTCTGTAAAAGTATGAATGGTTCCTATGTTATTGTTTTGAATGAAAAAAAGATGCAGTCATTCAAATCTTGTTTTTGCTCTGCTGTAACATTAGGAACAAGTCACTTGCATCTCCATCACTCCACACCCTCCAATTGTAAAACTGGTTCCATCTCTGCTGCAACACTGTTGTATTTGAGGAGAGAGCAGTTCAGTGTTTGGCTTTAATCTTAGTGTCAAATGGATTAGGTAAATGTGGTCTGGGAAAGTGAAGGAGTAATACTCTCCCCTCCCTCAACAAATACCCTCAAAGTGCCCTTGAGCAAGGCAGCTGAGTGATGCTCAAAAAGAGCATGTGTGCTCAGAGTGCAGTAAGGTTAGAAAACAATAAAACATGCAAAAAATTATTTCCACACACAAATAACCGTATTAACTGTCTACTAACTACCGATATCAAACATAGGGGTTATTTATACATTTTGAGCACTTTTGACTCAAATGTCAGCCTAATGGCCCTCACATTATGAGAAAAACCAATAGCACTGAGGGTCAAAGCTAACAAAAGTAAGAGCTTGAAGTCTTCTTCTCATTGCCAACATAGAAAAAGCACTGACTTTCACTTACAGGTTACAGCTTTAGTGCATGGTGTTTCCAGACGGAATCTATCCCTATTCTCTTCCTAATGCAACATTAACAGTTTGCAGAGTCACAATTCTTGCTTGAGAGGCATGTAAGCAATGCATCTTCAAACCCGCTGTCTAGGCATTATGCCCAATTTGATTGGTACAACCCAATTATTGGTTGCATGAGCAAGAATGTTTTGGGGTCTTTTTGCTGGGAGATTTGTTGACCTCTCACTCTGTGCTGCCTGATAATTTGTGCATTATTGTACAGAGCAACAGAAAGAGGTATGGATAGACAAGGAGGGCTATACAAAGCAACCTGTCACCAATACCAAAATAGAAGTATCTACACTTTACTCCAGTCAAGGATCCACAGATGCTACTTTTTCCATTCCAATACTGATTTCAGTTTTGGGGGCGGTGATCATCCAACAAAATGATTGAAATGTACATTAGTCTCCATCAGTGACATTACATCTAACATCTTTCTCTGCGTGAAAAGGGCAGAAAAGTCGTTATGTGTTGCGGGAAGGTGGCGCGTTCAACAGTTATCTTTTAAATGAGCGGCTGAACCTTGTGACCCCCGGTCACCTTTGAAGTCTTGGAGTGATTTCCTCTGCCCGTAGTAGCGTGTGCCTCTCTGCTGTGTTGCTGAGGAAACCAACAGCTCTAAAGCAGCAGAGTACCAGCTAGGTTCATCTGACTGTAAACATCCTATAGATGTGCCTGAGACTGTCGCTGTCTCCGATCCGGAAGTAGAAAAAAACAACAGAAAAGAGTGGGGTCAGTTGTTAGTCAACAGGTTTGGCACGGAGGTTACTGGAACCTAAATATGCTGTTTGACTTTCAGTCCTGTCCCAGGCAATCTTCAGCTCTACTACATGCCTGTCAGCTAGCAGGCTGAGAGCAGGGCTTGGCTGAGAGATGGCTGTGGTTTGGTAGAGAGGAAACAATAAAATTATGCTACACGTGTGGGAACAGACCAACAGAGATTTCAGATTAAAACGCCTTCCTTCTAGAAGAATTCTCCTTCTAACTGGCAAAAGACATTCCTCAACTTGTTGCTTGTGCTTGTTGGATAAGTGTATTTTTGATCTTATAACCAATTCCTGAGTTATTCCCATTTCCAAACATTAGTCTTGGGAACAGCCTATTCAGTATTACACAAAATATACTGACTCATGGTCTGCCCAGGCTTTTTTTTTTTGCAGTCATGGAAAACCTGGTACTGTTATGAAATTTGAAAGTCGTGTTTTCCAGGCCTGGGAATGTAATGGAAATGTGTCCCTAAGCTTTGAATATGCTCAGTTTCATTGACTGAAGTTGTAAACACGCTTCATACTTAATTAGGAATTAAATTAGAAGTTTCCATTCTGACATGATCCAAAAGCATTAAGGCAAACGTCTAGTTAATCTGGGTCTCAATACTCTATAGCTGTATGCATTCAAGGTGAAGTAAGCAGCTAAGGTAATTACACAGCAATGACAGATAGAAATGAAAGGAAGACACAAGGAGACAGACGGAGTCAAAGATGGACCAATATAGTGACAAATTAAAACAAATTAAACTTTTGTATTTCAGTGCCTTGCAGCTTTGCCGCCCTCCCTGTAACCCTTCCATTCCCGTGAGATTTCATTTCGAAGCTATGCCAGGAAATGCCTTTGTGACCCTCAATCAAATTTGGCCTCCATTGTTAAACACCCCCATGTAAAAATCTTGATCATAGCCTGCATTATGAATTACGGCTCTACCAAACCTCCCTTTCCTCCTTTTCTTAGTCTGTCTGCAGTCCTTCAACCCAGCCTTCCTATTTTTTCTTAAATATACTGTAGGTGCACTGGGTGGTGGGAATGCCTACATATTTTTTTTTTGCTAGGAAAGCAGCACCGAGTGAAATGTTCTGAGTTCCCTTGACAATAACAGGAGGCGACACAAACAGCTCAATCAGTGTTGGGGAGTGTGGGTAGGAGGGGGAGGGGGGTGGGAGAGGGGGATGCTGGGAACAACGTCTAACATCCTCCATTCCTAAGCTGTGCGCTCATATCTTTGTGTCCCTGTCTTCTAGAGTTTCCTCAGCGGATGCCACAGCTTGGAGAAAGGGATTGTTGCTCTTTATCCTATCAGTTCCTTTTCTGCTCTCTCTCAGGCCTTTTGCTGAAGGTGTTTGTGTTTGTCCAAGAGGAATTTGGAGGAGGTGGGGGTTTGGAGTATTGCAGGCTTTTTACGTTTCAGGCCTATTACACTGAGCACCGAGATCTGCAAATCACTAGAATTGTGCCTAACTACGTAGTCCCTGCAGCTCTTTGATATATCAAAATAACCCAAAGAATATCAGCACAAATGACAACAAAAACTCATTGAAATTCTCTTTTCACTTTCCCTCCTCCACAGAGAGGTCAAAGGTCAGGGTCAGCTACGGAGCAGCGACTCTGGAGCTGGTAGGGGTTCAGTGTCTTGCTCAAGGACACTTCAGCAAGGCAGATACAGTACTTGCCAACATGGGTGCTTGAACTCGTGTGTCCTGGTTGGTGGGTGGCCTCCCTACTCATTCCGTCACCCTGCCGCCCTTAATATTGAGTTCAAGTACATAATGTCTGAAATATCAGTCCCCTTTTCTATCATTTTGAATAAGTATATTACTCACAAACCTAACTCAGATGTTGGAGGGAAAAGGGGATGATGTAGGCAGTCGCTCAACCCTGCACCACACTGTAGTCCCCCCTAACCACCACAGTATAGCTTTAGGTAAGGCTGGGGTGTTTTGTGGGTTGGTGGGCTGGACCGCATGCTATGAAACTGCACTATCATGGGCTTGAATCCAGCTGATGACCTTTGTTGCCTGTTCTGTCTACTGTGATATCCAATAAAGCAGCAAATACCTTAGAAATATTCTTCAAAACAATAGCTTCAACCTGTATATCATGAACATAAAATCACCACATCACCACGTCAAACTCAACATTGCTGAACAAGCCCGGGGCCGGTGATCCGGATTCCCAAATATCATTTGCGGCATTCCTGCTGGGCCTTGGAACCGCTGGCTAATAGTTATTTTTACACTTTCCTGTTAAAAAAACACGGCAAGTCCCCCACAATGAACTATGATGCATTTCCTGCCGCCTGGATGGAAAACAGTGCCATGTGTTAACATCCCCGCCCTGAAAAACACAGGGGTCAGGGCTGGAAAAAGAGGAGGAACCAGCAGGAGGAGACACACAGGCCAGTGCAGGACGGCTTCTGTACGTCTGTTTCTACGTTCAGTCATTTTATTCTTTTGCAGCATTCCCAGCACATGGGACAAGAAATCATCAGTCTTTTCGCTGTAGTGTGTTATGAGTCATATCCTGGCCTACGTGTTGATTTTGGAGTCCACGTGCATGAGCGCACCTCGCTGTAATGACTGGTAGCGAAAAGGCGGAGACCCCACGGTGGGTGGAGGGCGTTTCGTTTGAACCTCTGTGACAATACAACTCCACCTAGAGTGCTGAAGGTGGGTGGAGGGGTGGACGGGGGCGAAGCTGCTGCTGCTGCTGCTGCTGCGAGCGTTTCCTGTCTTCCTCACGTCGTGGTTTTTTATTTCCTTCTAGAGAGTGTGCAGCAGCTCGGTGCTCACGATGCTTTCCCCAGCAGAGAAAGCCCTCGCCTACTGGGGGGGAAAGGTTCCCCTGGGGTGTCGGTGGGACCATGAGCTGGAGCGTACAGCACGCAGCTTACAGGAACACAGTGTTTTTCTCAGCGAACTGTGACGTTAAATAATGGAACATGTGTAACACAGGAAGTAGCACCCCTGCGTTTAACTGGCACCCTGGTTCTGGGCAAAAACATGAATATTTATGCAGAAAATTAGCATGAATTGTAGGCCTAAAGTGTGAGAATGGAATGAGTGCATGTTATTTGATAGTTTCTTGAACTTTATCTTAGTTATGAAGTGCATAAAAGCCAGTGGCAGGTGTGTTCAGTTGTTTTCTGCTGTGAGAGAGATATAAGGTGGTGTGGTAATTTCTGCCGCAGTGCTTTATAGATGAATAGACAGTAGCGAGAGATCAGAGACACTTACAGGTGATGTGTGCACTTGCTCTCAGTAGTGAAGTAGTTTATCTTGGCTCTTAGTATGTCAGCCAGCATAGGTGTCATGAGGGCCCTATTAAAGTGACTTCAACTGCCCCCATAAATCATTCAGCTCTTGGAGTCACCTATTGGTTACAGGACGGGATTTAGGATTTTACTCACCTGATGCTACAAGTCAGTAGCCTGCAGCAGAGAGGGAGTGATCAAGTCCTGACACAAAAATCTACATTTTGTAACATGCAGAATGTGTATTTAAAAGGCATATCACATTGTTCGCCTAATATGTTTACAGTTAACTGGTTTACTAGCAATAGCTGTGTGTGTGATGAGCTAATGATGTTGAACACAATATGAATATAACACAAAACCCCTTCCTGATTATGTTGAGCTAGGCAATTATCACATGGAAAAAAGACTTCAGTGAATTACATAGGTGTGCCATGTGATACGCACGTTGAACACACTATGACTTGGTAGTAACTAGCTTGGATGGGCATGCATACCTTCATGTACATGTCTGTTTAGTCAGGTGAGACACACTGACAGGCTCAGGATGCTCACTGGGAATGCTCAGTTGAACAAAACCTCTGAGATCAAGTGACAGTTGAGAGAGTGCATGCCAGTGGAACTGCAAAATTTGCAAAATGCAAATTGTCCTTTAGCACTGGAGTGCAGCTTATTAGAAAACATCATTAACACTTTATTTGAAGGGGGTGAATAAGGCTGACATAACACTGTCATAACTATGTCATGACAACTGACATGAACATGAATTAGACTTTATGAATGTTTACGACTGTTGTCATTAAGTGTCATTCGGTTGATAATGTCACTTTCAATGCAAAGTTGACACTGTTCTAGATGTCTCTGCATTGAAAGTGACATTATCAACCGAATTACACTTAATGACAACAGTCGTAAACATTCATAACGTTTAATTCATGTTCATGTCAGTTGTCATGACATAGTTATGACAGTGTTATGTCAGCCTTATTCACCCCCCTTCAAATAAAGTGTTACCAACTTGGGCAGTGCTCATGTAAGTCATTGTTTGTAGATGGCAGTGCCACCAATTTATGTTTGTGGTCTTGTTATGGCACCAATATTACCTACATTGATTTTGACCCAACTTCCCTTTCTCATGTGTGCTACAACTGTGGCTCAAATATTATTGACCAATAACCATCCATTTTTACTTAGCGTTGATAAGCTAAGTGCAAGTATTGTGTTGATCGATGTGTGGTGGGCAGGTATATACTACTAGAAGAGGAACTTGCTGGTACAGATTATCCACAATATTTGTTGTAGACCATCCGGTAAACATGCTATAGTAAGTAATATTGTGCTAGATACAGTGGATAGAAAAAGTATTCATCCCTCCTGAATTTTTGCAAATTTTCTTGTGCTGCAAAAGCATTTCAGAATGCATTTTTCTGACATCTATTCAAACAAATCTATTCAATCAAAGTGAAAAGGAAATTCTGGGGCAAAATTTTAAGACACATTTTCCTTGAAGAGGTTTTAAATAGTTTGTTTCTGAACTGAGTTTTGGTATACAGGCCTGAAAAGAGAAGGCAGCTCCTAAAAGAAGCCAGAGAAAAGGCTGAATGACTACCAACCATTTGTTTTGGGATCACAAGGTTAAAAAGAGAGGCTTGAACTTAAGAGGCCCACTGAAAACCTCAAGCAACCCAATGCAGAAAGGGAGGCTTGGGGTAGGGGCTTTCAAAGAGGAGCGAGTAGGGCTTGAGGGAAGGAGGGGGGGGGGGGGGGGGGCAGTCAGCTGACTGGCGGGCTGTGGGCTGAGGCCTGAGTACAGTCTGCTGTCTACATATGTGTGAGTCTATGGAATGTGTGGCATGTGGGTTTCTGCATTGTCCTCCAGCCCGCACAGGATAATAATCCCCCTATATATTATGTTCACACAAAGAACCTGGCCTCAAAGCCATTATGCAAAGCATAAAGGCCATGGCTGCTGAGGGAGGCTTGAGGCAAAGAAATACGGTGTGAAGAAAGGGAAACAGAATCAAAACTAATTGAGATTAGGGACCAATCCTGTAAAAACTACTTGGCCTTTTTACCTTGTGAGTTCTGCAAGGAATGTGTGTCATTCTCAAGATTAGGCTCAGAAAGATTATAGATCATGATTCCACTCACTGTGTAGCCTTTGTTGTAGACTTTTGAAGTCGGATATATGTATATAGATATGTTTATAGATATGTTTTGTTTTTATTCAGGTTTTTTTTATCAAACAGCATATATCACATGAGGGCACACTGGGGGATTTGTTTTGAATATTGCACCTAACTGGCTAATGCTCATCTGAAGCTCAACTCTCAACACTAAGGCTTTGGCTCTCCATTCCTTTTCATGATACCATTTTGAAGCCATTGCAGAAGTAGGCCACTCAGCGTTCATTAAGGAGGCTGCGTTATGCCTGGAACCATTAAGAGGTGAGATACCCTCCATGTTGAGCTGCAGTGCTCTTCACCTGCAGCCACGGTTGCCCTTTTTCTTCTTTTCAGTCCTGCAACAGAAACCAAGGTCTCATGCTCAGGTTGAGCTCTGCTTGCTCTTCCTGGGTCAGAGGATAAAGGGGGGAGGGTTGTACAGGAAGAGAGCATCAGGAAGTGGTTAGTCCTTTTACTGTAATCTCTGCAAGCGGTGTGCTCTCTGAATTTATTCTCCTATTTAGACAAGACAAGGCAACTACTTTATCATCATCTTTGTGATCAAATATCAACTATCTATCTTTTATTCTTGTCCCCAGTGGATATTAGGGTTTCTAATGTGTGTAGCAAAGATGAACATATAAGATACAGAACCAATGTGTGTGGCCAAGGTGACAGAACTAGGTCACACAATGTCAACTCGTATGTCACCAGCTTCTAATCAAACAAACTAACTGCTAACAAACCATACATTAATTATTTATATAATTCTATACAACGAATGTCCATAAGTACCATTTAAAAATGTATAGTGATTAGCCTAGTGAATGATTTGTCAACCTTTAATTAGAAGCTGGTGACATAGGAGTTGACATTGCATGATCATCTGTGTCCATACTTTAATTCCCTGTCCTGCATTTTACTTAAAAGGCATAGGAAGCAAGTCTAACTGTGCATTCACACTGTGAGCAACACGATCAACAAGTTACCAGAAGTCCATCTATTTCCCATAGAGCTGAGCGACCAGGGGACCGTGGCCACGGCTGAACTTTTCGCAGTCATCGGCCATCAACAGCCACTTCTGTGCTTCCTTGTTTCCTTACTGATGTAATTTCATGTCGTGAACAATCGCTCCACTTGTCAGCTGCAAAATGGACGAGAATTTGATTACAGACATTTCCAAGTTCCGACAACTTCTGTTTCTAAAACATCTTCACGAGACAGGATACCACTTGAATGAAATTGAGATTTATTGATAAATCAGGGAGAAGCGGGGAGGGCTGGGCGTGAGACTCTGAAGGAGTTTGGCCTGGAGTTGTGATGTGATGATGGTTGTGTTGTCCTATACTGGAGGAGCGTCTCCTGGGCAACTGACCCCCGCCAGAGCTCTTGGCAGACCTGGACATAGTATCCCTATATCTAGACAATAGGAAAGATGGAGGAGGGTTGCAGTTGGGGGCATGTTGGTTTGTTGGAGGTTTTATTCTGTTGGACAGGTGATCAGAGGGATGGGGATCAGGTGAGTGAGCAGTTACTGTGGGCAGCTGTGGCTGGTTTCAATGAGTGGCTGAGGATTGGAGTGCATTCCAGTGCTGTCCTCATCCCGAATTTCAGCTAAACAATTAACTCCGTTCAAAAACGATGCTTTGAGAACGGTTGCGTCCATCGCTGGTCGGCTCGATGGTTGATGGTAGGCTCTGATCAGAAGGCAAATATTAGCCAAACTTGACTACAGAGCTATGACCTAAATAATCTGTTGTCATTCTTTGAAAACAAAAGCAAGAGAACACAAAATCATTGTGAAAATATGTTGAATACATAAGAATATATATCGCACTGTCCTTCACCATTTTTAAACCACTGTGTCTTAAAGTCTTAAAGTCTTAAAATCTGACTAAATATCAGCCCTCAAGCACTGAAATATAACAAAGCTAGTGATTTGAGTAGCAGTTTGCCTCCAGCAGTCGGTCTCTTGGGGGTTCCTCTGTCTGTGGTTGAGCCTTGTGCTGCATGTTAACACATGGACCATTGAAAGTGAGGCAACTCTCACTCTGACTGCACCTGTCCCTGCAACTGGGCCTTGTTTGTTTACTTATCCTGTGACCGTTACTGCAAGCCTCATGCTTCACTAAACTAGGAACAGCAGCTGTGTCAATTAGATTGTTTTGATGTCCAGTAGGAGGAGTCTGATGTTGGAGCTATTCTCAAGAGAATACAGACTAGTTGAATTAAACCCCCGACTCAACTGTAACATCACTGCTGGGCCCTCCTTTCTTGCCAGCAGTTTGTGTAGATATTGCTGCTCATTAGTGATGGGACGATATATCAAAATTCAATATATCGCAATACAAAAATGTGACCATACATATCGTGGGGCAGAAAAATGAATCGTGATATTTTATTTCGCTGTAGTAATCACAAATGAGACGGCTTACCCATCACAGTTTCATAAGATCTACATCCAAATTAGATTATTTGCACTTTGTAATGACATTTTTACATTTTTGCTTGCATTCTAGCAAGCCAATGCCATTGCTAGAAAGATTTGTAGCTCAGAAATGAACATAATTCTGCACAATACTTTGTCATTGAACTTTTATTTATTACATCGCATCGTGGTTGTATCAAATCGTGAACCCCATATCGCGTATTCAATCATATCGTGAGATTAGCATATTGTCCCATCCCTACTGCTCATAGATGATATCGAGAACATTGGGTGCTATTGAAAAGGGTTGTAAGATGGATGGTGTATGATTGTGTATTGAAAATCCATAACCTAAAGCAGGTTAGAGCAGTGGCCCACTTGGTTGTGTGTGAGCCGGGGAGCAGGTGGGCTCACAGCAACAGACTACAGAAATGGATGACTGGCTTCTGCTGCGTTGCATTCACAACATGCTGCCCCACATGTGGCATTTCTGAGGGCACACTGGAAATAGACTGTGTCAGAGGAGAATAGACCTTTCCCATGTTGAATGTCCTTGCACCAGCTGACTTAGCACCAGTGTGACAGTAAAACTGAGGTAGTCCTCAGTAGAGCAGAGGTTTGTGTCAGATCCAGCATCAAGGACAGCTGTTCTTTCAAGAGCTTTATTGGTTTAAATTATTTACTCATAACCAGAGAAGAAAGTATATTTTCTAGAGGATAATCTAAATAATAAAATAAAAAATAATATAAAGAAAAGATAATCTGTCAGTAAGACGCCATTTATTAAAAAAGGAAGAATGCAGATGTCCAACAAATCTTTGATTGTAGTTGATAATAATTAAAGTAATAATAATTAAGTGATGTTCTTCCGCCAAGCGATATAGTTCTTGAACAGTAGCTAAACGCAGTGGAGCAAGACGAAGCAACACACAAGTACAGGTATGAGTATTTTCAGTTTTTTTCAGCTGCCGCATTAAAGTAAGGAAGATTCTTACTGTCCCATAGCACAAAATGACTACTCAATACTAATGGCTCAATGATTACTTCATCAGGTGCGGAGATTTCTGGTTTTCAAAACTCACTTTCCAGCCCTGACTCTGTTTTGGAACAAACCCCTGTCCCCCACTGGCATTTCAAGACACTCCCAACCCCCCACCACACCCAACATCTCTTCACACACACACACACACACACACACATACACACACACATTTTCAACTCTGAAAATGTAACGGCATCGCAAGACATTTTGTTCTCAAGCCAAAAATGCAAATGACAAAGCAGTGTTATATTGCAGTATTTTGCATCATGATATATTACCTCTTAACTAGATGTTTCCGTTGAATCTCTGCTCTAATGAGCTAGCTTACTCGCCTCTATTGTGAAAATGTGACTTTTTTATTTATGTCAATTACAGGCCACCATAAACTGTGCCAGAGAACTGACGACGTTGTTGCAATTCCTCGGTCTTCGATAGTGGTCAGTAAATGTCATAGATTACTTAAAGCCCCCTTAATATTTAAATCAACTGTTATGCAGCCACTGGTACACATTTATCGGGTACTTTACAACCGCTTCAAAGGCAGCTCAGCCAATCAGAACCGAGGACCGTAACTATCCGTTTTATAAAATAGTTTAGCCACAGTGAAACGCAGGCCGTCTCGGGTTGGCATTTCAGAGTAATTGTGTGTGAGTGGGGCACCTCCTGAATTAGTGAGGCAGGGGATGTCTTTTGTTCTCTTTGGGCCGAGGTGAGGTCTGTCTCAGACAAGGATTATCCCAGACCGACTAGGAGAATGCCTCCTCCCATGGCCCAGTCATGCGATCCATGATCTTTTGTGGGCACTAATCACAGCCCATAGACATTTGCATATCACCAGCAAACTCAGCCATGTGTGCGCGAGACATGTAGTTTGGTCAGTAGTATTTTTCCCCCCGCTAAGATTTAAGTTGTTTTGAAGATAAGAACGCCACACATCTCAGATCTCAGGTCCTCCGCTAATGACTCATTTCCTGTTTCGTGTTCAGTTACAGATTGAGAGCATGTGAAAACTGAAAGACAGAGGAGATGGAGGTTCTGATAAATGAACAGATTAAGAATAGCATTTGGCCATGCTGTGACTGCTTAGTCTACCTCAGGCTTGTGAGTGTGTGCTGGATGTGCTCTGGCTCAGGAAAGCTTTTCTTAATGGAATCAGTGGAGGACAAGGGAGGAGTCTGGCTCAGGAGAGGGTGTTCTGTTTTGGTGAGTCAGACGGCAGACAGTCCGAGCCAGCGCGTCACATCTGATGCTTCCCCTCCTCTCCCTACTCCTGCTCCAGCCTGTTTGCATGTTTCTGTCAGCGCCGGCTGAGGAGCTCGTGTTCAGCACACAGTGAACTCATTGACCCCGGCTCTCACGGCAAAAACATTCTCATCTCACTCTGCCACCCTCCCCATCCTTGCTTCGAACTCTGTAACCTCTCCTCTCTTTCTTTCTCTCAGAAAATGTCTCATTTATGTTCACCCCCTGCCTCGGCTCCTGTGATCAGGCTTCACAAGGCCAATGTTGATGCGCACTATTACTTGGTTCAGTGCCCTCGTATAGGAACAGTCATCCAAATAATACTCACAGCAGTTTAAGTTTGTTATAGGTGGCAATTTCGTATTTGTTTGGTGCATTATCATACTGCACACTAAGAAGTCCTAAGAAGGATTGCATTTAAAATTGACCAACCTTTATTTTCCATTTCTAAATACCTCTCATTGGAAGTGTCCAGCTGGCTCAAATCAATGAATCAAATTTATTTTTTAAGGTGCTAAATAAAGGGATAATACAAGAAAATTCTCCTCTTAGAAAATCATAAGTAGAGTATTATTATTACCCTTGAAATGAAGGTAATAAATGTAAATAAAATGTAAATTAAATGTAATGAATTCGTTTTTTGAATAAGTAGCCCTACACAGCTAATTAGTATGACACAGTATGAATCACAATCTGATGATTAATACACACAGAATGCGTTTGTGGAAAGCCTAACCCCAGTCCAAGACAGACATTTCAGACACTCGCTTAGACAATCCCTCTATTGTTGGTGAATGTGAGCGTCTTTATCTCCATGCTTTGTATATCCTTGGAGAATCCTGTGGTTGGGGACATCTGGCTTTACTAACTGCAGGGAGTTGCTTTTGCATTCACATGGGTGTTTAGGGGAAATTCCCTGGTAGTGTATTCTGTCTTGTGTTGCAGTTTGGTCTTTTTTTGTATCCAGCATCCATCACAACAGTCAGTTGAACCTTGTATGTTGGGAAGAGTGTGTCTAGGCTACACGTCTGTGTCCTGTTTGACCCGCTTTCTGCTCCTCCACCGTCTTTGTTTGTGTAGCTGAGGGATTTACCGCGGGAGGCGCCTATGTATCCCTTTTAGGGCACCTAACATAGCATTAGAGAAAATGGAATGAATGAGGCTTTGGGTTCATACATGTTAGCACAAGGACAGATGTGACCACATACACCGATGTAAAAAAAGTGAACTAGTTGGTTCAACCCAAAGAAATACTATCTGTCTCACTCAGGAGAGTGCTTTTGAATTTGCTCTCCTATAACTGTCTATGGTGTCGTAGGACTTGTGGGTTTGAGACAAGATAGAGACACGCAGAGAAGAATGTATAGTCTTTGCAGTAACAGTGATACCTGTAACATTGGTGGACAACCTGGATTATGTGGTTAAACCTAGCTCTGAGGCTCCTCTGTAGAAATGCTGTGCTTAGTCTAGAGGGAGCTCATTTTTGACAGCATGAGGGTCAACTGCAACATTAACACATAAAAGTACACACTTATCCTACGGGTGTGGTGATTCGATTATGTTTTTGACAGCTAAAGTCATCATAGGTTCATTGTAGGTACATTCTTGATGAAGAAAGAGATGTTTATGGCTCTGGAATATACATTTGTAATATACCTTGTAAAATGAAAGAAACCCTGCTTTAGGTTTACTCCTTTTGTTCTTGTTCTTGATGGTGGAAGGGTGGGAAAGTGTTGCACAGGTGAAACTAGGTGGAATTCACAGGAAACGTGTGATTAAGACCTACTGTGAGGAGGGATTACTCTCCTCTTTTTTGTCTTTAAATGCCTTTAAATCCACATGACAGGGAAGACAATGTCTCTTTGAACACTGCATAGAAAAAGGTTTGGCTTTGGTTTGTATTATTGTCTTACTCCGTTCTTGGCTTCAACCCATAACACAGAGGTGATTTACTGTAGAGGGAGACCTGGGATAACCTCAGTTTACTGTCTACCTGTTCTTACATTCCCAAAAAACAGCCTCACATTCAAAGAGGTAATGATATTTGTAAGGTCCAGTTTTGGAGGTTTTGGAGAACATAAACCGTTGCCTAGCTTGTAGCTAGTGTATACATTTTGTTCACTTTTCTGTCATGGATTCTTGCTGTCGTTGTAAACACAATCTGTGCAGTCATGTTGTTCTTCATTTAATCTATTTGTTGTAATCCTTTCTTCTATTCCCCTTCTTCAGTAACAGATACTATATGGCTGTATTGACACAAACAACACTTCGTCTCCCCCATAGCCGCCATTGTTGTTCACGATTTTGCTACTGCAAGCAACTGTTGCTTGTGTCACTAACAGAAGCAACTATGAAAATCAGCCTCCAAAGTTGATCAAAAGGGTTTTCTTCAGGCCCTTCCAACTCCGAGCCTCCTATTGGATTGGACAGCATGGCCAGACATGTCTCACGCTGTGATTGACTTCTGGCTCGCCAGGCTACCAAATATTTATTTTGTGTAAATTATACCGCATATGACGTCCGCTCCTCACTCCCTCTTGCCAAAGTGGCCTGTGTCACTGCCTAGAGAGTGTAAGGATGGAGTGGAAAAAGCTTGGTAGACCAAATATTGTTAGTAGAGGATATGGATGTATGCTTCCTGTTCATCTGCTTACTTTGATATCACTCTCAACTCCTTCTCCTCCATGCATGAAAAACAACAAACTTTCCCCCTCAAGGCCAATACATCTTGTTACTTACTTACTTACTTACCGTTGAACAGCCACCGGGTCACTCTGGGTCTCACCGACATAGATGCTTCCTTTGTGAGTGTGAATGTGAGGATTTGTTTGCATGAGAAGAATTTCATGGCTTTATGCAACTCTCTGTAGACACATTGGAATGTTTTGAGTCATTTTTCATTTTTCACATTCATTACTTGTAGATCTATACAGTATATCATCATAAAGAACCTCAGGAGCTTAGATCTTGTAATGGAGAAGAGAATAGAAAATGTTTAGATATTATGATCCCTCAAATCACAACACAGTCCTACTAGATATTGTTAGGCACTGGTGTATTTGTTCAATTACAAATGATTCATTCTTTTGCCCATCCAGAACTCCATCAGACACAACCTGTCCCTGCACAGCCGTTTTGTGCGCATGCAGAATGAAGGGACAGGAAAAAGCTCCTGGTGGATGCTGAACCCAGAAGGGGGAAAGAACGGCAAGTCACCTCGACGCAGAGCTGCCTCCATGGACAACAACAGTAAGTTCGCCAAGAGCCGAGGAAGGGCCACAAAGAAAAAGGTACAATGCCCTTTTATTAATGCTATACACACATAGTTATGTCAATCCATCTAGGGAGGTTTTGGCCACATAATGGTTTCTCTCAATTTCTGCTGAAACTAGGTTAATTTTAGTATACGTTCATAATACACAGGTAGTTTTATGGCAGATGTGTGTGAGGTGTTTGTGTTCCTCTATCCCCAGGTGGCCCTACAGGAAGGGGTGGAGGGCGGAGCGGGCAGCCCGGGTTCCCAGTACTCTAACTGGCTGGGAAGTCCCAACTCCCACAGTAATGATGACTTTGAAGCCTGGAGCACCTTCAGGACCCGCGCCAGCTCCGATGCCAGCACCCTGAGTGGTCGCCATTCACCTTTCCTGTCTGAACAGGATGACCTGGGGGAGTCCGATGTCCACATGGTGTATCCCGGAGCGGCAGGGCCCAAGATAACAGGCACCCTGCCCAGCCTGTCCGAGCTGGCTGGACCCATGGGCCAACACAGCCCAGAGAACGTCATGGAGAGTCTGTTGGATAACCTGAACCTGCTCTCTCCTAAGAACCCTCAACTGGCTTCTGACTCCTCACACTTATCAACCTCTGCGATGCTTCAGAGTAGCCCCTACAGCTCTCCTGGCTTGGCCCCCCAGCCACAGCAAGACTACCGCAAGTGCCTGTATGGCCAGGTGAGGATGAACTCCCTGTCCCCTGTCCCTATGCAGACAATTCCAGACAGCAAGCCGGGCTTCGGGGCTTTCGAGAACCATTATAACTGCCCCGCAGGCCTCCTTAAGGAGCTGCTGACCTCAGATGCAGACCCCAATAGGGACATGATGCCCCCTAGGGAAACAGTGGCACCTCAGGCCGGGCGGGGAGGGTGCCTACTGCCCAGCTACAACAGCCAGGGCCAGGTGGGGGGGCATGATGGAGTAAAAATGATGAATCCTCCTCAGACTCGCCCAATTCCACATGTACATCCACGAGCTATACATAGCCAGGGCCCTTCAACCTCGCGGGACATGAATAGCTGTAACATGATCCCCCTGACTAGTCTGACTAGTCTTGCGGGAGGCCCTCCTCGAATGACCAGCCTGAGGACGTGCATGCAGCTGCCCCATGGCCACTCGGCACACACCGGTGATGTTCCCCCAAGCTACGGCAGCACCAACGGCTACAGGGGCCCTGGCTCAGCTCACCACCACGGTCATCACCACCACGGTCATCACCACCACGGTCATCACCACCACGAGCGGCTGCCCAGCGACCTGGACAACGTGTCCATTGAGAGGTTTGAATGTGACATGGAGTCCGTCCTCCATGACACCCTCATGGATGGAGGTGCGCTGGACTTTAATTTTGATCCCACAGCTGGCCCGCAGGGGTTTCCCCAGAGGGTGAAGCCCACCACGCATAGCTGGGTGTCAGGCTAGGACGCATGGTGGATCACATGACCGACACCCAGACAGGTGAGACTCTGACAATTTTAAATAAAACCATAAGAAATCAAATGTCTACAGCATGTTTGCTATTCCTGAACATCTTCCATTCATCCTCACAGGTTTACCTCAGCAGGATGTCACTACTCACCTTCAGGAAATATATGAATCCAAAGAAGCCACCATCACTCACCACGTACCGAGCATCTGACACAATGGAAGTGCCAAATGTTTGTCTTGAGTTATAGGTCCATGTATAACAGTCTTTTTGAATCCTGTTGGGACACAGACATTGAAGCCAGCCACAATCTATTTTATAGTAAACAATGGACAGAAGAGGTTGATATTTCATCTGGCTGATCCTGGTATTGTACTGAAGTAAGATACAACAGTCAGAACTGCTGTTATTCACAACAGTATCAGGGATGCTGGAAATCGTTTTAATTTGCTTTATCAAATTGCTCTGCAGAAATAAAATGGTTGAATTAAAGCCTGCATTTGCTCCGTTTACAATTGCCTGTCAAAAACTGGATTTATGTTTATTTTGTTTTGTCAACTGAAGACATGCAATAATTCTGGTGTTATTTTTTTGTAGATTTTTGTTGATTCATGGAATATTACAATGTACTATATGTATTTATAATGTCAGACTGGCCACTCAGTCTTTAGTTTTAAGAAATTACTTAACACCCGCCTTTTTTGTCAGACATTCTCTTAATCTGACGCTACACAACACAGCATCAGAGTAAGAAAATGCCTGGGAAAAATGGAAATATGAATGCATATATATGTGTATATATATGTATATATATCACAATGTGTTTTGTCCATGTTGATTCTGTATTCATTGTATTTGATAGTAAGTAAAGTGTTCACCATTGAGTCATGGTTTATCATTACGATAAAGACGTATGGTCCTGCTTTTAACTTTTATTTTACCTTTTATTATACCTATGGAAAATGTTGATCATATTAAGAATGTGTATTTTAATATTATTGTATTATTTTGAGTAAATATATACACACGCATTGCATAACACACAACGCAGCATGAGATTAAGAGAATGTCTGACAAGAAAGGTGGGTGTTTCTTAAAACTAGAGACTGAGTGGTCAGTCTAATATCCAGGGAGGCTGTTTCAGAGTCTTGGGCCAACGCTGTGAAGGCACAGTCATCTTTTGTTTTAAGGTTGGAAGCTTTGAACAGCCAGCAGGCCCTGCTCAGAGGACCTGAGGGACTTCACAGTGCTGTGAGGACACAACTCAGTAATATAAATCAGGGCCTGACCATGCAGTGCCTTCAGATCAGAAGAATTTTGTTATAAATTCTATACTTGCTCGCACCCAATGAAGGGAGGCCAGCCAGTATACCAGCGTAACATGGGACCTATGACTAGTTTTTATCAAAAACCTTTTAGAAGCAATCTGCACCAGTTGGAGCTGGACTACGGCAGATTGGCTATGGCAGGAGAACAAGGCACTCATATGCAGATAGCTCATATGCAATGAGATAAAAGCATGAGTAATTATTCCCAAATTGAGACTTAAGTTAACATCTTAACATGTTGCTCAATTCATGCATGAGTCAAAAATGCCACCTAGATTTTTAGAGGAGAGCTTCATATTGCATGCTGGCAGACCGATGCTCCACCAAATCTCACTTGCTATAGCCTATGGTCTGGCCAATGGCAAGAATTTCTGTTTTCTTAGAGTTAATTTGGAGGAGATGTTGTACCATCCAGTCTTTAAGGCAGATAAACAATCTTGAAAAATTGCTAATCTGCTAAAATCATTAGGCTTGAATGATAAATAGAGCTGTGTGTCATCTGCATAGCAGTGATTAAAAAAACAGTTAAAATGGCGAGTTTTATGCCCCAGCGGAAGCATGTACAGTGAAATTAGAGGAGGTCCAGGAATAGACCCCTGGGGGACACCACATGTCAGTGGGGCAGATGATGAAACATAATCACCAATACTGAAAATTTTCTATTTGATATGATGCAAACCAATCAAAGGTTGATCCAGAGTCATCCACTCAGTCTAAGCCTTTCAAGAAGAATGCCATGATCAACACTGTCATAGGCAACGCTGCAGTCAAGTAACAGCAACATGGAGCACTCCCCAGCATCGGCACACATTAAGAAGTCATTAGTGACCCTGAGAAGATCTGTGTCAGTACTGTGTTGTTTATGAAAACCAGACTGAAATATATCAATTCATTCATAATTTATACATAAAGGTATCTGGATTGTTTGTTCCTTTAATCCTGCCCTCGGGCCCTTGCTCTCATTTTCTTGAGTTGTTCCCAGACCTGACTACAGAATACTTTTTAACAAGCTTGTAAAAAATCCTTTTGCTGACATTTTAATGCAGCAATTGAAGCATATGCATATGCTGTGTACAATGTACTGTATATATTTGCAATGTATTATTGTTATGCTATCATTATTTTCAGTCAAACTGAAATCAGAGAAGGAAAAAAATATTATACAAAAGGTAATCAATTTTATTATAATGATTAATAGTTACATATTTATTTGTCTGAGATATTGCCTCTCAGAAAGCCATGGGAAAACCTGGTGTCCCATCTCTCAGTTGTGTAAATTCAAAACATCTATTCATGATATTATGTCTGTGCATCTGCAGTCAATGTAATAATTTATGTTGCATCATTTGAACTCAGCCAATCAGCATCCATGTATCACATCAGTTGTGAAAGTGTATATCGAAAGTCAAGAAGTCATAGTAATCCATTCTGAAGTGAATGCTCCCTATCACACTTCATGTAGAAACACATAAATCATCCTTACATCAACATTCTTAAAAATGTTGGGAACACATTATTATTGTTAACAGGAATAATGGTCTCAACGTCTAATTTCGGTTTGACTTAAAAATAGAAATGTATATATGATCAAGGGGAGCAGGAGCAGTTGGAAGGACAATGAGTTCCTGTTGACTGGAAATGGGTGATGATCTCCAAAGTTTAAGTGACACAACACAGGATTTGTAACTGACTTCCCAGCAGCCTTGTTACGCACCAAAGAGTCTCTCTAACCTACCGAGCACATTTTGAAGAAAGTGTGCCAACTCACTGTGCTTATAGGGTCTCACAGACTTATGAAGTTGTACATATTATTTTCTATGGTAGTAAATTTAAGTACATGAAGGCTTCGAATGCTAAATGACTTGTTACTGAACTTTGAATTATATTAAGTATTCTATATAGTAGTGTCTTAGACATGGTTGTTTACATATCTCAGTACAAACTATATGAATGAATTTATGAACACTCATACCTCAAAATATTTTACCTCTGAAGTATTGAAGGGATTTTTCCTGTAATTTTTCTTAGTGAGTAATGTATTCATTTTTTGACATAGTATATGTAGTACATATGTTTTGATATTTGCTGTAATGCTCAAACCAGTTGTGTTTAGACAGGGTCAGGGTGAAGCATTGTCAACTTTCTATCTTTGCGCTTCTAATGTTTTCTTGTGCTGGAAGATTATAGCCATTACTTTTTAGTAAATATTTTGTGAAATTACTGTAAATAATTTGCTACAAAACATACATTTATGTGAAATTATACATTTAAAAAAAATTTGAGAAAACTTCTCTGTTGTACATTTTTTTTCTGTCACCTATTTAGACAGAAACCCAAGAGAATGAAGTATTCAGTTAACAGAATAATTGATTATGTTCTGGAAAATAGAGATTTCAGCTTTTAGCTGCAAAATACTGCTTTGTTAAATTATCACAGCTTATCACAAAATAAATATGTGATGGGACCATTTTTTATAATGGGTCAAAATGGCTATTTTGCACTTTGGGTTTTGTAAAACAAATATGATTTATTTATCCTTAAAGATGAAAAGTCCTTGAGCCTGTTACATTTCTTTGGAGAGTAAAATGTATTTTGATATGTGAACTTTGAAATTATACACAAGTGAGTAATGGTCCTTCCTCCCTTAAAATGTATTGCTGTTGTTGGAAGAAACCCACTTATCTGCAAAAGGTTTTTCAGGAATAATGAAACACATTCTTCATTTCTCATTGACATCCATGTATTTTTGAAATAATACAACCTTTTATATCAGTTTTCAAGAACCCAAGGCTCATGTAACTCCTTCAATGCTTAAATGACCATGTGAACTTTCAATTAAAGGAAGAAAAGAAAAACAGCAAAATTGTATTCATGTGTGTTTTCCGCAGCAGCAGTGATATATTGTGAAACAGTTAATGCTTTTTTAAGTAGAGCTACCTTTTAACACATTCTGATATGACGTTATGGATCTAACACTGGGCTAGTAATCTTTAAAAGTTTTTTGTTCAGGGTTTCCACTGTCATGGAATTTCTTGGATCTTGGATCATTTCTGTGGGAAAGTCAGGGAACATCAGGGGATTTTACAATGGGTCACTTTACAGGAATATCGTTAAGTATTTTCCGACTTGTTTCACACATTAATTGCATTAGATGGTGGTTTCCACCTGTGTCCTCCTTTAGAACTTTTCTGAGCTGAGGAACGATATTAACAAACCAGGAAGGAATAAGATGTTCAAGGCATGGAAGTAGTCCGACCTAGTTATGGAAAGTCATGGATTTTTTGCGTCAGCGCATGGTGGGACCCGTGGTTTATTAAACATAAACCAGGGGTCTGATATCCTTCTGCCTCTGTATTCCAAAATCGGTCTGGGCCTAGCGTTCAGTGCCTATGAACAGAGCTTTAACCAACCACACCGGCTATAAACCACACTGCTTTCACTATGTTTGCCAAGTGCCTGACACTATTTGCACATTTACAAGAAGGGCAATCAAAACTTCTGAAAATAGTATTTCTCTGATGCTGGTTGATGTTGGTTGATGTCCACATAATCATCTCTCTGGATCTTTGCTGAGTCTGAGTCTTGTTTTGGAAATTATTGATTGTCATTCATTGTTTCACAATGTGGCTGTTGTGAATCCCTTTGAGACTGTAATTGTGATTAAGGGCTGTACAAATAAACTAGAACTGACTCGACTTGAAGTTATTGCACACCTAGGGTGCCATGTAGCAGCTCAGACAGGGGCTTCAGTGGAGCTGGCTGTGAGGAATGTGGCTCATGCAGGATAGACACCCATCAATAACAAGCACACATGCAGCCCATATGCTCTCCCAGTGTGAAAGAAGCACCGACCCGGATCCTCAAAGGGCAGCCAGCCCAGGACACACAGGTCAAGGAGGTTTGTCTCACAGGATCAGCGGGTCTGAAGGGCAGGGAGCCATGTTCAAGCTTTCAGTCGGTTCCTTTGGACTGGTTGCGTATGGAATAAATGCGTGTGAATTCATTACACGAAGTGAGCAGAATTCCCAGAATAACCTTCAGATAAACTTTTCTCTGTTAATGTCATATGTGCGACAATTATGAGTCACCCACCCAGATATCATCAGTTCTCACTGCGGACTGGTGTCTCAGGAGGTTCAAATTTAACACCAAGATTCATTCCACTGACTTCTTTTTAAATTCAACAAACCTCTATAATGTATCAGCGCTGGCAGAGAGCATGCTCATTAGGGCTGGTCATTTTATAAATGTTGACTCCTTAAACTTGCATGCATCATTTAGTCGTTCCATAGCATGTCGAAATGTGTGTGTGCGTGTCTTTCTGTAATGGAAGCAAACCATTGAGTCATGTGGCTGTTACCCTAAATGACATCTGATCATTTGCTAATGGGAAGTGCAATAAACCTCTGAAACTAACCAGTTGCTCGTGAATCACATTATATTAACAACTGGGAAACGTACTGCTTACAAATAGTTTCCAGGGTTTCAGCGCAGGGCCTGACTGAAAGTTCCTTGGTTTTTCCACGACTTTTGATGACTATCAAGGCACATTTTCATTCCTTCCCGGTCTGACCCTTTCTTTTCAAAGGCAGACAATTGTTGTTGCATTTCTCCCTATGGATTGAAGCATGTTGCACTTCTGGACACACCCCAATCAGTGACGTCAAAGCATTACAAGTATCATGCTTTCATCAAATGCGTGATTTTTCACATATCCTCTCTATTACATGTCTGTACTGAGAACAGCCAAGCTGAATTTCCATAGATGGATAAAGAAAAATGGAAAAGTGTCAACTTGTGGTCACTCTCTGTTTCTCCAACACATTCTCCAATAGCCAGTTTAACAGAGCCAGCCTGTTTCACACACAATTAATCATACTCAGACTGATCACCCGAGTGGATGAGAGTCATTTAACAGCAGGGAGGCATATCACAATAAAACTCCCTAAGTGGTTGTTGTTTCCAGAGCCCTCAGGTCGCCTCTGCTGCCTGAATGGTCAATAAAGCGTAATAGGAGGAGGGAGGAGGGCAGCTGGGTGGGGTTAAGGGAAACCCAGGCCCAATGTCCCTTATCTGTTTGCCTAGGACAACGTCTTGTCAGCCTCACTGGTTGCAACCTTGCGCTCTACATTAGTTACAGAAAGGATCATGGAGACTTAAAACACTCCCATGGCACCCACCTTCCTGCACTCCATCCACTCTATGTGTTTTCTGCTTGGATGTTATTTCTTTACCAAGCACTCTATCTGTTACATCTGTTGTCTGGGAGCTATAGTACCTTGCACTCCTTACAGTTGTGTCCTTGTAATGTTGGTGAGCTAGGAGTTAGCCTTAATGTGACCAGTTTAGCTGTAGCACAGTATTGGATTCATGGTCTATGATTATATTTGATGGGTGTATGAGGTAGTTGAGGCAGCTGAGTGATTTTGTTAACCTAAATTACAAAGTGACAGTGTTGTCACACAAATACTAAACATTTGTTTTGGACTAAGTGGTTGTTCTGGATGCAGAGGTGATTCAGCGCCACAACACAACAAAAACCATGAGGTTTTGCTGCTTGTTCCGCAAATATTATCTCATGAGATCGACGCAGTTTAAAGGAGTCCTACTGTGTTCCCACTCCTGGTTGATTCTCTTAATTGGCTGATAGAAATGACAACAGAACCTCTATTTACATATGCGTCAAGTGCATGATAAAGGCTTGTTTTACGAGTCTCAGAGTTGATGGAGATGACTCCCATTAGGCTTGGATGAGGCGGGCCTTTGGCGGTATCTTCTCCCAGGGGGGGCGGCGGCCTGCAGAGGCTGCACAGCGAGCCGGGGCCAGGCTAATGTATCCATGTGGCCCCGGCACAAAGCCAGGAAATTAGGAGGTTTGGGCCATTGGAGCTTAGCTAATATAAAGCGCAGTATGCACACACACATCCAGCCTCAAACCTGCCCCTACTACTCCCTGTCTCTCACAGGGAGGCCAGGTTGAAGATGAATTCATGATGAGATTAACCAGAAGCAGCCTGTAGATGCTGATCAGTCCTACTGCATGATAAAGAGGAAACTGAAGAAATCAGGTTTGTTGTATAAGTGTAAGCAACTGGTTGCCTTTTAGTCAAGGTAAGAATACTTGGATGTTGGCCATTTTTCCACATGAAATGGCCAAATCAACAGAGTGCTTGTAAGTTTGTCCAATCACATTTTTCACATAAAATGGTCCAAATCTGTCCAATGGTCAACAAACTATCTACCGGTCTTCTTCTACTATAACCAGGGACTCAGTGGTGGAGCATTTGAGAGTGAGGAGATGGAGGATGATTCTGAGTTGTAGTTTCATATGTGAGTTTCAATCTCCCCCACAAGTGTAGGAAATTGTTTTTCATTTAACCTTTCATTACAGTTTCCATTTATCATGAACTTTTGGTTTGTTAGAAGAGCAAATGTCTCATACATAAACAGGCACTTTAGAAATGAAACTATACAGTTTTTGAATCATGATACACAAATGAATGGATTTTATTTGGGGCTTACTGTGTTGATGGTGGAGAGTTGATGAATACTGGAATCCAGGCACATTATTGTAGCGCCATGTAACGCTTAACACTTAGTTCAAATGCTGCAAACTGGCCTGATTGGATGGATCTCAGTAATTCTTTAGCGAGGGAGCCAATCAAGACCATGCCCAGTTGTTTACTGGGGTCAGTCCAAAACTGCCTGGAAAAATGGGTGCATTTTTTTTTAATTTAACCACTGAAACAAAATCAAATTTTAACAATGACTTTATTAAACATTTTTGATCATATATGTATATAAATGGACGAAAAGTTGAATTTCTATAATATGGGACCTTTAAACATTTTAGTGTGAGTTCAACCCCGCCACTACCTACTAACCACCACCAATGGTACCCCTAACTCCAAAAGCGGTTGTGTGTGTATGTGTGTGTGTGTGTGTGTGTGTGTGTGTGTGTGTGTGTGTGTGTTGGTGCAAGTGTATGGGTATGTTAGTCATTTTGATTTGTTGTCATTCATGCAAATCTCTGATCCCTCTCTCTGCTGCAGGAGGAGTAGTTGGAGTATCGCTGTGAGTGTGGAGCGGACACATCTGGCCAGCAGTGGTGCTTTTTGACCCTGCCGAGGTGAGTGACATCACATCCATCACAAACGCACCACCAACTGTTGTCGTCAAAATAACCCTAACCAATCAGATTCCTGTGTCAGTCCTCATACAGCATCATCTACCTGGAAATCTGATTTTTATTGTCATGACGTGGAGCTGGTCTTGTCTATACCAGATTTATGCCTTTGGTTTGCTCTCTACGGAAGAAAAAAAAAATAAAAAAATTTCTAAATAATAAATAATAATAATAACAACTTTTACAACAACTTTTATTTATATAGCACTCGTCAAAACAGTTACAAAGTGCTTTAAAGTCAAAATAAAAGAAGCTTCAAAGACAACAATAACTACTAAAAGAGAGAAAGTAAAATAACAATATGATGGAACAATAAAAGGCAAAAACAGCACAACAAGCAGCATGAAAAAAGAGTAAGCAAGGGTTGTAAACAGACATAAAAACAGTAGAAATCAAATGGCACAAAAGCAGAACAGACTATAACAAGGCCTTCTTAAACAAGTGGGTTTTGAGATGGGATTTAATAGATGATACTGAGTTCCTCAGCAAGACGTTCCAGAGCTCAGAGGCTCTTACAGCAAAGACTGAAGACCTGTTCAGTTTGAGCTGCTGAATGGGTGTTTTACTGCAAGGCCCATCACATCAGACTGACGGCTGGGTGGATACAAGCAAGAGTATTAACATGCATGTGGATTAACTTCACTCTCTGCATGGACATTAGGTGTGACCAAGTCAAGTCCAAGTCAAGTCCAAGTCATTAATGTCAAGTCTTAAGTCTAAATGTAGAACATCAAGTCAAGTCAGAACAAATCAAGAGTCCAGTATCAATTTAATATCTTAAAGAAAACTAAATATCTAGCACTTTTCAATGCAATATGGTTTTAATTGGATACAAACTTGGTAAGAGCATCATGAGTTTAATTTCTATAATCAGTTTCAACTTCAATAAATTCAATCATTCCATACAAATTCAGAAAACAGAATTTAAATTCAGTCGTCTGGTGGAACAAATCTCATCACTTTCAATCATTCATGTCATTTACACAAACACAAGATCTTTTGTCAAGACTTTAGAAATATGAGGGAGTCCCAAGTCACTAGAACCCAAGTCAAGTCTCAAGGAGTTACAATTGTGACTCGAGTCCGACTCGAGTCCAAGTCCCCACCTCAGATGTCTTCTGTTTTTAAGGAACTGCCGCATCCTAATACACAACTAGAGTTCCCTCTGCAGGACTAAACCTGGAAGCACCATCACAAAACTCAGAGGGAGATTCCTTACATCCAGTGTTTTGGTGACATCTGGTGTTAAGAGCAGGATCTCCACACTGGAACATGCCTCACAATCACACCATTCCTGCCTGGGTTTGCTTGTAAATTTGTAATTTAATTGTAAATTTGCTCTCTTACGCAAATAGTTGATGGGGAGTGCAATGTTTTCCTGAATTCTGAGGAAACAGTGCGCAGAAACGAGAGGAAACGCCATTTTTATTGTAATAATATCTTTATTTCTCACTATTGCTTTGCTATAGCATTTAGTACACCTTTGGTGGCAGGAACAACACAAAGTCTCAATGACAAATATAAGCATATCCTAGTTACAAATGTTACTTTGCAAATAATACTGAATGGGACGGCAACAGAAGATTGTCAGAACATAAACACTGTGGATGCTATTAAGTAGTTCTATTTGTGGCATCATGGCAATAATACAGTATTTGATATGAGCATTGAGCAAGCAGCATGACAGCCTAAAAGGCCCTTCAGGCATGTTCAGACAGTGTAGGAGTGTGTATTGTAAACATAAAAGGTTAAAAGCAGCTTTGAAATACACATAAACTTACAATATTCTTTCGTACGACACACTGTGTACATTAACTCATGCGTACTGGGACAGAAAGGAGTGCAATGTCTAATTTAAGCGCTGAAGACTTTTTCCAGTGAATCACATTCTTTGCCCTGAAAAAGATGATGTGCAAAACATTATTCTTCCACCATCCTTTCATTCTCACCATATACAATCTTGGTAATGTCTGTGCACGTGTGGCATTACTTGATCTGCATAACACATCATCCAGCCAACTGTCTGCAGTTTCACTCACAGTATGAGACTGTAGGGTTGGAACCTCGGCCTCCTCCACATCATGCAACAAACTTGTTAACCTCAAAGTCACAACTTTTACAGTCATATGCAAACTGTCATACATGTATTTTTCGATTATAGGGTGCACTTTTTAGCGTGTTTCTGCTGTCCAAGAAGGAAAAACACATTTCCACCTAAATATGAAGTCTGAGTCACATAACAAATGTTGAGCAAATTGTTGCAACTAATGCATTTGAACCCAAATCAAATAAGGGGGTTTACTGTGCAGATCTCAGACAAAAAGCCCTAATAATTTCACTTTTAAATGAATTTGCAGCACAATAAAATCTGAAAAGGGGCTTCCAAACTTTTGCATACAACTGTATATTGCAGGGGTGGCAGACTTCTGACACATATATTTTCAAATCTTCAAAGCTAAAGAAAGATCTCCACTTTATATATTTTATGCTAATATTGTGTGTTCTAGATGTATGAGTGAACCACATTATGTCCAGTCTCTCCATAGTCTCTTGATTAAAAGAATTAGCCATAAGGTGCAATATAAATCTATAAGCAAATCTTTTCTTAAAAAACTTACAAAACCACAAATGTAAGATTTTTTTGGCCATGAATACAGTGATTTGATTGTATTTATTATATGTTTTAATCTTTATTTATCCAGGTGAGTCCCATTGAGATCAATGATCTCTTCTACAAGGGAGACCTGGTCAAGACAACATTAGCAGATTGAATTACAGACTGAAAAACAATAAGAAATGTTTTGTAATAAGTAACAGATAATCTGCTAATTTCTAATAAACAAATAGATAATAGAAAATTAATTTAAATGTAACAGTGTTCACTGCTGCATTGTCTATATATATCCTTGTTGTCACCTAGATTTTCTTTTTTTTTTTAATGAGCTAGCATTCTGAAAAATAAAAGTTTAAGGTACAGTGGTGAGAATAAGGATAATTACATAAAAACCCTGACTGCACAAAAGTCAATTTTGACAGAATAATATGCAGTGAGAGTTCACTTAACTTTGTTTTGTCTGATGGGTTTTCATGGCTTCTAATCTTTGCCAAAAAACAACAACAAAAAAAACCCTGTAAAATAAAACAATACTGTATGAAGATGTGTAGCACCTCAATGTGGTTAGAGGGGAATACCACAAAAAAATCATAGTTCAACTAAATTATTCTACTGCCCAAGGACTCTTTTCTGTATTACTGGGCATTCACTAGTGTCCCACTCAACAAGATACAAGAAACAAGAGTTTGCCTTGCCCCAAAGCCTGTGATGTCATACCAATGTACAGCTCCATGGTGAACGAATGCGTCATTTTCTGCTTCTTGGCTGATAGCACTACCACTAATGGGAAGCTCATTTGGATGCAAAGGTTCAGATAATCAATCTTTGAATCTGCAAAGTTAAGCCTCTCGTACATTTTCAATGCAGCAGCTCCGGGCTGTACGTCAATATGGCATTATGAGTCCAGGGCTTCAATCTCTGGTGTCTAGCTCTGCGGAGAGAGTTGGCTATACTGTATGTATGTAGAAATACTGATTGGACTGTCGTACGCTGTAAGAATACAGTAACACATGTGAATTCTTAATTTCATCTGAGTCAAAATCACTTCCATAAAGGTCCATTTAACCTGTGGAAGTGAGCGAGGTCACGGGCTCAGCAGACCCACCGCCACAGGAAGTGACATCACCAGCGACAGAAGCCATGGCGCAGACTGGAACATCACGCTGATTGCAGAGCAGATTGGGAGGATCCCTGCAACGGAGCAGAATGTGACTTCTGATATTATTTCTATTAGGGTTAGACCAGTATATTGGTGTGCTGATTTATTGGGCCCATATTGGGCTTTTATGACATATGGCAGATCAGCCAGTCATTTCGTCCACTGCCCATATTATTTTCCCTCATATTTTATTGATTCATTTAATTCTCCAACAGTGTTTTATGTAAATTTATTCTTCATTTAAAGCAGTGATGTATCCCAGAATAGGTGTGGTGGGTCACCCTGCCTTAAGGACCTGCTAACCCTGAAAGAGTTTCATTAGTCTGGGTTTCAGTTGAGAGTTTAATTGTCCCAAGATGAACTACATGCTGTTTCAGAGGCTTTTCCACCTTGCCAAAAATAAAATTCAGGGGGAAACACTGAATACGTGTGATTGTTGATATTGAATACCGGCACAAAGTATCAGCTATCGGCAGCTTCGATACAAAAATATCAGTATCGGCCTTCAAAAACCCATATCGGTCAAACCCTGGTAAGTCTCATCAGCACAAGATAATCACAGTTTAAGGAAAACCTTTCCAGTTACTCACTTTGATGCACGGCCATGCTGTTCTCCTTCCAGCCGGTGCCCTGATAAACCCTGCAGGTGTAGGTGTAGGGCTTCTCGTCGGCCAGCGGGGCCCAGGTGAGGCGGCACACGGTGGGGTTGACCAGGCTGACGTTGGCCCTCCTGCGGTTGTCCGTGGACACCAGGTTGACGGCGTTGGGGTAGGTGCTGCCCACCAGCCGGCTGTCCTGCCGGTACTCGCAGTAGGGGCCGGTCCGGTGGTCGGTGACGGGGAACTCGCAGTCCACCCTCACGTTACGCTCCAGGTAGGTGAGACAGGGGTACATCTGAGGCCCCCGAGGAGTGAACAGGAACCCTGAGACTGACGTGACTATAAGAGAAGTGAATCACAGCTAGGCATACAGAAGAGCAGGGTAAAGACACAACAAAATATTTCAAAATGCTTCTAATATTAATAGGAATTTATCATTTATCAGTATGTCTGTTCCTCTTGGATACGCCATCCAATTACAGTTTGCTTGCTCTGGTGACTGTGGTAAAGTTAGTTGTACATTGGACATTCATATTTAGTGGGCTAGCCCACTATTATTTATTCCACTTCTTATTATTATTCCACACATGCTACACATCGGTACACATCCACCCAAACACACACACACAGACACGCACACACACACACACACACACACACAGCTAGAATCGCCCTAGCAACCACCTAGTACACCCTAGCAACCACCTAGAAACACCCTAGCAACCACCTAGTACACCCTGGCAACCACCTAGAAACACCCTAGCAACCACCTAGAAACACCCTAGCAACCACCTAGTACACCCTAGCAACCACCTAGAAACACCCTAGCAACCACCTAGAAAACCCCCTAGCAACCACCTAGTACACCCTAGCAACCACCTAGAACACCCTAGCAACCAACTTGAAACACCTCAACAACTACATAGAAGCGCCCTAGCAACCACCTAGTACACCCTAGCAACCACCTAAAAACATCCTAGCAACCACCTACTACACCCTAGAAACCACCTTGAAACACCCTAGCAACCACCTAGAAACACCCTAGCAACCACCTAGAAAACCCCCTAGCAACCACCTAGTACACCCTAGCAACCACCTAGAACACCCTAGCAACCAACTTGAAACACCCTAAAAACTACATAGACGCGCCCTAGCAACCACCTAGTACACCCTAGCAACCACCTAAAAACACCCTAGCAACCACCTACTACACCCTAGCAACCACCTTGAAACACCCTAGCAACCACCTAGAAACACCCTAGCAACCACCTACTACACCCTAGCAACCACATAGAAACGCCCTAGCAACCACCTTGAAGCACCCTAGCAACCATCTAGAAACACTCTAGCAACCACCTAGTACACCCTTGCAACCACCTAGTACACCCTAGCAACCACCTAGAAACACCCTAGCAACCACGTAGAACACCCTAGCAATCACCTAGAACTGCATCTTAGCTGGTACTGTACAGCTAGCCCACGCATTTTCTCCAGGAAATTAGTTTTATGTTCAGTAGCATTTAAATGTGACTGGACAATGGTGATTAACACTCCCATATTCACACTTAGGGGAGGATGGAGTAGTCTGCATCTTTTTATGTTTATTATCTGAAAGCTGTTTTTTATTGTATACAAATGGCAATAGCGTTCCAATGGAATGACAACAGGAAGTCACAGTCTTTTGTCAGGTTATGCAATGATAAGAGAAGATAGCAGTGTTCAATATTTAATATGCTACAGTGCTTTTGAGGTGATGTAAAGCCAGCTTGTCTTTTTCCCACTACACATAAACAGTGTGCTAAGGCAATGGCATGAACTGTTACAAACTAGAGAGGTGAAACTGTTACCAGTCTTGATAATTTGATGAAAGGATTTGAAACATGTTATTTTTGCTCATCCCCTTCCAATCTACAGCTTTTTTAGTTGAAGCTTCTACTTTTTGTATTCCCCACATGTTCAGTTTAAATGTTTGGCTGTGCTGATGTGTGCTGAAAATAAGCACATCATTCTGTGATAAAGACGAAAGAATTGTATCTATAACTTCAATTATCCACTATATTTTGAATACCTTTGGTTTAGATAGATGAAACTTTATGTCCATGTCTATTTCCTGTTTTGGAGGACTGAACAATGAACAATTAGTTATTAACTATTCATTTTGCGACTTGAAGTTTGCTTGCTAGTTTTTTGAGTTTTACAAAAAATATCAGTAGCCTATTAACTGGATTTTTAAGTAATAATTCAACTCTTCAATGTAATCGTCCACACTATTTCTTTAAATTCCACTGCACATTGAAATCAAATCAGTGTCCTATAGCCTAGCCATGTCCCTTCAGTAGATTTTAAAGTGAAATGACATACGGACTAATTCAAAAAATATATAAAGAGATATGATGCTTATGTTGTTAGCCTACCAAAGAGGAGGCAGGCCGTGGCGGACAGGTGCGGCTCCATGGCGACTGGCTGGTTTCTGTCCGGTCAGATCAATAACCTTTACACCACGGTGTGCCTGCCAGTGTTAAACACAGGACAGCATTAGAAAGTTGAACCTATAGATCCAAATTATTACCATGGATGAAAGCAGAGAGTTGAAACACACACACACACACACACACACACAAAACAGTAAGACGCTTTCACACAATCGGGACAGAGACATAAACACGCACACTAAAGACAAATTGTAGCTTGTACGTATATAATCTCTGTAACCTAACAGTGGGCCAGGATGAACGCTACTGCAGCCCGGTCTAGGCTGCAGACTACGCCCATGCAGTGTCTTCACACTGCAGCAAACAGCCTCCCTTGCCTTACTGTAGCCTATATGCGCACATTTTGGTCTCCACTGCAGGCGAAGCAGCAGGACAGAAATGCACGTTAGACAGATGCCACACCTAACCTAATATATTTTACAATCTTATAAAGTGTCCGCGAGTGAAAGGTAGCCTAAAATGCATGCGTCATGCCGCCTGCCTCATATTTAACTTGTTTTTCTCTGCATATGAAGCGGTCCTTCCTACCTGGCAGTTGAGTGCGTCTCTGTCCCGAGGCGGAGCAGCGCAGAGCGGCAGCTGCAGCAGCAGCTCAGCTCCGTCCAGCAGCCTGCCTGGCACCTGGGCGACGCCGTGTGTTGGACTGAGGCTACACTGAAATAGGCCTACACTTGTGTAAAATTAATGGCGATCATCCCTAAAAAAGACAATAACCTCAATGCAGTGTTTCCCAAACTGGGGGTCCGGGCAGGGAGGGGAGGCAGGACCCCTCCTCCCCCAAAAGAGACAAGGGACCCCCGATAAGAAAGATAAATCTAAATTTGGGGGGTCTCATTTCACGTTATGAGATAAAACCCACATTTCTGTGAGAATGCAGCATACTGTATAATTATTCGTAAGTATTCCAAATTTCCGAGTTTCACTGAATGCAGCATAAATCCCCCTCATCCATAACGTGATGAACAAAGTGCAGACAAACTTCTCTACACAAGACGACTAGCGGAACTCCCAATTTCAGTAACTTTAGTAATAATTACATCTTTAAAATTCCCACTTTGTGCTGGTCTCTTCAATGATTTACAGTTTTACAGGTACTGTTATACACCAACTGAGTTACACTAGCCAGTTTGTTAGGTCTAGCTAGCTAGACACTCAGCTGTCTTCTCATGACAGACTTTGTCCTCCCCCCCTCACCTCTCCCCTCTCCGAAATAGTCAACTTGTTTGACCTTGTTGAAAACTCTTTTAACACCATGAGTCATACAGTTGTAGTGAATGTAGTGTAATTGACACATTCTTTATAACATTTAATTTGCACCTTGTCGAGTTCAGCAGGCCAGCAGCAGCTCAGGTCAGTCCAGGTCAACCCAACACACAGGAGACCAGACCGCCCCAGTCCAGCAGCAGCACATAAACACTGTAAGTTCTGTGGTTTCTGGGATTTGTGATTTTCATCGAGTCAAGTCATAAAATTGAGTGTTTCATAACAGGCAACCGCCACTCCTACCACCCCACCTGCTTTCTGGGTGGGAATCAGACCCCCCAAGACTTGGGACTCAATACGGAGAATTGAGGAGGGAGTTAAAGTTAGACCTAGGTTAATTTCACTGTTTTATAATTTGTTAGAACTTAGCACTTGGAGAGAAAGACTGTTCTCATGGGGTTTTGGTCTCTCTGCTGTTATTGCCCCTCTTACAGTACGGACAGTCAAACTCCCTCAGATGGGACAAAACCTTGGTGATTGGGGTCTAAAGTGTCTCTACTTGACATGAAAAAGTTGGGGAACCCCGGCCATAATGTGCCTTTTGACAACATGGAAGGATATGACTGAGGTCGTGGATGAATACCATAGGAGTAGACCTTGTGATCTGCCTCATTAATAATGGAGAGCAATCAATCAGAACTGCTTAAGAGCTTTTACTTAGTCGGCTGCTCGTTTACTCATCTTACTCATCTGCACACTGGGCTGCTGCAGTGAAGGCTAGGCTGTAGGTGATATAAAAAATGTAAGTGTCAGAACCAAATGACAGAATTGTTGGGCTATGAAAATGAGTTAATAATAAGCCTAATAACAACAACAACAATTATTATTATTATTATTATTGTGTTTGGTCCAATAATACAAGCACAGAATGTTACTATTTTCCATTTTAGACACACAGACAACTCCAGTGTGACCAGGACACATTTTGAACATTAGGGGGCGGTCTAATGATGGCACCAGCGTTGGAAAGTTTTTGGCCGTTTCTACTGGCAACAATGACTCCCCATCTATCCCCAGGAACTTCAGCTCCATCCACTGCCTCAGCAGAAAATTTGAATTGAAATGGAGTTACCTCACAGCTCCCACCGCCTCCAAAATGCATGTAAAACACGCTGCAGAGACGTCAGTGTTTTGTCTCTACATAACAGCGCAGAAAGAGGAAATAAAAGGCAAAACGTTCCACAAATGAGGCAAACATACCAAGAGGACTTAGTTTGTTAGTTATTTAGGGGACAAACTGATGAAGGTGCTAATGCATTTCAGCGAATCAAGCCTTCATCACAGTATTTCCTTTCTCTAGGTCATACAGCAGCTTGATATCTTCAGCATTCTAATCAATAGAAGCCCATTGATTGTGTATTGATATGTCATCCTGAGTCCTCTGGTACAACAGAGGGTAAGATCTATAAATATCCAGAAACAATGGTGATAATCACATTAAGGACATGTCCCAAACAGTATCTCTCTTCCTCTCTCTCTCTCTCTGCCTCTCCTCTCTCTCTCTCTCTCTCTCTCTCTCTCTCTCTCTCTCCTCTCTTTTTTCTCTCCTCTCTCTCCAAAAGCCGACCTCAATCTACCCCTGGCATCACACTGCTGAGCACTGAGAAAAGCTCAAACTGCATCAGAGAAGGTGAGAATGATTAATATAGTTTTATTTGCTGAATCTGAACTATGGTAAATCATTGTACCGTGTTATGCAGAATTGTTTTCTCATCCCCTTTATTCTGGATGCAATATTTGTGTTAAAGCTAAAGTAAGCATTAAAAAGCAAATGTTTGCATGAAGGTGAGAGCAACTTTGCATGAAACAAACATGAAAATATAACTGCATTTATTTATTTTCTTAATAACATGCATACAAATAGGTAAATATCCACCCATGCTTTCTAGAGAGGTTGAGTAAGCACAGAAATCGTGTGTCAACGTTGGCTTCTCACCAAAGTGAAGTTTTCAGTTCATCTCTGCAATGTAAATACTGAGGCTGTATTGTGCTCAGCTATGCAATATTATGAAACACTGACTTTTCAGCAGTAACCTCTATGGGCATACATATGAATTGCAGAAGCATGACTCGGTGATATTTGAGGTTTACGTTTCTGAAATCTGACCCCACTCTTTATCTTTACAGGATATTCAGTTTGGTTTGTCTTGAATCTCGTTAATCTAAAGAAATGAGGACAAAAAACTCGCAGTGTCTGACTCAATGACAGTAATTGTCCTGGTTGATATTAGTTTGCTCTGACTCTGTTTTATTCGATCATTTTTCATCAGAAAAGTTGAGAGAATGTTCTTCCTTGCCACGATTTTCCTTTTCGGTAAGATAACTTAAGTCTTGTATAATAAAATAATGTGAAATTGCACTATTATTGGCATGCTTTTTTCTGTCATTATGAATCTGTGTCATCATGTGTCCGACTCACTGCGCAGAATTAGATGATGATTTTCATGGGTTAGATACAGGCGAATACCTGATAACCTCTTCATGTTACACTGTACCTAGGCTTTGCATCAGCCCAGAAGGTGATTCAGTTGAACTACTGCTCAATAGATGAGCACAACCTAAGGATGGATTGCAAATATGCACTTCCTGCTGAGTCACCAGAGGCATATTGCAAGTACACACAGGGTGACAGACTCCTTGACACCACCGACCCGGAGGAAGAGCAGCACGCCCCCTTCAAGAACCGCGCCAAAGTCCGCATGTTCCCGGGCAACAACTGCCGCCTCCTTTTTAAAAACCTGCCCAACGGCAAGTCCAACTTCACCTGCAACATCAAGCAGACGGAAACGGTGTCTAAAACCTCTGTGGTTGAAAAAAGTAAGCTGCTCTAATCGTCATTCACGACAGCTGCAGTGTACACACACATGTCCTACATTTGAGCGACTGACAAATGTCTCTGAAGAGAAAGAAAAATGCTCATCATTCTGCACCTGCATTTTTTTTTTTTCCCCACAGAGCTTCTCCTCCCCTGCTCAGCTTTGAGTGTCCTGTTACAAAGCTGCAGCGGACTGCTGTTGACCTTGATGACACTTCCCATGCTGCTGGAAATTCATTGGCTGTGAAAGACAACCCGAAAAGCTGCAAACAGTAACAAGTGCATCCATATCCATATCGTACGAATATTATTGAACTCTCTTGATGTCGTGTCTATGCACCAATTGCAATGACCTGAAAGTATGATAGAATACCTTGTGTATGTTTGGTATGTCACAGGCCTGCACACTTTGCATCACACAATACTATGCACACATACTGCAAACAATACTGCATACACTTCATACTCTACTCCCACATAAATATTATACAGTTTGAAATCTAGAGTGCAGATCTGTTGGGTGGAAGTAGATCGCTGACAGACTGTTGCCTAACCAGGTGAGGAGGGAAAAGCATGAATGTGATTGGTCTCAACCTTTAGTCTATTATCTGTACAGTCTGTGCTCAGATGATGCCAATATTCACAATATTTATGCCTGTGTTTCAGTGATTTTATTCAATATAATAAAATTATTCTATTTTTACTCTTGTTCTGTGGTATCAATAGGAAAACCTATTTCTGATCACTTTCTGTGATAAATGGGATGAAATGTAGATAATAAAACAATGAAAGCTCAGAACATAAACAATTCCCCTCCATTTGTCATTACTCCTGTGTCACACTTCCAACTGTTCTATCTATTTCTACTGAATCGCTATTGTGAAGTGAGGACATACAGTGGTTTCTATTAGTATTTGAACAGTGACACATTGCTTAATGTTTTGGCTTCATACCCTTATTAAGTTGAATGTGAAATGATGCGAAGACTAAGATCAAAGGACAGTCAGCTTTAATTTGACTGGAATTTGAATTCTACGTGATAGATTAAAGGAGCTGTTTGCTTCATCATCATATTTGCCTATCTGATTAAACGGATTACCTTTTTCAGATACATCTTTTGGCAATGTTTGAGTATCAGGTTGTGCTCAACTTACAGATCCACAGACTCCAATAATTAACAAGTACATCTAAAATGCATCTATAGCATCAAAAGTTTTCAGTGTGAGTGTTGGTATAGCATCAATGCAAAGCTTTGCCCGCTGAGAATTTGGTTATGACAGGTGTGGTTTGCATTGTGAGGCTGACTTGGGATCAGCTACTACTGACATGTACAGAGAATTTCAGAAGGGCAGAATTGTCACATTAAGATGAAAAATGAAGTCTCTGGAGTGTAAGAGATGTGTTTTGGAGCCATTGGGAGCTAGGAGGTTTGGTTTAAACTTGCATGCATGTAGACAGACTTATTAGTCACATCCTCACTTCTCCCTCTCTCTGGCCTCCTCCATCTGACCCTCACAGGTTACAGGCAGCACTGGCCTGGACTCCTGTCTTGACGTTTCAGACAGCAGCACAAGGTCTGGCCTAAGCTGACCTAACTCACTGCAAGTGGTTTATGGGATTTTGAGCTTCAGCTGCCAGTCTTTGCGCTGTTCTGAGGAGCCAATGCAAAAACGTCCTCTAGAAGTGTGACAAAGAAAACCAAACCACGTCTTTGATGTTCATTTTTCGTTTCTTCTATGCTTGAAATCCATATTCAGTCAGGGCAGAAATTATGTTTTTGAAAACTGTAAGGTTGGTCAGATCCACATGCATGAGCGTATTATTAAATTTACCACTCCCTCATCCAGTCTAAGAAGGGGAACAGAAACTGAAAATTTGACGTGAAAAATATTTTTTAGAGGAACAGAAAACTAACCAGAAATTAAAATGACTTCTGGAATGTACCCATTATTCTGAAAGCCATTATTTTGTGGTTCTCCAATGATGATTAAATCTTAAATTAAGAAGACAAAAGGTAGATCTGCCAGGTTTGTGTGATATTGTAATATATTGTGTTTGGTCCACTGGTGTTTTCATATATGCTGACGGCTGGGCTGACATGGGCTATGTGTTCTTTTCTTTTGCCACGTCAAAATCTAATCATAATTATGCAGCAAGCGGATGAGGAAAATGATATCACTGCAGTCATGTGAAAACCTTGTAACTCAAATTTAGGTGATTTTTAATGTTTTAACTTCAATTGAAGCATTACATGGTTCTCTATGGGTTGAGAAAATCCTATGACCTTTGGACTCTTTGAAACCCTTTTAAAACCCATTGGAAAAACTCAAAAATACATGGTGGTTAGGCTAAAAGCAAGGTTGTTATAAGGTTATGTGTTTACATATCATGGACCCTGGCATGGTCAGAGTTAACATTTTTTATTGAAAGTGCTGTGCATTTTAATCTCCTGTAGAGGGCAGCACTTTGCTGGTGCAGACTGTATTGTGCCAGACATTTTCAGAGAGAACAAGGAAATGACTGCAGTGATTACAGTCAATGAGGGGATGGCAAAGTTTGAAAATATACGTAGCAGAACACCCGAGCATGTGAAGGTAGAAGGGTTTAAGGATAATAGAATGGAGTTTAACCAAGTTCATTTACCAGCACACTGGCAAAGACTGTAAAAATATATCACTCATTACATGCTACACCAGTAATGTAATATCTTCTACTTTGTTTATGCAGCAAATTTTCTATTGGCTAAACATCCTGCACATAAAAAAAAACAGTCTTAATGAACACAAACAGTATAAAATGCAGAGCTCTAACTTTATGTACTGGACATAACTTTGAATAATGTGGGCATAAGACGGAGGACATGAAATGGAAAGAGTGAGATGGAAAACGTATGAGTCACAAATGTGGTGACCATGAAGAAAAACTGACACTAAAAAAAAAAAAGGAGAGAATGTTGTTGGATACTTGCAGTACCCTGAAAACACTTCACCCTGGTGGCATAAATGAGGAATGCAATTTGCTGATTTTCCTGTGTGTGCTGAATAAAGGTCTCGACAAATGATGGCCCACTGTAGTTATCTGAATAATCTGTATGATTATATATTGTTCATGGGTGCTTAATTAGTATGCATATTGTCAATAGTTTTAATGTGAAATTTGTGTTATAAAGGTGAAAGCTGGACGTTGAAAGCATTTTGTCCATCTAGGAAATAAGCAGAATAATGACACTTGTACAGTTTGTCAAGTTACATCCCATCCCCTTAAATATACAGTATATATATATATGTATACATATATATATATATATATTATACAATTATATTATATACAATTATTCATACTATATATTATATAATTACAATTCCACATTGCACCAACCAGCTCAGATGTATCGTCGTCCTCACAGACTGAGTCATCATGTTGCTTCATCATGGACATTCATTCTACAAGAGCACATATGTAACACAGAGCAATATTGTACATTAGGTCTATTTTGTGGCATTTACAGTATACCTGCAACCAGTACCCAGTCCATAAATACATATACGATTAAAGGTTTGTCTTTTATATAGGCTGCAAGAAGACTGAATCAAGCACCTGACTGATCAACTTTACTAATGAAATCAAAGCCAAAGACTTTTTCTGTTCCAAGCTTCAGACAGGAATACTCATCTTGAACACCACTCTCAGCTGTTTTTGAATTAAAGTTTGTTCTTATTTCTATTAAATGAATGTGAAATAATTAAGCTGGATAGAAAGACTATTGCAGCCTATACATTGATGTTATGCATGCATCTCCTGTGATGGCCTATTTAACATGACATTTATAATAGAAATATCACTGGTCAAACATGTGACTGGTCAAACATAAAAGGTATCAGAATCACTTTATTCACAAAGAATAAACAAACAATAATAAGATTAATTTATCTTAGGTGCATTGGTGCAAAGACATAACAACTCACAAACTATGATAGAAGATACTGCCACACAGTCCAGGGATATCAGGACCTCAGATGGTGCAAAAGGACATTGCAAGACATAAGACAGACAGCAGACTAGACACAACACACAGATATACATGCAGTATTCAGTCACTAGTGTATTCTAACATGGCTTCAGCTGTAGAGCAGGTGGTGAGAGTCCAGCTGTACATTCAGGGATGTAGTGGAATGTAAACCCACCTAAATCCAGCTTACTGACCTTTTGATATACGGCACTGTTGCACTTTGCATTACCTATCTGCAGTGTTATGTTCACTGTTGCCCTGAAGTTAGTTATGCATTGCACTGTAAATGTCAGAGCAGTTTTATTCCCCCAGCCTGGCTGTGTCTCCATAAAAGGAATTTTTGAAAATTAAAGTTTAAATAATTTGCCCATGTTTTCAAGTAAATATAAATCATTATGGTGTAAATTCATAGTATTCACCCTATTGAAAAATCACTACAGTTCTTTTTGGAGGGGATGACAGGATGCAAATGTCATAGAAATGAACTAAATTGTCTGTGTGATGGTGATCATAGATTACTCATCTCACTGCTATGTCACTGAGTACATCGAGACTGCCATAAGGAAGTGATACTGAAAGAGAGGAAATGCACGAACAAGTAATGGACATTAAAGAGCAATGTCCATCAATCCTGAAGCTGAGAGTAGCGCAGGGTGCCAAGACATGAAGCCTACCTATCCTGTGTAGTTCTGATCCGTGCAAATACTGCTTCAGTAAACAGTCCCCCCTTTTCCTCTTTTTCATTCTATGTAAATCCATTTCAAAGTAAATTGTTGTCGTCAAACCTGTTATTCCACTTCCGTCAGCCAGGTAGCAGACTAGTATGGATCCAATTACAGAAGTTACCGAGTACTTCTTGTCACCTGGGCTCGAGCTACAGGTGGGGGCGGGCGGTTTCTGCAGCCACGAACGCCTATCTTTCTTTTGCATTCACAGTGGAGACAGGATTCAAAATACTAGTATCTGCTTGTTTACTCGACACCGGGAAGGTTTTTACTTATTTTCTTGTCGTTTATTCAGGAGGTTTGTAGTTTAACGTGGGACTCGGCCGTGTGGTAAACAAAGGACCAAATTGCCAGTGCCGACATGCTTGTCAACGGATTGGTTTCGGTGGCTTTGTTCCTGTATGCAACGACAGGTGAGTTTAATGGCTACTAGGCCTAGGCTGCCTTGCCTAGTTTTAGGCCAGTCAGAAGGAAAGTCTTTCATAGTAGGCCATTTCCCCCCAGAAGTTTAATAGTAGCCTACTAACCTACTAGGTAAAATCTTTCAGCAGCTGGGTCTTGCAAAAAAACCCACAATCATTGGTTTAAATGAACGGTCGGACCTGTGTGTCGCGAAAAATCGCTAATCTCTGTGGGGAGTGGGGACTTTTACTGACTGTAGTGTCCCTATCGTACTTTTTTTTTTATTTTATTTTTTAGCTCCCATGGTATTCCTATATGATTTTCTGCATGATGTTTTAAAGTTTTGTTGTGTGTATAGTGTCCTTATAACATTAGTACCCTAACATTTGGCCTAGAAGGTGACAGCAGACTGGAATCTTCTCTAGGCCCCAGATTGCAAAAATAATTATAGTGTTCTTATAATACATTTTAGAAGGATACTATAGGCTACAGTTATCACAGCACATGGTATCCCCATGGTATCACTGTAACTCCTATTCTTATAGGGATGTACATACTACATAACATACAGGAATGTCATAGTAATACCACAAGAGCATGACTCACTCAGCTCACTGTTGAGAACAACAAACACACTATATGTGCCCACTGGAATATTATAGTGATTTCCTTATATTGGAGATTTGAGGATGAATGCTCAGCTCCACCACCCTGAAAAGCATGTAGGCCTAATCTGGTACAATCACCCAACCCATTCTTTCCAAAAGATAGAAACCAAAAGAGCCAAGTGTTTACTCTGCAATGCCATTAAGAGACAAAAACTGGAGCGGCTCCAATGACCATAAAGTGGACACAAAGTCAGTCTTCCATTCATTATCAATGGAGTAGCTCCAGAGATTTGTCTGTAGATGAGATCATTTGGAGAGTCTCGTCTCCTGGCTTTGGAAGACACCTGTTCACATTCACAAATCTGTCCAACATCATGGGATTAATGCATTTCAATTTTGTTTTTGGGTGTATTTTCCCTGATACAGTCACTCTGGATGACACAGACACATCTGGGCCATTTCATTAGTTCATTACAACACCCAAAAGCTCATGACCAAATGTGACTCACAAACATTTTGTCATAAAAATCTTCAGAAAACTTGACCACAATGAGTGAAATCCAGCCTCTGGCCCAAAGAACATATAATTAAAAATATCAGTCAAAGTGTTCAGAATAGTTGATGAATTGTGGATTGTGTCCTGTCTTATTTTGTTTGATTATTGTGATCGAATTTCTGTTTCCACCAACTTGTTTTTGTGCTTTCCAAGCTAGTTTCTTTTTGTCTTCTACTGCTGTAATACTCAGCAGTGCACCTGCAATTCACAAAATCTGCCTCATGACTTTGAATACAATGTGTGTGTGTTATAGGCATTACTTAGTAAAACTCCTCTTGGAACTTGTTGCATTGAACAGTGAAATTTACTGCAGTGGGATTTAAATTGTGTTTCTTGTCCCAGTGGGTTTCTAGTCTGTCTGTCTTGTTAATATCTGACCATGAAAGGCTTTTATCTCCCCACCCCTGAAACTCACACGGCAGACAACCATGCAAACAAGGAAGTCATGGAGGGCTCTGGTTTCATTTTACACTGGAGCCTTTATCTGCATCAAACAAAAACTATGACTGTGCCTCCTTATCTCAGCTGTTTTGTTCGACTCCGCCCACGTGAAAAGTCAGCAGTGTTTGGAGTAAGTCTGGCTGTTATTAAAATAGCTTGCCCTGCCTGTAGATGGGCAGATGTCATAGTGGTATGTTCAGTGATTCAAAATGTGTCACTACATTCTTGTTTTCTTTTATGGCAAATTTAGTGACTTGTGTAATGACTGGTCACAGTTAATGATTAACTGGCTGCTCCTGTTGTGCCATGTAGTGAAATCCAGGCTGTTGTGTATTACAGAGGCTTACCAGGCTACAAGGTAGCACTTACAGGCACAGAGGTGCTAGTGTACCTCTATGCCAGTGGTGTAATGTCCTATGACTATATTTATGATGTGACAGACTGGCACACAGTAATGATTTAGTTGTCCTTACATCGCTTCTGTTCTGACAGCGCTCCTCAGGCTGTTATAACCCAGTTTCAGCCAGACCGTTGGCGGTTTCACTGGAACTGTTCTGGCTCAGCAGAGAGGAATGAAACACACTTTGTTTGTCCACACCCTAAAGACTTGACACCGCTGCGTAGTGCAGGCATGCTCTGAGGGTTTGACAAGGGCTGTGTTTTTAAATGCTTTTTGAAGGGATGCCAGTTGTGACATAATACTGTGGGGATCCTAGGGTTGGAGGTAGAAAGAAGCAGATGCCGTGTCATAGATTGGTACTGCACCGATAGGTCTGTTAGATGCATGTTCTAGTCAGAATAACCTTGACTTACTCCTAATACATTTAGATTGTGTTATCAACTCTTGTTCATGAAACAGATACTCAAAAACACCTTAAACACTATTGAAACAATTCATTATGTGTAGAATTACTGTTCTGCATTTCGCTGAACTGAATGCTACCTCTCTCACCCATCCATCATCTTCTGACCTAGCCTTACCTTCCTCACCATCTCACTTTAAAGAGAATATCCACTGCTATTCCCTGCTCGTTTTTCAAAAGGTTCAGCATCTATGGTAACGCTTAAAAAAAAAAATCCCCATCAGAATTGTTGTATCAGAGCCAACGTTATACCAGTTTTCAAGCCCACTGTGGCTTCTTCTGTTCATCCTTATAAATATTACAACACAGAGGGCTTTCATCTTACCTCTTACTCTGCGTTCATGTCATACGGGGGAGATCAAAAATACAGGTCTCCAACTTCTAAAGACTGTTCATGTCATACTCCAAGCCATAAATACAACTTGGAAACTCAGGATTTTCTGACACACCTCAGTTTCTCCCACTTCTGAAATGTGATATCATCAACATAGAAATACCAACTAACCAATTCCAAGTGAATCATATTTTTAATAAAACAAATTATTTGAAGTAATAAATATTTTTCATCACAAGTAATTCTCAGACATTTATAAGGTTATGTCATTAGTGATGCTATCCAATTACCTGCTGTTTTTTTTTTTGTTTGTGGTTGACATGCCATGTTAGCCATAGCCCAATGCAATCCAGGCAGCTGAAAACCCTTGAACATCAGTCTTTGCAGGTTTTACATGTACAAAACCATTGTGCTTAACCCAGTGCTATGTCGCTCAGGTTAATTTCCTCAACAGTAGATGCCGATGTCTGCAGCCACACATTTTAATATGGAAAATCAGCAAATCACAGAAAATTGTTAAGCTGGCTGCTGAAAGTTCATATTTCCCCATATATCCCTCTGTGCAATTTACATAATTCTTGCCACTTTTGTGTAAATCCAAGCTGTGCATATTATGGCTATATATAGGAATATATGTATAATGTATGTATAATGTCTCGTCTCGTACATTCGTATATTCTGCTGTAATGTGACTTCACCAAGGCAAATTCCAAGTATCTATTCCTTTGAATTTAATAGTCCTCATATTGCTCACTTTTAATGTCTATCACCCTCCCCAGGTGTCTTTGGAAGCTTTGAAGTCACAACCAGCAATGCAAATGTCCGGGTGAAAGAGAATGAAGGTGAGTCCTGAAAAATGTAAATGACTTTGATGTACAGAGGAAGCCAGAAAATTATAGCCATCTTAGCAGAACTGTGCTGTCAGCTACAATGACTAAAACTGTGATTAAAAAGCAATACACAATATGAATTACAATAAGACAAAATACCAAAAAAAAAAACATAACAGGAAAATCACAAGGTAATGTAGTGCTGCAGTACTACAGCCTGCTCTTTCATGTTTTAAAATGAGTGGAGCTCTCCTGTGATACTGCATTATTTCTCATGATTGTCCAGGGTTGTTTTTGGATCCATTCAGGAATTGCTTGTTGTTTTTTGGTGCTCTCTACTAAAAGTAGACTCCATATAGAGGGCCATATAGATGAAACATAATGCCCCTTATCAAAATAAAACAATCAAATTTTCAGCTATATCTTATGTTTTTAAAGGCAACATCCTAATTGCAGTATGTCATTCCCTGTTGAACTACTGTTGACCAACTATTGGCTTTGTTTATGTAGTGATTTATTGGATTGACTGAACACAGACATTTATTTTCTGGGCTTTGGATACACAGACTTAAATTATGTGATAGCTAAACAGTAGTTCTATCAGTATTTTAAGGTTGGAAAGGTTTAGTTCATATTAGTAATGTCTGGAGTAACATATACCTGCTTTTTGAGTTTTGATGGGCTAAGAGAGTTTTAAAAATATTATTTTCCATGTACAAGTCAAACTCTTCAAGAACATTCAGTATGTACATTTACACAAAATTTAGATAGGCGGATAAATTCTGGATTGTTTGAAACGGTTTCTATTACATATTGCATAAGACAGGAAAACGTTTATGTTTAGTTGTGTGTTCATTTTGGATTCATTGAAAACTGTAATTTCAGGGGCTGATCTCACATGCTCTCACTCAGCCGACTTTGGCTCAAACGCCAGAGTTGAGTGGAAGTTTAACGACATGAAAGGCTCACAGACGTATGTGATTTTTGACAGGAAACCCACAAGTAAGTTGATTCACAGTCTGTGTTTGTGTCTGTGTCTATTTGTAGAATGTTGACAGAATATTTTCAGATCATTTGTCCGCATTTTTCATGCCAGAATTTTTGTTATTATGTAACGGCGCAACTCTCCCACAGAAGCGTATGAAGGCCGCGTGACAACATTCGATGGTAATGTGAGATTCAGCAAAGTGACCCGTAAGGATAATGGAGAATACGACTGTGAGGTGTCTGGCAACGGCAAGTTTGGGGAAGCCAAAGTGAAGCTGACTGTTCTGGGTAAGGCTGATTTGTATTAAAATATTTATTAAACATATCCCTCCATTTGTAATCCACCCTGGCTCATGTATTGCTACTATAAAAGCTGTGAGAGATGCAGACATGTAAACCCAGGTGAAGCCTTCATTGTCTTGAGTTTATGTGCTGTAATGAGGGCTGTACAGCACTGTATGTTGACCAGGAGCAAACTGTATGTTATTGTGTCCCACAGTGCCTCCGTCTCCGCCCATGTGTAGAATCCCCACATCGGTGACAACGGGCAGGAGCACCCTGCTGTCCTGCCATGACGCCGACGGCTCACCTCCTCCCACCTACAAGTGGTTCAAAAATGGCACCCCTCTCCCTGAAGATCCCAGCAAGTTTCCTGCCTTCAAAAATTCCAGCTACAAGCTAAATCCAGTTAACGGCAATCTGGTCAGCTACTCTCCATCACCCCGCACTCTCTCTGCTTACACAGCCGCAGTTTCGCCTTTCAAAAAAAAAAAAAGTATATCCCTTTCAAATGTGCCCTGTCTGTTCCCTTAGGAGTTTCCCTCTGCATCCAAGATGGACTCGGCTGTGTATTACTGTGAGGCTTCCAACGATGCCGGCCCTACTCAGCGCTGTAAGGGCGCGAAAATGGAAGTCCGTAAGTGCTCTTCACTTTAAAAACAAAAGCATGTTTTAGCCGGAGCAGTTGGAGCTGATTTTTCCCAGGCAGAATGAGAACATTGTGAAGTGCTCAAGTAGTTCATGATCAATAAGTTTGTGTATGCAAGTAGTGGCAATCTTTAAACCTGTTTCAGCTGGTGTAGAGTGTGCGGCATGCAAACACTGGAAAGTCAATAAACTGGTTGGGCTGCACATGTCAACAGGAACCGTCAAAAGGCCTATTTTTCACATTGGAGGATTACTCTTGGCAGCGGAGAACAATGCTAATCGAGTTTCAACATCTACAGTCTTGGGTCGATTCACTTCCTATGTATATTGAAACTGTAATTCACATCATAAAGATAGAGCCACCCTTCTCCGTTTCTTTATAGATTGGATGTTGGAACTTTTTTTAGGATTTAAGTTTTGAAGAATTTTGAAGAAAATCCAGTTCTTGAATTGATTGAATTGAAAGTCAGTTGACCCCAACCCAGATGTTTGACTGCAACTTAGCTGATGAACTCAAAATGTGATGCCTTATGTGAGTTTCCTGCACACTGTTCTTTCAAGGTGACGTGAATACTGGTGGTATTGTTGCTGGGGTGATAGTGGCTCTCCTGCTACTGGCCTTACTGGGACTTGGCATTTGGTATGCCAACAAGAAAGGATATCTGCCCAGTGAGTGTACATTCTTTCTAGTCATTTATGAATAGTAATTACTATGATCACCAATATTCTGATATTCAGTGTTGAAATTGAAGTCCAGAAACCTTGTACCTCCAAATAGTGTATTTATCAGGAATTATGGAAAACTAGTTTTTTTTTCTCTCCCGTCGATCAAAAATTTTTTATTTTTTTTTAGACCTTAAGCAAAACATCATCCAGATACAGTCAGCAGTGTAGGAAATACAGGCAGCTACTGAGGGAGCCAGCTGGACAGTGGCAACATAAGATGCTTTGTTTCCTCAAACAAATTCCCATGACCTGCACCCAGCCATGAATTTTTCTTTTTCATAGGTGGGTGGAGGCACAGGGGAAGATTGTTTTGTTGTGATTCGTCCACCTTGAAAGGTGTCACAAGCTTTCAGCCACCTACAAAAAAAAATATGTGTCCCTACAGCAGTGCTGCCCGCTCTCATTTGAGAGTAGGGAGGAAGGGACGACCACGTTCACTTTTAAACAAGTAATAATGACTTAATTGTCCACATAACTAGCTTCACCTTAGACTTTGCTGTACGTTTGTGGTCAGGGATACCATTAGTGCTGTCTGCCTCCAAAGTGGCTTGAAAAGAAAAATTAAATGCTTTTTTATATTTCACGTCAGTAGATATGATGCTAGGTTTGAATCTGGCTAATGCTGAGGATATATGATTGATTCAGGGTGATAGGCTTTCATTTTAGACTTTAACATAATGATATTGAAGTGATACGTTAAGATTCAGACGCACATTTAAGTTGAACAAGTGTAAATCTTTGAGGAGAGTTGCAAATACACAGAAGGAGTCTATCCCTCATGTCATCAATGGCTCGGTTTGGTCCCAGCATCATGAAACATTTTCTACACATGAGAAACAAAACCCGCTGTCAGTTACAGTAAAGACAAACCAAATTGGAGGTGCAAAGTATCTGTGGGATATTGAGATGTGCCGAGTCATTTGTTTTACTTACATTTGTTTTTATTTGTTTCTCTCCTTTACAGAGAAGAGTGAAAGGTAAGAGAATTCTCATTCAAGCTGACTTAATATGTGTTAGCAGATTAGTCTTAGCCACATTACTTGCTCCAGATTGTTTCCTTCAGGTTATATCTGTCTCTGTGATTGGCTCAACTTGTTTTTTATTCCCCCCCCACAGCAAACCAAAGCCCTCTGTGGTCTACCAGCCTCCATCCTTGTACGGCGGTGGTGATGATGAAGATGTAAGTACGACCGTGTCTCTTTCAACCTAAAGCATATTTGTCATTCCAAGTTTAGAGAATTTAATTTCCTCAGTCAGTCTAGTATGTCTGTTTAGTTGGGACACTTTCCTTGTTTGGGACACATGTTTGGGAGTTGTAAGAAAAATGTTCCCGTTATGATGTTTGATGTGTTTGTGTCTCAGGGGGAATTCAGACAGAAGTCGTCTTTCGTGGTATAGCCTGCAGGAAGGTCATGGGTGTGCTGACGAGGATGACGGGAGATCAACTGTTTTCAACATCTTGTGTTTTTATTTGCTCCTAACAGGCAGTTTTCATAGACTTGATATGATTGTTGGGTTGGCCTATGCTCACTCTCATGATGCAGTGCCTCAACTTCAATGTGTTGGATACATCACTTTGTGGGGTTTAAGTTCCAGGGTTATGGGAAATAATTTACTAAAGACAAGTAATGAAATATTAAGACTACTGACACTGGTGTCTTGTGTACATTGATAGATTTGTTAATAGAACAAGCTTTGATAAATTGCCACTAGTCTTTAATTTTAGCCTTAGAAATTCTGCCGCCTATGTTTGGTTGACCTGTGTGTGTGTGGGTGTGTGTGTGTGTGTGTGTGTGTGTGTGTGTGGCTTTTGAGTTTCCATGCCTCCTAATAACAGGACTAATTCACTTTCAGTTTAAATGATAAGACTGCATGTAAACACCTCAGATGGACTACAGTGACTCAACTGGCACTAGCTGAATTTAATTTTCCGTGTGGTTAAAGAAAACCAAAACCCTGCATCATTCTTTCCAATAACAAAAAAATTGGGTATGTAAATGCGTGAGCACATTTTTTTTTTTCCTATTGAGCCATTCACTGAAAGTACCAACAATTGTGATCAATATGTGTATTGGCTATAAAGAATCTCTTGATAAACAAATTTGATAAACATAGACACTCACTCTCTGTAGCCTCAATGTTTTGATAATGCAAGAATAACATTCTGATATAAACCGATAATGAGTAAATGGCTTGGGTCATTGTACTTGGATGACTTGTAAATTTTTTTTTTTTTATTATGACATTTTTTATTAGATTTAAATATGACCCACCACCTCAACTTTCTCCAGTACAACTGCCTAATCAGTCAGTCTGGGTAGATAATCCAGTTGAAACCTTATAGTGCAAACATCATCACTTTAGTGATCGCAGTCGACTGTTTGAGGTGTTTATTTTTCTTGTTATGCTTGTTTTTAATTGAACAACAATGCATTCATCGGCTTGTTGAAATATACAATGTCTTTTCAAGTTTTAGCAAGTTTTCATTCGCTGTAAATAATGACACATTCGTTTTAAACAACCTTAAAACCAATAAACAGTAGCTGCGACCGGGCCTTCTCATTGGCCAACTGGAAATTCTAGAGTAACTTTATCTCATCCATGGCTGTTGTAGAAGCTGGTTTGTATGAGACTGGATCAGTGCAAAACTCTCATTTAGGGTAGATATCCTCTTTAAGATATCTTGATTTGCGGTTGTACTAATATTACATTTTTCTAGTGTATGTGTGTGTGTGTGTATATGTACAGTATATGTGTTTTGGGGTGCGGTGAGACTAGAGGCAAGTTTAATGGGCGCTGAGACAAAAGGGTGGAAACCTCTGAACTAAATACTAGGGTGTAAAACTTTAATGTATGCTGCAATTAATTTCCTGTTGGAACAAAGAGGCAAAGATGTCAGCTGTGATGTCACACTCCTTCATATTTTCTTTGTGGAAATACACACATGAATTTGAATTGACATTTTATTAAACATGTTTTCCAAAATTACAGATTACCAACACATTGTTTGCATTTTAGGCATTTTAATGTGCTTGTGAATGTAACTCAAAAGTGATGGAACTAGGAATATTACACATTACACAGATGGTAGTATTTTATAAGTTATCTTCATTAAAAGGTCATGAGATGTTCTAATTCTTATTCATTTGAAGTGATTTTCCCAATGCCAGTGCAACATGTCAGTTGTGATAATGCTGCAGACCTGATCAATATTTCTGACCACAGCTGGCGGTGCAAGGCAGGTCGCCCCCTACATGATCTATTGAGATATAAGGGAATACCCCAACCCTCCTATGATGGCAATTCTCATATTGGGTCTATCATCTACCTCCAAACACTCACATGGCACTCATTTTGTTTCATTTGTTATCGAACAATACTCAGGTTATGTGAATGGTTCAATAAGGTCAGAAATCCATAGATAGATCCATACTATGAGTTAATATTATTATTATTGTTCAGGTGAAATATTTAAATTGGCAAACACCATAGGTTTCCTACATTGCTTGACACATAAACCTTGCCTATGTAGAATAATTAGAGCTGATGAATCAGCTGACAAATGATTGTAACATTGACTTTATATATTGTTTAATAATAAAATTGTGTTGTTCACTTGGGTTGTGCTGTCATCTATCAACAAGCTACTTATAAGATACTTATAAGATAATCCTTAGCCTTGCATAAACACAAAGTTGAGCTATATTGTACACTGCCTACCTTTAATACTTTGTATTTTTATGGTGTGTCATAGAAATACTGACAACAAATAAGTGCAAGTGCAATAACAGAAGTAACATGTCTGTAATAAAGAAACAGACATTGCATGATGTTAGTCTCTTAAAACATCTATAACAAATGAAATGATTCAAGTTGTGCTTGTTTCGATGTTGCATACATAGGCTACTGTCACCTGCAACAACCATAACACTACCTTTATTTTTCATTCCATGAGTAGTGTTTTATTCCCACCAAGCCCCTTGCTGCATGTAGTCCTATCCTCAAAATGCCTTAGCTATATGTAGTTATAAACTATCATGAAAGTCAATTTATGCCTACACATACTACACAGATTTTTAAAATAAATAAGAATTGGCAGGAAAAATACACCCGTTGGGTACAAATATGTACTGGAGGCTTAATTTGCAACCAGCTGTACAGATTTAATTTCAACTTTGGTGAACCCAGTTAATGGTTAATATTTCACATTTTGGGTGCAATTTGGAAGTTTGGAGCCACTATTGTGCCAGACCTCACTGTATACACCCATAAGCTCCTCTTAGTTTTGAAAATAAAAATAAAGCAATTAAAAGTAAATAAAGGTAGTAAATAGGCTACTTAAACTAATAGCAAAGCATGTTACACAATTAAAAGTAGGAAGTAATGCTTTCAAATTTTCAAGTAAAAAAAAAAGTTTTCAAGTAAAAAAAAGTTTACTGGTACGCCCCAGATGGGTTGCTATGGTAACTGAGGAAGGCGTGCGGCAGGCTCGCCTGCGTGCACAGCGCATGCGCGTCTGTTAACGCCCACTTTTGCAGACAGGAAGTTTGAGCAATTTTTTCCCCCATAATTGAGTCGACCATCTTTAATCATCCTCCACCTTTGCTCACACTGCCTTAGCCAATCAAGTAACATTTGCTACACAAGTCTAACATCGTTCTACAGCGGGGAAAGTGTACGTTACTCCCCCCATGACCCACATTACGTTTGAACAGCACACCGGTTTGTTACACTGTTGTAATCTGGGTACTGTCTCTTTAAAGAAAGGGGCAGCGCAGTTAGGAGCTGCAACCTTTTACGGGCTGAACCTTCGCTCACTCAAACCCCATTCATAAATAAGACATCGTGAGGAAAGGAAGTATAGTTGCATCTAATTTTTCATTCAGCATACCGGATGCGAGGGGCTGGTAGGAACCAGACATGTTCGTTCATCTCGGTCGCGGAATGTGCATCGGGGCCATGGGTGAGAGAGCAAAAGTGACTTCCGATGGCTGACCCCCCTTCTAATGGTTTTGACTTTATGCGCGAGCCGTCAGGAGGCAGCTTGTTGGTGCTCGGAGCTCATTTGGCAAAAAAAAAAGAAGAAAATATGTTCCTTCCCTCGCGGGGCTTGGCGTCTTTTTCTGTGTGTAGGTTCTTCCGCTCAACCCAAATAATCCTGGTTTAAATAGCCTGTACCGCTTCCATCTTTCTGTTTCTTTTTTAATGAAAACACATTAGCGGATACGAGGACTTGGTTCACCAATGGAACAGCAGTGAGTTATGGCAGCTAAAGAGGACCTCTACTCCAAAGTCACCCCGCGGAGGCAGCGCCAGAGCCGGCCAGGCGCCGTCAAACATGGGTCCGCTCTGGACGTGCTGCTGTCCATGGGCTTCCCCAAGACCAGGGCGTGAGTACACAGCTGCACTCTCTCCACACACCAGTGAGTGGTGGCACACAACATCTGTAGGGCTGTTTTGGGATGAGACCTTAGTGGAAGTAGGAATCAGGTGGAGCTGGAGAACTTAATTTCACCAGGATGTCCCAGAGTTCCCAGCAGCATCTCTGTTAGAAACTGATTCACTGTCAAAGTTTCCCTTACGTTCATGTGTCACTCCTCTGTGCAGTGCCATTCGAGCATCATCGGCTCATCTTCAGCATCACTGCAGCTCAAACAGACAGCTAGCTTTGCCCTGCATCTGCTTGACACATGCCATTTGGTGTGAGGGCACGCCAACTGACCCCTTTCTAACGATAGTTTTTTTTTGTTTTTTTTTTTTGCTCTCAGTACAAGCTTCCAGTGATTCCAGTGAGCCATATTGCATGTTCCAGAGCAGGGTTATGCAAGGAGATTTAATCCCACTGTTATTTTGGAAGGTTAAACCACTTTGATTGCTGTACCGCTGTCTTGGAGTTTTGTCTCGACCCGAAGTAAATCTCTTTGTCAGTGTAGGACAAGACAGGAATAAGCCTGGGATAAACTCTCAAATCCTGGAAAGTTAGTGGAGCATAATATACTGCCTTAACTATTGTTACAGAAGGTTACATTCTTCAAATTAAGAACAAAAAAGAACAACATCACTGCTGTGTGTGTGTGTGTGTGTGTGTGTGTGTGTGTGTGTGTGTGTGTGTGTGCGTGTGACTTTTTCACCGATACTAAACCAAGGATACTCTGTGTTTACTGGGTCAAGTGTTTAACTGGCCAGCTTGTGACAAAACTTGTGAGCATTCCAATGCACGCTTCAACATATGGTTTCATCACCCAACCTTTAGAGAAAAAGTAAGTTGCCAGGAAAAAGGAGTGTTGGGTACTAAGTGTAATCATTGGATTATGTAATCGCATTCAAATAATGAAGAATTAGGATTATTTCAAGAGTGTGTAGTCTGCTTGCAGCTGCTGTTTCAAGGATTACATTTACATCTCAGATTAACAATGCATTATTGCTGAACATATGCTACTTGGTATAAACTACTGAGCCACATAGCACTACAATGAGTTAATTATTTGAATATTCAGAGGTGAAAATGATGAAAAGTGGAAATCACTGTTTGAAGGAGAAGAACAGCTGAAACCCACGGGGGACTGGCTGATCGCTGATTGCTTTCCTACTGCATAAACAAGCCTATTAGTGCAACTATGTATTACTTTTTTGAGTACATGAAACCTAAAGGGGGAATATCACGCACAGTTTAAAGACACAGTTCCTCCTATGGTCTGAGACAATCCAATCAACATTTAAGACAATGAAGAGCAGCATTTGTCTATTAAAAGCAGAAACCAGAGTAATGATACTTGTACAAGTTCTATCATTGAAATATTAAATCTGGAGATGATGGGAGACTAATTTTATGCAGATACCGTACATAATGTTGAGTTTTTATGTTAGAGTGTGCTTTATTAAATATAACCTTGATTCTTTGACTCCCAGTAACTAGGTCCATCTCCACAGAAAGTAGTTTTACCAAAATTGTATATTTTGGGTCATAACATGGAGAAATTGCAGTCAGGTTTTAGTGGACTACATAGCACAAAGACGGCCTTTTTTATACTAACCAATGAACTTGAACTAACAGGAGGTGCAGGGGAATGTGCAGCTTTAATCCTTTGAGACCTTTGATACAGTAGAAGGTGCAGTTTTAACTGATGGCTACAAACACTGGATGGGTATCAAAGACTCGGCTCTGAACTGACTCAGCTCCCACCTTTCCCTAAGAGCCCTCTCACTAAAGGCAAGTCATCATGATCCTCAGCAGAGACTTTAGTTTTAGGCCTCATCCTCCGCTCTCTGTACATTGTACAAACTCCTCCAAACCATATAATCTGTAAGCATAATGTCCCTTTTCACTGCTATGGCAGCGACACCCACATTATATATTAAACCCGATGATCTGAACAGCCTTGTCACCCACAAAAGCCTTGCAGATTGTAGGTGTGCGACGTCTCAAAATTGTATTCCACTTAACAAGAGCGAATCTGCAATAGCTCACTTTGAATTTCTGTTAGCAGAGGCGGTTATCTCAAAGCTACTTGGTTCAGTATCTGATCCAGGACCTTTTGTGCTTTAAAAATGACTTTCATTTGGATATTGAAATCATAAGATATGAAATAGCTGTACGGTAAACGCCCTAGATGAACACTAATGTGTTGTGATGATATTTTTCCATCAGTGTGGGGCCAACGCTGCTGTATGAATAAAGAGAAAACACTGGCTTCATTTTTGCCCTTCATACTGCACAAATTTTATTCACAATGATCTTTGTGAACTGTCTGCCTATATAAAGCTAATGGCCCAAAATTAAGGAATGGCTGTCGACAGTTATCGAAGTTTTGCTAAGTAGGTCAAGAGGGTTGCGCAGTCTTGTTTCTTTTAACTGAGAAATATTTCCAAAATGAAGCCTTTTTATCCTCTGCGAATCTGGATAAGGTCATCCACGCTTTTATCTTTTCTGATTCAGACTGCAGCTTTCTCTACTCCTGCCTAATCTACTCCACTTATGCTCTGCAGAGGAAGCGAGTGAGTTGGTTCGGTTATATTTGCCACCTCACATCTATTATTAATGATATTCTAATAAACCTTGGTTTGATTGAGGCTATAATAACATAATGAAACAGAATAGTTTAATGTCATCACCTTCAAACATGTCTGGTCAGATTTTAGGGGACACACAATAACAACGTAAGGGAAAAAAAAAAAGATTCTTGATACAAATATTTTGTGAAATGGCACACAGGAATCTGTACCAGTTATACAGAAGCACAGTTCATCACTAAAATCAAGGCACTAGTGCTAGTTAGGGCTGGCCACACATATACAGAGCAAGCACAATGTCAAGATAAAAAAAAAAAAAAAATCAAATAGTGGGACTTGACCACATACTTTTATTTAGAGCAAACTGTGCAGGGTAAATACATGTGAATGGCCTGAAACTAATGCAGGTAAAGGCGCACAAGATTTCACTTTGCTTGATTAAAATAACGAACTCAACTGTCCCAGCAGTCGAGACCCTTCCCCGGGGGCTGAGGTTGTTGTGTTGGTCCGGCTCGGCTCATGTGTCTCCGGAGGTCACGGGCCAATAGTTACTCCAACACTGAAACACAGAGTCAAATGACAGTGAACGGGACACTTTAGACCAAAGCCGGAAGGGGCCTGCCTGCCTATACTCATCCGATTGCTGGAACATCTCCCCCTATGGCAGCACCAATCTTTGCCGTTTACTCTCTTTGTATGTGTGAGAATGTTGCACCAAACTGCATACGGCAATATGGCAGTTTAACATTGCCTTGCTTATCGGCAAACATTCATACCACGTAGAACATGACTTAAGACCTTTTCTGAATTGTTGGGGTTCACTCTTGATTTCGGCACACATGCACTCCACCAAGCTGTACTTATTGCAGTAAAACGTCAACTTAAACAACTGATGTGCATTGCTCACTATCAGGTTCTGCCCTGTATTTTGCTGGTAGAAGATGAAGGAATAATAGGCAAACCAGTTATCTGTCATAGCTTTGGGTCGACAAGGGCTTCATTGTGTATGAGGGTTGCTTGAACCAATAGGGAGCATGAATCGCACACACACACACACACACACACACACACACCCACACACACACACACACACACACAAACAGCCCTTCTGTTTAATGAGGGGAATTCCTGCTGAGTCATTCAGGAATTGACCAGTGTAATCAGATGTGAGCTAGTTGGACAGTGGCCACTCTCCCTGTGCTGGAGGAAGACACCCTGATCATCTGTTACGGTCAGAGGCCGGCAGGCGGGAAACCGATCCAGCTGAGAACATGACAGAGACACACAGAGTCTGAAGTTTCATCTTTCGTCTTCTCTCCAGTCCAGCACTCTGAAGCACTTTATCCCTATTGGCTTGGTGGGGTGGGATAGGTTGGGGACAGGGCTGATCAATAATTCAATATTATCGTTCATCGTCTTTCAACAGAATCGTATTGTGATGAAATCATGATATCTATAATGATAAATATCACGATACACAATTCTCTAGTCGAAATGAATGATTGAAATGTCACAAAATATTACAAACGTTGCTCGATTAAAATAGTTGTATCATACTTTATATTACCATGCGATGAACATCAATTTGATTATTTAACGTGATTGCATGTGTTAGCAGATATCATTATATATCGATGTCAAATATTTTTTTTTAGGCTTATCGTGATATTTATTTTGTCCATATCGCCCAGCCAGTTGGAGGACAGAAGGCAAAGGTCCAATCCAAGTCAGTGTTGATTGGGTTATAAGGAAACTTTAATCTGTGCTGATGACAGTTACCTGTTTATGAAAAGAAATCAGTTATTAGTTACTGATTAAAAAAGTTAAATGGCAGTTTGTTACTGATTACTCAGAAGGTGTTGAAGAGTTTGATTTGCAGATGGATACTAAGCTTTTTGCACCTTTCTTAACCCATTGCACAGGTGGATTCTGAATCACTTTGGGACTTTTCCCCCTTTCAAGTGAATCACCACCTGGTCTAATGCTGCCTTCAAATGGGGTCGTGTTTACCGTGTTCACGAGAAGAGTCCATATGAACGCCCCTCCTGTGGTATTCACGACTTCGGAAGTGGAAATTTTCTGAAAGCTCCGAGTTCACGAGTCGTGTACGCGACTTCCCATGTCATAACCACGAGATCACGAGTTCCATTTGAAGGCAGCATAACTCCTGCTTACCCTGTTAACCATTTGAATTACATCCTAAAGTGGCAGTTACATTGCTCTCTGTCTCTTCTCCTGGTAAAGCCACTTCAATATTCCCCTTTTCTGGCCAGTGTATATGATGGATTCCTCCTGCCATGATTCAAAATAGGACTGTCTCGTTCTGAGGAGGGAAATCCTGCCTGTCCACCAATGTCTCCTCCACAGCACCCTCCCTTAAGATCCCTTGATCCCTCCAGGGTCCCATGGGGTGACAAGATAAACCTTAACACCCACTGCAAGATAATTTGCTATGGGAATTCTGGGGTTGGTGTTTCCGAAGGCCATGCACTGCTGTGATGTCTCTTCTTTGCCCCCAGTCCATTTTCTCTCTCACCACCCACCCAGTCTGCTTTCTCCTCAAATCACCCCTGCTCCTACTTAGCGATTAGTACTCTTCAGTGGTTTCCCTTGCTGTTAAAACTAACTGTTCTCTTCAGTTTCATAAATTGTACCGCTGTAAATGGCCCTTCCTTGTACCATGGACATCATGCAACAACTAAATTCCTTTGGTTAACAGTTAATAGTCATTTGTCGTTCAGTATGATTTTCCCTGGTGTATTAGTTTCACATCCTTTAGAATTGCTGAGTTAAATTCAGTTATTTTGGTACTGCTTGTTTTTTGGCAGTCCTATATTTGTAACGTGAAGATATTTTCCACTCTGTCCTCTGTGCGCTCTTACCAGGGTATTCATAGTCCCAGAAAAGGTCCTAGCTTAAAGTTTGTCATTCCTTATTTTTGCTATGGCTTGAAACATGACAGGGTCTGCCTACAGTACAAAAACACTAAAACTGTTATGCTCGAGCTAACGTTATTACTCTCTGTCACTCACCGAGCTTGTGGTGTTACCGTCCCGAGAAGAATACATGCACTCACCTGGCAAACACCTTTTCACATATTGCCTGAAGTGATTGTGGAGAGAGCGAGTGGCAGTGGAGTCCTCCAGAAACTCATTAGCAGTTTGTCTGCCTCATGTTGTATCGCTGGGTTCTGCTCACTCTGTGTGTTTGTGTATGGAGGGAGAGGCTGTCACTAGAAGTACCCATGGTGCCCCACAGAGCTTCTGTACTCCTTAGATGTGCTCTGTCCTCAGAAGGGATACGATATACTAGATGTGTATTTGTGTGTGTGTGTGTGGAGGAACCTTCTTCCTAGTCAGTGTTGCCACAGAAACAGATGCGATGGAGTGTGCCAGGCCAGGTCAAAATGGCATAATTGCGGCCAAAACGACAGGGCGCGTTGGCTGTGTTTGGAAATCGTGCGTGACGTTGATTACCGCCTGGAATTTGAAACTATGCAGATGCTGCCGCAATTTTGTAAACGCGCATCTGTCCAGGATTGGCTGAACGAAGAGGACCTGGAACCATTGGCTGATTCCGGTGGTTTTCTTTCTTGTTGGGGGCTGTGGAGAGCTGAATTGTCCTACAGCGCCACTAAAGAACTTTCAGGCCGCAATCATCATGAGAAGCACGAGATAAGTGGACGGCACGTCTGCATTCATATGGAGTTTGCGCACATCAAGACGCTATTACATGAGGAGGTCCAGCACCAGTCTGATCCCATGCTCAGGGCCTGTGGGCTCTAGAAGGCAGCACACAGTATATTGCAGATGGCTTTGTGGATAGCCGGGGAGCAATAAGCTGCTCACTGCATTGCCTGATGACATTTGACCCTTTGATAACACAACCATAGGTGACTGGTTTTACCTCTTAGCATTTCTCCTGTCATCGTCGTCTTTTTTCCTTATTGAGTTGAATTGTAACGCGATGAAGAAAGTATTTGTTAAATTCATTTTAAAAATCTGCTCTTTTCTGCTATTTTATTTCCACCAAAAAATGGTATCTTTTAATTACATATGGTTGAATTCATTGTATTAGTTCAATTGGTCATGCAGCACCTTAAGAGCACTTTGAATCGAAGACTAGAGATCTACAGAAATAAAGCATAGGTTCCTGCACACACCCAGCTTGTTAACACCTTCAGTGAGCTCCAGTTTAAAAAACATTCATAATGCCTGAAGAATAGCTTCATATCTACTACATGACACATTCATGAATACTGATTCAGTCCTTCTGTTAGCTTTCATAAGGTGCTCACGCAACACAGACACAATTGTCTTTGGTACCTCACACGTCTTTGTTATCTGCGTGTTTCATCCTGCTTTTTGAACAAAGACAGTTAACAAAGGCACTGTGGTTACTGGGCTCACTGATGCAGCTAGAGGAGATAGAGTTATGTAGATTCAGTTTTTTTCCCCCTTCAGACTTTCACTCTGAAGCCCTTTCTGTGCGTTTCAAATGTAGCCAGTGTTCATGCTAAAGGTGTGAGGACGGGACAGGGCCTCACACCAGTTTCAGAAACTCCTACTTGTCTTTAACCCTGCCAACTACAAGACTAACCTCAACCTCTTAACTAATGAGGTGCAGAAAACATCTCAAGAAACCATCTTTGTTGGTATGTGGACCCCACAAGACAGTGGCAACATTTAACGGGCATACAAATAACACTGTTGCATTTGTGTGTGTTTGCTGCCCACAAGAACAAACTCTAAACTTGTATTCATAAGGGCCAAGAGGAAGTCGCCCATTTCAGGAAGTGGTTTGTGACCTTTACTGAGCGCTGAGTGTTGAGACAGCGGCGGGGGGGCGGGGTTAGGGGGTTGGAGAAGCAGGGGGGTTCACTGCAGTTGCTTACAGAGAGGAAAAAGTTTGTTCTACGGACCAAGCTGTTATGTTTGTCACTTCACTGCTGAAGAATACAAACCCCAGCCACCACTACTGGCACATAAACCTTTAGGACTGGACAGATGCTGCTGTGTATAAAACCTTAATGTTGAGACATTTTATACTTCCTTTGCTTTTCAACAGATCTTTCAACACGTATCTTAACATTAGTGATTTGGATTCCTCTCAAAAAGCTTTCAGGTTGACCTCAGGGACATTTAAGATGTTGAAGCCACTGTCAGATCAGTAAAACTGGATCATTAGATGGACAGGTTGGTCTTTTATATGGAGTGAAGAGCTCACAGAGGCTTTGGAAACTCTTAATCTTGGCAAAAAGTTTTGTTTAAGGCTTGATCTTAAACTAAATTGTTCTTTATTTTTAGTCACATTCTAGTAATTTTATAATTTTCACATTTCAGTCACATATACTTCCCATTTCTCTCTTTTAGTGCAATCAACCGTCACCTCTTTTATAGTCGTCCTGGTTCCCATGGCAATTAACATGGCTCATTAAAGTCAAGGACCAAAAGATGAGAAGTTCATGACTTTCAAACAGAGTGAGCGATAAACTCGTGAGTGGATCTATTACGGCCGGGGCTTGATTATACACTTCTAGGCAAGGGTCTACTGGCTGCTGCTCTGTAAGTTTCCAAACAATTTTAAGAATTTCTCTGTGCTTGAGGGAGGGGCATCACAGTGTGTGAAGGCCGGGGTTGGCCTGGTTAGCATGCGAGATGGAGAGAGTTGGTGAATGTGCACTTTTGCTGCTCTTCCTAATGGCAAAACTCAGCCAATTATAATTTAATGTTTAGCAATCGATTCAGCAAATTGATCCATCAGACCGACAGTATTGCTTGCGGTACATTTCCAGGTCCAAATGAAATGGAAAAAGGCCTCCAGTTGGGTGGGGGAGGGTAAATGTCTCAGTGTTTTTATTAAGAAATCAACATGTCCACCTACCATAGTCGTAACTCTCAATCGCTTCCTGCTTGCTTCTTATGATACATCCTGACGGACTTGTCGGAGTGTGTTTTCAGTGAAATACTTCCCTTGTGCACTTTTGCTTGTTTCACTGTTGTTAGGCAAGGCTAAAAATAACACCCATGCTGCAGTGACACAAGTCATGTTAGGTTTATTTTCACAAAAATACTGATACTCTTTTGTTTAATCTGATCAGCTTGATGGACATGATTGCCCAGTGAAGAACGTTCAAACAGCATTTATTCATGTACAGTCCCTAGCACACACACACAGGCACACACACACAGACACACACACTTCCTTTAGCGGTGTCACTCGCTGCCTGGCTCTGCGACACAAACCCTGTCTGACCACATGGACCTCTCCTCTCCTCTCCCTCCTCTCCTCTCCTCTCCTCTCCTCTCCTCTCCTCTCCTCTCCTCTCCACAGATAATGAAGTGAGAATAAGTAAGTAAAAGGGCCAGAGGCTGGGTTTACACAGCTAGCTTTGTTACAGAGATGGCACTGATTGAGACTCTGCTGATTGAGAGAAGCCTTTTGAGTGTACAACACCCAGAGCCGGACCGAGCCTTTTGGTGGCCCTAAACAAGACTGTGGCCCCAAAACACTCCAACCATAACTACTAATAATAACAGTTCCTTTATGTGGCTCTTCTTAGCAGCTGTGGCCCTAAACAATGTCAGTGTGTTTATGCCTCGGGTCAAATATATCTTTTGCTTTGATGCCATCTTACCACATACAATGGGCTTTGCATGTATTTTAATTTAATTTGCACATCTTGTTCCTCCCGCTGCGCCTCCTACCTGCCTCTGTGCAATTTCACAAGATATGAGCGTCACATCCTGAGCGGGTCTCCGCTAAGGCTGATCTAGAGAGATATAACGTGTAGAGCACAGAGAACGGGTTTGTGGCCGTACTGTCCTGTGTTCGGCTTCCCAAGCTGACGTAGAGCTGGCCAGACTTGGAGGTAGGTCTCTGTCGAGCGCAGTCTGGTGCACGGCTCTGCGCTGTTCGTGTGATAAGTGGTTAGCGATGTGTGTTTGCTGGCGGCTTGTAAACAGGAAATGTTGATTGGCCCATAGAGCTGAGTCAGGGAGGGGCCCTTGGGAGTGCATAGCTGTGAGCGTAAATGCGTGTGTGCAACGCAGATGTGCACATGCACGTGTTGAGATAGGTCGACGCGGTTTAGTTCAGTTCAGCTTTAGATGTTTCTTACTTTGGGCTGTTCATGTTTTCTATTTTCTACTTGGCTAATCAGTCAGTTCATTCAGTATCTTGCTGTGAAAGAGACATTTACGTAATAGATTTTGATGTAATGGAATCAAACATGATGTCTACAGGGGGCCCAGAGAGCGACAGGCTCAAGTTCATTATCTGATGATCGCCTGGTCTCCAATGATAACTTTCTTCTTTTGTAGCCTGGAAGATCTTCAAAGTTGAGCAAATAGTTCTGCAATAAATGCTCGGTCAAAAGAAGGTTTATGTTGCAGATGAAAAACATCACAACCATCGAGCATTGGGCAGCGATAATACTGCTAACCTGTTGACAAAAGTATTGTAGGTTTAAATGTTGAAACAGAAACTGCATGTTATCCTGTGCGGGGGAAAGAAAAGCTTGTGTCCAAAACTGCCTGCAGCAATGGTTGAGGTCCAGATGAAATAAAAGCCTTCCTCTGATAATGGTCGATGTCTGTTTTCGGGGTCCCACCTAATCCAGAATGAGTTTCCTCCACCGCTCTCTCTCTCTAACCTTTTTATCCTTGGGTAGCTGTGAACAGGAAATGCAGTTTATAAATAAATCATTCAGTTCCTGCTTAGAGCAAAGGAGCGGCCTTTGGGTTAGATGCACTTATTTAGGACAGTTTGTCCGTGACTGTTTCAACTGTGACTGATAGAGCCGAGTATTCTCTCACTGTTTTACAACTTGTTTCAAGTACGACCATCTAGGCTGAAACACTGATAGTGTTTGCCTCTTCAACTGCAGCCTCCTGCATTACATTTTGAATATATCTCAAAGGGCTTTTAGGTTTTGCTATTATTTACTATGGTATACTACGCACCACATGACTGTTTAAAAATAGCAAGGCGTGACACCATACTGTATCTACCGATTGACACTGAATGATCATTTATATCTCAAACAGGGTGATAGCTTATAGTAATTTCACAACCCATGTTTGTTTCCAGTGGTCAAAAAAAAAAACCAAAAAGGAGATTAAATAAAAAAACAAATCTTGTATTATTTCAGCCAGCATGCTTACTGACAGATTCGCGGGACCCTTGCTATTATTCCATGTCACAGGCGTTCATTTTCATAAAATACCACAGAGATAAGAACCAAGCAATCTAATGTTCTGGCGCTCGATTTTGTGACGTTTCAGTCACATCTGTACGCCTGTAATCCCATCATGCCTTCAGAAAGAAAATCCCCTTCTTCTCCTCCTCCGTACAGCGCCAGGTGGAATCTCTGAATAAGACGACTGTAGCCAACAAATTAATCTTTCTCGGCTTTTCTCTCTCTAAGTCTCAGGCCTTGTACACACACCACTGGTTCATAATGTAGGGTTTTGAAAATGGTTTCAGGCAATAAATAAAATAAAATGTAGTATCTGTAGTTGCATACAAAGGCCAAGTCTGTCATCTCACAATTGAAGGTCTGTGCAGAGGGATCTAGCTTCTCTCTCTCTCTCTCTCCCTCTCCCTCTCCCTCTCTCTCTCTCTCTCCCTCTCCCTCTCTCCCTCTATGTCCTGCATATATACAGTATGTGTGTGTTTTACATGGTGTAGGACTAGGCGAGCCATCTGCCGTGGTGCTGCGCTCTGTTGGGGCACAGTGCCCCGGGGTTAGGGGACTTTGCCGTATCTAGGACCCTCTCAGTGGGACAGATTTAAAAATAGCTCATTGAGTGTGAGCAGAGTGGCACAACGCTCCCTGTTATTTCGTCACAAATGGAGATGCGGCGACAGGTCTGCAGTAGCACTGTAGGCTCCACTTCCTGCTTACTTGTATTTCACTTGCAGATTACTATTGTGGTTATCATGTTTCTATTTCCATTTTATTATTAGTGCCGTTTCAGAGAAGTGGCAAGCAGCATTATCTGTTGGAACAGCACAATTGCCCTTTAGAGAAACCATGACAGGAGGAGCATGGAGGTTTTGTTTTTATTATCTCGTGGCCCGAGTGAATGGGCGATTAATTCTCACTGGCTTGAGGGTATGCTTTGTTTTCATACATAACAAACAAAGAACTTGAATGAAAGAGAAGGGATTGCATGGCGTGCCATAGTAATCTGCCTGGCACAGCTAAGATGCCAATTATGGAGTTTTAAAGGTTAAATGCCGTAGATGTGTGGTGACTCAAACTGCATGCTGTGGGACAAACCATCGTGGGACAAATTTATTTGATAATGTTTTTTTTTCTGTTGTTTGACGAATCACCAGAACAATCAATTGAGGCCTGTACTGTTGCAAACTAGCACAGTTCACCCAAAACACTCTTTTATTAAGTTATTCATCCTCCAGTTGGTTGTCAAAATATTACCACAATGTATTCACTTTACATGAAACAGTTACTAAGCTTCAATAAATGGCTTTTCATATTGTCCTCTCAAGCGTGACATCATTTTTCGGCCCAAATAAAGGATTCTGGATCCCGTAAAATGACTGCCTTTAACTACGTCCGATGCTAATGTTAGCTATTTGTGTTTTCAAGAGCCCCTCTGTTATGTATTTCTTTATTTGTTGAGGTGGAGTCTGATGGTTTTGAAGCTGCAATTAAAGAAATTAAAAATTGCTAGCCATACGTAGCATTCCAGCATTTAGTGGCTTTGTGAAGCGAGACGCAACATCCAACAGCTGTTAGCAAAATATTTTTTGAAAATTCAGTAACATTTTAAAATATGTTATAACTTCTTATATGTCAATTCTCCTTACATTATTTCACCCATTATAAGAAAACAATGATTACCAAATGGGATCCAAAAATGTTTATGTACTATTTATGCAATTTTAAAATACCCACAGAGGATTTCCGCCCCCTGACATCTCTTCAGTACTTGCACAGAGACAAAGTTATCACAAGCCCAAATAACATTTTACTCTATCAAAAGATGAATGAACAGTTCTGCTTTTTTAATCTTTAGCAAGTGTTATGAGTGAGACAATGCCCACCAAGATGTCTCTAATAATTTTTATAGTTTCTACTTTGCATTTCTGCAGTTGACACCAGTTCTCTTATCATCATCATCCGATATACCTTATTTTGGGACTGTTATGTTGCGGATGTTGTGTTGATGTGTGATAATCTTACTGAGAGGAAGCTTAAAATGCTTAAAATAGTTGTTGATACTAAGAGGCCGGCTTATTGCTGATGTGCTGATCGATTGCAAGAGGGGCAGAGAGGTCCGGTACTGTGTGTGGTCTTTGTTGTGTAAGTGCTTCAGAATTACAGTTCAGTCACATCTAGATACTCTGGGTTACTGCTCCCAACGCTGAAGAAAGCCACTCGAATCATTGAGTCCCTTCAGAGGCAGCCTGTGATAGCAGAGATTTTATAAAAAGACACTAATTAGATTTTGAGCACTCAAGAGTAATGTAATCAGCTCTGCCTTGTTTTAGAAAAAATGCCCAAAGATGTTGGACTTGAAAAAATGACACAGATAGATGTCAGAGGATTTTCAGATGTGTATGAATGCTGCCTATTCTCTTTGTTTCCTACATTGCTAATACAGAAAGCATTAATAATGTTTTCCATAACTTCATTGGCAGATTTGGGGAGTCTAATTCTGAGGAAAGAGGAATCTACATATTCCAGCATTTGGCTGTTGAAATGAATTGTTAACCAAGACTGTGAGCTCATTTGCTGCCAGAAATCCCTTCCTCTCTAACACTGTGGTGATTATTGAACTTGACAGTTGTCACTCACCCAGCCCTCTGAGAGCAGCAAGAGCAGTAGCTTACCGTCTAATACACATAGTTTGTACTTAATACATAATTCGGCCATGTTAAGATGCATTGAATACAGCAATTTGCATCCATTGACTGGACTGAATACAATTTAATTGGTGATAGAACCACGTTTTTAAAATATTTCCAAAGCAAAAAAAAAAAGTTCAAGTGAACTATTTTGTATATTCACTGTCTATGCTGTTTCATAAACACCTGTTATGAATTACTGAACACTTGATGTAATTTTAATGCTTTCCCAGGATGTTTCTTCAATATGACATGGAGGCACTGCAAACTCAAAATACCCAATAAACATGCTCCGGAAGAGAGACTATTGATTTTGTGACTGTGTTTTGATCTCTCTCTCTCTCTCTCTCTCTCTCTCTCTCTCTGTGTCTCTCTCTCTCTCTCTCTCTCTCTCTCTCTCTCTCTCTCTCTCTCTCTCTCTCTCTCTCTCTCTCTCTCTCTCTCTCTCTCTCTCTCTCTCTCTCTCTCTCTCTCTCTGCAGGCTGAAAGCGCTTGTCTCAACAGGAAGCAGAAATGTTCAGGCAGCTTGTGACTGGTGAGAACACACAGATACACACATACACTCGCAGTTATTTGTTAATGCATAACTGGATTGTGAATGGCCAGGTCTGTCATAGTGGTGAACGTTGCATCTGATGACATAACTCCTAACACTGTGTGGACTTTTGTACCTGTGCCATTAAAACTCTGGTGCCCTCTGTTGGACGTCGGCTGCCCTGCCTCCTGTTCATTATGCATTCTCCCTCCTGTCGCTCACTAACCTGGGTGCTGTCTGTCGGTCCAGGCTCTTCTCCCATGTGGATGACCCTTTCCTGGATGACCCGCTGCCCAGGGAGTATGTGTTATACCTGCGACCCAGCGGCCCCCTGCTCCACCAGCTCACACACTTCTGGCAGCAGTCCCGCCTCACCTGTGGCAAGAATAAGGCGCACAACATCTTCCCCCACATCACCCTCTGCCAGTTCTTCATGGTCAGTGCCAGCCTTATTCTGTGTGCATGTGTGTGTGGGCGTATATTTTGTCAATATTTCTGCAGAGGGAGACAGGTTAGGTATTTAAATACAGTGTATAGGTGCTGTGGTGTTATGCGTAATGAGCTCACTCTGTATGTGCATCCAGTATACACTGCAAGTCATGTGTCAAATGAGACTGCTTGCTCATCATAATTTCACAAGCTCTCCATCAATATTATATTATTTGCACTTTATAATGACATTTTTAAATTGTTATTTACATTCTAGCAAACCAATGCCATTGCTAGAAAAAACATAATTCTGCAGTCATACTTTGTTGTCACTGAACTTTTATTCATTACATCGTATCGTGGTTGTATTGAATTGTGAACCCCATATTCATATCGAATCATATTGTGAGATAAGCATATCGTCCCATCCCTGGGACTGTATATACACGTGTATATACTTGTCTGATGTAATGACATATTCTTGTATAGCTCATACCTAGGTGTTTGTTTCATGCGTGTTGATGCTGAGCTTTCTGTTGTTTTGTCCCCTGTGCTCAGTGTGCAGATGGGAAGGTGGAAGCTCTGTGTGACTCTCTCCAGACCACCATGACCAAGTGGAGGGGTCGCTTCCCCATGCCCCTCCCGCTGGAGCTCTACACCTCCTCAAACTTCATTGGCCTCTTTGTGGAGGAACAGGTGGCTGAGGTGCTGAAGAGCTTCGCCGCTGACTTTGCCACTGAGGCAGCCGCTAAAGCAGGTTGGACGCCTCCCTTCTGTCCCCTTGATGAAAGTCAAATGATACATGAACAGTGTTTTGTAGATGGGGATGGGGGGTAATTTTGGTGCTCAGACCCAGGTTTGCTCCAGGGCACCTTCCAGGATCAGTTCCAGTTGGTGTTGCAGTTTAAGAAAGGCTCTCATTTGGATATTTAGATCATGATATATGGAGACTTGTGGGGTGTGGGCTGAGCAGTAACACCAGATGATGAATTTTCATTGTATTTACATTTTTCTAGCTGTGGGGAGCCACCATGAGTGTAAAGGAAACAATGCATGATACTGTGTCTAAGTCAAAGGTTACTGTGTAGTCTATATGGTGCATCCCATATCTCTTCTTTTCTACTTTGTCCAGATGTTCATGTGGAACCCCATAAGAAACAACTTCATGTCACCTTGGCTTACCACTTCCAGACCAATCAGCTGCCAGCGTTGGAGAAGTTGGCCAAGAACATGGATGTCTCTTTAGGCTGTGATTGGCTGGCTGTGCTTTTCTCCCGGGATATTCGGTTTGCTAATCATGAGGTACACTTACCCCTGTGCCTCTGAAATCACATGTTAATCTCTCCATATAAGTTTAAACACGTTTAACACTTGTCAATTCAATGAGATTTTTACCATGCTATCACATAAGGACGCATTAAGCGACAGGTTGCTCAAATTTTACTCCCATTGGATCTTCAAAAGCAAACCAAACACCAGTGAAGTTTGTATGTCCACATAACTCATAGCGAGTTAGCTAGCGTAGCTCCATGTCAGCCTTCTCCACAACAACTGAAGTGGCAGGAAACTGGTTCATTAGAGTTCCAGGGTCACGCAAGCATAAACAATGGTTTTAGTGAAGATTTGCGTTAAATACTATTGGAAATATAGGTCTTTTGGACTTCTTTTGGCTTCAGAACATTTGGATTATGATACACGAGCTTTATGGAGAAATTTCATGGTCAATTTATGCCCTTTTTGGAACTCTAAAGAACCAGTTCCCAGCCACTTTAGTTCTTTTGGAGAAGGCTGACATGGCTCAACGGCACAACTCGCTTGGTGTTATGTGGACGTACAAACTTCACCTGTGTTTTTCGACTGACAGTGAGTAGATACTAGATAATGACAACATTTTTCATTTTTGGGTGAAATATTCCTGTAAATAAATACAGCCATCGGAGAAACATAATCATTAAGTGCGGACATACAGTGATGTTTGATCTTTAGAGTCAGATCTCAAAAATCACATTGAAATGACAAGAGCAACTGTAGTCTTTGACCGTTGCGTGACCTCTGCCCTCTGTCCCCTCCAGACGCTGCAAGTAATGTACCCGTATGTGCCTCAGAATGAGGATGAGCTGGAGCTGGTGCCAGGGGACTTTATCTTCATGTCTCCGGTGGAGCAGAGCAGTGCCAGTGAGGGCTGGGTGTACGGTTCCTCCCTGGGCACGGGGCTGTCTGGCCTGCTGCCCGAGAACTACGTCAACCGTGCCGATGAGTGTGACACCTGGGTCGTCCATGGGTAAGGAAAGGAAGCACAATACTCACTCAACACAAGCATAAGCCATAGAGCAATGATATTGCCATTGGTGATGTTACAAAGTCCCTGGCAATCTATTCTGGGAGGCACTGGGATAGGAATGAAGCGCACTTACAGCAACAGCACTCATAGCAGTAGCAAATCACCACAGATTGCCTTTTAAAACCCCAAGTCCCTTTGTGGAACCGCACACCACAAAGATGCAGACAAAGAACCGTGTCACCGGGTGGTACTTTATCTCAAACCGACAAATCCACAGCTCCCTTCAGTGTGTGTCCTTCAACCACACATGCACACAAATGAAGGGATCTTCCTTGACTCGACTGAAAAGAAAGAGAATAAATGGAGTCAACTTCTCGACTTGTTCCTTGACTAAACCTCTGCTAGTGCCTCATAGACAGTGCCTTCAACAGGTAATATTACAATTTCATCCAGTTCCCATATGTTTATCTGATCCTCAGGTCTCACTCCTTTCTCAACTGTGCCTCCCCATCTAATTCAGGCAGTATTGTGGGTGGTTTATTATTTGATGGACAGCCTGATGGCAGTCTGCTTGACAGCCTTGGGGATCCACCCGGCCTCAGTGGCCTCTGTCCACCAATGCAGGTACAGTGTCCTTGTATTACGTGACTTTTCCTGTGGTCTGCAGACAGACATTTTTGTGTGATCAGACTGGAGGTTCACTGCTACACTTCACTGTTTTCTATGGTTTCTTAGCATTAACAGTGTGCCTCCGAAGCGTCAAGAGTGTATTTTAAGTTGTACCCAAGTTGTACTAAAGTGTGCAGTGCTTTGACAGGTTCCTGTCGCAGCATAGCAGCAATTACTGTGTAGGCTGCTAGCTAGAGCTAGTAATAAGAGCTGTGCAACTCACATTTCCAAAGCCTTCTAATTTCTGCCTTAGCATGGTTGAATTGTGATTAGTTTAAATGGTAACAGTTCCAACTTTCTCTTAGATGTCGAGGCCAAGTAGCCAGTCTTGCCTGTCCAAGAGGAGCCTGTTTGTGTGTCGCCATGGGGAGAGGATGGATGTGGTGTTTGGGAAACACTGGGTCACTCAGTGCTTTGATGCCAAAGGTTGGAGACGATGTGTGACACAAGACACCTTTTTTTCTTGTACTTGTAGGCTTATATTAGTCACTTTCCACTGTGCTTCCTTGTTCCTAAGCTTCTCACTTGTGTCTGTGTAGGCCGATACATTCGCTCTAATCTCAACATGCCGCCCAGCCTGCCAGTCAGAAGTGGAGGTTTCCGGGACTATGATAAAGATTGTCCAATTACTGTGTTTGGCTCCACCCAGGCCCGTCTTGTAGGTTAGTAGTACCATTTATTTTTATGGGCTTTTTCAAAATATGTATGTGTGGTGGGGTTATGTTTAAAACAGGTGAGCATCACTCATTATTACCTATCTATCTATTTTACTTGACTGCAGCCCTAGTCCTAATACAACAATAGTGCCACCCTCAGGTGCATTTCCATTCAAGAATAAGTCTAGAGAACTGTGTCACAGTTCTCAAATCATCACATGCCCAGAACAGAGTACTGCTTAGGTTTTATGCATGTAGCTGCTAGAAAAAACCTGCAGATATCAGAGGATTTACACCATGTTTGTTCTCCTGCAGTAGGCTGTTGCTGTTCAATGAATTTATTTTTGTTGGAAGCACAACAAATATCAAAACCATCATTCAGAGGGGAAAATAATAGCCGTTGGTTGGTACTCAAAAAATGGGTTTACAGCACATATTCCTCATCATGGATGGACCTGTCAACAGTCATCATCATCAGTCACATTTGCCTAAATATCCAAGAGGTGGAGATAGTCATTACAGAAATAGTTCATTACAACACAACGGGAAGTCAGGCTGAATGATCTTTCAACCAAAAAATTTAAATTTCAGCTAAAATGTATTTTTACAACATAGACCTACAGTATTATAACATTGACTGGAAATACAATTTGAGGTATAACCACAGTCTACCAATGCAGAATTAGCCTACAGACAGTGTTTCAGTATAAAGGATTGCAACATAAAGTTTTAAGTCAACATTAATGTAGACTTAAAACTCAAAAGATTATATCACACATCATATTGAAATTGAAATATGATAAGCCCTCTCCAGCGGGTTGAGCCGTATTGGAATGGGATACAATTTAGTGGTGATTTGGCAAAATTGAAAACCTCACTTATATAGCATCGCCAGCAACTAGGTGTTTATCTATCAAGCTCATATTTGCCACATTATTGCCACTGTAATCTTGTGTTCTTCCCAGGTGAAGCCTTATTGGAAAGCCATGCAACAATAGACTTTGTTTACTGCTCTCCCTCGCTGCGCTGTGTCCAGACTGCTCATCACATTCTGCAAGGTAGGGCGTCATGCTCATCACCATCATAGTAACACCTTGACCCGAGTAACAAAGTCATGTTCATCATCCATTCATGCACTCCATCTAGTATTTTATGGGTGTGTTTGAAATTGCTCTCGTTGAGTGATAATGCTGCATCTTTTTGGTCTGAAACCCTGTGTATTTGGATCTCAACAGGATTAACCTAGTTAAATAAAACTTTAATAAATTACAACAAAAATTCTGTGGTACCTAGAGGCATCACCAAGAGGCAAAACAGCTGAGAACGCTAGGAAGAGACTGATGTTTAACAAAAGCTCTGTCCTCTTTTCCCTTTCCATCTTTAGCCTCATCTTGCTTTCTGTTAACACTGCAAAAGCATCTAGTCAAGCATCAAAGCCATCTGGATTTCATCAGATACAGGCCCGAACATGTTAAGCAAGTTTGGGCACAGAAGATCAACAGAATTACTCTCATAACACCAAGTCTTAGTTTTTATGTCAAAATATATTTATAGCTTTCCTGTTAAAATAGGAGAGCGAGGCAGGCTGACATACGTCAGACTCATGCTCACAGTGTGTCGAATAAATATATCTGGCGTGCTGATCCACAGAGTGACCTGATTATTACGAAATATCTTTGACATGGTTCCTCGGTATTTCTCTGTTTCATTCTCTGACAGGTCTGCAGCAGGAGGGAAAGACAAAAATCCGTGTGGAGCCTGGATTGTTTGAGTGGACCAAGTGGGTTTCAGGCACATGCTTACCTGCCTGGATCCCCCCAGCTGACCTGGCTGCTGCTAACCTGAGTGTGGACACAACATACAGGTACGCAATATACCAACTCTGTATTATCTATACACTGCTGGCTGTAAGGCTGGGGATTTAACCTCTGGACCCGATCTGTTCTTATTCTGTCTGTCCTGTTACCCCTAGACCTCATATTCCCATCAGTAAGTTGGGGGTGTCGGAGTCCTACGACACATACATCAGCAGGAGCTTCCAAGTCACCTGTGAGATCCTGTCAGAGAGCAAAAACCTCGGTAAAGTGGAATTATTACTTCTACCCAGGGTCTGAAATTAACTCCAAATGCCGGTAAAATGTGTTTTTGGTGGATAAATCACCAAGCGTTACCTGCCACACTGGCCACCATACCCTCTCTGACCATGAGCCAATCAAATCAAAGCAAAACAATGGCTCTGTATCAAAGAGGCTCTGATTGGCTGCCTGTTACGCTGGCTCTACACAAAGAATACAGTACCTGACTCTATACATGAAATAGCATTTAAAATTAGTAGGGCGACAAAATTCTATGAGAAATGTCTATTAATTATTCTGGCTGCAAAGCTAATTTCGGACACTGCCTCTATCTCTATAACATGTAAATGCATGCGTGAAAGTACTAGAACACTGTAAGCTGTATATTATCGATTAGTGAGTGTCCACATGTAGTCTAAGCTGTACTACCTCTAAAACACAGGAAACACGGTCCTGATTGTGGCCCATGCTTCCTCCCTGGAGGCCTGCACTCGCCAGATGCAAGGCCTCAGCCCCCAGAACTCCAAGGACTTTGTCCAAGTTGTCCGAAAGGTCAGTCTGCTGCTTCAGTTGCATCGCTAGAGACATTTCGTCTGTTTCTATCCTCATCCCTCTCTCTGTTATTGGTTTTCTCTGTAGGTTTCCTCTCTCTCTCTCTCTCTCTTTCTTTCTTTCTCTCTCTGTCTCTCTCTCTGTGAGTTAACATGCACATCTGTCTCCTCTGTGTCTTTGTGTAGATTCCTTACTTGGGTTTCTGTGCTTGTGAGGAAATGGGAGAGACAGGGGTGTGGCAGCTGGTCGACCCACCCATCCTGCCTCTGACACATGGACCCAATCACAGTTTCAACTGGAGGGAAACGCTAATGCAGGACTGAGAGATATGCTATTTGGCCCTCCATCTCCTGGTGGCCATGAACTGCTGAATAAATATTTATTCTCTACCCACACTGCTATAAATCCAACCCAACTACCAAAAAAACACGCCTGGCTTCCGTCAAAGACACCATGGAAAAATGTTCATTCACTGAGGCAAATGTATTCCGATACGTTGCTCATGAATGAGAAGGTACTGTATGTGTGGGGATCAGAGCAAAGGTGAGCTACAGGTTGGGCTGCAGTATGTCCCATGGTCCTCCAAGTTCAAGTTCACAAAATGTGGAGATGCTTCAAGAGATCTGGATATTTCTTGTTGGTCGATGGTTGCTGATACTTACTCAGGTTTTGTGCCATGAGAAGTTGTTATTGAAGTGCTGTCTGTGGCTCCTCCTCAGGCGTGGGAGTCAAGAATTTGGGTTCCGAGGGAAAAAAAAAAAACATGTAACTGCCTCCTCATACACTGTGACAAGAAATAGACGAGAGAGAGACTTGTACCGCAGAAATTATTTTCCATGTCTCAGAAATTATTCATTTGACTAATTTTACTTGTACAACCCTCCTGAAAAAAAAAAAGCACAACTGAAATGTGACTTTTGACAATCAGACAGGGGAGAGCTGATCTTTAGTGGTTCAGGGCTGAAGTGGAGAGTTTAATATACCTGATTTGTTCCTGTAAATTTCATATCATAAAATAACTTTTTGAGTTAACATTTAGCTGCCCACCGCCATGAACCCTTTTATAACCTTTTTTGTAAAGGCCATGATAGGCAATATTTTGAGGCAATGTAGACTGGCAACGGATTGGAATAGACAAATGCAACAAAATCAATGTGGATGATATCCTGGGTGAACTATTTATAATGAAAAACAGACTACAGGTTAGAATGGGTGACAAAATTGCCCAACTGCATTGACTTAAAATTTTGCTTGTTTATCATGACCTTAGGTCCTGTCACTCTGTAAGCATGACCACATTGCTCTTCAAATATTTGGTGCATTTCTTTTTTGGTTCCATGATTTGAGTGCTTCGTGCTTAATATACCAGTTATTTTTTATATGACTCTGATATTGCAGATAGGATATGTTAAAATAATTAAGTAATGATGAGGAGTGATATATATTTCATATCAGCCTGTGCCATCTGTTCTGTAGCATGAGTAGAGATCCCTTCATGTCTTTGTTGTAAGCAGGTCAGGATCAGAATAATGTCTTATTCTCTCCCTTTCTTTATATTGCGTTTTTTTTTTCAGTTTAAACAAAGTGCAATGAGGGTTGTATTTCTTTTCTTCTTCCTAACTAAACAAAACAAGCAGGTATTGCAATGTACACCATTAAGTAGGAAATTTCCTTAATGTTTTCATTGTTTCACTCTGTGGCTGTGACTTTTAGTGATGTCACTGTTCTGTTGACGCGCGCCGCCATTTTGACTATCAAATTAACTCCCAAAACAAACATTAAATTAATAAAATAAAATAAATAGTGAGAGAATATTCCCGCCATTTATAATAAATGGCCAAACACATTTACAAAGTAGGCTACCAATTAATAAAATGCCTGTCGTTGTGCTATCGGTTGTAATGGCCCAATAGTGTTGGCATGGAGGGGAGGGGGTGCATTTCATCGTTTGCCCACTGATAGAGAGAAGTGAGTAGCAACAACTTATACATTTAACTTATCTTTCCTGCCCGGAAATCAGTGAAAACATTTTCTCTTGAAAATGAAGGACTTGGATAATTAACTCACCCTGAAGTGAATTACCGAAATGCATCAGAATAAAATGTAGCTAGCAGGTTATGTAAGCTAGGCTATACGAAATAGATTTGGGAGTTTCTCTTCAGACTTTACTGTGTCAGCGATGTTGGTAACAGGGGCTACGGGGTCACACCCCCCAAAGACTTCAATCTTTTTAAAATATCTTTATTTTTCTGACAAAGTCAGGTGAGACATTTGTTTATTGTTTGCTATTTTGTAACTGTTTGGTAGTCGATATGGCGGGCTTGGCGGCGTCAACCAAACACCGACGTCATAGCAAGTCATGGTAGGTAGGGAGTAGATCATTATTTTATGGCTGAATAATTTATTGTGATTAGATGGAGAGTGTCCATCTGTATAGCAGTAACACCCAAGAGGGCGTTATTTACTGTGATTAATGGTGTGACGGTGATACAGCTAGGTGCAGCTGAGCCTACCATCAGCATCACCAAAGTGTACCAGAATATACGGTCACAGCAATGGACGCCTCCTGGGTCCAGGTATTATGGTTGCTATTGGTTACTCATGCATGTAGCCTATACTTTCTGAAAAGTTTTCTTTAAAGTAGCATACACACATAAGCATAACAAACAGGAGGAAGATCGCTAACTAGCTCTCTAGTTGCCACAACATAGCAACTAATTCCATTTTTGGTAAAGCATGAATAGCTTAGGTGTTATCAGTAGCCTACATGTCTTTCACCAATCAAGTTGCTTGGCTGAAGCTACCAGCTGTACAAATTCAGCAAATGTCTTCAAACTATAAGCCAGTTAAGTTAAAGGACTCCTCCCACAGGGGAAAAATGACCATTTTTAGCTGAAACCGATGCTTTTGATGTTTTTATCTCTGTAAATGTTGCTGTGATTGTCAAAACCTAATCTTCTGAACATTCCCATGCAGCTGTTGACCCCCGGGAGCCTTAAAGCTTAAACATGCTCATGTGGGTTTGAACCCTGGCATCACCTTAGGCTACAACCGCAGGTCCTATAGTGATGCACACATAGCTCACACAGCTATACCAAATTCATTATATTTTTTAAACAGTTTATGATTTAATGTGATTATAAAGCTCTCATCATGTGCTTACAATGGCTTGCTTTGCCATATGATACAACCATATCACCATGTTCCTTCCTCTCTTTATCAAAGAAAGTGATTGGTGAATTTAAGTTTTAACATCCAACCATACTTGGATATTATGCCATTCATAACTTGTGCTTCCAACATGCCTGAAATACAACTTTTTGTAGCAAGTGGAAAAATTCAAACAGTGTACCAGGATGGAAATTGAGTGGGAGCTACCACTACGCCCACTCTGCCTACCAGAGCATGTAATCTACTTTGGACTCTCCGTGCTTGATTATCTTCAAAAACATGACAGAAACTTAATAAATATTCTGAAATGTATGATAGTTTGGTGTGTATGTATGAGGCATCACTATAATCGATTGAGAAATGTTTATGTTGTCGACTCAAGCTGAAGCAGCATGGTGCTGTATGTAAATTATTACATTTGGTAAGTTATTTTAATTGATGACAAATCAAGTTTCCTGATTCATTGTAGAGTTTTCCACTTACCCATTCCTAGTGTTTTGGATACATTTCCAGTATACTATAAATGCCTCACAAATGACAGCCTTCTCACATCATTATAGCTTCTTTTGATGTTGTTAAAAGGAAAAGAGATGGTAAACAACAACCTCCTCTGCACTATTAGGATTTGTGTAACCGTTCACAAGTGCTTTGCATGCAAATGGGGCAAATATGGTAAAAGCTCACTTATTCAAGATAACCAGGTTCCTTGAAAAGTACTAAAAACTATACATGAAACAAAAATCTTGTTAAGATATTTTTATGTATTTAAATTATTGTTTAAACTTGTAAAAGTAAGTATTTTAGAACATTTTGTTGCAAATAGTGTCTCTGATTTTATTGACAAAGAATTATGGGAATAATGTGCTGCTTAGGAAAGAAATTATATTTGAAAATAAATACTTTACCCTATCTGCATTGCCATCAGGGCTCCTGAGATGTGCTTCTGAAGTTTGTGATCACACACGCACACACACACACACACACACACACACACACACACACACACACACACACACACACACAGAGCAAGAGAGAAACAGACACTAGATGGTGCTATATGATGCCCAATATTCCAAGCTGTTCTTCATATTTAACTACTTGCAGACACTTTTTTAATAGCAGTTTACAAACTTTTTCATGTCAAGGACTCCAGACAGATGAACATTATTGCACAGACTCCCAATTGATGAGATTTTGCCCCAAGGACCCCAACCTGGCAAATCTTTTATTGTTAGACATGATTTGGTACAGAACTGTGAATCAGAGAAATGAAATCCAATGACTTTGACATTAGAATAAGGCCTAGTTTACCAAATGCATCAGTATAATTTGGTACTTGACATCACCTCCTTGAAACTGCAAAGAAGGGTCCCTGTTATTGCGCTGTGAGCTATGTGCATTCAATTCGTAGTAGTATTATAGTGATTTGGCTATGAAATTATTTTTTTTAGGTGAAATTCTTGAATCAAATCAGATCATTAGGTAGGTAGATGTATTTTTGATTATCAGATCATCAAAAATTATCATGATCATTAGATTTGATGCCAATGATAAGCACACATATGTAGTGTGGATTATTCTTTAGATCAGTTTAAATATATAGGCTACGCAACAGCCTGCTAGTAGAGTCAAATGACTGATCCAGTCAGCCCGTTGAAGCCAAAGTAGGCTATATCTTGTAAAAACCTTTTTTCATGCGCTCCTCGTAAAATAAAACAAATCATGCATAGTAGCTACTTTTTCCGGATAATTGGTACTTCCAATTAATGATATGTCATTAAAGAAATTGAAATGTCAGCTCATGCAAATCTGCACCTACCATACTAACTTGAGGCTTGATCTCCCTTTATGTAGGCTACTGCTCAACATTGTTGGTACTTGACACATGATTACTTATGTCATATTGCATTTGAGAGCGTGTCTGTACTGCCTACATTTGAAACATGTCACTATTTCAGCTGTTCGGCTTTTCTAAGCATTGCCTATTTATGCTATTTTACACTCCAAAATGAGCCAAAGTTACAGGGTGTGTGGGCTTACTCTTTCCCTGTGCATTTCACCATAGGGGCCAGAGGGCAGGGTGAGCAAGGAGCAGCATCCCTGGACCAGGTAGGTGTTTAGTATCTTGCTCAAAGGCACTTCTACAGGGGTGGACACAATGTCTGTAGTAGGGAACCTGTGGAATGTGTATGGGATGGTCTTTTGAGCCATCAGGCCACCCTGCATCCCCTGATGGCATACCAAATAGATGCTCACCCCTAGATCACACTCAGATGAGAGATTCCCTGACCATTTTAATCTCTTAGGCAGGGGTTGGATTCATTCTACTTATACTTTGATCATACACATGTGAACTAAACTGAATGTCATTTTACTGCATGTTTTTGCTAGCTCACAGTGAAGCATGGGGATTTATGCTGGAAATTCTTGTTTTAATATTGTAAAAATGTATGTTGGAAAAAACAATAATCAAATAATCAAACCTGATCAGTTTCATATCAATAGATTTGAGCCACAGGATCTTTGCTTAGAACTCTGCACATGGTGTGCAGCACCATAAATGCAGTAAGGATTATGTGTGATCACAGCAGCAGCAGAGTCTTACGGCTCTGTCCCTTTGTTGGACCTGGTGAGGGACTTAAGACGCATTGCAGAGCGCCCCTATTGAGTACCTCAAGAAGGGGGATCTGAAGTGGCTGTCATGCAAGACAGCCTTCCTGGTGGTAGTGACATCAGCTGAGAGGGTGGGGGAACTGGAGGCTCTGTAGATTCCTGTGGGGACAGTCGTTGGTCTCAACCTGGTATTGTTCTCTATAGTGCCGAGGCAAACCACTGCCAAACCCAGAATGTGGAATGGAAACCTCTTGGGTGTTTGCTTCCCTCAAGGAGATTTCCACAACCACAGCCATTTTTCACCCGATTCTACCATCTGAATGTTAAACCCAGCACTTTCTCTGGGAAGATAATGTTAGGTGTGGGACAATCGTATTTAGAGAAAACCTACTAGGACCTGCAACACTATGCTCCACTGCACCTTTATCTCATAGTGTTGTGGGTCCTATGTTTTCTCTTTATTACCTCTGCCAATGGAATTGGATGGGGGTTATGTTTTCGCCCCATTCCATCTGTTCGTTGTTTTGTTTGTTTGTCTGTCTGTTAGGAGGATATCTCAAAAGGTTATCAATAGATTTGCATGAATAGAAGAAATTACTAACTTTTGGTGAAAATCCGACATGTGGAACTGGTATATCTTGACAATTGCATAGTGTTGGCAGAGGTATGTGCTCTACTGAGTGCCATCTAGTTGTACACTTTTTTTTCTGACCAGCACCTGAAAACGAGGTGTACTACTACTTGGATAGTCGTAATTTCCCTCAATCGCTATTCCCATGTGGGACTGATCGACCTGTTCTGTCTCACTTTTTGAGTTAGCCTATCATCTGGTGGGGCAGGTTGATCGGTCTCTAGGTAGGTTGTATATAGTTGGGCCATGGGCTCCTGCTGGTCTCATGCACAGTTTTTAGTACTACTGTATACAGGTTGTCAAGGGATCAGATGCCACCGTCTCCTTACAGTGTATCTTGCAGAGTTCTTGAACATATGGATGAGAGAGAAAGTGGACAGCTATAGTAGAGAACGGAAGGTTACAAGGTAACCATTGTTCTATGAGTGGGGAGACTGTCTGGCTAAAGGCCACTCTTAAGACACTTTCCATTCAGGTTAGTCAATGCTTCTACTCAAGCCTGTCCTTTATATGGGGTATCCATGGTCCAATGCGCAGCTAGTGGATTTTAAACATTATCCAAGACACCCAGTCAGGTGGGGTCGAGCCCCATAAAATTTGAATATGTACCTGGGGAGCATTCGTCTCTGCACTCGGAGAGCAGTGGTTTGTTACCTTGTAATCTTCCATTTATTGAACCACAGTACCACATAATAGGCATGTTGGAAAAGCACGAAAGATTAGGTACATTTGGGTTGGCAGATAATGTCTGAGAAACATCTGTCAGCTATGCTTGTTTTGACATATTAAATAAGTCATTAAATGATTTTATATTGGTCATTGAAAGTTCAGTCCCTGGCAGTGGTGGTGGGCAGCCAACCAAAGTGTCTGAAATATGACGAAGCATAGCCATGGATGGGCTCTATTGAAGCTCCACAACCACAGTGTGTCATCTGCAAAGACGTATCGCCACTGGCTAATGACAGCATAAGAGGCCTACCCACGTTTCTTTTTTTTTTTTTTTTAATTTTATCAAATGTAATTCTAAATTGAAAATAATTATTTTAAGCATTTGACTGGTTTGAGTTTAATAGCATATATTAACAGTGGAACTATATTAAAAAAAAAAAAAAAAAGAACTTGATAGATCCACATCTGCCCTCATCTGACCATAAAAGGAGGCACACAGGGAGTTGCTCATCTGTTGAGCTTCAACATAATGGCTATCAATGTTTTCTGAAATGGTACTTCTGCCATGACTGGCTGTGGTACTAAGTGTCATAGCCACTAAGTGTCATAGCCAGCCACTTGACTGGATCTGTTCTGTGGGCTAGACATTGGGATGTAACCCATGATGCTTCTTGCTGGAAAGATCATGTGAAGAGCTCACACTTCTAGGGTATGAAGGCTTGTTTACAAAATGTTTGATACTTAAACAATTTACCCAATTGTGGTGAGTATATATTTAAAGCACAGTACACATACTGTAGCTTCAGGAATGTAGTTGTCAAAGCTTTGAACTTGAGCATCTTGAAAACTGATTAGTGTTAGAATTTGTGGAGATCATTTGAACATTTGACATACATTTTTTTTAGTAACAACCAGTTGTGCCCTATCCAAATTTAATAACCACTAATACTACACTAATACCATTCAAATATAATAAAAACATATTTAAAGATGGCTCAATAATTTCATATTGTCTTGTAGCACTTTCTGTCATCATAGATTTAGCCTGTTGCCTTTGAACAACAGGGCTAGTCATCCTGACTGCTAATAGGCTCTGACACAGCTGTCACGAGTTAGTGAGGCCACCACATAGTCTCGAGATGGGCTAAATTGGCTTGAGAGTGCAAGGACAAGGGAGTGTGTGAGTGCACTGCAGCAAATACAGCTGTCAGCCAGGTAAGATCATAGCAGCATTCCAGTGGAGAGACAGATGCTGGCGTTTCTACAATACAGAGGATCTGCATTAGCCAGATCTAATACAGGTCTAATGATACAGGGCCTAATAAAAACCAGGGCACACATTTTTTATCTGACTCACTCTTGTTTTCATAATAGCAGATTCAGCTAGGCAATTGGTATCAAATAAATAATTGCTTCTTTTGATATCATATTGTAAACATTTTGATTCTGCTTTGTCCCCAGTAAGCACCACACAGTCCTTTGGAAAAGAGGCAAGTGAGAGTGAGCAAGAGCTATTTGAGGTTAGCTTTTGCCCAAGGGAGAAATTGAGTGACGTTTCCAAAAGCATCCATGAGCCCTCCCCCTCTCTCTCTTTATGAAACAGAAATTTCAACATCAGTGTGATGCGCATTCTTGCCTGTTCTGCTGGGGCTCCCTTAACACTGTCAACATTGTTATGTCTATATAGCCGCTAATGCATAGACCTACTATATGTACTACTTCTATATGCATATGATTATTATAAGCCCCTGTTTAGCAGAGCCTATTTTATTTGAAAGCACTGAAACTCCCAAGATATGCATTCCTTTTGCATTTTATTGCATATCAGTAAGGATTTAGCTTTGAATAAGCTTGACTCTAAATTAGTTTGAGGGAGTATGGGAGTACATGCTTGGTTAAATGGGAACAAGTAAACAAGGGTCTGAGTTATGAAACCAACCTCAGATCATCATTCTTCTGCTGCATTATTTGAGGATAGACATGAAAAACTTTTGTTTCCCCCCTATGTTTCCCTTCTGTTCTTTCCCATTGGACTCTGTGGAGATATTGGTAAGCAAATGCACAAAGGCTTGAGAGAGAATTGACAATAAGATATCAAGGGATTGGTCATGGTTATAGGTTGCTGATTTTAGAAAGGTTGCAACTATTAAATACCTTGATCTGTCAAAATACTTTTGACATCTTGAAATGGGTTCACCATGTCAAAAAAGAGGTGCTGTTCTTTAACCGTGCTGCGCGTACGGCTGAAATGCCCTCAAACTACAGCTGGATTTAGACTTCAGAGTCAACGTCATTTCACATTCAAAAGAGTCAGAGTATAGAGGCAAAACAGTTAACAGCTTTTTCTTCAGTTTTCTTGTACGAAAAGTGCTCTGAGAATCATGCACTCAAGGAGAAAAGCTTGTGAAAATGCTCTGCATTGCACCTCCGAGAGTTCACCGACAGGAACAAGCAGAAGAAACTGCAATCGCTCTGAGTTGTCCTTTCTTTGTAAGCTTCTACTCTGTCTTGTAGCTGTTTGGGAGAGAGGGAGGGGAGCTGCAGGGAGGAGGAGGGAGGTGGAGTAAGGTTGGAGTCCCACACAAGGGGAGCCAGTGGAAAAGGAGCTGTGTTCATTTCATACTGTGCTCCTCTGTTTGAGGCGTGCTGTCTATGCCTCTCTGTTTTTATACGCTAAGAGTCAGCATGCACCTGCGTGTTTGAACACTCACTGGTCTCTCTCTCTCATTCCAGCTCGTTGTTTATCATTGCTGTCATGCTAGTAGCTCATGCAACAGTCAGCAGGAGAGAAGCAGAGCTGGATCTTGGAGGACTCAAAATAACAAAAAGTCCGGGCAGAGGAATTGTGTTTGGAAAGTTTCTGCCTCCATCTTGAGAGGAAAGAAATCTGAGGAACAAACTCCACTGGCCGGAATGAGGGGCTGACAAGAGGCAGGCTTGCATGGAAAAGGGTAAGTTCCTTACTAACAGCTGAACTTATTTTTTTCATTTCACCTAGAATTAGAGTTTTGAGCCTCTTGCACAAATGCTTTAATGCTCTTCAGTAAATACTCTAGTACTGATACAAGTTTTTGACATGGGCTTTATCTCTATTTGTGTATTTGTGCATGTGTGTGTATGTGCGTGTTTTTGTCTGTATTTGTTGGATTTTATTATGAGTTGAGTGGTCTGTGGTTCATTTTTGGATCAGACTCAGCTGCTCCGGTTCTCCGGGGTATGTCTGTTTTTTTTGTGTTCATTTGTTCAGACATCTCACGTGTCCAGAAATAAACACACACTCTAGCACACACACACACACACACACACACACACACAACACACACACAGGATAAGCAGCAGGACAATGTGGTGCCGTCTCTCTATTGCATAGACAGGATTCACTACATAGAAACATTTTTGTTGATTCAAGTAACTACAGTTTACATGCACCCTAATTATCTCTTATTTAGCTTTATTACCTTTTCTAATTTACCTTTATTCCAAATGAAATAATCTCATAAACAACTCATCCAGTCTGGTGTAGCCCAGTTGGCTCTGACTCAATGGAAAGTTCAGCATAGTTGAAGGGTTTCCCTGGGAACAATCCCTTCAGCAGCAGAATATGAGGCTAGTCACAGGCATCTTAAGACCAAACCTTTATTTCTTCACTGAGGTTCACAGTAATTTGTCACAACTCTTGTTACTGTCTTTGAATAGAAATTTACACTGCATTCAAACCATTAGCAACATGGCCATGCTACTGCCCTATGGCTGATTTGAGCCTGTGAACTGCTAATGGTGTTGCAGCAATAGACTGGGGCATATAGCAACGCTACCACATGACTGCTGATGGGTATTGTTGTCCAAAAGTTCAGCTGCTGTCAACTTCTCTGTGTTGACAAAGACATGCACAAAATCTTAATGGTTTTTGCTTGAAAGTAACTTGAAAGTACTCAAGTATTTTTAAAGGGTAACTCCACACTAAAACACTTTTTTGAGTTGTAAACTGGTATTTAGTACTATTAAGTTATAAAATACAACAATATGCTTTGCCAGCATTAATGTGCTGGTGCCATATTTATCTCACTAAATCTGTCTCAGTTCGCCCTCCAGTGGTTAAAATGAGCTGAGTTGGAGATGGAACCGTGTTCCAAGGACACGTCATTTGGTAAAACAAAGTTGCCACCCCCAGTATAAAGGTAGATTTGAGACACTCCACCTCGTTCCTCTTCTCACCAACCTGGCCCAACCCCATGCCCCCCTCTTCTCCCCCGCTCTTCACGCCCACTTTTTTTGCATTTTTCAAAATTGCACAGGGGTGCGGAGAGAAGCTCCGGGGTGCAAAGTTACTCTTTAAAGTGATAATCTGCATGATTCTTGTTTTTCCCACGATGCAGCCGGGGGCGTCAAGAGGCATATTCAGGCAGGGAGGGAGGTGGTCAGTCAGTCAGTCAGTCATCAAACTTCGTGAGATGGCCTATAGAGGGTGTCTTACCTGTCACATACTGTATCCTGCAAGTGTATTCCAGGAATTAGCTCACACATGTGGGCCTGTACAGGATCTGTGCATTTTGGCGACACCCTTGGTAGTAAGCGGTCATTGCTTTGGTGCTTTGCACTCGGTGTCGGTACTGGCCCAACATGCTGCAATAATAAAGACACTCAATGTAGACTGTGACTTCTACCGTATTATATTAATAATCATAGTAATAAAAAACACTATTGTTCCTTCCATAAACATAAAACACATCACTTCCTGTGTAGCATTTTTCCCGGGAAAAAGGTGGTTATAGGTTGAATCACTATTGTATGACATCAGTCGGCCATAGAGTGGCAAAACAGACATTTATTTATATGAAAAAGTTGCAGATTATTATTTTAACTACTCTTTTACTTATGTTTTTTAGACAGCTACTCTTACTCTTACTCTCTCTTCAGAAGTGTTTCAGTAGCCTTTCCGCCGCTCCTTCACTCCTATGTGCTGCTCAGTCAAAGTGCCAAAATTGTCATGTTTATGTCCTGAATGTTTTGAATGGCTATAATGCAAGTGTGAACTCTCATGTCCCACAGACAGGATTTAAAAAAAAAATCACAGATCGACAAAGCCATTTAAAAACAAGCCAACAAACGAACAATACAAACAAATTTGCACTATAGACACTGCCACAGGTGAGGGGCTTACTGTCATTTATTGTATCAAATTCTCTTGGGTCTTGGCCTGAATTGTAAGCTTTAGCTAACAGCCCATGTTGTGATATTCGGTACACACTGATCGATGTCATTTTCTGGGATACATTTTAAATCACTGATGCATATAGGTACAAAGAATAAAACAAACTTGTATGTTGCAGTTTTGATAATGCAGTTTAAGGATATCGTCATGAGAACTGATACAGATTATTACAGAGCTTGCTGTTATGCTATACAGTACCTTTATATTTTAGGGAGCAGTGGATACCTGGTGGCTGACTGATTAAGAATTTGTTTATTTTTCATTAAAAAGGATCATGAAAGATCATCTAACTTATCGATCTCTTAATTTCTATACTTGTGCAAATGTAATAATCAGCTCCATATTAATACGTGCAATGTAATTTACCCACAGAAGTGCCCACAAGTTTATACCCATGACTGGCCATCAACCCCAGTTGGTGTGAGTTAGGCAGTTTGGAAACCTACATGCAAGGATATCCTGCAGGGAAACAGACTAAAATAGCCCTCCTATTTTTTCACAGGTCTCTCCAAAGATAAGCGCGGTTGGAGATGTTAACCAACGTAATTTTTACTTTGTCATGGCACCCTATTCAGTCATCTTGTACACAATACTGCGGGTTTAAAAGCTCGGACAGTTTAAGGAGTCTGGGACAGGCACAAGAGAAGAAAAGACATTGGATGATGCACAGAGGTGCACCGAGTTACCAGATATGCTTTAAACTCTATATTTAAACAAACAGACATGGAGATGTAGGTACTGTAGAGGAGGAGTAAAAATATTTATAAAAAAAGTGGTGGGGGTTGTTGGGAGGAGAAAGGCATGTTTCAGGCTCTGCATGCCTTACATTCTTAGCTGCTGACCTCTATGGAAAATAACAACAGGCAGGCTTGAAGGTCACACTGCCATGGCCAGTGGCTGAGGCCGCCTGGTCACTGTTACCAAAGTGTTGCTCTGCTGCGATATTCCCCAAATGACTCAGTGTTTTTAATCCTAGTGCTGTTCTGTAGGACTGTTGACTATGCTTATTAATTATGATGGTCAGTGAGGAGAGGGGGGATATTACACATTGGTGAATAAACAAGAAGACAAATGATAAGAAATGGAGGCTAGGATAAATTATTTGGACATTGAATTATAAACTTAATCGTGTTTTCCACATTGCTCATTTTCGTTCGTAGCCCTAGCCCAAGTTTTCAAGGCTGGTTTAGTCCCATTTCATACCACATTCTAGCAGTCATTATTAATTTTTCATAGTTGAGGCTAGTCTAGTTAAGTGCAGTGTAAAAAAAGCTAATATTTGTTTATAATGGGAGTTGATGTTATTTGGTAACAAAAATCTCAAAATGACTGTCTGCCTGTACAGGGGAAACAAATATTTTGTTCAGAGAATGAGCAAACAGTGTGCTACAGAAATGTTTTGATGTTTTCGGTGCTGATGTATATCACTCCGACAACATTAAGCCCATGAAATCGGGTCAAAGTCATATTGCTTGGAAAATGAAGGGCTGAGGTCACTGTCACAGGCCAAAGTTCAGCTCACAGTCAGGCAGTGGGCGAAAGGATATGACAAAAAAATTGTCGCACTGCCACTGGTGGCATGTGGCTTAGGGCTGAAAAGACAATATCATCGCAGGGGTCACACCCCATTTCACTAAACGGTTCAAAATAATCCCTAAACAAACCAAAGTCCAAGGCAATACTGCCCATGAAAGCCTCCGTGTAGCTGATAGCATAATAAGAGGAACGACCCTCAATAATCAGAAGTCCATCCTTCTGTGACAGAGCAGATTGTTTTGTGTTGACGCTGCTGTCATGACGATGCAGCCATGTGACACAGTTCAACCACATAAATCAGGCTTTGGGAGTTGGTGCATATGTGCTCTCGTATGAGATTTTGTTTTGTCTTTATGCTTGCATTCAAAACCTGATACTATTATCAGGTATAAAAGTAGTAGGAAGAAAGGAGTAAGTTGTACTTACTCCTTTCTTCCTACTACTTTTATTGTACTCTGACTATTGCTTAGGGCAAATATTCAAAAGATAATGTTTTGAAGCTTCTCTTATTTCTGATTTCCTCCCCATTTTTTTGCACCTTTCTTTTCTCTTTCTTTGTTATAATCTTTTCCCTCTTTGTGTAAAGAGAAATGTAGGTTTTATGCCTGTGGACAAAGCACTTGTGCAGTTTTTTTTTTTCCATTTGTGTGTTTACATTTATATTTCACTATTGTTTTCAATTTTGATTTGAAATTGAGATTGTTTTCAGAATGAGCTTCTGCTCAGTCTGAAAGTGAGTCTGCACACTTGTAGAGAATTGCCTTTGGGTGAGCAAAGTATATAATTACATCAGTGTATTTATAGTTATTCTGGGCCTTTCATTACTGGAAGACTATTCACTTAAGTTTAACACAAAGTAAATAGTACATTTCGAAAAGCAGTGCACTGCATGACATCTGACGTCCTTCTTTGATTTGTCTTTAAGACGACAACAAACGATCTGCCGCATAAATCAGGTTTGTGACTTGACTTTCAAAACGAGTGCACATACCACTCTGGTAGGAATATAATTATATAAAGTAAGGTTATGTTACCTTAAAAATAACTAATAATACTACACAATTAAAAAAGTACTGTATTATTTAAAAGCACTGAGGTTTTTATTATACTCAGTTTATGTAACTGAGATCTGATAAGCTGTGATTCACTGGTATAACTCACATGAAGAATCCTCAAAATGAATTAACACTGATGAAATCAATCACTCCTTTGATAGCTAGATTATGACTTAATTTAGATGTAATGTCGAGAAAAATCAGACTCATTCACATATTTTTTTCCACTTTGTTACATTTTTACATGGGAGTTCAGAGGAGGGGAAAATGAGTCATGCATTGTTGCATTGTGGAGGCACATTCCAGCTGATTTCTCACGTGTTCGTTAGTTGTCAGGGAGTTCAGATTTGCCTGAAACCTGACTCTACACATACAGGCAGGCCGGTATATGTCTATTAATTCAAGATTTACTGGTGTGTATCTGTATTTTTCCCTAGGGCTCCTGTGTACAAGTGGATCTGTGGTTATATGGGGAAACAATCCGGTATAGTCCTTTATGGAGCCGTATACGGGTGTCAGGACAGTGGGTAGAGATGGCTGGTCTGAACCTGCTCATTTTCTTTAGGCAGGACAGCCCCTCGTAAAAGAAACAACTCTAATAAACTAACCCCCGGCTCGCCTGCCAGACCACACGCTTGCTGTCGGCTGTAAAATATGACCATGCTGCTTCCCTCTCTCTCCTCGCCCCCTCTACCCTTTTGACCCCTTCCCATTTCTTCCTCTCCCACTCTATCTCCTTTACCTTTTGCCCATTTCTTCCCTCTCTGTCTGTTCCTGTTCCTGGCTTCTCTCTGCCTCCATCAACGACTTGCTTCCCTTCACTGTAGTTCTTTTAGCTCTCTTGCCTTTCTCTCATTTCAGCATGCAGTTGTCATTGTGCACTGGCATCAGTTGAGTGCGACAAGGAGTTGCAATTCTATACCTTAGCCGAAGTGAGGCCAAGTTTGATGTCGTAGTTTTTGTTATTATAATAGAAAAAGATCAATCGAAAATTCACAGAAATCAATTTGGAAGCCATATCTACAAAAAAAATTCAGGACCGATGTTAACTCTAAGCTGTGATAGTTCGGTGACTTACATTTACTAGTTTATCACATTGAACAAATAATATCTTAGCAGTCATTGCTCCAATTGTCCCTAGCCATATGTTTGATATAATCAATATTAGCTTATATATAAATATGCTGGCAAACGATGTTAGATGCAGAAACTTTGCCATATCTTTGGGTTTAGCGAATTGATGCTACTTCTGTCTATCTGCATGGAAAACCAAAGTCTCCCTGTAGCAAAACAAAGTCAACAATCCTCCAGTACAGGCTTAGTGAATTGAGGAAACAGAGTGAAACTGGGCAGTTTTCAAGCCTGCAGGACACATAATGAAAATCAGTGATTGTGTGTCAACTCTTTAGAATGACCTTCGGTGCCGTCCATCCCTGCCCTGCTTCAGACGTAGCTGCAGTCTTTCATTACATTGGTATCCATGTTAAAGAAGTCTGTACAGCGTTGGGATACAGTTTGTGTCAGTGATAATCACTTATTGATAAGAAACAACTTATCACATCCACATTTTGAACACTAGCATGAGAGGTAAAACGGACACAGCTGATGGTATACTGTTGCATTTTCTTTGAATGCAGACACTATAACTTTACACTGAAGAGCTTATTTGCTTATTATTCGCAAACTCGCTTATTGATGACTTTCACAGGAAGGCTGTGTGCTGCCTCTTTGCAGCCTGAAGTGCTGTTTGTGAAGATGGCTATGATCACTGTTCTTGTGGTGTAGACTTGCATACAGGCCAGATCTTTTTTTCTGCTTTGCACGGGGCCTCACGGTGTCAGTCTCAGTAACCTGCCGGTTGTTTCTGAGAAATCTGGCTATTGACCAGAGAATAGGACCAAAATAAACAACATACTGTGAGGGGATTAAGAGTGTTTGAGAGCTTCTAGGATTACAGCCCTCAGAACATATCCAGATGTTCCCTTCCTGATCCTCCTCAGGTAACACACGTGACAGCGCTGTGGTGTGGAGAGGAGCGATGAGAGAAAGGCATACATACCGGGCCGCACTGTGTGAAGCGCTTAAAGGATAAGGCTGGTGTTTTTAATGCATTGCTTACCGTCAACAAATCCTATGATAAGAACAAAATTAGCAATGATTTTCTTTTGCCAACAAGTCTCGTCCATGTAGCCGGTGCCCAATGAAGCCATGTCCCAGCAGCCATAGAACTCCATTGTATTAAAAAAACGATTAAAAACACGTCAAAGAGCCATGCCGTTGCTCTGGGCAGCATATTTCATCATCACGATGCACCGGGCCAGCCGACTTTTTCCTCAAACAACTTAATAAGCCGGCTGTAGACACGTTTGCGATCTCAGGAAAGTAGTTCCGTAGCACCGAAAATAGTCCCCGGCGTAATGAAGAATTTGTTTCCATTTGCATTTGATTTGGTAATAACTACAACAGCCTGACTTTTCGTGGTAACAGTTAGCGGTACGGTACGTGGGAAGTCAGAAAGAAACGGGAGTAGAGCAAACGCATTGTTAATTTTGTTATTTTCATAGGATTTGTTGACGGTAAGCAATGCATTAAAAAACACCAGCCTTATCCTTTAAACAGTTTGGCCCTCCTGCCTTCCAGCTGGTTTGATCAACCTGCTAGAGAGGCGGAGGGTCTCACACTCGGGCCGGGCCCCGGGGCTGGAGCTGATCCCATACAGAGAATAATACAGGAAAATGAGGCTTAGAGAGGTCATGTAACTAATAACTCATACTTAACAGTATTTATTCTTACTGCAGTCATTATGAGTCACAGTGTTCCTGTAGGCATTCACATTATTAGAATAGAAAGAAAGACAGACAGACAGACAGACAGACAGAAAGATAGATGGAGAAATAATGGGCACATGGCCATGCCACTGAAAACAGAGACGCCCCGATGTAGACAGCATTTTCACTTTTTATGCATCAGTCATAGTCAGTGTTTGCATATACATGTGGAAGAATCAGCCATTTGATCTAACAGACTTTCTTTAACGGAGTACTATCAGAAGTGTCTCTACACACCTGGTATCAGCCATTATCTTTTAGCGTTAGGTTAAAGTCACAACGAACTTTTTTGCCTTTTGTATCTTATTCTGGCTATCATACCATATAGCTATTTGACAATTTATGCCAAAAATTGCATTCTTATATAAAAATCTCATTACTTTAATTTCCTGGGAAACAGGAAATCACCACCCAGTGAAACCATTACAGATGTTTGAACAATCCCACCCCTCTGTCCCTCTGCTCCTCCGCCCCTCCCATCAAATAATATTGCCTTTCTCTCCCTAACTGATGTCCCATTGGTTTACACTTTTGAATGATCCCGCCCTGCATTATGTCCCGCCCTAATATCCTGTTTCATCAGGAAATACATCACATTAAGGAAGCAAGATGCTCTCAAAATGCTGTTTCATTGTGACTTTAAGGTTTTTGACTGACCCAAGCAATGAGCTGCCATAGCCCCCTGCAGGATTTGTTAAGTACTTTGGACTGGCTATAGTTATAATTAGGCAATTCTTAGGTAGCTCTCTCTTGAGGGAGACCAGGCAGGTCCAGCTCTTTTCTGCTACTCCACCTATGTTCACAATACACTCAACACTCTCTTCCTTTGCATAGTGCTATTGGCTATTTGACTAAAACAGAATATCCAAATATTGATTATGATAATCCAAATGTTTTTTTCCAAATCTAGTCTCAAATATTGGCTCCCATGATCCTATTTATCCAAGGAAAGTTGACTGAGCATGCATGCAGCTTTTCAGCAGCGTCCTGCTTCACATTCAAACAATTAAACACATTCATACCTGGGAGCTGCCCAGTAATACCACAGTCCTCTACTGTTGGCCTCTGCTGGAGCGAATGCAGATCAAGTGCCCCGCTTCAACCGCTCATTGACAGCAGTTGTTGAGGAGATTTGCAACCAGCAACCTTCCTTCCGTCATACAATTCCCTCTGTAACCTCTAGGCTACCACCGCCCCTACGTTATCAAAACTGATGAATCAGCTCTGTTCTCGAGCAGAAACTCACATGAACAAAGTCTGAGTGAAACACCCGAGGCCACAAGAGGATAGAGTTGAATGTGGGTTAACAAGTTCACACCTGTTGAATTGTTAAACAGTTGGAGGAGGGCTATGGCGGTACTGAAGCACAATTCCTTTTTTTTAAACATTATTCAGATGCTTCTTTGTGAGTAGTCTAAAACCAGATGAAACCAGAGTGCATGGTTTGGTTCCCTGGCAATAAGCAAATAAGCAAAATTCATCAGCAATGCTAACTGGTAGTCACAATGGCAATCGCAAAACATTTAAAATTTTTGGGGAAATCCTTCTCATTAAGAATAAAACAAGATAAAACAAATATTGAATTACAGTTGCCCTTGTGACTCCTATTTGTTTAGCATTGGCAATGACCAAAATCTGCTCATTTTTGTGAAGCAGTTACCGCAGAGCCACACCACATAATACTTCTGAACTTCTGAATTATCCTGCTCTTGTCAAATGCTTCTGTGGCTGTATACTGAAATTTACTTAGCACTCCCTTTCCACCAAGCGTTTTTGTCATAAAAGGCTTTTGTGTACATCAAGCATGAGAAGCAATATGCACTGAGGGCCCGATTCAGACTTCAGACTTTAGACTTTACATGGGTTTCCATCCACATGTGTGAGCTGTTCCTATTCAGACTTGGACCCTTTGATATTTGCATTGGGGATTTTGTCTTCTGTCATTTTTGCATTCCCTTGAGCACAGTTTTATTAAAAATCCTGGCTTCTTTGTCCTTCCTATGGGTATGTGTGAAATCATGTATTTTCATGTCTTTCTGGTGAGGCAGTGGTCATAAAAAGCATGCGCCCCTAATTCAGTTTTGGTTTGGACAATGGTGCACAGAGATCAGCAAAATGCCCATGGGACATTTATTGTATTCAAACATAATAAAAAAAATGCTTTACAAAATCTGAAATGATTTAGGATGGTTGGCATTTTTGCCTGCCATTTTTCTGTTAGAAATAAGAAATAAGTAAATAATTTTTCAATGACAACTGCTTTGTACTGAACTCACTGACAAACCACTCTCCAACTGGACAGCTCATTGCATTGAAACTTTGTGTAAACACTTGTTATGGCCACGTCTCCATCACAATTGGATGTTTATGCCACCAATGATGTTTGGAAAGCAACATGCTGGAAACTGTCCTTGGTTGTGCGTGCTTGCATGTATTGATATACTGTAGGTATAGATATAGATATTCTTTAGTGCATCTGCTCATTGCCTTTAAGAACTGCCAGAGTTCAGAGAGTGACAGATGCCTAAGATACTGTATTCCCACAACCCTTGTCACCATGATGGAAAGGTGCATACAAGCGCATTTCAAGCACTCAGTGAAGGATTTAGTGGACTGAGTTTGTTATGATTATCGACATGTTGTTAATTTTACCCAACTTGATGTCTTTGGCGTTTGTTTGTACATTTACATAACAATGTTCCTGGACATATTGCAGGAATTTGGGTGCATAAGGAGCAGCACACAAATAGACTTAAGTCAGAATCTGCATATCGTAACATGAAGATGGACACGCCTTGTTTTACATATTCATCATTTCAAGTGTGCATCTTGCAGAAGGTCGAACTCCAGGGTGGAGTGGAGAGCGTGTGTGAAAACCAACATAAACCTTTAAAAATGATTTTGAGAACGCATTGCATCACATACATAGTAACGGATTTCACAGAAGTTTGTCTCTTAGGCTACTTGTAAACATGCTCACACTAGATGATGAGGCAAAGATAGGGTATCACACACTTATCCTGCTGACTAAACTTGGCTCTTATTGGCTACTGGTGGTCTCTACTCTTGGGATGAATTTGATCCTCATACATTACAGAACTTGTTCAGGACCCTGCAGATGTCGAGCGATAAATATCAAGCATGTTTGATATTATCGGGGGTGGCTCAGATCAGCCTGCAAGTCGATCGGGGTGGCTAACATTTGTAAATCCCTCATACTGCTAGATAATTCCACCTCGCCTCCAATCAAGATTTCCCCTCCGATTGTTCGGATAGCCAAATCTGGCTCTTTAGTGTGTCCCCAGCATTAGGTATCACTGTGCAGCATTTAATTCAAGGTCTGAACCTGTCCCATGTAAAATTTCCCAATGAATTTTCATTCAAACCTAATCTATTTTCCCTTCTGTTTTTTTGTAATACACATAGACCAGGAGCAAACAGAGGGATAGGTGTAGCAGCAGAGAGTGGGTATGGATTTGAGCCAAGAAGTTGGGGAGTACCGTATTTCCTCTAATAGTGGCCTGTAGTCAATTAAAAGCCGGGTCTCCGATAATGGCCGGGGCCGTCGTCGACACGAACAAATAAAGGCCGGTCTCAAATACAGGCCGGGGGAAAAAACAAAGGAAACAAGACTAGGTCAAAACCTAGTATATGACTGCACCGTGTCCGTCTCCTCTCTCCGCCGCTGCCTCTCCACCGCGCCCACGGCCCGCATTGATCCTCCCGATCCAAGCCCTGGACCCCCGCCGAAATCTCGGCCGGATCACCGGGAACACATCGGTGCCCAGGTTCAGTTAGCTTCAGTTAGCTTTAGCTTACATGCAAACAACGGTGGATACCGGTAAACTCCTGGTGCCTGTTTGTAACTGTAGTTTGTAGTAACGTACAAGTGCCACAAGATGGCTCGGCCGGCGGAAGTCTCTGGAGCATGCCGTCGTCGATTACCGTAATTATCGTAATGCATTGCAGTAACAAAAAAATGTCTACCTAACGTACCCCAACAGAAGCAGATCAGAAAACAAGGAGGCTTCGTACTAAAATATGAGCAAATATACTTATCAAACAGAGGGAATTAGAAATAAAGGCCTGTCTCTAATATAAGCCTGCTTCCAATAAAGGCCTGGTACCCTCTGCAGTTGAGGTAAATAAAGGCCCGGGCCAATATTAGAGGAAATACGGTACATTGATTAAAAGTAGTCCTCTACTAACCCAGACAAGGTCAAGCCTTCTGAGAGGATATTGATCATTCAGATAAAATTGGGCTGGCACAGCAAAATCTTATGACTTCCAGTTCTGATGTTGAACAGTTGATCTGAAATATACTGGTGTTTGAAAAGGCAGATTAAGCTGAGATATCTGGAGAAACAGCACTGTTTCTTATGACACCCAGGAGCCAGTAATTGGTCTAGACCCCTTAGCACATTACATTCATATTACATATTGGACTTAAATGTTGGGCTGTAACATGAATTTGAATATTTACTTTGTAGACTCAGCGTATTACCTCTTGTTGTGTGCAAACCTCGCAGGATTAGTATTAGACCTTGGCCAATTAGTATTTGCAGAGACCTTTATTGGTTTCAAGCAAGAGAACTTTATGAATAAAGTTGGAAAGCCTTTAATCCATTGGCATGCTCTCTGAAAAGCTGACAACTGTGGAAATGACAGTAGACTTACACCACCCCCTCCCCTTGACGATCTCCCAGGGCCTCAAATGAGAGGAGAAAATCACCTCCATAACCAAGAAGGTCTAGTGGTGGATGTAGTTACCTTTGGCAGCTGGATTATAGGGCACTATTGGTTCAGTAAACCAACCAATATAGATTCAATCATCACCATCACCAATCATCATAACTGTGTGGTTCACTGCTGCATCTGCTTGGTCAAACTGCAGTGCATCGTCCAGTGAGCGGAGATGATCACTGACAATCACCTTCCCTTCATCAAGGACCTGCACAGGGCCACGAAGTGCAGGGAAGATCAGCGCTGATCCTTCTCTGTATGCATGTGCAAATTCAGTTTGTGGATAGTGCAGTGACGCCTAGTATCTTTTGTCTCTTACCCTTCATCACGTCAGATTACTACAGCAGATAAAAACTCCAATTTGTTCAAGCGTCAGCCTTCACATAGGATTTCTTTTAATCTATCTTTAATCTATTTTTTAATCTGTTCTACATGGGTGCCATTAAAGCTCACTTAGGTGCTAGGTGGGAGGAACCTGCTAAATACAGCAAAACAGTTAGTGCCAGAAAGTTTATACAATCACAGAAAAGTATTTGAAAGTCAATCTAGCATACTTTTCCATGATCCACGACTTACCTGATCCAAATTTTGCTGACATAGTAATCCACACCCATCTGGTACACCAAATACGTTTTAAACTAATACTCGGTAGAATTTGCAAATACCCTTTGACCCAGGTGTAATTATTACATGGTATCTGTTTGAATTTTTAGGATTGTTTCGGGTGAGCTCATGTGGTGGTTGCATATATCCCCATGCTGCTGCTTAAAAATATAAGGGTCCTTCCCTGAATACAATGTGGAAAGAGTTATAATGCTGCATGGAGGAACTCCATATGTGGGCGGGAAATGCAAACACTGGGTACTGGGTAAGGGCCCACATTTTCCCTCAGCCTGCACATGACCCCTGCTGTCACACTACATTTCCTCTCATTCTCCATCATCCCCTAAGGATGGCTGCATTCAATCATCCTCTCACCCTTGACGCTCACTCTTTCCTTCTCTGTGCTTCACACTTGCACCGGTAACACTAGCTTGATCGTCTGTCATGGTAATTATATAATGGAATGGAATTAATAAAGTCAGGAATGAAGATGACAGAGTGTGTTTGTTTGAAAAGAGAGGGAGTTGGAGAATTGCACGCACAGTGAGTGAGTATGGTCACAGTCAAACTGAGAGAAGGAAAGAGAGGGTTTGAGTGAAGCCTGTTAATCTTCACAGATCTATTTCCATGGTTGAGGAAGACTGTTGCTCCAGCTTCTCTCCTGACAGGTATTTATTTCAGTGTAAGCACCATAGCCTTTCCACTCCATCAGTCACCCCATGGCCTTTTGCATCTTCTCTGGGACCTCTGATCCCCATCCCAAGTCTAGTCCTAGCCCTAAAGTCAGTACCCAGAGCCACTGCATCCAGAGGCTCACAACAAGCTCCACTGCCTCTGTTCCAAACCAGGAAGCAAGTGTCTCTGCACAGCCAAACGTCAGAGGTTTTAGTTATAAAGTGGATAATAGAATTAGCTCATATAAAGCTTGGCTCTCCACTGCGACCCTGAAGGATTAGTGGCTTGAGAATGGATGGATGAATGGAGTTTGGCTCTTTAGATCGAGAGATATTTAGAGTATAGTCATGAAGGATGGATTGGCAACTTCAAATGTGGTGGGGTCAAACACATTTTATAGCTTCTATGATGGTGGTGTGTGTGTGCAAATTATTGAATGACATTGTAAATGAAATAGCTTGGATAACTGCATTCAAACATTTAGTATATAATAATATAATTATTATAATAATAATCACTAACTCATAATAAGTCATGTGATAGATGATCGCAGAATCTTAAAAATGAGAAATGAAATACTGTGAAATTGTCTTTATAGGCCTCCATGCCCCAAACATTTCTGCACCATAGTTTTTTGTATATATTCATTGAATTAGTACGACCCTATACATGTCCCACAGCTCTGATCTGCAGACTTTTTTTTTATTTTAGGGGTGCAGGGGCTGGATGTGGCCCATGGGTGCCAGTCACCCATCACTGACAGGAGTGGTTGCTTTCCAAACATCATCAGTACCGTCAAATGTACGCATGTGACCATCAGGGTGCAGAGCGCACAAGAACACTTAAGGTTAAGGAAAAGACAACATTCTGTGAACATTCAGTTGGTACGCGATTGAGATGTGGGTTATGTAGCCTCAAGGTTTCAGTGCAAGGAGCACTTTAATTTCAGAGAGGCTTGCTGGTATTTGAAGTATATTTTTGTTATGTTTTTATCCAATTAATGTCCCAAGGGCATATTGCCAATTAAATTTTTGTGTGCTATTGTCCGAACCAAAAATAATTAAATGTATTAATTATTATTTAAAGGCAATGCCTCAACAGAAAGATATGAAAAGGAGAAAAGGCTGAGACCCGACTCACAAAAACCATTCATCCACCATATTACAGGAGGGACAAAAAAGCCAAGGTTTTGAATGAACCTGTAGCAAAGGCAGGACCAAATCCTCAGTGTGCACATTAAATAGACCAAGTTGAATAGGGACAGCTCAAACACATACATTTCAGTCCGCGTATATATGACACGCTTAACTGAATGAATTGAATATGAAATTGAATTTAAATGAATTAGGCCCTGAATTAGAATGAAATGAATTAGAATTAGAAGTTATTTTTCATTATGTGAGTTTTTGTACAATAATTGACAGTGTATGATGGCTAAACTTGTTTTATATGCATTTTGAGGCTGTAAAACATTTTATATGTTTTTTGTTAATACACATGTATCTTGATTTATTATGGGTTAAGAAATGTAAAAAAAAACAAAAAACGTATTTTCCTCTACAAGTCAAACTCCCCCAGATTTAGATGATTTAGGTGATAGTCCAATAAATTGTTGATTATATCTTTAAAGGTTGATGTACTCTGTTGGTCTAGTCCCACTTTGCAAAATGTTATGAGTGCTGTTAAGTTGTCATGTTCAAGCTCATTTATTAATACAGTCCTTCATCACAACCATGTCTCACAGGACTTTACAGAGAAAGAGCCTACCTAGAGAAAGAGCCTACCTATCAACAATCAATTGTAGAACAGAATGATGTAAGACAAACACAAGGAAGCAAAACAAAGCACAAAACACACAATAGCAAATTTTAGCGAGACATAGCAAACCTACCTAATCTACATGGCCTAACCGACCCGGCACCACCAGCCTTAGACCCTCAACACATACAAGGAAACTCTCCCAAGAAAACGTTATTAGGATAAAATGGAAGAAACCTTGGGCGGGCCGAGTAAAAGAAGAGATCCCCCACCGGGACGGCTGAGCGTGCAATAGGTGCCGGGAAAATGGACAGGTCGAATGGACAGTTACACGGATAATGATAATGACATAAGAAGACAGATGAGGCAAAGAGAATCATAATGCGGTGGAGAGATGGAGCCACGGTTGGGGCTAATTTCCACAGAAACAAAGGCTGCGCCTGTGTCCACGGCCAGGTAGCCTCTCTCTCACACCCATCACACCCGTTGTGTTTTCTCTAAGTCTGTGTAACACATTGTCAGAGGGGCTTCTTAGAGTGTTTCCTTTTTCAGGTGTTTGTGTGTGTGTGTGTGTGTGTGTGTGTGATAGGTCTGTCACTTTTAGAGTTTGAATCAAACCTTTACCAGAGCAGAGAAATGTGTTCCAAATTATTTTTAAAAGATCCTTAAAAATGAACATTGGGTCATTAGCGTGATCCACTATTGTTGCAGATAATACAATCGATTTTGCATAAGGCATGTCCCACATCAAACCCCAGTGCAGCCAAGCAAAGAACTTCATGGAATACTATTGTGGGACAAATTCCTGTCCGACCTTCAGTGAACTGGCGCTACATTAATAACCTTCTCTGAGTCACTCAGGGGACACAATTTATGCAACAACATGATATTCAATCACACCCCAGCAAGTGCAGCAGGTTGAGAGGAAAAGCTTTTACCCCACAGAGAGAACGGTGTGTGCCACACTGGGGGTCATCACACCTTGATGGAAAGATCTGCAGAGCAGACATCGCTCACCAAAATTTCTATTAGCATTGCCCAAGAGGTGGATATTCCTCTTGCTGACTGCCCCTAAATGCTGCCAGGCAGCTCTGCCCTTTTTGATGTAGAAATCGGCCGTACATTTCCATGGGACAGGCATTGCCATGTCAAAACCATGATTTTCATCATGAGGCTGGACATTTTAGGTGTATATGGGGGGTAGTGTAACCATCAAACAATCATCTGAAGCAAACTTAGTACAGGAAAGACACAAGAATAAGCCACTTCTATATGAGAGCACATCCAAATCCATAGAATCCAAAGGTTTCAAGAGGGCTTTGCAGATCTCACACAGGATGCTTGCTTATGCACCCGCCTTGGGCAGCTTGCACCTTCCATAAACTCAATAACAGGGTAAGCCTCCAAGGATTTGCCATTCATACTCACGTGTAGGGCTGCACGATATTGGAAAAAACTGACATTGCAATATTTTTTTTTTCTGCGAGATATATTGCGATATGAAAAAATACAGGAATTTTCACCAAATGACTTGAATAGCTCTATCAAGAGTTGGTCCGGACTCTTAGTAAAAAGCTTGTTACCAGCTACGAGCCAGGCTAAGCTAAAATAGGCTAGCACAACACCAGAGGCTTCCCAACTATGGTTCGGAGCCGCGAAAGCTGGAAAGGTAACATACGCTACTCTTATAACAAACCCTTAAATCGGAGTAAATGATGTTATATCAGACAGACTTCTCTTGTAGATTAGCCATGGAAAATGAGAACCGTGTGAGTTTTCCTTTTTGTATCAAGCAGCAAAAATGTTGTAGCATGACGTGTTTGAGTTAATTTGCCTTACTTGACATCGCACGTCCTGCGATGTGACTATTGCGCATGTGCACATCGCGATGACGATGCTGAAACGATATATCGTGCAGCCCTACTCACGTGGCACGCTGAGATAGGTCTCAGGTATACTGTGATAGTCGAATACGACAGGCCCTGCTGAAAAATATCCTGTAAATAAGCGAGAATGCCCACTATGGAGGCTTCAAAAGGAATGATATCCATAGCTTCACACCAAAGGTCAAATGCACACCATTTGAAGGAATAGAGACTTGTAGTGGATGACACTTAGTAACACTCTGTAAAGTATTAATGTCATTAGGAGGTAATCCCTTTTGCCATTAAGTTATTCCTTCCAGCAGCCAGTTCTAATGCTCTGGCTTAGGGAACCAGATTTCCTCTCTTGCCTCTTCCCCTCTAGCACCCACAGTGCTCAGAGAGACAGCCATTATCTGTAAGAACTTTCTTGGGCCAGCCAGGAGCCAATACATTGATAATATTCCTCATAGTACAGCTTTGTGGGCTGAATCAGCACCACATGTGGAAATGCAGACCTTTAGGCCAGAGGAAAGGCAGTGCATCCCCTCCCAGTGGAGCATCCTTGCTGAGTTGTGCGTTTTCTTTGGAGGCAAAAAAGATAGAAGTGTACCTTTCCAAACTTTCTCCAAATCTGGGAGACCCCCATGGATGTTGTCTCCGGCCCTTGGGTAGCTCCCAAATCCATCACTCCCTGACTCTGTAGCTTCCAGGGATAGAAGATGGTTGCTGCTCAAATGAAGCAGAATGAGTCAGAGAGAAGGGAGGGATAAAGGGAATGCTTCGCTGTCGGTCTGTTTCTTCGTGCCATTAATGATCTGTATGTACTTGAACGTGATACCTGGATATCACACCCATCTGATAATAGTGTTCCAGTGTCGGATGGTTCGGAGGACCAAAATATTAATGTGAGGAGACTTCTGTTCTACTGACCATTGGCCTTTACTTTTCTTAGGGAGGCATCTGTGGCACCTACCTGCCCGACATGGGTATAGGTGCATAAAGGTGTTTAGGTGCCACCAGCAGTTTAGGTGAGCAGCCAACACCCAACTCTGAGATTTTGTCATGGATATGTTAAAGTCACAGCAGGGCTATAGAGATTAACACACCTTGCTTCACAGCCAAAAGTGATACATTCACCTGTAAAATATGCCTTTATGCCTTGCCGGTACTGACTCTGCACACTTGGTGATAATGTGAGAGTCCAGAAACCTCTCTCTGTGTCAAGTAAAAAGTACCTCTCTCTCTAAGAAAATACATAACAAGCAGCCTATTAAAAAAGTTTTTTTTGCCATATTCTAAAATCTGTCACAGTGATGGACAACTTACTTAGGGAAGTCCTTTTCAGCCAATAGCAGCCTCTGCCTCCTAACACAAGGTTTCCTCTGCCAAGAATAACTATCTGCAGACTGTTGGGCTTATCTTGGAGGGGCTTTCCTCAGTGATTTATCTGGAGGACAGATGTGTTAAGAGAAGTATGTTGTCTGGAAGGCAGGCATTTGAGGATATTGTTGTTTTGTTGTTTTATTAGGATCCCCATTAGCTGGCAAATTAATGACAGCTAGTCTTCCTGGGGTCCTCACAAAAAGCAATACAATACAAATAATCAATAATAAGATAAGAAAATACTTAAGACAACAATAATAATAATAATAAAAGGAAACAAATTAATTTAAACTAAATCCAGTGAAAAAAAGTAAAACAAATAATAAAATAAAAATATATAAACATAGAACAAATAATAACAATTATAACAATTAAATAAAATCAAAGTTTACATGGTCAGTTTCATCAGTTCACTTTTGAGTGCCTTTTTGAAAGTGTAATTATTCTTTGCCAGCCTGGTGGATACTGGTAGTGTGTTCCAGTTAAATATGGCTCTATAGCACATTGTAGATTTTAAATAATTAGTCCTAGGTCTGGGAAGTACTAGGTCGCCACTTAGCGCCTTTCTGGTGAAGTGAGTGTGACTGTTTTCTATATATTCTAATTGATCAACTAAGAATGTTAGATTACTAGAAGATAAAACCTTCCTAAAGAATACGAGAAGGGAAGTAAGAAGTCTGTGTTGAACCGGCAGCCATGACAGACGTTTATGCATTGAAATAACGTTTGTTCTTTTTGAGCATTGAAGTACTGCTCTGGCAGCTCTATTTTGTGCCAACTGAAGTTTGTTCAATTCTTTCTTAGATGCTGATGACCATATAATTGGACAATATTCAAGATGTGACAAAATAAGTGACTGTACAACCTGATTAAGAATGGATGGTGTTATATATGTGACACATTTCCGTGCCATGGCAATAACTTTGCCCATTTGGCCACTGTCCCTTCAATGTGAGCTGACCAGGACAAGTGGGAATCCAAAGTGATTCCAAGAAGTTTTGTTTGGTTCACTTGTTTCAATGGTTGCCCCTCGATAGACAAATTTAATAAAGCATCTGCAGTTCGTTTGAATTTGGTCCCAAAAATGATGGATGTTGTTTTTGTTATATTTAACACCAATTCGTTTCCTTGCACCCAATCACAAATTTTTGCCAAATCTCTATTTCGTAATTCTGATAAATTATTGGCTGTTTGTGCTGTGCAATATAATGTAGAGTCATCAGTGTACATAACCACAGTAGTATTGTCTAATGTACTTGGTAAGTCATTGGTGAAAATTGAGATTTTAACAATGCTGTTCAGACTGTTTCTGTCTTTTACTGTGAGGCTGTGAAACCAGCAGGAGACTCTCAATAAAAGATTGATAAAAACGTCTAAGGATGACGGGCCTGACAGAAAAGGAATTTAGTTTGCGGAGAAGGTGAATTCTCTGTTGCCCCCGCTTCACAATAGCCTCAGTGTTCACATCAAATTTAAGATGGCCATCAAAAATAGTACCCAAATATTTGTATGATGTGACAATTTCCACACTTTCCATCTTGCATCTAGATTATCAATACCTGATGATTTCCCATCAGGAAGAGACGTTAGAGTACTTTCAACAAGCTCACTGTTGACTTGTTGGAACACAAACGTGCATTTCTTCCTATGCATAATTTCTTTCTCGATTAATGTATATGAAGGACAACTTTTGGCAGAACACAACCCATTCCTTAATTTCTCTACTTTACTTTTGAAATAATTATTAAAATAATTAGCAATATCAGGTGCTTTAGTAATGAAAACTCCTTCGTGTTCTACATATGACACCACAGTGTGAGAATTTCTGCCCATAATCTCATTTAGAGTGCTCCATAACTTTCCCCTGTCATTCTTGGCTTTATTCATTTTTTGTTGGAAATGCTCCTTTTTCCTCTTTTTGTTCATCTTAGCTACCTTATTTCTCAAAGCACAATAGTATTCCTTATCCTTTGATTCTCCAGAACTGTTTGCCTTTTTCTTTGCATTGTCCCTTTCATGCATTAGCTTTTTTAAATTTTCATCTAACCAGGGTGCACATCTTCTCCTGACTGTACTTTTCCTCAGGGGTGCATGCTTATCAACTATTTTCATTAGTATCTCCATAAATTTGTTAAGTGCTGAATCTGGGTTATCATCACTAGACACTTCTGACCAATCTTCATTTTGAATTTCAGTTATAAACAATTCCTAATTATAATGTTTGTATGTTCTACGGTAGACTACCCTATTGACTCCTTTAGGTAATTTAGTTTTCCTTGTGACACCTACCATATTATGATCACTACATCCAGTTGGTATTGAAACAGCCTTTGAACAGTACTCTGGAGTATTTGTGAAAATGTGATCTATACAAGTAGATGATGTAGCTGATTTCTTTGTGGAAACTCTAGTTGGCAGTGTCAGAATTTGCTGTAAACCACATGCGTTTGCCACAGAGTATAGTCTATTCTTCAATGGGCAGTGTGCTGAAAGCCAATCTATGTTTAAATCACCTAGCATGAATGTTTCTCTATTTTCGTCACAAACTGTGTCAAACATGTCACAAATCTCTTCCAGGTATTGTATGTTAGCACTAGGAGGCCTGTAACAGCATCCTACTAGGATAGGCTTTAGGTGTGGTAAAATAATGAACCTGTACCCACAGTGCTTCAACATTATACCTCATGAGATCTCTTCTTATTTTAACAGGGATATGATCCTGGACATAAAAAGCTACTCCCCCGCCATGTTTGTTTCTATCCCTTCTCAATATCTTATAACCATACACCGTCAGTTCATCATCCTCAAAAGATGGATCCAAGTGTGTCTCTGACAAGGCTAGAATTTGAATGCTGTTTGACTGCATGATGTTAATTACCTGGGCTAAAGTCAGACCTTTGAGTTGAAGAATTGAATGACCTGTATTCATTAGAAAAAACAAAAAACCAAACAAAAACCCAAAACAAACAAAAAAACTAAACAAAACACAAACAATAACACAACAACGAATTTTCAAACTGATATTTGAGCATTTCTGCTCCTAGGCCTTATAACTAGCTTGTCATATTTTAAGCTGGCCATGTCTCCCCTTTCATGGGCAGCTTTCAGCTTGGGCAAGAGTTCTCTCCTCCTCTGTTGCACAGCCTCTGAAAAGTCTTCATTTATGTAAGTGTTTGTGCCCTTCAGCCTCTTTGCAGATATCTGATATTGGCCAACTCTGTGAGCACGCTCAATTTCAATGTTTTTGCCATCTAGACCCATTTTGCTTGCAAGCATGTTTCGGACTTTACTTTCTGATTCATTCCAGTTCTCTCCTTTTTCATCTGCAATTCCGTCGATTAAAATATTATTTCTCCTCGACTGGTTCTCCATGTAGTCCAATTTTGTCTTCAGTGTGTCCAATTCCTCCTTTGATTTAGTTATATCCTTCTCAAGCAGTTTTATTTTTGCTTCCATTTCCTTATGCTCGGTTGTCACCGTGTCCACCTTGTTTTGGGTGAATTCCAAGCTGGATTTCAACCCCTGAACATCTCTGACGACATCGTCCAGCCTTTTGTTCGTACCCTCAGTGATCAACTGTACAAAACATTTAAAGTTTTCTTGCTGCTGTTGTATCATTTCTTTATAGAATTCCTTCTGTTGCTCAAGTAGCTGGGAAAGCATCACCATTGTTGCAGGTGCATCATCCTCTGGTGAGGATACCTTGGCATGTTTTGGAGGCATGTTGTTTCTTACCACGATGTACAACCAGGATGTGGGGATTCTTGAGTTCCAGCTGAATGTGTTAGGCTTGAGGCCTACAAGGCCGGAGGCCCGGAGAATCCAAACTTAATCTGAATCGTGGGACTACAGCCAGATTTTGTTCCTCAGTTTTGATGATAAAGCTGGATAAACCTGGATTTGCAACTCACTTTGCATCGAGACAAGTTATGTTTCAGCATTAATGTGTCAGTGTGAACAGTGTGTGTGAGGCCTAATCAGTGGATGTGCATACACCCCAAAACTTGATGGCACATCAAAGGTTGCAACACATTTTCTGACAAATGTTCCCATATCCCTAGAATGATTATGAATGATATTACAGGGCTCTTTAAAAAAATAAGAACCAACAAGTGTTTTCTTTAAATCAAGATAGGACCATGTGAGGCTTCTATTCAAAATATATATATATTTTTTGTACTTTTTAAAATAAGAAAAAGATGAAATCAAAAAAAAAAAAAAAAAGGATTTTCTTTTCATGTGTGAACAAAACCTGGAAAGTGGAATTATGATTTTTAAAGTAAAAATCATACTTTTCCTCAGTTTAAATCCAATTGTCTCAACTTACTTCCGTCCTCCAGCCAGGCAGAAGGGCGCGGTTGACTACTCACTCTATTGATATAAAGTGGTAGTCTAAAGCAAAGTTTCACTGTGTTGGCCTATGCAAGAATGAATGGTGTCTGTTTTTTCTGTTCTCAAATTAGTATCCAACATATGTCCATTTGACACAAAAAATATATGACTGCTAAACAAAGTCCACAGACAGTTTTATAACTCAGGGACGCAAGGACGCTTAAATATTTACGGCTGTTTACAAAGACAGATCTCCTGTATTTTTTTGTGTAAACAACCACTCAGCATTTTGCAAAAGTGCCTCCTAATTGCTCCTACTAGCTGACACATTGAGGAGTTGACTTTGGTGCCACCCCAACTATGAGTTTCTCATCATTCAAGTCAAGGTCACAACAGCCCGAAATGTATTTAATAATGTAATTATCTGTTCTATCAGGAGAGTCAAAGTAATTTAGTTAAAAAAGTTACAGCTTCTGTGTGTAACAACTACCTTTCCATTCTTGAAAAGACACAGACCAAAGTGAAACCCTGGAGAATGTCTCAAATGTCTTCTGCAGTTTCTGCCTCAGGGCAATGTACAGCACATATCCAACTGAAAACAGCATACTGTATTTGCCCCATATTCTGAGGAGCACTTTTCCACAGTCGGCTTTTCCAGTTTTTTCACTAATTTAGTTTGCTTTTACCATACAGAGATTTTTTGAAAGATATCCAGTTTGAAAAATCAGATTCAATTCAACATAAAAAAATAAAACTCATGATAGGATAATAGTACTAGCTATTAGTCATTAGAAATCTACTTACAAAATAACAATCATAATATTCTGTATTTCTGAAATACTGGACAAAGAAACTTAAGGCATTTAAGAAAAAAAAATGTGTCGTTGATGATTGAGTCCTTCAAGTTTTATCCATTAAAATCCTCAAGGTTTGACATTTTTCTTTTTTTTGTGCCTCAGTCAGCAGTATAGTTTTTGGTGATGGATAATGCCTTCACGCCTCTTCAGAAACACCTCGGAAACCAGTTTTGCAGCATGCTGAACGGTGCCACATTGTGCCTGATCATTTACCTCACACTACTTTGCATTTAATTGGCTGCAGCTGTTCTCCACAGTAGAAAGGTGCCTCTAGTTTTCAGAATTTGTGCACACTTTCATTGTGTGCCGTCTGCGATGTTGAGGATCAAAAAATCTCAGGTTTTCTCTGTCCTCTTTACTGATTTGTTTGACCTGTAATTGTCTATGTATCTACATCGTCCTTTGCTCCTTCTCACACAAACACTCTGTGTACAAACACTCGAACACACACACACACACACTTATGCGCACTGTACCTAACCAGCGGTAAATGGAACAGAGAAGGGCCACCTGGTTCCTGTGTGTTTTCAGAGAGCTTTACTTTTAGGGCGAGCCTCTCTACTTAGTTAAACAAAAGGGCCTCCGTGTTGGTCCTCTAGATAAACACACTTTCCTGAGAAAACACGGACACGGTTACACTTTAACCTGCCCAGGGAGGCCGCAGCTACATCCTCCCGGACAGTTTAGGTCAGACTGGGCTACAGTTCAGACCCACAGCGAGAATCATGCGCTGCACGTGAAACCCTGCTGGCCTGTCAGACAATGGGGCCTTTGACAGCCGCGGCCCCCTCCCTGGTCCGCAGTACAGGCAGAGCACTGTCTCTCTGGGGCTTGGGTGTCACTCCCCATCTCTGTTGTACTCCCCTGGAGCTGACCAGCTGGCTTCCAGGCTCTGGGATGTGAAAGCAGCAGCACAGAGGAGCCACAGTCAAAGTTCAGCCCAGATTAGCCCAGCAGAGAGAGAGAGATTCGGCTCAGCCAACCCACTCCTACATAAATAACCCGATAAACTCGGCTCATTTCGGAGGAGGTCGAACCGGCCCTCTTTATTCCGACCCGGCCCAGATAATCTGAGGTTTGGCCTCACTTTCCTTGGCCCAGTCCAGGGATGCTGCTTTTGACTTTATAGCTGCTCCACAGGGGCTGGACGGTGTGTGTTTGTACGTACGGTACAGAAGAGACAATACACATGGTTTGGTCCCAGAAGATTCCTTTGATATGAAATCTGAATTTCATAGTATCTTCAGTATTATATTCTATCTTTTGCACGGGCTCTTAGACTTATAACAGAGATGATTGGATATATGTATTATTGAGTATCATTAAAAAAATGAAATGTATCCTTGTACTCAAACCTTAAGTGAAATTCTTTCAGTAGCATTATGTGTGAGTAGCAACCGCTAGATTTATGTCTAATAAGAATGAAGGATAATATTTTATACTTTGTGTTATAGATATATAGGTATATATCAAAGGTCACATTTATCCTAAATTTGAATTCATTCTTAAAATGTTCTTAAAACCTTCAAAAGAGTTGGGTAATGTTCAATGACTAATTACAAGTCTGATAATTTATGATTTATGACTTATTTGTCTGTGACATTCCTAGAGATAAACACAGAGAAAACATGGGACAACACCATGGGTATCACTGTTCATCTGACAGAGATATATATTTAGCGTACATAAGGAATGTATCTTTCCAGCAATTACTGTACAAAAATATGCATATTGCAGATTTATAAGCGTCTTAAATTTAAGGTTAAATTTGGTTTAGTGCAGTAATAGGTGGTGAGAAATAGATTTAAGGGTGCAGGTACCAGATGTGGCTCACAAATTGCTAGTTGCCCATCGCTGCTGCAGTCTCACTCACTGATCACTGCTCAGCCCAAGGTTGTGCTGAGTTCACCCAGTCATCACAGGCTTAGACTCTCACTATCTCTCTGCATGTGATTTACACAAGGGTGATATGAGGCAGCGTGCAGTATATCACCGTCCTATATTACTGCACAAACAGACGGTTGACTGTAAATACATCGAAGCCAGGAGTCTGTTTCTTTAGTTAAGTTTACTTTGAAACCATTATTGACTTTAAGGATTTATGCGTGAATGAGGGGGTTAAAAAGAAAAGTCACAGTTTAACAGAAGTCATATTTCTGAGAAGCGTTCCACATTTGAAACAATGGATAAAGGATTCTTATCTCCCTGGCCGATGATGTACATAAATGCAAGCTATGAGTGTTATCTGATGGTGTAGCTATGCGGAGCTGCCACCTCCCCCCCCTGCACAGCGGCAGTCGTGTAAACAGACAGCGCTCTAGAGGAATGCTGGACTCTGTGACCTCCCGCCCTGAGCGCTGTTACAGTGCACCGAGTTCAGCTGAAACAGCCCGCTCCACCCCGCGCTGCGCCTCCCCAAAGCTCCGCCTCACCCTACCCCAGCCTGAGGCCCCTCAGGGTGGAAAAAACACACCTCTTTCACCCAACACCACAACCGCCCCACACGCACACACATACACACACACACACACACACACAAGTGCTTAAGTGCTCCCTTTCTTTACCAGCCCAGCTGTCAGAGCAGCGAGTTCTCGTAGTTTCGACAGTTTCCAGCCATCTTCGTTTTGGAGGATCTCTAAGCAGCAAATGTAATGCACCAAGGCTGACGTTATGCTTCAGATCGCAGGTTGTGTGAGGAACGATGGTTAGGTGGATGGGTCACAGAGTTTGCACAATCAATTCAATTCAAAACCGACTGTAGAGTAGAGATCAGTTCAGATTCTCATTTTTCAGCTGTAGATGTTTTTCAATGAAACCACAGACCTTCAGTGAAAAACTATGCATATCCATTTAGACTTGTGTTTGGCATGAACAGGTCCCTTTGCTGTTACTCATTCATTTCTTTTTTCAGTTGTCACTATTTCATATGTCCTAACCACTTCATGTGCTGACAAAAGTTGGAATTCTATTGTGCTGAGCTCGTCCTCGGGAGGAAAATAGAGGCTCAAGAGGTTTTAATCACTTCAGGCTCGTGTGAGGCATGAAGTATAAATTCTTGAAGGTTTTTTTTTCTTTCCCCCAGCAAAAAAGGCAAGGTCAGTAAGTGTTTTCTGAAAAATGCAGCTCTTTCACTGTTTTTAAAGAAACATTCGAAGGGTGTAGGGAGAGGCCTTTAGTTCCAGGCAGACAGCGCCCCCTGCTGGAGTGATACAGAGGAGAAAGGGCAGGTCAGTAAGGAAGAGTGGCCCAAGATGTGGCAGGGAAAATGTGTGCAGTCACACTGACCCACACGCACACATACATGCACACACACATGCACACACACATGCACACACATTCAGTGCACAGTGTACTGAAACAGACCAGAGGCACCAAAATCTAGGATTGATAGAAATTAAAGCTATTACTCAGTCTGCCAGCTGTAACCTAATTCAGATCGCATGAATAAAATTAAAGTAATAACTCATCAGCTTAAACACCAGAATGCAGCCTAAAGTTGTGTTGCAGACGCTTACAAATAATGGATTGTGAATCTTCAAAGAGACCTAACAGCGATCACACTGAACGCACAGTAAAGCGAACACAGACATTGATGATTATTACTTTGCCACACCTCATCACATGAAACACACAGGGGGCCTTGCGTGCGCACGCAGTTACACATGCGGATGCACATACATGCATGTGTGCAGACACACACACACACAGACACACAATCACAGTTAGCCCTTGTCTGAGGAAACGAGGAGCTGTCTGGTGCCATAGCAACCAATGCGGATATCCCACCCTTCTAGAGCAAGAGAGAAAAAAAAAAGAAAGTGGCAATGACAGATTGACAAGAACCTAATGAGATCGAGGGTAGAGAGAGGAACAGAGACTAATCCACAAATAGTCATCCCCTATCTATCTATCTATCTATCTATCTATCTATCTATCTATCTATCTATCTATCTATCTATCTATCTATCTATCTATCTATCTATCTATCTATTTATCTATCTATCTATCTATCTATCTATCTATCTATCTATATCTATCTCAGACTCAGAATGAGGAAGGGGAAACGCTTAAATGTGGCAATGGAGACATCAGGGACTCTGTTTCTTACATTTTGGTTTCTCAGAGTAGCGGAGTGTGGGTGAGAAAAGGGGGAGAAAGAGAAATGAAACGAGGAAAGGAGAAAAAAAAGTTACTCTGCTCTCTGGGGGCATAAATGTCTTTTATGTGCACAGAGCCACAGCCTGAAAACTCAGACAGTGCCGCAGTCTGCATCAGCCTGGCGTTCACCGCCGTGACTCCTGTTTGAACTGCAATCTCATATGTAATACTATTATTCTGGCCCATATACCGGGTTACATAACACTGCGAGCAGAATCCTGACCTCAATCTACAACACAACCACCGTCGCTCTGATTCGAGTGTTAGACTTCATTTTGTCACTGAATTATTTTTGGAGATTTTTTACGGAGTCGTCAGTGCAGGTCTATACAATGTCAGGCATCATAGTATTTCTGTTAGCAGAGGTTTGATGATTTGATGGACAGTACATTTGATCTCTTTTTTTCCCCTCATATGCCTCTTCCTTGTGTCCTTCAGGTGGCTGTGTGAACCTACGGAGGTGATGGAAAAGAAGCACCCATGGTCCTAATGGTAAGCTCAGACTTCACCAAGCTTCACTTCCTGGCCTGGCCTGCAGGTGGAAGTCACTCCCACTTTTGTATACATACAGTACAATACCAGCACCAATGGCGGCTGCTGGAGGAAAAAAAATCTCCACTCCCATTTCACCATCCCTATCTGTAAAGCATGATGTGATGATGCGCCAGATTGTTGAACGCCCATGCCAGCCCTCCCAAAGCTGATAGCCACTTCACTGTACTACTACACTGTGTGTCTGTGTGTGTGTGTGTGTGTGTGTGTTTATTGTGTGCTTGCTCGTCGTGTATTTTTATTTTTGGTATTTTGTGGTGCTGAAGACCGCACAAAGTGACTCACAGCACCGGCATGACCTACATTTTTTTACCACAGTGTCACTGTGAGGTCTATGTGGGATGCCAGCCAGTTCCTGCTAATACTGTTAAGCTTTGATGTGCTGCCCTGAAGTGAGCTCGAGGCTCGTCAGCGAGTCTGCTCCGTCAGGGAGGGCTGAGCGAGGGTTACCGAGTTGAGCGAGGCCATGACTCAGCTGTGGGGCTACGATAGGTTTCAAACTTCTCTGCAGAGATGTCGATTGTAAAGTGAAGTTAACTCTCTGCTCCGGCGATGCGGTTTTAAATAAAAAGCAATCTTTGGCCTCCAGTCGGTGATCATCATGAGGCAAACAAAGTACGCATGAATCAACATTTTCAGAAAAGCCTTCATTTATGTGCTTTCTCCTTAAACGACCCCATCCTCTTATAACCTAGACCAGTTTGGTGCTGCTTACAATGATGAATTTCCATTATAAAGATTTATTCCACCCTGAAAAGGTGGCTACACTGAGTTGAGGTGTGTTTGCCCTCCTCTACATCCCTGCTCTGGCCCTTCTGTGATTAAAAGTGAGCCTAGGGCAGCGAAGAGCAGCCAGTCTCACCGTGTCCCATGTTGGAGCTGTGTTACCTTGGCTGGCCCCGAGCGCCTCCTCCTCTTCAGGAGTACAGCCCCACCTCATGCCCACATCTGCTTGCCTGCTCATCCAGGCCGGGGGGGTGGAGTGTGTGTGTGTGTGTGTGTGTGTGTGTGTGCGTGCAGTAGCAGCCAATAGCACTCCTCATCCAGGCAGCATTAAAGTGATTTGAGGAAGGTATTCATCCAATCGCAGAGCACTGCACCAAAGAAAGCAGCAGTAGTAAAAAACACAGAGAGTAAATAGAGTGAGAATTTATTAGAGGGGCATGTTTTTCATGCTCTCCTCGCACATGTAAAAGTCACAGTGGTCTGTATATGACCGGGACGACATCACAAGATTCGCCAGTACAGAGGCTCAAATATAACTGTTCCATATGCTGTTAAGCTAAGGTGGCTTGGCTGTCAGAGGAAAGGGGAGTGGGTGACATTGGGTATGTTATTTGGATTAGTAAAGCCCCTACGTGTAGAATATTTACCTTGATATATCATTCTCATATTCATTTTGATATCATAGTATGGCTGTAGAAAAATGAGACCATCGCGGTGTATTGATTTATTCTATGTGTTGCTTTCTATGTGTTTAATCTATTTGTCTCTGGGTACGATTTGGCGCGAAATGTGCAGGATTCATTTACGGCAAAAAGGAGGGGCTTCGACCAAAACAGGAAGAGGACTGCCTCACTCTGTTTTTTAGGGCCCCGGTGGCTAGCTAGGTATACACTAGAGGTCCCGCAAGTCCCCCAACAGATCTTGGCTGCGCAGGTTTTTTTTAAGCTGCAGGTGGGCACGGGCGGACACGCGTGTCGTTTGACTGTGTGCTTGTTTAATGTGACCCGGCTTCCTGGCTGGGTGGAGATCTCCATTTTTAAGCACTGTGATTGGCCCCGATTAGTGTCCAAACACCACCCAGCTGGCAAACTGAACCAGTAGTGGAAAAGTTTGCTTGCGGGTGCAGCACAAAAAGCAGCGGGTGTGAGCGGGAGTGGTGGGATAATCAGGATAACCACATCATTTACCAATGTTTTGTCAAGAAGAAGAAATCCACTCTACTATCATATTTCCTCTAATATTGGCCCGGGCCTTTATTTATCTCAGCTGCAGAGGGTACCAGGCCTTTATTGGAAGCAGGCTTATATTAGAGACAGGCCTTTATTTCTAATTCCTTCTGTTTGAAGTATATTTGCTCATATTTTAGTACGAAGCCTCCTTGTTTTCTGATCTGCTTCTGTTGGGGTACGTTAGGTAGACATTTTCTTGTTACTGCAATGCATTACGATAATTACGGTAATCGACGACGGCATGCTCCAGAGACTTCCGCCGGCCGAGCCATCTTGTGGCACTTGTACGTTACTACAAACTACAGTTACAAACAGGCACCAGGAGTTTACCGGTATCCACTGTTGTTTGCATGTAAGCTGAAGCTAACTGAAGCTAACTGAACCTGGGTGCCGATGTGTTCCCGGTGATCTGGCCGAGATTTCGGCGGGCGTCTGGGGCTTGGATCGGGAGGATCAATGCGGGCCGTGGGCGCGGTGGAGAGGACAGCGGCGGAGAGAGGAGACGGACACGGTCCATATACTAGGTTTTGACCTAATCTTGTTTCCTTTGTTTTTTTCCCCGGCCTTTATTTGAGGCCGGCCTTTATTTGTTCGTGTCGACCACGCCCCCGGCCATTATCGGAGACCCGGCTTTTAATTGACTACAGGCCACTATTAGAGGAAATACGGTATATTGCTATGCTCCGGTAGGTTAACGTTAGCTGTCTTTCAGTATCATAACATAGTAGCCTGTTATAGCCTGTTCGCCAAAATGTTTCGTTAGTTGCAAGTGGTCTTTGCGACAGCTGACATGAAACTCTACCACTAAGGGACTCAGGGGGTCGCCAAAGTCATCAAGTTTGAAATTCTACTTGTAGCAGCTTTAAGTGGGTGCCTCCCATTATAGATGTTTTGTTGAATTGGATACCTACAGATGTCCCAAGAATACATTTTGGCTTCCCAGAGTCACCTCCCTCTATACCAGACCTATACTCACCTACACAACACTTAAACTACACACTGCACCAACAATTAGGCTCACACTCAGCCTGCAACATCTCACCCAATAATTTCCAATCGCAGCATTAATCTCGACAACAATAGGCTAATGGGATGGCTGACCCTGTTGCCTTGAAACAGCCCACTCAGCAGTTCACTGTAGAGAAGAATTGTGCAAAGACATAAAGAAAAACAAATGCAGAGGGCACTGCGGTCTCCATTTGTCTAAACTAGTGCAGTGCCCGTTCGCCCCGCTGCTACACAGAGCGCTGTTCACTTGTTTATTCAAAGTTTATTAATATTGAACGTGTCCAAATTGCACCAAATCCGACACTGCACGTCCTTGGGTCCCCAGCAATACACCCTACAAGTGTGAAGTAGATCGGACGAACGGTTCTCGAGATATGTGAAGGACACACATACAGACAGATTCCTTGCTTTATAGTATGATACTCCATGATGCACACAGTGGCAATTATTTTATTTCTTATTTCTTTTTTATTCACTTTCTACTTTCCTATTTCTCATCTCCTTTTCAAATCCAAGCCTGTATAGTCCCTCAACTCACCTTGATCAGAAACAGATTCACTTACTTGCCAACACCTTAGTAATGGCATTACCAGCTGACACCAGGTAGAGGGACAGCAAGGAACTGGAGAAATGACAGCTTTTTCATTAATTTTATGTATTGGATAGGAATGCAATCAGTTTCTTCTATTGAGGAGAAAAGGAGCAGGGCAGAATAAGGGCAGAGTGAAAGGAGATGGATACCTTACTGCTCTACAATGGAGCCGCAAACCTCCACATTTTGCTCGCTACCTTGAATATGTGGAGCGCCTTGCTGCATCTCCAACCTAACCTCAGTCACTTCTGAAAGAATCACCCCCAGATGTATGCTTGTCAGCTTCAGTGTCTGCCGTGTCAATCACGGCTGAAAAAAGCCCGTTACTTCGTCTGACACCGAGCAGCAGCACCGTGTTAACGGCTGGAGACACACATTAGACAGCGACGGCCAACAAACCCAGAGCATCTTTATCAGTGTGGACTTTATGTTTCTATTCCCTCAACTACCTGTATATCAGTGAATGAGGGGAGTGTTTGGTTGTGTTTGTGGGCTTGGGTTTGACCTCATACAACACTGACAAAGTCCTGACAGATATACTTTCATGTCCCTCCAGTGTAGTTCATGTTATGCAGGACATTATGTCGTCATGGTGACGTCTGTCTGTCTCTCTGTCTGTCTGTCTGTAGATATATTCTTGTGAACAAGAACAATACATGATAGAAACTCGTACTCACACCACATGTTCCCCCTATAGAGAAGATGAGCTGATTAGATTTCGGAGCACCTTGCTGCATAGATTTGCATATTAATGATGAATAACTGATTTTCCTGAAACTATTATAACTCCTTAATGCTTTAAGATACAGAGTTCATATGTGTTATGTGAAGATAAGTATGTTAACATAGAAACATTTCCTAATTAGTCCATTAACTAGCTTAATAAATGACCTCATTAGCATAATTGATTATGTTTAATATATCATGGTGAGGATGGCGGGACGTTAGTCAGCTCAAGCGCCTCTTGTACTACTAACATGCTGATTGAAAGATGCTGAGGTGAATTGTCAGGATCAAAGTGGACCATTTCCTTTGAGGGTCAGATGGAGTTACACATAAAGGTTTGCACAATGATGGCTTTGGTGGGTATTTATTGTACATCCTGTCTCTGACTGGATAAGTAAACCACTCTTTTATGGTTCAAGTAGGAAAAAGGAAGAATGTGTCCTTTGTAAAGTGGCAGCCATGCAATTGATTGTACAGCTACGGCATATTTGGGCTCTTTAATGCCAAGACAAAGCTTGTAGGTATCAGTAATACAGTGCAGTATACAGTATGATACCATATCTGCCACCTTCCCAGTCTGTCTAATTCATGGTCATACAGCAGGACCGCAGAGAGACTGGCTGATTCACATTGTATAGAAGACCATATCTCATTGTAAATATTGACATTCTGTCAGTGCCAAGCAGAGGGAATTCATCAAGCTGCACCATACTGTATGTTTGCAAAACTCTTGCACAGATCTTCTACAATCTATATTTATTTGATGTACTATACAATTAAGTTGCATTGCATTTTTTTTGTCATTGCATTGATAATCACTCCTTTTACATCTTAGATTTTTCAGTTATAATGCCAAGCACTGTATTTTTATTCCAATAAAAAGTAGATTATACATGTTTAACTGCTTCACAATTTTGTGCTAGTGGTTTGAAAAAATTCAACGCCGTCCTTCATCCATATTGTAGGTGCTAATGTGTTGTTATTAAATGCCACACACTCTACACATTCAAACTGTTTATATGATTAGTTCTTGTATTTATCTGTCAGGACTAACATAGCCAAACATATTTCTTTGCCCTGAACGTCATTCCATCTGTTTTGTACATTCGTCGGTGCACTTCTGGTTTTGAGCCGTACGGCATAAGGTTTTACTTTCCGTCTGGGTTTGATGCACTAATATTGCTTTATTATTCTTTTAAGTGCCGTTCAAAGCTCCGCTGGGATGGCAGCCACATATCTGAGATTCTTACTGTTTATTCCTGGGCATGAGAGGAATGCTCTGCCGCCTCTCCTCACCAACTCACAAGGACCTGGGAGGGAGGAAGAGGAGGCAAACAAACCGCACATTCTCTCTCTCGCTAAAGTAAAACTCTGAGGGGTACACCGATTTACACTGCACTCGTCGCCTGAGTGCGGTAGTTTACAGTGTCATTGTGTGGGGTGGTGTGTAAGGAGGATTCTGGAAATGTGATTGGTTAGCTTGCAACTTGTGTTGGAGCTGCAGTGAGGGAAGAGACTGCAGACCGCGGTCCCTCTGCCCCCTGTCTGCATCCGTCGCTCCCAGCTTCACAGCATTAGTTCATGAGTCACAAGATAGGGTGTTGGGCGTGTGTGTGTGTGTGTGTGTGTGTGCGTGCGTCTGCGTGCACTAGACAGGGTGAGGAGCACATGCGTAGACTTGGGTGTGTCTGTCCTTTGCCTCCTCGCCTCTCTCCACAAGGATATGACAAAGAGATGTGCTTGATTGTTCTTGATTTTGCGTGTGTGTGTGGTGTGTGTGTGTGTGTGTGTGGTCGAGGATATGATTCAGGCTGAGTATTGGTAGTGGAGAAGCGGGTGAATGACCAGTTCCTTTCATATCCCTGCCGCAAATGAAAGTGCAACTGAGTCATAGGGGAATAGTACAGCTCACCACAATGGTGTCAACACACCCCAATGCCGTGCACACAGACACATACAAACACACCCACGAACACACACACACACACACACACACACACACACAAAGAGTTACTGGATTGCAGAAAATGAGGATTTTTTGCTTCCTCATAATGGCTTTCCACTGCTCTGAATCATGTCTAAAAGGCCATTGGAAAGACACACCCAAGTGAGTGTCTGATTTATTGTTTCAAAAAACAAAATCGTTTGTTCTAGAGAGACACCCAGACAATGTTGCTTAGCACATGTGGACTACTGACCTAAAAATGAAGAAGAAAGAGTACATCGGCACTGGTCATGTTTCTTTGGTAGTGTATCTATGAACGAATACATAATCTGCAAGGAAAATCATTCGTGTATCACATTTGCTGTGCTCTAGTTGATTAAGGTGAATGTACAGTAAGTGAAACCCACAGACTTGAGACTGCAGTAATCTACCGCGTTATTATTTATGGAAAGTACTTTACAGTTTCTCTTCTTTTTTGTTTCGTTGTTGATTTTTGAACTTCCTGATATTGAGTTGCAGCCCCTTTTACACATCTCACTTGTCTCAAAGCTTAAAAATCCTTCTCTGCTTCTCTTTATCTACATCTCCGATGTAATTAGTATAGATTTAATAAGGGAAATCAATAAGTGATAATGGCTCTTACCTGGTTTCACTTCATTAGTGTTAAAAGTCATTGTCCCTAATATTCTGTACATTAAATCACCATATAAACGAAGCCAGTGATGGGGTGGCATTCTTTCAACAGGCAGTAACGTAATGCAATTACAGATTGTGCTGTTAATGGGGGAATTATGTAGTAATTGACCTGTTTAAAAAGGAGGCTAATTACTAAAAATGTGAATGTGATGTTTAGCTGCATTTTATTTGTACTGGCTATTATAGCCTTAAAGGGAGGTAACTGTGGGTCTGTGTCTGTCATTTTATTTTGTCTTGATTGAGATTGCTCAATTTGTACAATTTGGCCGACAAACTTTCTGCATCTATGTGAGCATTACTTTCTTAGAATGGCAGACAACGGCAGACCTATCCAAAACATATATTCAACTATTATTACTCTATGTCTTGACAGGCGGCTGGGCCATAATGCAGAAATGTTCCTCTTTATTTTCAGAACTCATTACTGGCTGGTGGGGAAACTATCAGTAAAGTTAAACTTTCTCTTTCCTGAGCTGCAAATAATACTTCCTCCATCCTCGCTGCATGTCATCTTGACATCTTTTGATGCATTGGTCGGTCAGCATGGCCATTATGATTCCTAGAATTGCTACTGTATATTGTTGTATCTGCACTGTATATTGTGGTCAGACATATTAACTGTAACATCTAGGCTACATGGTGTTTTGACATCATACAGGTATTCTTTTATTCTCTCAGATCTTTACCCCTCCATTTGTATAACCAGTAATTTGTAATTGTAAAGTAATTGAATTGCCTGGGTTTAGCTTGCAGTAAATGAACTCTTATTGCCTGAGCGATGCTAGTTGCAAAAGTATATTGCTACTCTGTTTGTTGTCCGACATTGACTCCTACTCCCATTCATTTCAGACTAATTACTGCCGTCTCATAGAGGCCACTTGTGACTCAGCATATTGGTCGGCCTATTCCTCCTCCACAGCAGACATGTGTAACAGTCTGGTAATGTCTGTGTAATGTTTGGCATTTTCCTTCTGTAAGTCAGAGTGCTTCTGTAGTTGTTTATTGAAAGGTCTCAGTGAAACAGTCAGGGAGTGATGCCCAAGACCAAAAGGACTCTTTAAGTTGTTAGAGGCAAAAGGCTTGACTTTGTGTCACACTTGATACCTTTACCTGTTCTACTCTTCTAGTGTGTCTTGCGCTATCACACGATGCTGCAATATTTACACCCTGATGTGAATTACAGCAGATAAAATTAAAGACGGTATCATTGTTTGACATTTAGGTTCTCTGTTATCCTTACCTTGATTGGTGTTAATACAGACTTTGCCATGTTCCTCCATAAACTCAATGTTGTTGTTTTTCTGAAAAATATGCTATTGTGGCTCAATAATTTCTAAGCAAGATCCTCTCATTCCTCCTTAAGATACTGAATCATAGTTTTCAAGAAGTTTGCATTGTGTGGGCAAATTGTGCAATTGTTTGATACTCAGCTGTGCAAGCTTTCCGTTTTATTCACTGAGAAATGTATGCAAATGCAGTTGTAGCACAAATATTCCCCCCAAAATGGTACTAGTACAAACTAGTCCCATTCAGTCACAGTTGAAGCACACTCTGCACACAGATGAAATACCCTCTCCCTCGCTTGCTTGACTTTGTTGGCTGCATTGCCTGCCTAAGTCTTGCAGCAATAATCACAGCCATTTTGAATAACGGAGCACACTGCGCAAAGTCTTTTGACTGAGCACCACCATTCAAAACCACCGCCATTCAGTAACTGACGGAGCTGATGGTGCGAAATATTGGTGAACTGGATACTACCTCTAATCTGCACAGCCTCTCCCAAACATCATTATTAGCTGGACCAACACAGGCACAATGTGCCTCTCTCCGCATGGTTAGTGAATAGCAGGTCATTCTGTCATTATGGCAGTGTAGCACATATTCTACACAACTCAACCCACTGGTGGATCAGAGCCAGAGTTTAGAATGGCATTTTCTTCTAATGTAGCACCACATTTTGGGGGGGTTTTGTGGTGTTTAAGTACATTTTCAGATTCACTGGAAGTCAATGGCAGTGTTAGACTGAGCAAAATGGATGCAAAATATCACACTAATGGAGGAACACACTGAACATTGATCACAGTAATCACCATTACAAAGAAGAGAAAGACATAGGATTCCACAATATCATTCTTGATGCAAGGGGTTTTGATCTTGAACCAAAGTCCAAGAATTTAAACTTTAGAGTCCTGGGATGTTCTGAGTGAGAGCAAGAGGAAAATATTGTTTAATCAGATGATAATACAATTTTGAAGAGACACCTCTGTGTTACTGTTGAATAAATCAATAATCTATCTATCTTGCCTTGTCAGGATCCATGTAAGGTTTTTTCTTTAGCACAGACAGATGTCACAACAGGCTGCTATACTTCCATACATGCTATGCATATAGTGGCACCTGCAGAATTCAACATGACAGGGTTAAGTTGTCAAGCTGTCAAGGCTCTAGTACTCGATCAGTGTAAATGTTTTGATAGTCAGGAACTTTTCAGAGTTATGCATCTATACATAGTGTGTCACAGGTCCTGGTCAGGAGGTGCAGTCTGGAGTCTCACTTTTTGAAATGTTTTGCTCGAATACCGGAAACTCTTCACATTTCTCTGGCTAAAAACTATGAAGCTAATATTATAAATGGGGATGGGACTCAGTCCAGACTATTATGTTGAATAGCGTCCTGAAGATGTTGCATTCAAATTTTTTAAATGAGATCTGAGGAAAAATGCTGCTCTTGTATCCTTAATTGCTTTCTGAGACTGTGGCATTAGTTCTTTTACAATGTCAGAAGAAATGCGCTTTGGCCCTCTTTGGCCCTTTAACACCCAAGGTTTGTCAGAGCCATGGCAGGGGCTTTTGATTTTTTGGAAGTTTGATCCAAATCGCACACATATTTGCAAGTATAACCCAATAAGTCTAGATTACTTGGCTATGTAATAGAGGCTACTGTATATGCCATCACTTATGCTAGGCTGGACCTAACAAGCAAATCTCAGCTAATATGTCCCGGGCATAACTTGACTACAGGTATAGACTACTGTGTATCACAATGGACTTATGGAAAATGATACACAGGTTTGGTAGCCTAATTCTTAATGCCATGAGATCCCCACACAATACGGATCCAGGTCCAGTACAAAAGAGACAAATGAGGGACAGCTGTGTTTTTTTGTTTTCCCCATACTTATAAAGGAAAAGTTAATATGACATTAACCTTTCTTTCATGGCATTAAGTTGGGAAGTAATAGCATGTTCTAGAATTATTATTCTTTCCAGTGCCTAGATGTATACACCAGGAGGGGAGGGGGGAATACAAGTAGAGGCAGCCTACAGTAAATACAACTAGAATACAATTTGTTAAAGGCTGCTATACAGACAATAAATTCAACTGCTTTTTATGTGCATTGAAGCCCTGTTTTCAATTTCGCTAGCCTGTGATATCAATATATCTTGCACCAAAGAGATGTAGATGCCCGTAAATCATAAATAGCTTAAAATAGTATTTTCAGTTGATAATTTTTAAGCATTTTTTGTTGAATTATAATAGGGCTATAAAAGCAAAATCAATCGTTTCTTTTATGACTTTTTCCTATGGTTTTCCTGGAATAATATGTGGTTTGATAAAAAAAATAAAAAATAAAAAATCATTTGATGAAACAAATTTCGAGAGGCTTTTTTGTAGCATATTCCTTGCCAGTCAGCTGAAGGCTATCTATTAGGCCAGCCTCCCTGTAAAGCTGCCATGAGTCTTGAGGCCAAGCACACCATTAACTGGGGAATTAGAAACCCTGAGAAGTTGTTAATCACCACAGTCATTCACATTCCACATAGACTCTGCTCTGCTCGGGACCTCCGCGGGCTGGGGACGGGGCATGGTGTAGGGGTCTGGGGGAGGCTGGGCCCATGCTATTGGACCCAATGGTCTTTAATTAGAGGGAGAGCTTGGCAGGGACTGATGGAGGAGAAAGGCTCTCAGGATGTGAGTCCAGGGTGAGAGGGTTCACACACAAAACACTGGCTTTTCATCACTGCATGACTCACTCAGTTTGTGTGCATAGTGTTTGTGTGTGTGTGTGTGCGTGTGCGTGCTTGTGTGTGAGGCAGGGAAAGTGAGAAAATGTGTGTGTGTGTGTGTGTACTGTATGGCTGTGTGTGCGTGCGTGCGTGCACATGACAGCGGGTGCGTGTATGTTTCTTACCTCACTTCTCAGGCATTCCTGTAGAGAAAGTGGTGTGAAGTGAAAGAGTGGCTCTCACAGTGTGGGTATTCATGGCTCTGGCCCCTGTGGGCTGGTCCGGGCTCCAGTGTTCGCAGACAAAGCCCCTCCAGCGGGACCCAGACACACTCACACAGAAAGGGGAGCAACAGAAGGAGAGGAACGCAGTGAGAGAAGGGGGGGGGGGGGGGGGGGGAGAGAGAGACAAGGTAACAAGGAGAGAGAAAATGGAGAGGGGATGGGGAGGGGGCAGTGGGAGACGGTCTGTGCGGCAGCTCCCATTCCCTCAAGAATGCAGGTGTGATGGGTGGTCATCTAAAACTCAGTTCAAAAACTACTCTAGCAGTAGTGGGCAAGTTGTGTGCTCAGACAGCATTTGAAGGTTTGAGAAAAGACTTGAAAATGACACTGGCTTGTTGAATCATGCAGTGACACAACGCTTGTATTTTTCTGTAAACCAGGTCAGAATTTCTGGTCTCTTTCCTCTTTAAGATCTTGAGTCTTTCATTCTATACTGTAACTTTATTATAAGAAATTGCCACCTTGGACTTCACTTGCAACCCCCCCCCCCCCTCCCCCCAACGCCACCTTTATTCTTTTTTTTTTTTTCTTCACTGCCGGTCCAGTCCATAAATCTATCGCGCCCTCCTCCTGGGGAGCGGGCTCCTCCCTCTCTTTTCAGATCGGCCAATCGTCTCCCTCTCTTCCAGCGCTCTCGACTCCCTCTAGCATTAAGCCAGCAGCTTGAGCTCTTAGGATTCCATGAGAGTTTCTTCCACTTGGCCGTCCCGTCACTGTTCCCCCTGCCTGGCCCCTTCCCTAGATCGGGTAGCCCGGTTCACTGTGTCCTTAGACAACCCGTGTGCATGTACAGGAAAGGGGCCCCAAAGTGGGGAGGCCCATCTCTAACCCGCAGTTTTCGGAGAGACAAACTCTCAGTAAAAAATCTCTATACGGCCTTTTCCTTATCAATGAACTGTCTGTCATAATTATCATCGTCATCATCACCAACAATATCAGTGTCATAATCCGTTAGTATGCATACTGACATATACAGTGTGTACGCATATGCACAAATGCACATGGCTGTACAATACGCTGTTAGTTGTTAGTTGTGTGTTTGTAATAGCAATTCAGTCTGCGTACAGAATAACCAATTTTAGGGCAGGTAGAATTATAAAAAAAACAGTGACTGGACGATCAAAATAAACATCAGTATATGCTAAAAGCTTCCATTTATTCGGTATATATATATAGCTTTGATGATTTTGGCAACATTTACAAGGATGCCACATATCCTAATCTTACATTTACCTTCATGGGCTCACATGGACTGTCAGCTGTGCAGATTATGTTTACGAAATTGCCTGGTGCTTTGATAATCACAGCAGGTCAAAAAAGAAACGATATAGATCAAGCAGTCTTCATAGAGACCCGGAGGCCTCTGACATCGTCATACAGGGATAACAGAGGATCTTATGCAATGCCATGGGTCTAAACTCTCCAATGGCGTCCTATTTACACTGCTTGAAAGGGATGTACACTCTCCCAAGTACAGATTTGTGGAGGATTTTGACTTATTGAACTAAGTTTGTTCATATTATATAGTAAGAAAAGCCAAAAACATGACAAGAGACCATGCAACCAGGCACAAGCCTTTTAGCACAAGCCCTTTAGTCTTTGTTTGAGCTGTACAGGGATGCCTATGTTACAAACTGCAAGTGTTCTCAAATATGGTACAAGCATTCGTGAGTCAGGGCCCTATTTTTGTGGATTGAGGTTTAAGTGCAGGCACTGGCGCAAGTTCTCGCACTTGGGCGCAAACAGATTTTTGGTAATCTTGTGACCAGAGGTGGTGGCGCACCTGTGACGCAGTTATAAAAAGAGTTGGATTAAGTGGAATAAATGATCAGTAGGTGTGGTAGAGGCTAGCGTCAACCATGGCCAATCAAATGAGCTGCTCTCATTCTCTCTAAAAGCAGTACGCTCCCTGCCATGGCGCACTGACAGTTTCGTAATGGAGAGAAGAGTCCAGACCGGCTGTGCCAAAAGACCGATGTGCTTGTCAGGGAGGTGCAGAGTCGCAAGGCGCAATTCACGTTTCTGGAGATACACATTGTCCTTGTCACCATGTTTTCCCTCTGTAAAGATGCGCACTGATAGTTTTATGTTGGAAGATAATGATTGACACAGTAACCACATGCAGACAGGCCTACAACGAACTTTGTAGTACAATAAAATGTAGTTTGTTTTAATTAAGAGACTAAAGAGGTTACATTCAGTTAGTCATTGGTTGAAGAATTTATATCAAAGTGAAACAGGCAAACATAACATACATAAAAGGGGTTTATGTGATTTTGCAGGTGCGCCTTCACCACCTAAAGCCACAAAAATAGCACAGATTGCCAGCGGAGGCACAGATGTAATTTTGATACCCAAATTGCACGGCAACACCCGATTTGTATTGACACTACCCTCTAGTGCGCTCCCCACCCATTTCGGCGTGAGCAATGTCCTGGCGAGCCACGAAATTACCGAACGGGTGCAGGTGGAGAAAATCAGCTTGCGCCCAACGAAATTGCCACTTCACCCGCGCAAGGTCGCTACGCTTAATCTGCACCGTCACACAATCAAGGCCGACATCTGATGTTGGAGTATACATCGTAGCTGTTCCTTCTGTACTCTCTAGCTCCACAAATACAATAGTACGCTCTCATCCAAAAGGTTGAGCTGTAAGTGATATAAATCAGTGTTGGGGTGTGGAACGCATGATTATGATTTCACTTTATGAATGCCTGATTTATGTAAACAGTGCACAGAAGGACCGTGTTCACATGGGTGGTGGAATAAAAACTCACATTTTACCTTTGCATGATAGAGAAGCAAAGAACAACTAATAGTGGAGAATGCTTTTTAGAGTAATGACTTGGAAGGAGTGTGTGCAAGTAACGATGTATTCCAGGACTGAGAAACCGCTGTGTCATTCAGCTGTCCCTCAGTTGTGAATCAGCTGTAAATGTGGCCAACATGCTGTACGTGTGCATGTACCTGCTCATGTCTCCTGCCTGAGGAGAAGGATTGTAAATCATTGCTAATGGCTGAATCTCCAAGCAAATGACGTCACAAACCTACCAAGATGAACAAAACAGCCCTTCTTTTTGATTGGACACAGTTTTAACTTGAACTGCGACAGCAATCAAGATGTGCTAAGAGTTATCATGCTCTGGAACAGTGAATGGCTGTTGAATGCGGTGATATTAAAGGCACAGCAGAGCCACCGTCATATTGCCGTATGATCTCTTTGACTCCAGACTCCTTCAAATCCCCCAGTGACCCAGGGGCCACGACCCTGGCATCTGCCAGCGGTGGCAGACAGAAAGTCACACCTAGACAGATGCCCTATAAGCTGGTGGCACAGCAGTGAACCCTCCCCTTCACCCACTGACACTGGAAGTCAACACATTGACTCTGACTTCTGACTGCCTCTTGGGCTGTAAGGTACACGAAGCGATTTGAGGCAGGCAGCTGAGATATCAGGATGACAGTGATATTTTATCAGAGGATTTTTTGTTTATAGTAGTTCAGTTTAGGTTATTTTCTCAAATGATTGATGCAACGCCTTTCTGACTTATTGGCACCCTTAGGAAAGATGAAACAAAAGAACTGTGACAGATAAACAAAAAAACTCCAATAACGAGCTATTTCGTATAATCATAAAATGGGGATTACGTTGTTTTTGTTTTTTTAGAATCAGTTGTTCAAAAATAATGTGTGATGCAGTAAGTCTAAAAAGATGCCACATTTATTAGCAGCCTTTGTTGCAATGCTAATTAAAGTGTTCTGGTAAAGCTTAGATTAACTCTGGTATTGTTCCTCTGAGATGCTTTATCAAGCAGTAAAATATCTAATGTATCTCTAAGGGTTTTCAGGTAAAGTTCAGATTTGGCTGTCATTTACTAAATTAAATTAACGTAACTTTATTAGCGCGCTGCAGCAAGTTAGAAATGTTTAGTTCAAGGGCACAGGGATCTTCTAGCTCTTTTCCTTTTGAACATTTGGGAAACACTGCAAATCAGAACATTGTTGCTGGAAGAATAACATAAAAAAAAAAATGTCATTCTTGTGACCCACAGTTGGTTTTATTAGCTATTGTGAAGGCTAATGAAACAAAAGCGCCATTTTAGAGTGCTATTCAACAATCCCACCATGTTTCAAGCTTGTGAGCTTCCTCAGGTATGTCTTACTTTCCTTATAGGGAAGTCCCAATACTGACATGTTATTTTTTTCTTAATTCTTGATTTTCTGCAGTAAGAGACAGTGTGCTGCAGTTTCTTCATACATTCTCAAGCGTAGTTTGTGGTATCATTGGCAACAATCTTCACTTCTTTTTGCAGAATAATTTGGTGGTCTATATTTCTTCTCTCACAACTTATTTTTTGACTTTGAAAAACTCATATCCCTCTTTACAAAATGAAAGTTATAACAGATTTTGAAAAAAAAAAGAATGTCCATTTAGGAACATTTAAATGCAAAATGCTTGATGGTGCATCTCAAAAGAATATATTTTTAGTTTCTAGATAAATGCAAGTGATATGCAGTATTTTTAGGGCTAATTAACACACATTGTATTGGAATTTGGTATGATCAAAGAATTTAGTTTATTCTTTGTATTGTTAATGTTTTACAGCTCTTTTAGCTTATCTTTATTGATAAAGATACTAATTCTGCATCCATATGTTGCTATTGACTTTGATACTGCATATTCAGAACAATAAATGCTGGATCTGTTGTACTAAACAGCACGCTCTGTGTTGTAAAATATGGTGTACATTTGTACACTCAGCTTTTTACGTACTATTTATGTGAGCGGGTTTAGGATTTGCATTTTTCTGGTCTTATTGTATGCAACAGTACATGAATGCAAGTGAGTTTGAAGTAAGTGAAGCTGTTTCCCTCTTTCCTTCCTGTGTGTTCTGAAATCCTCCTTTACTGCAGACAGTCTGGGGTGCATTGAGGGTGGATGGTGTGGGGTGTGGGGGAGGCAGGCAGCGGACATGGCGGCAGGCCAGAATCAATTGGCGGTGTAATGAGATGGCCTGGTGCCAGGTAACCATGGAGCTACCCTCTTTGCCTGTCTACCAGTGCAGAGTTCAAAATTAAACTGAATGAATGAGAAAGGGGAGGGAGGGGAAGAAGGGCAGGGAAATAAGGGTCTGAAATGGCAGGAGTGGAGGATGAGAGAAAGAAAGAAACGGCAAGAGAGGAGGGTGGCTGATGAGGCGCTGTGGGCAATTTCTAAGCCCCGCTATAAAATTTAACTTGAGCCCTTATTCCAGAGAAAGGAGATGGAGGGGATAAACTCGCGGCCCTAGTGTTTATTCCCCAAAATACCTGGAGATGCCTATCCATCTGCATTTTGCTACAAAACACGGCCATATAAAAGCACGCATCTGAGGAAGGAAGAATGCACTCCACAAAGAATGTGAAAACTGTGGATTCCCAGCATTTTCCTCCTCCTTGTCCATGTCGAGCTGCCAGATTGATGGCATTAGTCGGTTTAATTTCACTGTAAATCTCTGCATTTCTTCATTGGGTCTCGGTGCCCCTCCTAGACCCTTCCTCTTCCTCCTGTCATGGAAGATGTGTTAATATTGCACATTTGGCTGCATTCTCAGGGTGATTAGCACAAGCCAGTGGCTCCTGCAGATGAATAGAAATTAAGTAATTAATACAGTAATTAGATTCTTTTGCTGTTTCCTACAGCCTTACTCCTGCTATGTTATTGTGCTCTCTCCTTTCTCAACTTATTCTGGAAAGCATTTTGAAAAGCAGTGTGCCACCCATTGTTTTTGCTTTGCATTTGTTTTTGTCTTGATAACACTACTCATGTTGTCAAACATCACAGTGCAACCATCACTGGTAATATTTAAAAGTGGATTGAAATTTTAAGCTCTCAAAGTTACAAAAAGTCTACTATATAATTTATTTATCATTAAGTTAAGTGCCCCAAGAGGAAACTTGAACCCTGGAACAGGCTCAAAACTAAAAGCTCTTTTGGTTATTGCTTTGTTATTTAGATGATTAGATCCCAATGATATTAGAAATCGTCTGTTTATCATTTGTTTGTCATTTATTTCTCAACATAGTGCAGCTTGTTGATAATTCTTGATACTTTCTGTGTTTGATTTGTCTTAATGCAATCAACCTATAATCACCTATAACTGAACATATAACCAAAAATGATAAGTATGACATTTTCAGGGGAAAAGCCAAGAACTACTGCTTTGTTTTTTTGTGTTTTTTTTGAAGAGTGGATCTCTCGTCTACTAATCAATGATTTGTAGAGCGTGTTGGGGATAAACTTTTGTCTCCACTGGCCAGGATTTAGCTGTTTCATGGCCTGTCTGACTCAAAGCCAGCGTCTCCACAGTCTGCAGAAACTGGCCAAACCTGGCTGGAACACGGCAGAGCCGGCCGCATTTCACACACTGGCCAGACCTGGCTCAAGCTGGCTATAAACTCCGATGTAACGGTTTAACGGTTATTGATTCTTATTAGAATGTTTTCTGTAAATCAAACGGTTTTGTCCAATATTCCTCTTTAATAGCAGTATTTTACTGCAGCAATATTAACAATATTACATTTATATCTGCTTCATGAAATAAGCGATTAGAGGAATATAACAATGAAAATGATAATTTAGTGCCATTTGTTCTTTGTTATTTGTTCTTTCGCTCTAGTGCTGAAAGTAAATGTTAAGCTGGGCCGAACAGAGCCAACAGAGACGAGGCATTATGCTTTAAAATCCCCTTGATTGGCTCTGAATTGGCATCACTGGGGAGGCATGTCAGACAATTCAGGACCTAATATAATAATAATTAAACCTATCCAATGTTGAATTTCAAGACCAAATGACATGTTATTTTTCATTTAGTTTACTTTGTCATTCTTTCTGTCGGGGTGGAAGGGTCTATTGAAATTCTATGAGCTTTGCTTCTTAAGTATTCCTAATCAGCGGCATCAGAGGGAGGGGGAGCGCTTGATAATATTCACTGTAGTTGCAGTCCTGTACAGTAACAAGCATGTTCAGCAGCGGGCCTCATGGCCTGTGAACAACGTGCAGGCACTCTCTCTCTCACCACGGCCCAGACTTTGAGAGTTCGGTGTGCACGTCGGGAGAGACGAGACAGTGGGCCAAGATGTCTGTGGTGTGGATTAATGGGGAGGATTGGAGAAAGGGTGCCGCAGTTGTGCGTGAGCAGAATATCTGAAAGAGGGAGCGAGAGGAGGGAACAAGTGAGGGACAAGCAACTGCAAGAGATGGGTGAGATGAAAGGAGGAAAAGAGATAAATAAAAAAAAGAGGACCGAAACATCAAGAACGGAAGATGTACGATTGTGTACAAAAACATGTTCAGTAATAAATAGTGCTGCTGTGTCGTGTCTCCCACAGGTTCTTCATCTTTGTGTCTTGTCTGATTGCGTTCTGCAGCGCAGGCTTTACACATTCTTTCCAGTCGCACTGGGCTGAATATCGAGGTAAAATCAACGCAGAGGCCTCCTTCATAGACAGCTGTTATGCACACCTCAGTGAAGTCCAAAGGCACGATATCCCTAAAGACTACAACTAGAGAACAAAATTGATGAGGCTGTGGATGAACAAAGCCAGTAAATGTTGCATTGAGAACACGAATCGCACGCAGAGGTAATCAAGTAAGCTACAAGACGGTTTCCTGCCTTTCCCGTTTGTGCTTGTCGTTTGGTTACGTTCGCAACTCGTTAATCTAATTGATTCACTTTCTTCTTCTTCTCCGTTTTTCAGACTAGAAAGTTTAGCAGCCTCCCATGAGACATACACCCATACACATTGTGAAACTCGCTCGCTGTTTTTATCTAAGCTACATGCATTTTCTCCTTTTGTTCTCCTAGCAATCAAGTCTTTGGCAGACAGATGGGTATGTGTAATGTCCTTATGTCTGCTTTTGGTTGCAGTGAGTTTCAGACAAAAGTAGCAAGCGGAACATTTTGGTAAACAAAATGTACCACACTGGCTGCACACTGGCTGCATTTACAAGCATACCAATACTTTGATCTTTATTCTTTTAGAGGAATACTATGAATGAGATATTGGTCATGTGAACATCATATTTGAGTATCAATACTGCGATTAACCCCTTGCACCCTTACTTTCCCCATAAACTTCCCAATGTCACATGCATGTTCTGTATCTGCTCGTTCCAACGCTTCATTGAAGCTATCGCATGCTTATATTGAGTGAAATATCCAAACCCAAGATGCCGTCTTTTATGGCTGCACCATTACATCAAATGGAAAAAATCTAGATGTCCTGTGCATCATTTTATACACATTTCCCTGTAATTCAGCATGACATATATGGTATCTTTGGAAACCTTGGGATCTTGACTAGAATTAAAAATAAAGTTCTGCGGGTTTGAATAGAGGTTGGCTGTGAAACATGCTTTTGTAATGATGGACCCATCGGTGGGTCCATCATTCCGAACCGCTTCAGGCAGGGTGGAAGAGGTTGGGACACAGTACTGTGATATTAGTTGCATTATTGGAAGGTTATTTGGACATGTAGACACCAGACTCCAAGTAAGCCTGTCCATTATATTCTACACAGGTTGTGAATCCAATCCTACAGTTGTTACCTTTGTTCACATCCAGCCTTCATGTCTCATGTCTCAGCACTAGGGCTGTGATTTGGCAGACTTAATGTTACTTAAGTTCCTCCGATAAAACAAGAGCCAAGCTGGAGAAGTGTGGGTGGGTATCTCATATTTTGACTGCTGTACCCAAATCATTAAAATGAGCCATTTGCCATGCCTGCCCCACGGGACGCCCCGTTTCTATCATCAGAACCTTTGCCTGTAGTTACTCAGAATAGTACTGTGATTTTCTTCAAAATGCGAGATTTATTCCACCTCCTGACTAGATGTGGTGCATCAAAAAAAGAATCTAAGCTACAAGTCTGATTGATGAACATCTTTGGAAGCCCCACCCCATGTGTGCAGCTGCCAGGAAGTCGTTTGCTACCAATGATGAGTCTGAAGTCTGGACAGTGACGCGGATCATTTTTGTAGTAAATAGATGCTGCACAGACTTAACCATGAATCACAGTCTGGATAAATAGCAGGACAGCTACATGTGAGCAACAGAAATACCAAGGGAGTAATAAAACTGCCGTTTATGACAGGAGGGAAATGATTGACGTTGCTTGTAGCCTATAGGGGAAGAGGAACATGACAATCTGTTTAATTAACAATTGCTGTATGGAATATTCCAGGAAAATGAGAATATATACAGAATTTTTCTTCTAGGCATGTAAACATCTTAATCATATTATTCTCATAACCAAAGTAGGGGTGTTAAATAGATTATTGTGGAAATGCAAATGAAGACAGTCATGATTTTCAATCCACCATTATAGTGGAAATGTTTTCATACGTTAGTGGATACCATATAAGCATGATGTAGCACAGGGGTATTCAAAATCAGAAAATATGCACTCACTGCCCCACAAAAAGGCCATGGGCAAGTGGGAAGCAATTTTTTAGAAACCGTATAACAGCTTAAAGTTGAAGTTCTGCCTCAGAAACCCTGGCCACGCTGAAATTAAGCCTCATTGCCTTATTGTTGGTTGAACAATGTAATATGTTCAGTGAATAGCAAGAAGTAAGACAAAGTTCTAGCTGCAGTCTGTGGCATTATTTTAAAAGGGCACCCATCACCAGTAAAGGTCAATCCTCAGCATGTCACCGACTCTTCCCCTCAGCCTTCAGATGTCTGGCCTGGGTGGGGTTTACAGCAGCCCGCCCCTAAAACAGCCCTTAAAGGTGCCGCTCAGGTGTGAATTTTAGGGCAGAATTGAGGCGTAGAAGTGTCCACCGGATGGGAGGATTTGACATTTCCCTCCTGTGCCTGTCACTGTAACTATGAAAGCCCGGTTTAATTCACAGATCTTTCTCTGTGATGTCATCGCAGAAATGCGTCTTTCACCTGAGCAGCAATGGTCGCCAGTCGGAAAATGTTTAAGTCCTGCTCACAGGATTTTAACTTTTTTGGGGGGTTGTGAGAGAAGGGAAAGGAGATGGACAAAGTAATTGTGTAACTGTGCTGCTGATAAAATTGAATTTTGAATGTTTGAAATTTTAAACCTACTCAAAATGGTCGCAGCCTTCTTACAACACACACAAAGACCCCAAGTTTATGGAGAATAATGAGGATGCACAAGAAGTTAGTAAACAAATTACAAAATCAAACTAAAATAATCAAATGCAATGCTGTTTTATGTAACTATTTACCAAACCCTGAATTCTGCTGCTGCATTGTGACTGTATGTTCTGTCCTGACTTGATGTTACGAGAAAAGATGGTCATACAATGTGTGGCACCAGCAAGATCATTCAAGATTGCTTTACCCATCTTTGTCAGCCATCTTTCTCTCTCTCCGTCTTTCCCAAAGTGCTGTTTTCGGGCTTAAGGAGGTTACTCGGGCTGAGGTTTTGGGTTATGCCCGTGTCAGCCCCTCTTTCTTCTTCACCCTTCTGTTGTGGAGAGGCCCTCTTCTGTGTAGGCACTGACAGGGTTCCTGGCAATATCCTGAAAGTCAAATCTGTTCATTTAGATTCAAGTGGTGACCATGGAGGAGACAGCAGCCCCTTGGCTCACTCAGGCAGACTAGTATCCAGCGCACTTATTATCCTCAACCCACCGTTCCCCTTTTTTTCATAACACCGACACACACTGATATACATGCGTGATTTTATGAGCAAAGGAGATATTTTTTCGATTGTTTTAATAACATGGCACATACTGGCTTGTGCAGTTTGTAATTGGTAAAAGAGAAGATTATGCTCCGATTATACATTAATCTACGGAGACAATAATAATGTAATGTGAAACTGTATTGATCCCCATAGGGAAATACTCTTTTTGCTTACCCCCCCTCACCCCCCCCTGCCAGGGAGGTCAAAGGTCAGGGTCAGCTACAGAACAGCGACCCTGGAGCTGGTAGGGGTTCAGTGTCTCATTCAAGGACACTTCAGCAGGACGGATGCTTGCCAACATGGAGCTTGAGATGAATATAATTTGCACAATACATGAATACTAATACTAATAGTTTGCCTCGCTGATGGGTCGGCCTCTCAGATGTATGACAGAAATCCTTTGTAAATGAATAGTAGTCCGTTTAAAGACATTGGAAAACATCTGTGTTTTTTACAGGAATATGACAAGTATAAAACAGAAGGCTTGTTACTGTAAAGGAAGGAAAAATAGGATTAAGTGGATGTAAGTGGATGGGTTTTTCCCTGGGCTTTTAATGGGAAAAACCAGGATGGGCTTACATAAGGTCATTCTAACCAGCTGCTTTACCTTCTTTATTAAAAAGTAGGCTAAATGAGCAAAGAAAAAATAAACTGCCTTGCTCTTTTGCGTGCGGCCAGTTGCCTTTCAGCTTTCAGCTATTTTTCTGCTGTTAAATTAACCTTGTGGCATTATAGAGCTAATAGAGCATTACTGTGCAAGTTTCCCCACATATCCAATGCAGTCTTTGTGATGAACGGTCTAAACTCAGCAGTACACACGTTTTGAGCTCTGCATACAATTCATCCCATTTCTTTATATTAACAAATCTGAATCTTCAAGCTCTTTGGCCCAGTTTTGAATATACCATTTCTAGCTACACAACATGGCTTCCAAAAGCAAGAGCCATTGATTTAGAGAGTTGGACAATGTTCTTATATAATCGCCATATTGTTGCCCCCCTAGGTGGAACTAAGGATTGCGATGTCTGGTTGGACCCCTCTCTAGCAATTATACCCATGAGGTTTTGTTTAAATGAAGACTTGCCAGACTTCTGTTTGAGAACCATTGAAAACTTTGGACAGATTTTGAGGAACTGCATTTTATCACAGTGGAAGCCTTGGTGTTTCAAGCTCAGGGGGATTGTTAGAAAGATAGATTATATTTTTATAGCTCTTTTCTCTACAAAGTTACAGTGTTGTAAAATAAAAGGAACAAAACAGACATATTAATAAATAAGCTATAGTCACTAATAAAGTCAATTTAAGCTCCTAGGACATTCAGAGATCAAGAATATGTGGATAACTCAATTTTGCTAATAAAAAAAATCAGATAGAACCTTATAATTCCAAGCTCATGAAACATCAAAATTAAATGATAATATATAAATAGTTGCAAATAAACAGCAATTGAACAAAGGTCAGTTAGCCATAAGAGGCATTCAGTTGCTGCTGAAAGATGGAGGAGACCATTAGGTACGAACACAGATCATAGATCAGCGGGAGGAGGACACACAGAACCAAACAGTGGCACAGACAGACAAACAGAGACAAAAAGTGTGGAGCATCAGGATGAATAAGCACATGGGAGACAGACAATAAGCCATATCACCCTTACTGTTTTGCAGTCGCCCCCCCCCCCGTATGGCGGGCCGAGTGGACTGACAACACAGCTGTACACCATTCCTCCGGTCTGAAAAAGGGTTAATGGGACAAAGGGCATGAGTGAGGAAAGGGGAACGAGGGAGAGATGCTGGTTGAATCGCCCAGCCCTCCCCTGTTGCGGGACGGGGAGCACCACTCTTCTTCTCTGCTCGTAGCTGCTTTCCCCCCCGGCCCTCAGCCATTTTGGAGAGGGGAAAAAGTGTCTGCTTTCTCTCTCCCTCACTCACTACGTGGCATAGCTTTGGATAGGCTTTGGCTGCTGTGTTGTTGAAGCAGCAGCGGAGAAGACGCACTTTGCAAGCGCACACGTGGGAGACTATACATGTTTGCAGAGAAAAAAAAAAATCTGACGCGAAACAACCATCCTCCGGCTTCACTTTCTTTATGAATTTTTGTTTCCTTTTCAGCCTGCTGCTAAGCCTCTCTCTTGTTTTCTGTGCACTTTCTCCCATGCTCTGTCTTTTTCCTTTAATAACTTGCACTCTCTAGTAGTTGCGTTAGTGGCTCCTCTCCCCTTGGCTCTTTTTAGGTTCTATCTTTTCTCATCTCTCAATTTGATTTTATGCAAGAGAGTTTAAGACAAAGGGAAATGTCCAAATTTTGGCAGCACTAAGGAGAGACAGAGCTGCAGCCAAGGACCCTGCTGGGATCCAAAAAAGCCAAGCAGAATGAAGCACCAAAAAAAAAGAAAAAAAAAAAAAAAAAGAAAACACCACCCTTTCCTTTGCTTGGTCACAAATTCCACTTTCTCTGTAGCCAGCCCTGCGCTGCGACTCCTCCTCATCCACATCTTACCGCATTCAACCTTTTGCCATTTCTCTCTTGCCGTACCTTTTTCTAAAGCCGTCTTGAGGTTTTTGAACCCCGAAAAATGGGGACTGGACAACGGGATAGGAGGGCGTAACAGGGAGAGAACGAGGGGACAGTATCTTTTCACTTTTGCTTGTTATTTAGCTATTTTTTTTACTGTTATTGTGATTGAATCTTTTTCCTGCTTGTAGTTTTGAGCTTCTTGTGTGTTGTGTGTTTAAGGGCGTGCTTGGATTGGCACGTGTTAGTAACTGTGTGTGCTTTTGGGTGTGTGTGTGTGCATGGGTCTCCTATTTCAGAATCTTAGACTTGCTGTTCTGCTCACAATCGGTTTGTGATGATTTGTATATCTGTTTTTTACAGGTTTCTGCATTTCTGCTGGAGGATCGGCCTACACTGCCCCCCAAGCCTGACTCCATTTTGATGCCAGAGGATGTCTGACCAATTCAGGTCCAGCCTGTGCCCCACTGGTATGTTGGCATTTCATTATACATATACTTTTCTCTATGTTACCTTGGTGCATTCGAGTTTAAAAAGTGTCGAATCCGCAAAAAGAGTCTGTACCTGCTGATTTTGTTCAGACACTGCTCGTTTTTTTCGGTGGTACTTGCTGTGTGTTCGTGTGTATTTTATAGAGTTTATGCTTGCATGCTGAGTCAGTAATAAGTAGTAAGTTGATGAAAAACAGTATTATAAGCATTATGGGAAAAAAGTATTTTATATAGTAATTACATAGTAGAAATTTACAAAATACAGATTTTCTATGCCAAAGTGAAATTGTCCTCATATTCAGTGCTCTGCACCAATGCGGTTTAATATGAATTCACAGTCACACTTGAAAATATACCTTGAATTGTCTGATTTGTTGTGGAATTGGCTTTTTTTTTGTCTCTGCTGGCGATTGCCCCTAAACTTATTTCGTTTTTATTTTTTTTTCATTTTCATAAGAATACATGGTCTGGTAATATTGTAGTACAATACAATATCATCATACAATAACACTCATTTATCCTAAAATGGCATTCGACACAGCACTGTTACCTAACTTTGTTGCGTTTGGGTTATTTTCTACATTCAAATCAGGTTTTAGGCATTAATTGGTAATCTGTGTTATTGCGGCCAGATGTAAAACAACATATATTATTCTGTCTTTCCTTTTAGAGTTTAATATTGAGCCCCAAAACGGTGATCAATAGGTTATACTAATGTAAATCTGACAGTCATGCATTTTGGCCCGTTAATTGCACCATAGTTATTTTTCTCTCCTCAGTAAGGTACATACATGAACAGGATAGATGTTTTATAGCCACATTGTTAAGGCCTTATTTAATGAGGTAAATAATATATGATAGTTGTTTGTCTAACCAAGATTGCAAAATCTTTTTTGCTTTCTGTCTCAGTATTATCAGGCAAGGATTTATTCTCTAAATATTGTGAGCAGTTAATAGTGAGAAATAAGACGGACCGACCAGATAGATGACCTTGAATCTTGGAAATAGTTTTTGTTGCATTAACAGCTCACATACAACGCAGGATATTAGATGTAGATCTTGTGCGTTGTTAACATCTTAACTCTGGCACTCGAACACCGTATTGTTCGTTGTGGCAAGCTCGCTTGTCAGCCCACCAGCACTCGTAATGGGAGGGGGTGGAGTGTTGAATGAGTGGAGTTTAGGGGTGGAGATAATAGCATGACTTTCTCGTTTCCGTGTTTTGTGGTGGTCTCTTCCTCTTAACGCTGTTCCTGAAGAGCCGATGCCAGCTGCCACAAACCCGTAGATCCGAACTTGTGGTGACTGGCCGCACAAGCTCGTATCTATAGGTATGTGTCGACCCGGCCAACGCAGCACCTGCCCACCTTTTCCTGTCAGACAAACGACTAGCAGAATGCGATCACCTTAGAAGCAGGTCTGGACTGGATCGTCATAAAGATGACTATTGTTAGACTTCATGACTGTCTTGTGTATACAGCGACTATTTCCTAACACCAAGCTCGCCTCGCCTGTGTTCCCAGACTTAAACCGCAGTTTGGGTCGGCATCCAAAAGTGCGGCGACCTCCCCCTGGATCATGGGATACAGGATGTCCGCCATTCCTAGCCCAGCTGCTATGCAATCTCATATTTATGTGTAAAACATTATCCTACCTGTCCCATCCTTATGTACTGACACCCCCCCCTCCCAACTGTAGCAGCCGGCCCCCCTCCACTTTCCTCCAGACAGTGTTTTCCGCAGGTTGAGGTAGTAGGTTGTATAGTTTAGAGTGACACCACAGGAGATAACTGTACAGCCTCCTAGCTTTCCCTGAGGAAACACCACACACGCTGGATGCTGATGGAATATTTAGTTTACCATACCAGAGTATGTTGTAATGTTGTAAACACTGTTTTTATATCAGGTGTTGTGGCTGCTGTCTGGCCCCAAAATAATGTTCCTTAAGTTCCGCAAGTAATTCCAATTATTACTTAAAAGTAGTGATCACATATTTCCCAGGACAAAAAAGAACAAAAAATATTTATAATACCCATATAAGAGCACCATGTACCGCACGGTTTAGCAGGAACATTACAAAAATTCTCTCTCATATTGTTGTGTGCGAGGCAGTGAGATCGGACAAGAATTAAGTTCAGCAAGGACGACAAAACGAAGACAAGAGTCACAGGGCGAAAAAGACAATGAAGGGGAAAATGTGGGAGAGTTGGGGAGAGAGCACCAACATGCTGGAGCAGCGAGGATTGTGGGCCGTTCTAATGAAAGAGATGCCACTGAGGGGAAAAACCATACGGCCGCAGGGGGAAGAACTTGGACTTGGCAGCCAATTATGTACAAAGTTCAGTTTCACTTAACCAAAACGACATATTTCCTCTGCACAGCTATGTGGTAAAGACACTGCTGTGATCAAAAACAGCCAGTAACTACTTTCACTCCATCAAGCCAAGGCGACCACAGATCTCTGAAATCATTTAGGTCACCGAGAGCAACGTAGAATTAGCACATTAGCGTTATCGCCGTTTGTCGCTGTATCCGAGGCACGGCCAAGTGAGTTTCCTTCGCTTTGTCACAAACTGTGTGACTTTTAGCTGTTGGGGACTCAATTTAACTCCTCCGTCTTTCAGTTATTTTCAAAACTCTTGAGTTTGAGGTGTTGGAATTTCAGTTATGGGCTCCTGTCAATAGACGCTCCCGCAGAATGCGACCCGCAAATGAAATCAGTGTTAAGCAAATGCAGTGTTCTTTTTTTTTTTTGACTGATCGATTGCATTATTTGTACAAGGTTATCACGCAAATTCAGACCATTTACATTGCTGAAAATGAAACCGCTGTTGCTGTATACAGGATGGATTTCCGCTTCTGCCTGCTTCATCTTCATTTGTTAAGCCCACTCTTAATACAGTGTGTAGTGTGAACCAGCCCTGCTCTTTTGGGCAGAGGCATGTATAGTGAGGCAGTGGATGCTGCCCTGTTAGAGAGAGAGGTGGCAGTGGTATCCTCCAGTAGCAGTAGAGGGGTTAGTGCGGTGGGCTGCGGTGTGCTACAGCATGGTGTACAGCAGGGAGTGGTGTGATGATGATGAAGGACTGTTTCCACTTTAACTCTTTGTTCTCTGTCCCAAGGCCACCGGGTGCGGGTGGGTGGGTGGGTGGGTGGTGTGTGTGTGTGGGAGGGAGGGGGTGTGTGCTTGGGGGGCAGGCTGTAGGCCAGCATGGTGTGGGGGCCCTTGGTATGGGGCAGCATTTACAGTAGGGGAGAAGGGAACAGGCAGTTACTCGCAGATAAAAGATAAAAGAGAATCTAGCAGTGTTTGTCTCAATACATAATTAGCTGCTTAATCAGGTTGACTTTTGGTCAAATGAAAGTGTTTATTATGAAAGCAGTTTTGTGATGCGTGTGTGTGTGTGTGTGTGTGTGATTTAGTGTTGGTAGTGTTACAGTTTACAGCAGGAGGCATAAAGCTCTCCTTAGTCTCTCTCTCTCTCTCTCTCCCTCTCTCCCCCGTGGAATCTAAGTGTAGGTTTTCTCTTCATTGAATATTTCTATAAATAGTCTCGTTTAACTGTTCTAATGTTAGTTCTGTGTGCGGCCGGCTCAAAGCGGCAGTGCAGCGGGAAAGCAAAGCGGAGGGGAAAGAAAGAGTCTCTGTAAAACAGGGATTAAATGAGCGAACTCCTCGCCGCCCGAAGTGCATGTGATGTGATGAGCCAACACAGCATGTGACGTCTGTGACCCAGAGAGATATCAGCTTTAGCAACACGCCGGCATAGAAGACAAAATGGATGAGACTCTGCTGACTTCAATGTCAGAAAAAAAGGGGGGGGAAAGAAAATGCAGTTAAAGTAAATACGTTCTGCTCTGGTTGATCATTTTGTGATTTACCTTGAAATGAAAGTGAATAAACCCTCGCAGAAATTCGTTCAACCCAGTGGAGGGAAAGAGGAAGATAGTGAGTGACTATATAGGCCATTTTTTCTGCTGTCACTGATCTGAGCCTGCTGCGTGTTGGCCGTCAGAAGAACCCTGTTGCGGCAATTCCCTCTCCTCCCCATTTGTCTCGCTTTCCTACCATCTTTTTCCTGTCCTTTTTTTTTTTTTTTTCTTCACGAGCCTTTTCTGCAGCCTTACAGCAGCTAATATTGATAAAATATTAGACCACCACATCACCAGGATTCCTATTACATTTCCCTTTACCGCTCCCTGAACTCACCCTTGCATTTTCTCTCCCTCGCTCCCTCCTTTTCTCTTTCAATCTTCTCTTGTTCCCACCCTCCTTTTTCTCCATGAAACACACGCTCTAATACCCAGTCACTCTCACAGACAGAGGGAGAGAGAGACAGGAACCGAATACCGGACTTGCTGACTGGAGAAGGATTCTTGATTTTCTTTTTTTTTGTTGCTTTTTTTCCTCTTTAATGAAAAGGAGCTTGAAAAGAGACATTGTAAGACAAAAAATGCGATTGACTTTCTTTGCCCTCTCTCTCTTTCTCGCCTCTCCTACGCTCTGCTTCTCTCTGCTCTCCCTACACCTCTGCTTATCTCTGCGTAGTGGGCCTTTTGAGGCTAACTGATTTCAGCTGGGGGGAGGAAATGAATGGATGATATTTATTTCTCTTTCCTCCGCTCTTCTGCTGCTGCTGCTGCTTCGATGCCGTCTTTAACGGGGCTGAGGGGGCAAGCGGAGGGGGGCTACAGTTTTCCCTGCCCTGGGGACTTTAAAAAGCCTGCAATCCGCGAAGCATGCGGGCAGGAGGAGGAAAGGAAAATATAGAGAGGCGCAGGACAGAGACAGAGAGGTGTGATATAGCGAGACGAGAGCGGCGGGCGAGAGCAGAACGCAAAATGTGAGACAGATGGAGGCGAGAGACAGAGAGAGGAGGAAAAGATGGGTAGTAGTGTCACATGGAGAAGAGGGGCGAGGAGCGGTGGGCAGAGGGACTACAGCAACAGGCGTTGACACATTCTTTCCTATTATTCAGCACCGTGGCTGTTTTGGGGCTCTGTTTCTGTTTCTATTTTCATCTCTGCAAAAATCAGATGATAACTGGGAGCTTCTGTTTGGGTTTTTTTTTGGTTTGGGGCTGGAGTGAAGCTGCGTTTTACACGGAAAACTTAAGGGTGTGCTGAGATTGTGGGTATATATACAGTATATATACATATATATATATATATATATACAGGTTATTGGTTTGTAGTTTGAAGCATGCTTGTGTATATTAGTGTTCTGCATGCATTGCCTTTTATTTCTCATCAAGTAACTTATCTTTGTAGGAAGTAGACTCTGTTACCTGAATATATTTGGCCCTGTTTTTTTTACTTCTACCTTCCTGCTACTCTTTCCTCCCTTTTTCTCTCTCTCTCTCTTTCTCTCTCTCTCTCTCTCTCTGTCTCTCTTCTCTCTCCCTCTCTCTCTCTCTCTGTGTCTCTCTCTCTCTTTCTTTCTCTTTCTTTCTCTCAGTCAGCATGTAGCAGTACAGGCCCATTGATCGGCTCTTGGCTTTTTTCCCTGTGCATGCCATTTTTTCCTCTGATGCCGACTACATCCGCTCACATTCTGATTTTCTAGGGACAGATCTTTTTCTTTTTTAAACATATTCTGTTTTTATATTTTTGTCTCTTTGTCTGGTGGGTTCTTTTCCTCCATAGTTTCTGAATGTGTTCTCATTCTTGCTACCTCTCTCTGTAAAATCCCATCTTGGCTTTATTTCTTCATCGCCTAATTTTGCCCTTCAACCTCTCACCTGCCCTTCCTTCCATCTCTCCCTCTCTCTCTCTCTCTCTCTCTCTCTCTCTCCCTCTCCCTCTCCCTCTCTCTCGCTGCACATGGTGGAGTCTTGCATGTCTGAGCAGCAGACGGCTAGACAGCAGCAATCTGCTACAGCAGCCTCATGTGCTAGCCCGAAGGATCCCTTTCAACAAAGCCTAAGCAAGCAGCACTAAAATCTTCCTCTTCCTCTGCCTCCCTCTCCTGCTTTCCTCTCTTTGCGCCCCTCTCTTTCCATTTTCTCTCGCCACAATCTGTCTCTCTGTCTGTCTCTTCCCCTGCTAGGCTGACCGGCGCAGGCAACACAGACAGGACTGCGGCAGCCTCAGCCGCCACGGTCAGCTGGGTGAGTTGTCTCTCTTTCTCCCTCCTCTCATCTAGCCTCGTCACCCACTCCACCCCCCCAGCATCCTCTTCCTCCGACGGTCAGATCTCATTCTCAGTCCACCCGACAAATAAGTTTTACATGCATAAAGTCACAGCCGCATGATTGGCAGGTGCCGTCTCAGAGGGTGGAAAGGCTTGGCATGTGTGGAGATGGGAGATCTTTGTAAGGAGGGGAATGTAGATGGTTAAGAGCCTCGGTTCTTTGACTGAAGGGGAGGGATTTTTCGTCAGAGCGAGACCCTGGCAATCCATTTTGGGTGTCTGCTGCAGCCCTTCGGGTCTGACTGCTACTGTGTGTGCGTGTGCGTGTGCGTGCGGGATTTTGGTATTTTAAGTCAGAGATCACAGATATTTCATCATCGAATGCCATCCCATGCTTTGCGAGGCGGGTTGGGGTTGTGACAGAAAGGCCAAAATATGCTGAGGCAGAGCCATTCTTATGAGCATCATGTGATAATGAAGCGCGGTCTGTCTGGGTGTGAATGGGCATTCAGTGGTGACTACAGGTGTGTACGTGTGTGTGTGCTCACTTGCATGTAAATTGCGTGCAGTCAGTTTTCGGATTACACTCTCGTCTGCTAGTGTGTATCGGTATGTAACCGAACCCCATGCTATATTTTTGTCTTGTACGTGTGTATATCTCTGCATATGTGCATGGGAGGACTGACTGTAGCCAGACTGGACTTACCGCACTGTGTGTGTGACAAAACTGAGACCAAGGCTACAGCGCAGCACAAAGCCAGGGAGAGAGGAAGCTGCCATTGTCTGCTCCATTCTCATGCATAGCACTCGAGCAGCAGATGCCCTGTCCGCGCCGCTTAGGAAAGGCCAGACGAAGACCCAATCTGTACCTCTCTCATTCCCTGAGACCCTAACTTGTGACGTTTTGCTGTGATGTGCACGGGTTGGGTTCTTGGGAGCTGCGAGGGGCACTCACACATCTCTGAGGAAAACTGTAACGCAAAAAAAGAAAAAAAAGAAAATAGGAAAAGACTAACATGGCGGAAAGACACAAAGCGCAAAGAAGAAGGGAAGACCTGGCTTTTTTTTTTTTTGGTCAGCCGGGGCACGGTGGCAAGGAATGTTCACTTGATCCACCCACATGGAGAAAATGGAGGTAGAAGGGGACAGAAAGGGAAGAACATTGAGTTTCTTTGAGAATATGGAGGGGGAAAGAGCCGGAGGGAGGGCGTAGGGTTCGGGTGGGGATAGATGGGTAGTGGAATGTGGGTATGAAAGACATGTGACTGGGATGGAGGGATGATCAGACTAGGTGGGGTGATGTGGCGACATGCTGCCACATTTTCAGAACCTCTATTTTTTTTACAAGGACGATGAATTTGTGACTAAGCTTACACGTAGTAGCACAAACACATGGCACATACAGTGCCATGTAAGGAGATACAGTACCTCACATATAGTCTGAAAAACATGTATGTATAATGTCTAATACCCACACACACATAAATCCACACAAACACACTGATAACAATAAACCAATATACATTCAAGCATCCAAATTCGCAGCATTTATATACAGCAGCTTAGGCATACAGTGAGATAGCAGTTATCGAGGAAAATGCAGCGGCTGCTCACAGGATAGAATAAATACAATGAGATGAGTTGGAAAATGTTATAGCACACAGATAATCTTGCTGAGGCTGTAAAGTGGAAAACACCCCTCAAGTGTATAGTGTATTTTCCATATAAATAAGAAAAGAAACACACAATTCAGCACTCTGTACTATTTGCTCTACTCCCATCTGTCCACCGGCTCGGCATGCCTTATCTTGAGAGCAGCACAAAGTACTGGTGAGAGCGTGACACTGAAAGCTCAGTACACTTGTGTTTGACCTCATGGAAATTCTCATCTATCTCTGTGCCTAGTGCACCTACCTGTGTGTGTGCGTGTGTGTGATGTGTGTGGCATGCATGGCGGATATGCAGCCATGTCAGTGGATGTTAATGACAAACATCCTCTACAAAGCCATTTCTGCAAAACACATTTCCTTCCGGGAGAGATTGAGCTTCTAGTTATCACCTAATTCTATTGATTAGACACTGAATAGATACTGAATAATGAAACTCAATGCAAGTTGTAGGCTACTTTTGCTTGTGTGCAGCAGGGCGTCGTGCCCTTTAATACATCGTAAAACTACAGAGAGCAGCAGGATGGTGGTGACATGCAAAAAGAAAAGCTGTTACAGTATATATGTCATGTGATAACGGATGCGATTGAAAGAGAGAATGTGTGAGACGGCGATAGACGAAAGCTTTTTGATTCGTGGGCCAAGGGGTGAGGTCATCCCAGGCCTGAAGCTGGTGTCGCCCACTGTGTGATGCTCAGAACGGCCATTTCAATACTCCTCCTGAAACTCCTGTATGTTGAAACTTGTCTGGATGACGATTTCTCTGTTTCTATAATTGGTTGCTGATCTTTGATCACAGTCATAGCTTCATTTCCAGCTCTCCCCTCCCCTTGTCCCCACCTACAATGTGTAACCCTTTATGTGTCTTCTATTTACAGCCATAGTCTGAAGTCGCTCCTTGTGTCTACAATGTCTCTCCGTGAGCTCCAGTAGTATTTGGACAGTGATAGTGTTTGATGTTTTGTCCCCATTCTGTCATTGCTTTGGATGGGACATGATGCAATGATTAAAGTTCAGATAGTCAGCTTTGATTTGAGCTTTGATTGTATTTTCAGCTTTAATTTGAAGGTATTTTCAGCCGTATCAGATGAACAGTTGAAGAAATAACTCTCCTTTATTGTTACAATCCTCCCATGCTAAAAGAATTTGGACAGATTCATGCAGTAGACATTTTTTTTCAACAACTGTTACTGTGCAGTGACTTCTGGAGGTCTGCAACCCATAAATATCGTCACACACTTGATATCATATTGGGAGTTTCTCTTTCCAGCTTTGTTGCATTTCATTGTATCTCTATGAGGGTTCTGCTGTGACTATGCTTGCCTCTAAATTACTCTGAGGCAAGCATGTAGTGCATGATTAGCTAAACGACTACAAGTAAACAAAGGTATGATTTATTAAATCAATCTTGAATCATCCTGCTCCTGCAACAGAGCTCAAAAATAGCCTGGATTTTGTTTTTCTTTTCCAATAATGCTCTGAACTGAATTCTACTGTGTTGCCGTGCTGCTGTAGGGTGTCAAACTGATCTGCGATATTGCTTGAATCCACATTTTGTGCATGCCATGATCTGCCATTGTCGTGGTCTGCAATACATCACTGCTGTGGTCTCCATCTCTGGGATCATATGCATATTGGAGTGGTTTAGGTTTAGTGGTTTGATGTTTATGTCTGTGTTATTGCAGTGCCATCTTTGAAACTCTTTGAGGTTTGTTTCTGAGAGTGAGCCACTTAGTGTGTGTGTGTGTGTGTGTGTATGTGTGTGTGTGTGTGTGTGAGAGAGAAAGAGAGAGAGAGAGAGAGGGGGAGAGAGAGAGAGCATATCTATGTGCGTACGTTGTCATAAGTGGATGTGTGTGGGTATATGAATGCCACTGTGTGAGCATGTCTTGTCTCCCATATGTGTCCATGTAGATGTTTAACATGTTTTTCACATAAGGGCACACGTCCCTTTATGTGTGTGTTACTGTATGCTTGAATTTGCTTGCTATTATTTGTACATGTCCAAGAAGTTCACGCAAATGTATACGTGTGTGTGTGTGTGTGTGTACATATATGCGTGATGCTGTCCTCTGGTGGCATGTGGTGTCATCTCAGTTCAAAGGGTTTTCCCACTTAGAGCAGCAGGTCTGCAGCAGTAGGTTATGGTGTCAGAAGGGCAGTATTTGCCTCATTCAGCAAAAACACACAGACTGAGAGAACAGAAAGAGTTACAACAAGAAAGACGGCAAGGAACAGCTACACATGGCATATTTGTAGAGTGATATCAGACATGATTTCTATGTTTGGTTTTGTAATGTCATCCTATCCTTTGTCAAAAAAGTAATGACTCCAAGGAGGATGAAAGCTGCTGACGTTCCATTTTTGCAGTGAGGCACAGTTGACCGAGGCATTTTATTCTTACTTTAGGCGAGGCCAGCGTTCCCGCATTCAGAATGTCCTCCCATCACTCTGTGTGTGTATGTGTGTGTGTATGAGTGTGTGTGTGAGTGTGTGAGTGAGTGTGTGAGTGTGCACGTGCCACAAGATTAATGAAGACGAGACCTCCCACCGCAATCCTGCCACCCAGTGTCTGCCAGATTTTTTCCAAGTTGTAAAATGGCCGACCATTGACAGCACTATAGATCCTGCAGTGTCTTACACTGAGAACTGGCTTGGTGCTGTGACAGTATTATAGTGTGAAGACAGGTATATGTATAGATAAAGACAAGGAGAGGCGGAGATTAATGGACAAGGAAAGGAAGCAAATATACATCAGAGGCTTTTTAGAAACAGTAAGCTACGTTTCTATTTCTAGGATGAGAGAAACACTAGACTGCATTACACACATTGTGCTATACATATATTTAGATGCTGTTTAGATGACGTTTACCTCAGCCTAGCATTGCTGTGCTCTAATGCTGTCAGTCAGTTGTGGGCTGACCAAGTGATCAAACAGGCGTGGTGAGAACATCAGCGAAGCTCTGTGAGATTTGAATGATGCAGGCCTCTTTAATCTAAATATAACTATGCATATTGTAGCTGAATTGAAATATAAATACACTTATTCATTTGACATTTGATTTCACTGTGATAAATCTCTAGATTAAACACAAGAAGATAGGTCTTGATCTGCACAAGTAATAACAGGAATGAATTGTTTTTTTTGTATCGTGCCACAATGGCAGTGTAATACATATGTAAGCTTACTCACTTACACACACACACACACACACACGCAAATGATCAAACATACACACACCCTTATAGAGTAGGATAGGATAGCCTCACCACAGTTCAATCAGGCCTGTATTCATAATCGTCATTTTTTAGCAAAGCATTTTTTAGCAAGGCTTTAATACTCGATCGGTTTAGAATCTGAACAGAAAAAACAACAATTGGTCCTTGAAAGGTTTATCAGTGGACATGCACTATATGACATGCACATGTACAGTATGTCGCAAAGTGCGCATACTGTAGAAACATTAAGTGATTTTGTATTCTGCATACATCGGGAGCAAATGTCAACAACCGTTTCTGTTTTGTTTTTTTTCTTCTGAATACATGAATAAATACTTCTGTGTTCTGCGAGTACACAGCACATGTCAGCGGGTGAAGTTCTGTCAGCGTATCTTCATCTATCTTTTCCAGCTCTTCCCCTGTGCCTCGATCTCTCTGCCCACGCAGGCTCTCACAGAGACCTGAGGTGCCCTCTGCTCCCTCTGGATGAGAGGCTGGAACTCGTGCATGAATCTGGCTCAGTCTGCTCCTGCTCATTCAGTCTGCTGCTCGACAGTTACTGTAGCTCCAGCAGCAGGAGCAGGTGTGTCTACCTCCCGCCCCCACCCCCCCCCACCCCCTCCTTCCCCTTTCCCTTCCCCTTCCCCTTATCACTGCAGTACGGCAGCTCTGACTTGGAGGCAGCCATTCCATTGTTCTCGCGCCCCCTTCACCTATCTGCGCTCCTCTGGGTGCTGGCACCACTCCGCCTGCCCCACCCCACCGAGGGGACCGACTCCAGCTCCCTGTGATACTTGGCACCCAGGTGCCCTGTGCAGGTTACGCTTCTGGCTTTAAGAGTCTCTTCTCTCCCTGGACGGAGCTCGCTACACTGTGCTGCAGACAGCCGCCATCTTGTTGCTACTCGCGCTCCCAGGCTCCCCGCCTCTGCTGCACTCAACCCAAATCATCTAACCCAGCCTCGAGCGTCTGCCAGCCCCTCTCTCTCTCTCTCTCTCTCTCTCTCTCTCTCCCTCTCCCTCTTTCTCCTGCCACTGTTGTTTTGTTCCATGCCAACCCTGCCCTAGTACAGCCGTATCGCAGTACTTCCTTGTGCCCAGCTAATGGCCACATTTTATCGCAGTACGCAATACGACGCACTTGACGCTGACACTTATGCATCCATACATGGATGGTTGTCACCGTCATCAAACAGCCTATACTGTATATACTGTAGGACAATCTGGACCTGATTCCGCAGTCGTTTATGTTCTGGGAGCCCAGTGTGTGCCGGGAGTATGTGAGAGTACATACTGTATATGCTTATGTGTGCATGTGTGTGAGAGACAGATAGAGAGAAAGAGAGAAAGAGAATGCGGCAGTAAGAGAAGTACTGATAACTTGGCAGACATGCTGCATGACCATATGTGCTCCGAGCAGACATCCATCATAAAACGACTGCTTCACTCATGCTCACATCCACTCCAAACATAGATTCACAGAACACATCTGAACTTGATTAGACTGTATGGATAAATCATTTACTAAATAGCTTCATAAATTATTAACATGATGATGATGATGATGATGATGATTTGATTTATTTAAGTGTCATGCACCAAATGTGTTCAATCTATCTTCCAGTTCGACTCTTAAGTTCAGGCTTGTGAAAATGATTTTTGTTCTCTTGTAATGCTGCAGAGTACACTGTGCTGTACGCTGTATGTGAATGTCACGGCTGATTCAGGCACTGCTTAATACGAATAGTTTCAGTGCCAGAATCTGGCGCTTTTCTATCTATTCTATTCAAATTGAATATATTTTTGTTCTGGATCATTAAATGTCCCTCAGAATACATATACTGTATATGCATATACAGTAGTTATTCAATTTGAGTTGTAGTAATATACTTAATATACTGCTGGAAACCTATTTGTCTGTCCTACAGTATGTGTCATAAAGGTCATGGCACAAATTGAAATACTGTATTTTATCTTTTGTGAAAGCTGTCTTTTGCTGTGTGTGAAAAGGATATGGAAGTGAGTAGGTGGAGTTCTGTGTTACTATACAGTGGCGAGTTCAGCAGGTCCTCGTCCCTGCCAGACTCTCAGCGGAGGAGAAACGACACCAATGAAATCACTCAGTATGGAAAAACCAACTGTCCTTTGAGAATAAATCTGTGTATCTGAGGTTGTCAGTTTTATTTTTCCTGCCTCACTCCTTGGAAGTAGCTTTATGTAATATACATTAGGCTAATGGCAAATTTTGCTTTACCAGTTCAAATTTTGTCAGCTCTTGTCTGGCGTTCCCCTTTTCAGGTCAGTGGAGATGGTGTAGGCCTCGGTCCCAGCAGCTGTGAGTCCATCAGAGAGCTGTTTAATCAGAGTTACTAAATAGGATGTAAATCACAGGTATATTTGATCAGACCCTGGATATGTCATGTGGTTCATGGAAAGCAGAAGATGGCCGAGCGCTGGAAGGGTCAGCTCCATCTCTTTCATGTAAAAAAAAAAAATCACAACTAAACTGCTATTTTTAGTTGTTGGCATGTATATGCAAAAAGGTGCAAATGTGTATATAGACTTTTTCTCCGATTTATAAAACTCTGCATATGGATCACTACACACATTTATTGTTATAAATCAGAAACTTAACCAAAAGCTGTATACATGAACAAGCTGAATACCCTTATCCTGTCAACAATTCCACAATTTTAGTCATGAAAAGGTTTTGAAACACTGAACATTTGCCTGTTTTGCATCTAATTTCTGTTTTTTTTTTTTACCAAGCATTTCCCTATCAAACACGTGTCACATCTGTCACATCTATGTCTAGATGCTGTGACCCTTGCACTCCACTTATTATTGGTTGCTTGGAATATCATTGAACCAGGAATTTCAGCTTATTCTGTTGCTTCGCTCATTGCAAGTCGCTCTGGATAACAGCATCAGCTAAATGCCTAAAATAGAAATGTAAATGTTTTGCTTGAGACTGACAAGTCTCACCAGCTCACAGAAATACTCACACTTTTAATGAATACAACCTCATAGGCTGCTGACAAATATTTCACACCAGATCAGCTAGGATACTGTTGACAGAATTAATCATTCATGCTCTTGCTGTGGAGGAGCTAGGCTTTCTTTCAGTTTAAACCATTTTCTCATATTGCTGCCAACAATTCTTTATTGTTATTATTCATAGATGATATAAGAATTCATCATATTTTGCTGGCTAACAAAATAGGGTTAGCCTAGTAGGCCTGGAGTAGAGGGCAGATTATTGATGCAGTACACTTAATAAAGCAAATAATGGTAAGTGAAATGCTGCTTGATATGTATATTTATTTTATCATTTATATAAGACAAAGGCAGAAACTTTGGGTTAGAAAAACAAGGGCAAGAATGTACGTATTGACAAGCACTGTGATATGTTCTTCAGATAAGCTAGTTTTACTTTATATGCATGGGAAACCTAGAGATTTTGTTATCATGGACAGCTACTAAATGTGCAGGGATAAACTACAACCAAGCTATCTGATTGGTCAGAGACAGCATGTGTATAATTCCCATAAAGCACAGCAAGCCATTTATTATCAAAAATGTTATTGGTTGCTATGCTAGCTCTTGCAGTAATTGTTAGCTGCATTTTTGTCATACCCGTAATCACAAATCAGAACGCCCTCTTGGTGTTATTGCTATATGGGATGTAGTAAATTACCTTCAGTTTGCACAAAGAACATAGGAAAAATTCAGGAGATTCACGAGTTTATTATGCATGGGAAGTGAAGTGTCTACAGTTGCCTACTGGGTATGACAGTGATGCTGCTAGGCACGAGTACTACTGCATCTTCACAGTAGCTATAAATAAAGTTAAGAATACCCTCTCACGTTTTATGGCTTGCATATACTGGTTACCAATGCAGGAGTACATAAATAAGAATAAAAAAACAGTACAAGAGTAAGCAGTAGAAATTGCTCATGAATTCCCAAAAGTTACCAATCCCATTTCTCTTAAAGCAGTATACTTACTGTGCTTTCATGGAGTCATCAGAATGGTTGAAATGGGTCTGTGGACCAATCCGATTGCTTGGTCAAAACTAATTGTATCATAGCATCACTGTTGGGTGAAAACCTTGCCACTCCAATTTTGATGATTTTCATGTTTTAACTTAGGATAAGTTAAGGATAAGTTCAACGAATTTGGACCTATATAGAATTTGTCTCTTACATACCTGTGGTACTTGGACAATACCGGCCAAGTCAGCTGTCAGTTGAAGTGGTGAGCTCGGTTGCTAGGCCTCTTGCTGCTAATGATTCCAAACAGGCTTTGTCAAAATATCTCAAAAAAAGGCAGTCTGTGAAAACGATATGGTGACCAACTGACGTATTTATATTCACAGCAGCACCACACCATGTCCACTCAGTGGATAGTCTTCTCCCAAACTCTACCCGGCTCCATGTGCAATTGTTTACAATCTGACCTGACCGCCCGCAAAACTCTAGATCACGCCGCCTGTAACTCACCTTCACCCCACAGCAGTCTGTGCTGCAGCAGAGGAAAATAGTTCTGTGATTTCCTGATTAGTGAAAGTGTGCATAATGACTGTGTCATGAAATCAGAGCTAATTTTAATTTATTACTTACTCTCGACTCCCCTGTGGAGCCTACAAATGGCTTTTTTTATTTTGACAACCCTGGACTTATTAGCAGCAAGAGGCCTAGCAACAGAGCTCGCTGTTTCAGCAGTAACAGCTGAGAGCCAATACTGTCTGTGGGTCCAAGTACGACATGAATCACCAGATTCTTGTTCTATTACTGCTAACTTTTTGGAGATGGGGCCACAAGCACAAATGAAATGCAACGCAAGAGACAAATTATATATAGGTCCAAATTCAATTAACTTATCCTTTAAATTGAAAGATGACATGCTACACTATGGGTTGAGAAATTCTACAACCCTTGGGTTTATAAAAACTTTTCAAAACAAATTATATAGGCTAAACTCAAAAATACACAGTGGTCAAGCTGAAAACAAGGCTTGTTTTTCTTAGTTCCTGAAATGCCGACATTTTGGAGATACAAGGTTTTCACCCATCAGCTGCGAGAGGAAAATCAACCAGTGGCTGAATTCCTGAAGAGCTTTTGGTTTTTGCAGGATACGGAGGCTACAGTATGTGGGAAGAGGGGATGTTGACTGGTGCAGCGCACATCTACACACAGCAGCTTACAGTACATATACTGTGAAACTCATCTCCTTCTCCTAGCCCCGCTCCCTCTTTCTCCTCGTCTTACACACAGTTACACACACCCCCAGCCCGTCTCTGTGTCTCACACACACACTGTCTTTTGTTCGGGGTCAGACGGCATTGAGGGCAGATCCTGTGGCTCTTCTGAGGAGAATGTTAATATGCCTCCTCTGGTTTCTCTGGGGACGGAGGGAATGGACCATGGCTGCTAATGCACTGTCACACTGGCCTCCCTCACTCCCCTCACACAGGAAGCAGCAGCAGCACTGCCAGGGCCAGCGCTGGTCTCTGATGGTCATATTTAAAATGATTTCACCAGGCTGACACCTTAGTGAATCATCCGCTTTCACTTTGTTAGAATACCAGCACTATTTAACATACTTTCCTCCATATGAGTTCCATCAATAATGAACTACAGACAGTAGCAGACCCACGAACAGTATTCAGCAGCGATCTTCTGTTTTCCTCATTTTCCACTTACTTCCAACCTATAGTCTAAAAGCCATACTTCTAACATATACTGGATATGAACGCAACACAGTCTCATGAAATTTTGTAAAATTACAAAATATACTTTTGTAAAAGTATATTGTCACATAATTGGATTATGTGACAATAGCACAAATTGGATATGCCATTTTCACCTGTTCGCCATGTGAAAAAGTGCGCTAACAGTTAAGTTTAGGCAAGTAAACAACTTTGGTTAAGATTAGGCAACTAAAACACTTTGGGTTAGGGTTAGGGTTTGGTCGTGGTTAAATAAAAGAAATTAAAACTTCACTCACAGTAGAAAACATCTTGGCATGTGTGGAATTGAACCAGAGTTGAAGGCAAATGTTTACGTCCATCCATCACTCCAAGCTGCATAACCTTACTTTCCAACATGCTATTTCAAGGTCAAACTACTACCTGTTTCTAGTCGTGTCTTCTTCATGTAATCCTTTCATGGTGGGGAAATGTATCTCTCTCACATTTAAGACATCATGCTCATTTCACAAAATTTTGAGAGACCAGCATATACAATATATCAAAGCATATACATTAGTATTGAAGTTAGAAGTCATTGGGTTAGAAATAGTTCATGTTTTGAGGACAGAATCATTTATGTTTAGCAAATATTGCGTGATGAATTTCAGGTAGAAATTTCCCCCCAGAATGGATATACAGCATTTTGGAATGAAACCCTTGATTTATATAAACAGTTTTATATTAAAAACATTTATTATAATCACTTATTTTTGTAAGGCCCTATAATAATACCTGTTGCTAGGCAAGTGGCCACACTTTGTTTTATCTTGACAGCACAAAAGTTGAATCAAAGACATTGCTCAATGGTTGAGTTTAGTGTTGCACATGAGGTTGACCAACAGGATAACTCGTATGGTACAGGGATATACAATGGAGATTGGAACTTATTTAATTTTTAAAAGTTAAACTGCTAGTTTCCTATGAAATAATTGTTTCAATACATAAAATGCTTCTTTTCTGGGATCTTTATTACTGTAGTTCCTACTGTATGTGTGTTCAAAGTATGGTTTTTAGATTCTCAAAGTAGAAGTAGATGAAGAGTGAAAAAAACAAAAAAACAAACGAAAGATTGCATGACAAATACAGTTCCTCAAGGCAGATTTTTTCTGTTGTTCCACTCTTCAAGGATCTCATATGGAGGTACGTCTGGTGAATAGTTCTAATATTTTAGCAAAGCGAAATATCCTTTCAAGTTACAACACATTTTCAGGCCTGCGGGTGTGAAGAAAGAGACCACAGTGTTACAGAGCGAGCACTGAGCTGTGGCCAGTGGTAAACTGAGAGCAAGTGGGGCTTACAGTAGATTTTACTGATAACATAGAAGGAGAAAAAAGGGTCCAAAAGCCAACCTGTTCGCCCCTGCTCTCACCCAAAGTCCAAAAACTGTCAACTAAACACATGATCTGAAAGAACCATACTGAACATATGCTGTTAACACCTATTTTAGCAATAACATGCAGTACTGTCAAAATGCTTAATAATAATTTCAAAACACTGCATACAAACCATACTGCAGCCCAAATGTGGATGTGTTTAGCACAGAATTATGGGCAGGTTTTGGTTTATTATTATTATTTTCCTGATGTCTACGCACTTGGAAAACAACAAAATCGCCAGAACATAATATTCAGTGTCAGTGAGCAGAAACAGCCTACTGGTCTGCAGGCCCTACATTGTGTATAGTGGAGTGTCTTTTTCGCTCATTCATTCCCTCTTTCCCCCTGTTTCCCAGCTGTGAGCTCGGAAAATGCACCACACTATCCTCCCCTCTCCCCACCCCGTCTCTCCCTCTGTCAACTGAAGTCCTTTCAAAATGAATGGCAAGGTACGATAATAGCCTTCAGGTTGCCATGGAAACGAGACAGGAGCCCTGTATGTGTTTCTTCTTCTTTTTTTTCTTTTTTCTCCCAAGCATAAATGACAGAGGACTCTGAGGCAAACTCTCTCTTTTTCCCCCCACCCTCACAGCCAGCCCTGCATTCTCACTCTCCCAGTTTCGCTCTCATCTTTTTCCCCCTTTTCTTACCATCTTTTTCTCCATCAGCATTTCTTCTACTTCTCCCTCATCTGTTTTGATGAATTAATGCAGGATCGAGGAGAGGTGAGAGTAATCCCGGCTGCAGACTTAACAAAAAACACAGCGCTGCTTAACAAGAATTTCAATCCTCCACCATGCTATTTATTCACGTATCACTCGCACCTTGGCCAGTTCTTTCCTGTTGCACCTGGAAGTCTGAGGTGATCTGGGGCCACGCCGCACACACACACACACACACACATACACAGAGCGATCGCAAACACCCAGGCAACTTTTCAAAAGCAGTCTGATGCCGAAGCCTGATCCAAGACTCGGAGGAGCAGATGGAGCTTTTTCACCACACGAGGCATCCGCCCAACTCAGAAGCCCAGGTCTCCTCCCTGCATTGAGCATCTCAGTGCAGCTGTTAGTGCAGCCATTGAAACTGAGCTCTCGTGATCTCAGTTCCCCCGCCAACAGCTGCTCTCAAGCCAAACAAAGTATTGATCCAGGCTGTTATTTTCACACTCTTGTACATGGAGGTTGGTGATGATCTTTGATGTGTTTATATCATGTTGGTGCTATCAAGGAATCGGTTGTGCGATAAAGTGGGGAGTTATAACTGCTGGTGTGTGTGTGTATATACATGGGTGTGAAGAATGTGTGTATGTCCATGAAATAGTGCGTGCACTTGTATATGTGTGCGTACATGTAATAGATAAGACAGGCCCAAGGGAGTGGATATAGTGAATAGAGAACAGATTCTATTACTTTTTCACGTTTTTGCTCGCTTTCCTATATTCCCCCAAGGTCCCAGATGACAATTGTGGCCATAACACCTCCAATTTCCCCCCCCTCATTGCTTCATGTATCATCAAAGGGCAGATAAGTGTGTGTTGGGGCGACAGCTTTAACTGCTCTGTTGATTTGAACATATTCAGCCCCCACTCACATGCAGTGTTATAGGACAGTGCAAGACATATGATGAAGAGTACATTTGACTACAGATACATTCACCATTCATTACATATACAGCATGTCGTACAGTGTGGTTGCAGCTGTGGAAGAGGTGTAGTAAATGTCCAGTAGTGCATTGTCCCAGTGTGCCTTGACGTATTTATACTGAATGGAATGAGATATAAGAAATAAATGATGGGCATTTTAGAACATAGACATAGTTTCTGAGGCTGAAGTGCAGAAGTTTACACAGTTTGAAGTTACTGGATTGTCTGCAAAATTATGCAAATGCAACTTGATCAATAATAGATTGCACAGCAATAAATAGTAACAGTGGAAGGTTTACAGACAGTTCTATTGGGTGGTGAGGAAGAGTCCATAAATAGTCCAGTCCATAGATAACCATCATTTATTGATTTGTACTAGAATATTGGGGGGAAATGCTTTTAACAATACATTATTGAAATGTGTAAATATTTAAGATTCGGTTTACAGATTTGTCTCAAATGAAAATAAATTGTTGCAGCCCTGATGACAGCCTCCTTAGTTATAGTGTGTAGGAGGCTAAGCAGTACTACAGTCAGCCACAGCAGGGATTACTAATAAGTAACTACTAATTACTGGCACATTTCTCCCAATTAAGTGGTAGAAGTAAAAAAAAAGCCATGTTTCAGGTAAAGTGTATATTGGCCAACATATATGCTTTTAGATCAAAATACAATGTTTGAGGAGACATAACATTTTGCAGTTTACTATTATTAAATTTCTTCATACATCATCACCCCGGGATTCTCACCAATTGCAGTCAGCTAATTGTCATCACCTTTGTTCAGACATTCTCATTAGTAGCAAGTACCAACAACACAAATGTCATCAGCTGCTAGAGGTGTAAATGAAGAATAAGGATTATACAGTAGATCACAAAAACTGTGCAACGCTGCATATTACTTTTGGAGCCACAGACCTACATAGCTAGATAGCCCACAGGTTTACACTACCAAAGTGGTCCTCAAAATATTCTTCAGTATTGGCAGGTGTGAAAGTGTTATTAGCTAAATTTACCTGTTGGCTCGGAAATAAGAATCCTTCCAGGTTGTTCAGTAGCGGTCTAATTATACTGTATGTGGTTCATTTGCTAGCTTGTTTCATTAACTAGTTGGACAGGTGAGTTGCCCAAATATGCAAGCCAGGGATTAGTGACAGTATAGCAAACTAAGAGCAACCTTCATAAACCCACTACAGTTGGGTTTTATAAAAAAAATATGTGATAATCAATTTAAGTAGCAAGGAGATGAACCTCCTTGTTCTGTAGCCACAAGTTCAATTTCCCTAGAGTGAGTGAATGTCATTTTCATTTGTAAGCTACAGTGTCTTCAAGCCATTACCTTTGCTTGCCACAGTGATGTACTGGGTTTTCTTACTTTGAAAATACTATTTCCTGAAGGACTTTGTAGGATTTTGCAGGTAATTGTACCCTAAGACATCCAAATAGAAGCAATAGAAAATGTTATCAATCGCTCTGACTTCAAAGTCTCTTCCTCAAGGGGTTTTGTTATGGCACAATGATAGAGATGAGCGTGGAGTTTTCATCAAATGTGGTGATTGATTTTTGAGTTATTTGAGGCACATTTTCACAGTGTGTGTGTAGGATGGTCAGTAGGAGGATCAGGCACTAAGTCCGCAGGTGGCTGGGCCTACCACAAAACCTTAGCAGCATCACTTTGTATGAGCAGAAGACAATCTGAAGCTGCTCATCGGAGGCCTGACTGCAGACTCCATGGTCACCCATGCAAGAGAAGTGTTACAATACAGGGAATCCAGGGACCCGAAAATGTCTCTGTCTGGCACAGAGGCGAAGACCGGGAGGGCACAAGCAGCTGAGTCATGACTGAGTCAAGGCTGCGTGACAGCGTGGCCGCGGGGGCGGTGGCATCAGGCTGGACAAGAATCAGGAGCTTTCCAACAACTTGCCACAAGAGGGCCCAAGGCAAAGATCAGTGTCGACCGGTGCAGGAGGAGGAGCAAGCAGCGGTGGATGAACTTAAATGCCCGAAACACCCAGTGACCCCGGGTTAAATCACAGATGTTGTGCCCAAGTATGCCAGAGGATGAACAGCATGGTAATTAACTACCAGGGATTACGTGTCTTTCTAGAAAGTGACATATAGGCACATGTCCTAATGGGCTAATGGGCAGAATGAACCCCTTAGCCCCGGGCTAACACAAACCCCGGGTTAACAAATTGTGTGTGAAAAGGAGTAAAGCTAATGCAGGACTCGTTATTAGCCTAGGGAATGAAAAGATCCCTTGAATAAAAATGAATAAAGACAATAAACCTTTTTAGCTAAGTGAGGCCAAAAAATTGTGCCTGTGAGAGATTTGTATTCAAAACCGTCCAAAATAGTTTTTTTCTACATGACATCTTAATTGACTTATCTTGGCAAGCTTGAGGTGCTGTGCTGTAAACGTGTCTCTAAAGTAAGGTGTGTACAAAGTGTTTAGCATGCTTGCAATTTCAGGAAAAGTGCAAAGTGATCCCAGTAAGCTACAGAAAGTATGACAATCAAGTTTATTTGCCTATAATCATATTTTGTTACTTGTTTTGTAGTTCCACCTCGAGCTTGCATTCACCAGCATTCAGTTTGCACAACTCCTTATATATACAGTATGTAAACAATGTCTTCCATTTGTGATGTACACCTGCACTGTCTGCAGCATCCAGCAACTCTCTAACTCTGCTAACTGTTGACTGAACTGGATTTTATAGGTAGCATAATTTATTTTTACCTTATATATGGGTCTATTTTTAGTGTGATGATGATGGTGATTCGTTGGTGGTTTCATGATGAAATAATGGTTTTGTTATTACTGAGTAAATAGATTATTAAGTAAATAGACCAGTAAATACAACATCATTTCTACTTTCTGTGTTTCCATTTTACTAACCTTTGATAATATTTCAGAGAAATCTTAACTTTGCAAAGCTGATTAAAATGTGCAGTATACTATTTTGTGTTCACATTTATGAGAGGTCAAAAAATGATGACTTCACAGAAAACAAAAACAACAGAGTCTGCAGCAAACTTGCAGAAAACAGTAGGAACCAGAAGATGCAAGATGTTTATAAGAGGTTTGCCGCAGCTATTTGCCAGAAGGCAACCACAGGTTTGCCAGAAAACTGATTTGTGTTTGAAAATATACATTTGCTGCAAATCTGCGGCAACAACACCCAAGGTTTGCCTCAGCAGTTTGCCAGTGGGTCTAGATTTTTGTAAGGGTAGTTGTAGCATAATTGTAGCTACTGTATACTGTAAGTGCTCTATAATAGCAACAAGTGATATAGTCTTATGGAGCAGCACTGCCAATGAAACAACCGCATATAACCACTTCAGTCAGACTCAAGCAGCCTCAGCTGGGCCTAAATTTCAATCAGGATGAAGGACCTGGGTTACACTTTAGAAAATTCGTTAAATTGCAGCTTTCATCCACACACCAGATGACAAAGTTGTAATTTAGCTAAATACAGTTTAAAGAGTTAAAAGAAGACTGCTGATGGTTGAAGATTCACAATACATACCTTTTCAAATCAAATTTTTCAAAGTTAATGAAAGAATTAAAGATGCAGAGCTTAGGCAAACCATTGACAAAATACACATAGATTTGGTATGTGTGTGATAGGGCAATGGATGAATTTGTTGCAAGAGAAGTGGAAACTCTGTTCTTCAATACATGGCTAACATGCAACTATCTAATTCTTTTCAGCCAATCGGTTAACAAAGACGAAGATGGCAGAAATACACGACAAAAAAACAGAGTAAATTTCAATTAGATGATTACATGCTGTAAAGAGAAACAACTACTTGTATCAAATGTATAAAACAGCTCACCCAAATATTCAGAAAACTTGTATTAACCTGTATCAGTGTGCTTGTTCCACAGAACTGTGGCTTATTGCAGCATCAGATGAGCATGCAGAAAGCCCAGAAGAGTTATTTGCATGTCACTGTGTGTGTTCACGTGGTTGATAAAGGCCTCAAGCTGCTTACGTTTCACAGGGTCTCACACTGTCTGCCGTGACAACTCTGCCTGAAGCTTTTTCGTATGATGCCTCAGGAGAGGATCACACTTAATGTGCTGAATGTATCAGTCTCTGATGGAAGTTCATTCATTTCAAATGAGAGAATCCGTTACTGCTGAGTCATTCCGTTGCAGATACGTTGCATTGCGATGAAGGTGTCATATAAGATAAAGTTAGATTTCTTTTCGACATGATTTTGTGTGCGCGATTATGCATGCAAATACTAAAATGACTATTGTTTTCTTTTTTCTATTGCTTCCTTTTTTCTAGCTCTCTGTGAGGTTTTCTTGATAATAGTTGCAATGGAATGAATGCTGTAATTCTATATTTGATAACCATGTCTGATCAGTTTCAATACTTTTGACCCACGGGATCCTTGTGTAGAACTCTGCAGTTTGCAGAGGTAGCCTAATGCATTAAACATTAAGTGTGATTGCAGCATAAGGTCTGAGGGAGAGGATGTCCTAAAATGAACACCAAAAAAATTGACAAATTATCCAAGATGAAGTATTTAACACATCCTTTTATTTGAATATTTGTTCAGTTTTGAAATTAGAAAATGTAAAGCAGGTACAGCCACACACCTACACTACACACACACACACACACACACTTTATTGGAGAGGAGTAGTCATGAGAGTCGTCATGGCAACCTTGACCACCAGCAAAAGTTGTCTATGCTCGTGCTTTACATGCTTTAGAGACCTGTACTTATCGCTTTCCTGGTAAGCACAGACATCTTTAATCGAAGGTACAACAAGGGTATTCATGTTTGTCTTGTATGGATGAAAATCCCCTCAAAATAAACATCTGTACTTGAACTTCACTGTGTAAAATGTGTCACTGTCCACACACCTCTGGAGCCCTTCTGTAGCTTCTGTACCTTCCTACCATCTTTCCGTCATGAACCTGTTTTTCCCAGGTCTCCTGTGGCCCTTCCATCCAAAGGCTCTTTTGGCCAAAGTCCACGTGGCACAAAAAGGCCGCGGCATTCCTGATGTCTGTGGCTAATCTGTGGTGTCAGCTCGTGTTAACGCCGCACCGCCAAATTTGAGGGCACACAGGGCCAGGGAATATTAAAAACTCCCATCAGCAGCATTCCTCCTGTGGAGGGCGGGTCTGACGAGAGCAAGGGTCAGCTAAGGTTGAACGGTGGCTGTGTGTGGAGCAGCTTGTACTGTAACGGTCTGATCTACTGGACAGGAGGTGGGGCCGGGGCTGGACGGAGGGAACACACTTCAAAGAGAGAATGCTTTTTCCTTGTCTCCCCTCATTGAAAGCGGGCTAAATGAGCTTCGTAGGGGCTTTTGTTCCTGCAGTTAGACAATACAGAGACTGAACGGAAGACGCTGTAAGGGACAGGAGGTCATATGGACAGTTAATTATCTGCTTCCCAACCTGCCAGACGCTTTCGGCATGCCACCCCAATTGACCTATAGTGGTCATGAGATAATGTTTCGCTAAATTTGAGAACTCTACAGAGTGTAAGGTCTGATTGTTCCTGCAATTGCCACATGTCAAATTTCACATCGGCATGTGACTGAGAGTCTGAGAGGAGGCATTTTGGTTCTAGGTATCAGAAACAGCAAGTATAGCAGTTTCGTGTCTTGGCATTGTCTTTTCAGACGTTCTACCTCTTCCTACACTAGTTTGTCCATGCAGGTTATAGGATGAGAGTGACATGTGTTTAGAGTAAAGCTTAACATGCAACATGGTGGATATATAAACTTAACTAGGGTCTATATCTGGACAAACATTGTGTGGCTTATATCTGGCCACACAATAGCCGAAAAATATGACACATTCCTGGTTGTCTGAGGCCGACGTACAGACACCCAACATGTGTTCTGCTCTGTCCAGCTCCCAGCGGGGCAAGGGCAGGAATGCAGTCAAGGTCAAGGGTCAGACAGTCATGTTCATGTGCGTTGCTGCAGTCTGAAAACAGGTGCTGCGCAACAACATTAGCCAAGTCGTCAATGCAGTAAACCAATTTTGTCAAGGTACATTTTTTCATATTTTCCTTTATAAAACATTTCCAACCATTTTGTCAAAAATGTCTGTGTGTTTTGGAGGAGGAAGGGGTTTTTAGGGCTGCATAATGCCAAAACATTCAATCTGCTTTTATTACAGTTGAAACTGGTGATATAAAAGACAGCCAGCCGAGCGGTGAACAGAACATTTGCATAGAAAGAGAAGCTCATACTTGAGAGGGCTGGTAGTATCTCAGGGAAGTGATATCCCTGTGCCAAAGTATTCCCTGTGCCTCCTGAGAGAGGCCCCGCCGCTCAACACAGTGAGGTCAACGAGTACAGACCATTACCCACAATTCCCCCTGAACAGAAAAAAAAAAGAAAAAATTAAATATGCAGGGCTGCTCCTTTAAGATGGTAAGACAGGAGCCGCCTGAATGCACTCGGAGACAGAGCAGCAGCCAAGATGGAGAGAGACGGGGGGGAGGGGGGGGGGGGGGGGAGAGAGAAAACAGGAGAGAGACCAGCTAGTGGGGATGCAGGGAAGGATAAACTTATTACTGTACTTCCCTGCTCCTGCTACAAAGCTGTTACGTTGCCATTATTCATATTGTAATATTATGGGTGTCAGTTTGCTCACTGCACCGCTTAGAGAAAAGGAGTCTTGTTGCTAGGAGAGGAGAGATTCAGCCTTCTCTTATTGGCCACTAGGATGCGTAAGATGGCCCAATGAGAGCCCTACCCCAGAAGCAATAGAATAGTAGAGCTACCCCCACATGCAGACCTGATTAATATGTCAGACATGTTTTATGGGTTAAAGTGAATCAGGCTAGATGTATTGAAAAGACTGCAGCAGTGATTTAGTGTGTGGAGTTGTGTGTTTGTGTGTGTGGTGTTGTGTGTTTGTGTGTGTGTGTGTGTGTGTGTGTGTGTGTGTGTGTGTGTGTGTGTGTAAGCCTATGCATACTTGCTGCATACACATCATACACTGTACTTTGAGGTCAAACTATGTTCTCATTTCTAAGAGGGAAAAGATGTTCACACACACACACAGGCACTCATGCAAAAAACAATGCAAGCAATGTACTGTGCTGACAAAGTCAACACAAAACAGGCTGGTATAGAGTGAAAATAGGAAATAGGACTCCTCACATGCGCATAATTATCACAAGAATCTAGTGCACAAAAGAGAAACAGAAGTGAAAAACTTAACTCTGTTTTAGTTATTTTCATGCTGTTCATGTAACCCATTAAAAACAATTGTAAACATTATGTGGACCTGAGTCTGAAAATATTTTATTTTCCCTGAAAAGTCAAATTTTGTAGAATAATTAAAAAAAAAAAAAGTTAAATCAATTTTTGTTTATATCTAAAAAAAAAAAAGGCATTAGACATGTTTTGCTAGATATGTTATCCCTGAATTAAAGGAACTGACCCTGTCATCCAGCAACAGCACTGGAATTTTAAGAATGAGAATTTTTTAAGCATAGTAAAGTAATATATTTCAGGATAATTGACTTTCTAATGCTAGTTTGCCTAATTTGAAAGGACACATGCATGATCAATATACTTAAAACATTATTTGTGCTTCATTAAGAGAAGTTATAGCATACACAAATGTCTTTTTTTTGGGTCACTTTCCACTTTGATTGCTTTAGTCTCTGGCCATCAGTCACCATAGAGGATTGCACTAAGTGCCAAATGGCAATGAGGCTAAGACTTCATCCTGCCCTCTACTGTATCTCTACCATGAGTCTAATGTAGCTCAGTGTACAGTATTCTACTATATTATCTTGCAGTGGGCAGTGCATGCTTAATGACCATGTATTTAAATGCTTCAGTCACCCATTTCTCATTATTTTCCACATTATTTTACAATGGTTCTCTTACCTTCAATACAGTTAGCTTCCCTGTAGAAACTCTGTAAGCTAACAACTCTTCCAGCTAATATCCCTTAAAATAAACTTTAAAATATTATTCAAGACGATACAACTTACAAGACATTTTAGTGTCGGTACTGTCTGAATTTGGTCTTAAGTTTTTTGATAACATTTCTAGACTTTATGACAAAGGCAGCAGTTTTCAGGGCTGCTCTTATTACGGCCAGCCTAAAAATAAAAGGTGAGCCTCTTATGCCTCTACTGATCACAAACTACTATCCTGTCAGAAAATCAGGATCCTTGACCCCAGTCACTTACCGAGCGCTTCAACAACTATTGCAAAAACGCTGCCACAGAGCCGACTCCATGCTAGTACAATCAGATAGTGATAGTGTTTACACTGAATTAGTGTGATTAAGAACCAATTAAAACAAAATGGGACTAAAGTGGATGTGAAAATGATTGTTCATGAGAGTTACTTGCTGGTACATGTGCATTGCTAGGCTACCAAACTGAGTCGAGTGACAGCAGAGTGAACAAAGTTCTGTTCTTATGCTTGTTGAAAAAATACATGCATTTCTCTTGGATTATATGGCTGACAAAGAAGCGATGATAACTGAGGGATTTGTTTGCTTCCAGATTCCAGCTATCTATTAGCCCTTCACTTACCAGAACAAATCAAAAGACAGGGCTGGTGTTTTCCTCTTCAGTTAGCTATTTTGAATTAAGAGGATCATTGTAAAATCATGTCAAATGACAGATTTATTGCTTTAATTATTTTGGACAGATTTATTTTGTGTTTTTAATGCCACCTCCCATACAGATCATGTAGTGCATGTAGAGAAGAATGCACGCACTACCTAAAAAACACCAGGAATATTAGCCAGTGATGATACCAATACTCCATGTGTTGTCAATGACCAGGCACTCCTTTAAAGTTTAGGACAGAAACGCACTGGAAATTGGGAGTGTCAAATGACGCATGTCAATGATTGCATCCATTTGGATCTTCAGGGTGAAAAGTCAGGGGGTTGCATGTGCCAGATGTCACACTTACCTAAAACATATTATATTGTGCCGGTGTATGGTCATGCATCGTTCTTGAATTCCTTCTATTTTTATAAATCACCTTTGTTCTAACATTATATACCATCTGCCATAGCAACAGACTCGAATGCCACTGTGTAGAAAGGCAGCCACTCCTAGCTGTAACCATCAACAGTGTGTGTTCTGCAGCCCAAAAGCTCTCCTAAAACTTTGAAAATGTGTAAATCAGCAAGAAAAAAGGCACTAAGTATTAACAGTTAAAGATTTAGAGCTTTCCTTTTTAAGCGGTCGGGTCCCGGAGCTTTAACCAGCCTTCAGGAACAGAGTGAGAGTATTAATTTTTTTTTTTTCTTCCCCCTTTTGTTCACTCCTCTATGGAAATGTACATCTGCTCTGCGGCCACACACGCAGCCTGAAAGTGAAATGGCGAGCTGCGGTTAGTCCTCCGCTTTAATTCACTGTTGCGATTTCGATCCGATTCTAAATCTTATTTTACTAATGAGTTCATTTTATTTTTTTTTCTCCTTTTTTTCCATTTGTTTCCATTCAGGCTCAGTGTCAGCTTAATTCAATTCCTTAACCGTATGAACTTATTTTTGTCTTGCATTTTATCTTTTTTTCCCCAAAGGAGACACACATTCAAGTGTCTTGTAAATGCAGTTGTTAAGGTCACAAACTTGCAAATAAAAGGTTTGAGGTTCAGTTCTCAGCTCCAACAGTGTATACAGTACTTCTTAAGGCAGCAGGGCAGCCTGGTGGTTACAAAGACTGTCCCATAGTCAGAAGGGTCACAGGTTTGATCCCTCCAGCAGCCACTGTGCCCATGTTGAACCCCTAACGTTGCTCTTGCCTGGCCCCTTTGTGGAAATACAAACAGTTGCATGTGTCTAAGAGGGCTGTGTTAAGATGTGTTCATGTGAATTTCCTCATCATACAGCTTACAGCAGAGAGAGCTACTGTTCAAAGGGATTACAATACAGAAAGTACAATATACACACCGAAGAGAACTGCTGAGTGAGGAGTTACAGCCCTAAGGTCTTATCTGAAAATGCACATTTTCTAACTGTTGTCGAATTACACACAAAAACACAAAAATACACAAAATATTACAATTTCTTCTTCTTCTTTTTTTTTTGTAATTGTAATTAGCAACAGATCATGGTCAGGTAGTGGACCGAATTTAGGTCCTGACTTTCTGCAGCTTCACAATGTGCCTGAATGTACCTGAAGTGCCATCAAATGCTGACCTCTAGTGGTCGGTGTGTGAATTTAGTTCATGCGTCTCAAGGCAAGCACCCGTTTAACTGGATACACAATTATTGAGGAAAAGAACAATGTTTTAAGTAAGAAAGTTGCTTTAGTCAGAAGCCACAGAAATCCAGAAATTCAAATAACACACCCAAAGTCTCCTGGTCTACAATATTAACTACATGCACACACCGCTGAGCAGATTATTTCTATCTCTATTATTCATTGTAATATCAAAACATTTAGCTTGACAGAACTAGATTACTGCGACGCTAAATGACAAGTGGGTTAAGGTTGTTGCACAGCAGCTGTTTCCAGGCTACATCAGTTTATGTGACTGTCTGACCCTTGACCTTGACTGCATTCCTGCCCTTGCATCCCTGGGAGCTGGACAGAGCAGAACACATGTTGGATGTCTGTACGTCGACCTTGGCCAACCAGGAATGTGTTTCGGCTATTGTACGGCAGACTGAAAAATATCTGGAGATAACTGTAAATGTTGCATTTTAGGTGGCTTTCACACCAGCTTAGGTGGTTTCACCTTAGGTGGCTTTAGCTACAATACGGCATTATCATTTGATAATTCTTTTAGTAGTCACTATGATTAATTCCAGGGTGAAAATTTAACATAGGGAAGTAAGAGCTAGATCTGCAGCAAATCCCTACTGGAACTTCAAAACTTAGTATAGGCTATTGCTATTAATATTTTCTGTGACTGTACTGGAACACTAAAAGTTCTGTGGAAATAACGTACATGTGAAATGGCGAAGGTGTCTGTTTCTGTTTCTTTGTTCTGAAAAACTCAGCTCTCTATGAGGAATGTCATAGAAAATTGACCCAACGTATAACCATATTATAGGGTAAATAATGCAATGTAAACATCATAAGAAAGAAAAAGTAATATTCCTTCTGCATATAAAAGAGCTTTATAATATCCACATACATGAACAGTTTTACAGAGGTAAAAAATTAATGCCATTAAATATGGTGTAAGAAAATCATCCAATGTGTAAAAAGCATTCGTACCTGTAAAAAAAAAAGTACCAAAGAGTTTAGGGCACTTAAGACTGAGTCAGTTGGCATTTGGTAGTTAGCGAGACGGAGACCATCACAGGTTTAATGCCTATATGAACTGTGGGTCTCAGATGGATATACAACAAATATAATTCCTTATTATACTGTGTGTACTACCTTTAAGTACATCATTATAGTGGTTAAGTACTAAATCAGCCTCAAAGAGTACAAAGCCATTACTATTGAAAGTCATTCAAAAGAGAAAGAACAATGTAGAAAAGTATAAAGTCAGTTAATGAACATTCAATCGGTGATCTGCGTCTAGCTGCTGCAAATCATGCACCAATAACTGAGTACCATCAAGGATATTGTTGCTATATGAGAAACACTGAATATGGTGTCATTCACATTATGTTCATCAGCAATTCAACGACTGACTGGAATAGAAATGACCGATTTAGGCGGAGGCCTTGAAGGTCCCATGGAAGCCATAGGGCATGTTGACGGGCACGTTGGCTCGTCCCAGCTCCTCGTATGTCTTGGCATCCAAAACCAGGAGAAATGTGCCTTTATCCTGCAGAGAAGAGTTCGATGGCATTAATATCCATTCACACTGTGAGAGGCGTGCGTTGTTGCGCTGCTGGTGTTTAGAGACAACACACAGGCTTTGTATATTTAGAGACATTTTGGCTTAGCGGTTTTCGCGACTTGCCAGCGACTGAACTCATTTACATGTGGAAACCAGAGACAGCTCATCATGAGTGTTGTCATTTACAGTGCAACTAAAGCATCGCTCCCAGCTAGGCAGACATGAAGTGAGAGGTGTTATCTCCGAATCGTTTCCTCACTGCTTACCAAGTAGAAAAGTTCATACGTGTTTGTCCCAGAAGCAGAGCGATTTGAATCTTACACAAATACACTTGCTTGAATTTTTAATACGCTCGCTCGTTTATTCTCTATGATAATGTTTCCCTACACATCACCGGCTAAAACCACTGAGTTGTTTTCAGCTATTTCCAAACCAGGTGCAGTTCAACATTAAATGTTTCCTCAGGCGAGCAGCTTTTATGGCTTTAAAGAACCAAAACAGTTCTTAAAAAGTATAATAGGTCATAGTGTAGGCTACTGAAACCTGAGTGTTTTGAAGCACCTTTCAGAGATTTAGAAATGTAATTTACAATATTGGAGACATTTGTTTTTCTTTCAGTGCCTGCCATGAAAAAAATGCCATGACCAGACAGGTAATGGAACTCAGTCTCTTCCACATTGCTGTTGAACTTGATTGGCAGAATATGTAAAAACTGTTGCTAGTCAGAACAACAACAGTTTATTTGAAGCTTTAATCCTCCTTAGTTTCTAGTTCTTCTAGATGCTTCATATAATAGAAATTATAGAATATAACTCATTTCAGTTAGGAATGTGTACCACTAAACCCTGTGTGGTGATGTTATCTTTCAGGTGCACAAAAAATCCCTATTAGATTTGACAAAATCTGTAAACACCAACTTTCACCATTGTCTGAGTTTTTTTTTTTTTTATCCAACTATTTCATTCCTTCGATCTCATTCAAACCCACCCATTGTTCAATGTATACATTCTGAGATTAGAAATGAAATCAAAAATAGCATCTATTTCTACTCCATAATTCACCATAGCAAATGTAGTGGTGCCCCCTCTTCCTTTCTCTCCCTGTGAAATATGTGACTTGCGACAGCGAGGCCTTAGAACAACCCTGACACGTGAAACCAGTTTGCATAGCTGTAAATCTTCATACCACACATATTTATTTCTTTGGCATTTTATGCTTTTATTGACAGAGAGATAGTGTGAGAGAGAGACAGGAAGGTATGGGAGAGAGAGAGGGAAGGACATGCAGCAAATGACCGCAGGCCGGATTCGAACCCGGGTCGCAGCGGGAAGGACTGAGCCTTATATGGTACGCGCTCTACTCGGTGAGCCACCGGGACGCCCCATACCACACATATTTTTGACATGACTGGCACCACATGGCCAGGAAGCAGACACGTTTCAGAAGAAGGGTTCACCGCCACTATAAGCCCCACAAAGGTTTGCTGTTCTGTGTTTGTTTGTAAATTGGAAGTTTATCATGTATCAAAATTCAAGTTATGTACTGTAAATTCATCAATGAATATGTATGACTCCTTTCTCCCTTATGCATATTTATGATCATATCTTGGTCTGATGACTGACTTGACAGTGGAAATGAGCGCAGCTCTCACCGACTTACAGGCCAGCTCATGAAGATTTGGGAGTAGGATGGGTATTGTTGGGAATTTTTGGACACCAATACCGGTTTGAATTAAAGTTCAAGGAACGCTTCCAAAATAACAACATCATAACACAGCCATGCAATGGGAAATGGCCTGTGGATAATGTAAAATAGACTGTTGCAGAGAAGTGAAAAGGTGTTTCCAGTTCTGCTTTTCTTGGTTTCACAAAACAAATATGGTGTTTGTTCTGAAGTTAGAAAACTCTTTTTGACTCCTTCTAAAATTCATCACTCTGGACATGCTGGTCCCTCGCGTACAACTCATGTGTAATGTTGTCCTTCAGGAGCAGGAACAGGAACAGGACCAGGGTCTTACCTCTGAGGGGGTGAGAACCACTGAGAGGATGACACCATCGTCCTCCTCCACTGCGTCAGGCGACGGGACAAACACAGGCTCTGATGGGTAGAAGCCCTTCTGGTACCAAACCTGAGGTCACACACATACCAGCATATCAGGAACTTAGTGCTTCACTGTATTTTTGATCTTAGCTATTGATTGGCAGTGTTGGGCTCATTACTTAGCAAAAGTTAAAAAAAATATTAATTCGCTACACTACTGGTTACAATACTCTTTTCCATTACACCCCAAAACTGGCAATTCCATCCTTGCTTACTTTCAAAAATACTAAACACTAAATAGTGTTGATGTACAATGTTCTTGTGATCCTTTCACTTGATGAAATCAAAGCAGCGGGAATACTTTCACCCCAACAAAGTAAACTTTTCTGCCATTTCTCATCTAAGTTAGCTCAGAGCTTCAATCTAATATTTAGTGGGGATGATAACAAAAGTAATGGCTTATTTGTTTGACTGGCAACTGTAATATTATTACTGAAACTGAAGTACTAATTTGTCCACCACTTTTTAATGAGAGAAATAAAAGTATTATTGTTGTGTTACGTTACCACTCAACACTGCTGATTAGTATCGATAACGACGGGGTTTCAGCTGTTATTCCATTAAAAGGCGGACATTATGTAGGGATAAACACAGCTTTTGGTCACAGGGTGTATGAGGGATGTCTGTTATGCCCACAAGTCAAAACAAGTCTCTCCCACCTTGAGAGACTTGTCCTTCAGGTCCATCTTGAGCAGAGAGTCTCCCACCAGGTGTCTGAAGCCACAGCCGTAGAAGTACCGGTACGGCCGTGTGTTACATCTGCTGTAGTTGATCTGGGGGAACTCCAGGCCGCCGTACTCCTGGAGGTCATCTCCATGGAGATCCTCATGCTGGCAGAACATCTGTTGACACAGCGAGGCAGAGAGAGGATTAACCGGTATTGTCGGTCATGGTCAGTAGTGTTTACACCACAATCATGGTGTAAACTGTTGTCCCTCCATGGGTTCACTAGTCATTAGTTTGGGTTCAGGACGCACATGAATGGGATGAATTTTGGTTTATTAATGGCTAAATCCAGCCTCATAGCTTAACCATGTGTGTTGAGTCCTAGTATTTTTGTGAACTGGAACTTTGTGAAATTGTAAAGTGAAGTGAGTTTTCACCCTTTGAATTTGTTTCATCCCTACTAGTCATATAAGCATGTTGATCATAACTTTTTTCCACACATACAGAACATGACCCCTCCCCCGCCTGAACATTTGTGGGGGCTGATATGCTTACTTCTAATGGAACAAGCTGTCACTCATTTTCTAAAGACAAGTAGAAAATAGTGCGCAGAAGAGAACTGCAACCATGAATGCAGAGGAAAAGATTCAAACTTTCAAGCCTGTCAAGTCCTAGCAAATTCTTTAAGTATTTATACAGGTGGAAAAGTTGGTAGGAAGAAAAAGCTGCTAAAGTTGTACCTGCTGACTTTGAATCTCTGTTGCAGGAGCACCATGATTTGAAAATGTATTGATCAATCAAACCTTTATGTACTTGGTCTGATTTACCCCACACTGCCCTGAGAGTCATTATGACTGATCTTCAACTGAATCTTCATAGAGCCACAGTTTGGAAAGAGAACCTGACAATAACATATTAAGAGTCTAAAAACATATTGGTTACAGATTTAGGATTAGTTGTATCTTAAAAAAAATTGACTACACATGAAAAATATTTTGGTACCCTGTAATAAAGGAAGCATGTCCAAAAAAAGTTCTCTACGGTTTGTTCAATATGGCTGAACATTTGTTCAGATTAAAGCAAACAAACTGAACTTTAACCTCATAGTCCTTGTGCCATTTCATAAGCTGTTGTGCCATTTTACATCCAAAGTTAACAAGAATCCCTTTTCCACAAAAACAGACAAGGATCAACATAGTGCTGACTAACAAGACTGGGGTTGCATGTAGATCAGATCTGTGAACAGGCTACACAAATACACCCAGCAACAGTGGGACAGCTACAGTTACACTTAACCCAATTGGAGGACGCCCAAGCAAAATATTTTTTGACATGAGGAACAATGACTTGCATTGAACTAGTTTCCATCTTAACATTACATTTTTTTTGTTTTTAACTGTGGGAGTTCAAGCCTAGAAGAAATATTACCAAAATTTACTTTAAAGTCACAATGAAATGGAAGATGACTTTTTCACCTTGTTAGCTAATTCTCCATATCACAGCATACACTTTTATTTTCTTGTATTTTTATATCAAAATCCCAATACTTTTACTTCACTACACCTCAACACCCTGTTTCAACTGGAAATACATTGAATTACGGAAGCAAAACTCCATCTAAATGTTTCCTTGTCCTCCATTATGCCCAAACGTCTTTCTTTCCACCCTACTCTGTATAACTATTCTACACTGTCCCAATGTGCTGCTGGACACTCACCATCCCTCTCTGCAGTGGCAGTCATACGGTATACAATGCTGCACATAGTGACAGAATGCTGAATATGTGTAGAGTGATGTGAATAGTCTGCTGTCTGTTTACACTGTCCCCTTGCACTGAATGAGAGGTCCTGTTGCTCCTGTGCCATGTGTGCCTGTATGATCTACATGCACTGACAACACAAATCCCTGGACATTTATTGTACTTGGTGATTCTAATCCTGATTCTAATCTGTCAATGTAAATGTAGAAATTCACACTTTGCAAAGTTTGAGGACAACAGGTTATCGTTTAAAAGTCTCTGGTTCAGGTTTCCAACTCACCTTATCTTTGCTGGTTTTGACACAAGTGGCTGTGCTAGAGGGCCTTGTGTTGAGGTTCTGGCCTGTCGGCGTATCGCTGGTCACGTTTAGGGGCAGGACAAAGCGGCGGGGGAAAGCCCTGCACATGGTGTTGTACACCTGGGGGAGACAAAGCACATGTGCAAGACACTTTAGCACCTTCAATTTGTTTGTGGAGAGGTGTGTGTGTACGGTACAGTATGTGTGTATGTCTTGTCTTGATTTTGTCTGTAATTTCACAGAGCCTGGGAAGATTTTTTTGTACATTTGGTTATTTGATCTATAAGTCCAAGACAATTGAAATCAAATTAAATCAAACTTCCTATGGAGAGTTCAAGGCTTTTTCAGTTAGCTTTGAGCACAACCACCAGTAGGTGACATGATGATTTACGATCCTCATGTGCAACAGGAGACCTGACCTAATTTAGACCTAAACTGCCCCTAACCATCGCATTGTAGCCAGCCCAGGAAATTACAATGTCTATGTGTTTGTGCAAGGTGAACATATGCGCAGCTACAATGTAGTTTGACAGCTGAAAAGATTTCAACTATCTAAATCATGATAAATGTCAGGTTTTGTTGTCAGTTGTCACTCTTGTTTGTTTGTGGAGAGGTGTGTATGTATGGCACAGTATGTGTATTTTAGAGATGTATGCCTTTCTTGATTTTGTCTATAGGAAGATTTTCCTTACAGTGTTGTAAAAAGCAACTTAACAAATGTAAAAAAAAACATCAATGGAACTGAAATTGTCTTGAGCAGAAAAATACGTGCAAACCTTTATAGCCCTTGTACAACAAATTAAATTAATATATTTTCTACCTGTGTAACAGTCTTGAACTTTAACAGAACCACCATTTTTGAATAGAGATTTTTAAATAATTAAATGTACTCTGCACTCTCTCTCTGTTCTTTCTCTCTCGTCCACCACTACAAATTATACATATTTTAAATCAAACTTCCTATGGAGAGTTCATGGTTTTTTCAGTTGGCTTTGAGCACAACCACCAGTAGGTGACATGATGATTTACGATCCTCATGTGCGACAGGAGACCTGACCTACTTTAGACCTAAACTGCCCCTAACCATCGCATTGTAGCCAGCCCAGGAAATTACAATGTCTCTGTGTCCAGAAAAATAAGTGCAAACCTAGCCTTTATAGCTGGTGCTAGCTTTTACAACAAAATACATTCATATATTTACTACCTGTGTATCAGTCTTGAACTTTAACAGAACCACCATTTTTGAATGAGATGTTTAAATTGATAGGGGCTTTAATCGTCACTAAGGCTCAAGGCAATTGCTGTCATACTTAATTAAATTTACTCCGCACTCTCTCTGTACTCTGTCGCCCACCACCAAAAATTATATACATTTTAAATCAAACTTCCTATGGAGAGTTCAAGGCAGTTAGCTTTGAACTAGCTCACCAGTAGGTGACATGATGATTTACTATCCTCATGTGCAACAGGAGACCTGACCTACTTTAGACCTAAACTGCCCCTAACCGCCCAGTAAATTACAATGTGTCTGTGTTGTGTCTGTGCATGGTCAAGATTTTTCCAGTGCAGCAACAATGTAGCTGTAGCTGGCTTTTCAAGGCTTTTCCATCACCATTCTTACAGCACAGTCACCATGATGATTTATTACCCTCATGTCCAACAGAAGTGACCTCCTTTGTTCTAAACTGCCCCTAACCATCACATTGTAGGTAGCCCAGGAAACTACAATGGCTGTTTTAACTGTGAGAGGTGTTTGTGCAATGTCAAGATTTTTCTGGCACAGCTACAATGTAGTTTGACAGCAGAAAAAATTTAAACTATCTAAATCATCAATCATAAATGTCAGGTTTTGGTGTCGCACCAACAATCAACAATCATACAGGGAGCGATTCACCATAGAAGAGGAAGAGATACCAGTTTGCTCTCTCCACCTACATGTATAACCCACAGCTGAATGGAGCCAGTTAACGCCTGTTCTCTAGAGGCCATTGAAAGGCATTCTGGGAAACGCATGAAATCACTAACTGAAGCAGAAGTGGACGAGGCAGGGTGAGAGAGAGTGGGTACACCAAAAAATAAAATTACAACACTTCATCACAAAATAACACCTGGAATGCATTGAACATCACAGATTCACGATATCTAACATTGTAAGTGTGTGTGTGTGTGCGCGTGCAACTGTATGCTTGCCTCATCTAGCGCGTCTCCTGACTTGCGCAGGTTCTGGATGAGGTAGTTGTTGAGGGCTTGGCCGTCGTCTGAGCAGCACATGTCCAGCATTAGGAAGCCGTCCTCCTCAAAGGCGTTGATCTGATGGAAGGTGGAGATGGCTTTGGTGTGGTACCTCACTGAGCTGGCCTGGAGTACAGATGACATGATTAGACCAAACAAGAGCTTAGAATTACCAACCTGTAAGCCTCTCTGGTCTGAAGGAAGAGCTATTTTGATTTTAGAGGATCTTCCACCTGTAAAAAATCCCTCAAAAGGCACATCAGGTTTCCTAATCTAGGAGTAAATAAATCCTCATCCCTAAGTGTTCCAGTCACATCTCACCTGTCCCGTATGCTTGTCAACAAGATGGAAGACAGTGTCCTCCTTGGGATCCCAGTAGATGCCATCGCTCAAAGCCTTCCCCCTCAGCTTGCATGTGATTATCTTCAACAGGTCCATCTTGATCGGCTGCTCAATGAAGACCACGTAGTTCTCAGACATGGCTGGAAGAAAGAGGAGGGCGAGATGTCAAGGAACAGGTCAGCTGGCTCGGCGTTGTGCCGTGTGGCGGGGGGCACGAGCATGAAAGATATTAGCATCACTACTGAAGGATATCCAGAAGTACTGGCTCACCAAAGCTGTGGTAGTAGGAGGGGTGGGACGTGTTTGCAGGGGCAATAGAACACAGAACTTTGGCTCCTTGTAGAGTGTCTTTGGCGTCTGTCTTCTCAGGAGGAACACAGATGATGTTGTACATGGCACCTGGAACGGCAGAGATGTTTACTATATATAGTGCCTCTTAAAGGATTTAACGGCTATTAGAGTTTCTACCGCTCTACAGTGGTTAGCAATCACTTTTTTTGTAACCCTGACATCTTTAGACAATAATTCAGAATCAAATTCTATCATCACTATATTTTTTAAGGAATTAACTCCTCCTAAGTGGCCTCACTCCCACTCCCACTTTGAAAAATGAAGTACACTTGAGAGGGAGATGTGTGTGCGAGGGATGGCAAATGTTCAACGATTCAACATTTATCTTTTGTTACAAAAGGAGGTTAGCAATGAATAATTCACATTTTGATAGATGCAAACCTCCATATGGGCCCTGTGGTGCAGTGGGACTGACCTTTGCTACCATAGGAGTTGCCCATATTGTAGGTGGTGCCATCAGGGTCGTAGTGTGGGTGGGCAGTAGCTCCGTTTACGGCGATGAACTTGCTCCAGTCCACCTACAATGTTTAGTGGAGAATCAAACATACTGTATTACTAAAACTGTCTGACTGAGAGCCTCCAAACCTCCCACCACTGTCAGCAGCTAACAGATGCAGCTGGCTGTTCTAGGACTGGTAAGATAACTATTATGCCTGTTTTAACTGGATTACTGGAAGAAAAAAAAGTAGAAATTAAAATATGTATTTGTTGCACAATCATCATAAATATGCTACATAATGAATTAGATTGGTATTATTATCTATGGTGATCATGATAGTACCTTTTCCACTGTGTTCAGGCTCTCTGGGTCCACTCTGTGCATGAAGTTTGTCTCAGTACTGACAAAGTAGTCTCCCTTGTATTTCACAAAGCTGACACTTGCATTGTCTGTGGGCTCTGCAATAGGTAAATAAATAGGGTTACGATGGCCTTTTACACAACATGAATGAGCTCCTTGTTGATTTTTTAAAATAAAATCCTGATAAGCCATACTGAGTAGTCGCCTATATGATTTGCTGCTTGCAGTTATACTGAAAAGTCCAGCTGGCCTGTAACACATTTAGGAAATGCCTGCTCCCCTCTCTGGTTCCCCACATGATATTATGTAACCTTGGGGCATGCTGAGCTCCTCAGGGGTTCGGCCCCCTGGCCTCACCACAGCTTTAACCAGAGTCCATACAAAGACAGGCACTCCTTATGCAATTTGAATAACTGACATTTGACATTTGAATAATTGAATTGAGGTTGCTGGGGTTTGAAATCGCTCGTTTTGTCAGATTCCTTGGTAACAACTTTACAGTATTTGGTAGAACCAACATGACACAGACTTTTGAGTGCACCAAGTAACATCTGTAGTCTACTAACTTCAGCTAGAAGTACAGTATGCTTAGTAACACTTACATGAATTGTTCAGTACATGATAATTTTTCAGAAGACTGGGGCATAGAACATACACAAACGAGTGTGTTGCCGGTTAACAAACATCGCAATAGCACTTCTTTACGTTTGATTTATTACCTCAGAGTGAGGTGAAAACAGACAGGAAACAGGAATGTACAATACTCTAAAGCCAAACTGAACTAACTCTACAGTTGCATGCCATGACCCCTCTCCCTCTAAGAGAGAAACTGCCCCTCACATAATCCATTCTCAGTCAGTCACTTACGTATCATCTCGAAGCGAGACAGAAAGCGTTGGAAGAAGTTTTTGCAGGGGTCGGGCAGAGCGAGGGTGCCGAATTCAGACACCATGATGCGGTCCCTTTCACTGTTCTTCTTGTAGACATCGCTCTGCAGGAAGCGACTCTTGTACGTCACCTGGCCGTTCTCGATCTTAAACTGGTGTAGCATGGCCATCCCATCGAACCAGTGGTTGTAGCTGTGGTGGAGGACAGAGGTTAAAGTGTAATCATTCATGAAAAAGACAACTACATACACTGTGAACTACGGTATAACACCTTTTTCTGTATCTGACTCACTGTGTGTTTCCGAACTCAAACTTCCCCGGGCCGTTGCGGAGGAGGTTGCCATTGACCCAGGAGGGAATGGTCCCTTGTACCTCGGTGGAGATTGACTCAGGCGTTTCTTCTACAGAGCGTACCAGAGGGGCGATGCTCTCCAGCCCTTTCAGCACGGTGGTGATGCATTCCTTGGCTTTGGCACCGTCAGAGGGCTTGACCTCATCTGTAGAAAACACATAGATATAACCGTTTTAACCTGAACCAGATCAACATGAACTGGAACCATTTTCAAACATTTTTACAATGTGTAATAGTTGTGCAAAGAGGGACAGCAGTCTGTTAGAGTCTAATTATTATGTTGTACACATGTTGCTAGACAAACAGGCTATTGTTTGTGTTTATGTATTTAATTCAAACAACTATTCGCTCTTCGTCCAGTTTTGGCTACCGGACTAGGATTATACCAGACTGGTTGAAAAAGATGGTCAAGATGGTTTTTTTTTTTGTGGGGGGGGGGGGACTGAAGGCTTGAATTTAGACCCACACAATGAACACAGGAGATGACTTTGTGAAATCATATCTAAAGCACACTAAATACTCAGGTAAAAAAAAAAGTGACAGTGGTATATACAACAGGTAGATCTTGTTAAATTGTGTCAACAGGTGTGGAAGAAAATTTAACATACATGTAACAGCTTAACTGGTCTCCCTCGGGGAATGCACTGTTTCATGATGAATGATTACCTCACTGTAACCTTTGGGCCATAACTTACTAGGCCAGAGGTCTCTTGTCACAAGTGGCTCCTGGATGTCCCAGACTATCTGTAGATTCTCTAAACTAAGACATAACATATGATGCTGTAATCCTTTTCTGTGACCTGTTCCCATGTCAGCACATTCTGTGCGTCCTTGGAAGATACATAAAGACCAGCTCAAATCTATTCTCCTTTGAAGAAGTGTATGTAGCCTATGTGCTGTGTGCATCTCTTCCTCTCATGAGACCCCCTTTTTATAAATATATACTCAAGTAAGACGAACCTCTGACTCCAGAACTTTTTCCTCAACAACAGGAATAGATGATTGTGAGCGTAATACTGACAGACCAATATTTCAGCGGACACAATTACAGTTGAGCAGTGGAAGACATGAATCAGCAACAATAGCAATAAAGGGACGACAGTATAACTATCTCACAACTGACTTAGATGAACATTGAATAACGGAATTGTAGATCTGTTATTCAATGTTAATATAAAACTAGAAAAGGCTAAATTTTCTGAAGAAAATTTAAGTGTGCTTGCTGTCCTAGCAACAGTCTGTTTGACTTGTTGTTTGTACATGCACTAAGTAGTGGTACTAGTTGCAGTAGAACTAGTAGTAGTGATGGGAATGGTAGCAGTAGTAGTACATGTAGTTGTAATAGTAGTTGTAGCCTAGTAGTGGTAGTAGCAGTAGGAGTAGTAGTAGTAATAGCCTAGTAGTAGTAGTAGTAGCAATAGTAGAACTGTCCCCCGTCCATATACATATTAAAAGGAAAACTTATAAATTCTGGCAACATTTAAACCAATCAGACCAGTAATCATTAAAATATCAAGCCCTTCTCTGCAACCAGCATTTCCTACAGTGTGATTCCCTGAACCAGCTGGTATCAGACCTCAGCAGCATGTCAACACCAAGACACATACCAACACACACCTAGAGACCAACACACACCAAGACACACACCAACACACACCTAGAGACCAACCCACACCTAGAGACCAACACACCAAGAGACCAACCCACACCTAGAGACCAACACACACCTAGAGACCAACCCACACCAAGAGACCAACACACACCTAGAGACCAACACACACCAAGAGACCAACACACACCTAGAGACCAACACACACCAAGAGACACAATAAAGTGCCCTGACCTCCACTTAAAAACAGGCTACACAGATGGAAGTGGAATAAAGGAATTAAAAACCAGAATAAACTTCAGCGCCATCACACACTTAACAGACAAATTAAATTGGCCAAATACCTTTGCATTCATGAAGTTAAAGAAAGAAACATTCTTAGCAAATATAGACTTGGGGACCATAACCTGGAAATTGAAAAAAAAAAACTTGAAAAAAACAGGTTTGGTGTTTGGGTTTCCAGGTTTGGTCTTTGGGATTCCAGGTTTGGTCTTTAGGTTTCCAGGTTTGAAATAAAACTGGAAAACCAAAGACCAGAGGCTCTGCAGCACTGCAATCTCATGTAAATAGAGACAGAAATACACTTTCTGTTCTCATGTCCAATAACAAGATAAGAGAAACCTCTCTGCTCTCTCTGCTACTACAAACTTATTTTATCATTAATATTGACTGTATGAACATGAACAGATAGCAATTGTTGATTTACAAAATGCACTATTATAATTTTTAAATATGTATAATATTTGACTTCTTAATATGATTGTTTATTGTTGATGATTATATTCTTTACAGAGAAAGAATTAGGACAATACCCACTAATTATCAAAATCCAAACGAGAGCATTAAAATTTTATAATCACCTAAAAGAAAGTGACCATGACACGCCATCAGACTCTAGAGAGACAACCCCCCCCCCCCCCCCCAAGCCAGCCGGGTCTGGGACTCTGTTCGCAAACACCAGCAGAGCCCACCGACAGAAACCCCATTAGACTAAACAAAATTATAAGAAAACAGAAAGACAACTATCTGACACATTGGAAAGACTCAACTAAAAACCAGAGCAAGTTGGAATGCTATTTGGCCCTAAACAGAGAATACACAGTGGCAGAATAGGCTACCTGACCACTGTGACTGATCCAACACTAAGGAAATCCTTGACTCTGTACAGACTCAGTGAGCACAGCCTCGCCATCGAGAGAGGCCGCCACAGGCAGACCTGGCTCCAAGAAAAGAGAGAGAGAGAGAGTGAGAGTGAGAGTGAGAGACTGTGACCCACTGCACACAACATGATATGGAAACTGAGCTGCACTTTTTAACTACCTGCCAACTGTACCAAGACATCAGAGACTTTCCACAGATTACAAACACCCAAAAAGATTTTGAAAACATGACTAATAACAAAAACGGTGTGAAATACAGCAATGTGCAAACACAGCAGCAAGATTTGTGAGCTGTTGTGACAGGAAAAGGGCGCCCAATGGAATACAACCACCGCAATGTTGCAATGTTACACCGCTCTGTTCACCGTTACTTTATTCTAGTATATCTTTACTTATTGTACATACATTTTTGTTTTTAATTCACACTTGCTTTAACAATGTAAACGTGTTTCCCATGCCAATAAAGCCCCTTTGAATTGAATTGAAATAGACAGATAGATAGATAGATAGATAGATAGATAGATAGATAGATAGATAGATAGATAGATAGAGAAAGACCGACACAGACAGACAGACAGACAGACAGACGGACAGGGAGGAACTCAAAACACACACACACACACACACACACACACACACACACACAGAACGAGACCGAGAGAGAGGAGAGATAGAGACGTTATCAGTTGTTGATCAGCGTATGAAAGTGTTCGTTCGAAAGTTTCAAAGCGGCACATTGTCACAAAGTAGAATATTAGTCACCTGCTTTAAAAAAATACTAATCTGACAAACCGTACACACAGAGACAGAGAGAGAGAAAGAGGGAGAGAGAGAGAGAGAGAGAGAGAGAGAGAGAGAGAGAGATTATATGGAGAAGAGGGGGGCTTGCATTACCCAAATTAGAGAAATTCAGAAACGTTTACACAAAAACACCCTTCTGCTAGCCCTTTGCCTGCAGCAAGCACACTAATAACGTGTATGATGTGTTGTACAAAGTGTCGTGTAATGAATGACTATACGATGCATGGACGACGCCCAGCGGACAGTGATTACATACGGCACAAGCGGAGGTCCGGGGACAGATGAAGCATGCTGAGGCCGGGAGGCTGCGAGGAGTCTCGGCTCGAGGAGACACAGCTGGGTGATGAAGATCCGTTGACAGACACGCTGAACCGGTGTGTGTGTGTGTGTGTGTGTGTGTGTATATATTTGTGTCAGGCAGATAGACAAGGCAGCACGGCTCTCTTCGCCAGTATCGACTTTGCTTGCAGCGATGAGGCCGATGAGTCCGTTTTTGGAGACGATGGAACAAAGTCGTTGCCCGTGTCGCGACCATGTAGTGCATGAAGTCCAGTATGGACAGAGCTGCATCATGTGGTTTTGTTGCGAATGAGAGGGCGTGTGTGTGTGGGCTGGTACCATCTAGAGCAGTGGTTCTCAACGTGGGGTCCCGGGACCACCAGGGGTCCTTGAGGGGGTTCCAGGGGGTCCCCAGCAAACTGATGAATTGTTAAACTTCAGCATTATTTCATTTACAAGAAGTGAACACAATTAGAGAATGTAGAAGAATGACTGTTTTGATCATAGTTTCACTGTTATCTCTCTACCTACAATACAGATAGTCATGGAATTCTGGACAAAATCATATCTAGCAATAAAAGATATCGTCAGATTTGGGTCCGAGAGACAAACTCTCATCAAATGGGGGTCCGTGGCCCTAATGTGGACTAAATTAGGGGTCCTTGATATGAAAAAGGTTGAGAATCACTGATCTAGAGTTGCAGCAGGAACGAGCTCTTTACATATGCAGAAAACATTCATTTTGGCTCCCAGATCTGCACAATATAGTTGACTGTCGTAACATTAACATTACTAAACTCAGCGCAAATTCCTGAGCATTTTGGTATCAAACATTACTACCTAAGCCCCATGCAAGGATGAAGAAATTGAGTAATAACTATTGCATAAAACATCACAGATACACTGCCAGTCAAAAGTTTGGAGACGCCTGATTGATGTTTTTCATTCTCTTAAAGCTATTTTGATCTAAAGGCTTATACTTAAATGCTTGAAATTAGTTTTTTAAACAAATATAATTAGTGAAGTTGATGCTGAATTTCTTTCTAAAGCCTTTGCCTTTCCATCAAGGCAAAGGGTGGCTACTTTCAAGAATCTAAAACATAAGATAGTTTTGATTTGTTTAACACTTTTTTGATCACTCCATAATTCCATTTGTGTTATTTCATAGTTTTGAAGTCTTTACTATTATTCTAAAATGTGGAAAAAATAGTAAAAATAAAGAAAAATGTGTGTGTTTAAACTTTTGACTGGTACATACAAAGGAAGAAATATACACAATGTGATACACAAAGGTCCCATGAGTCTGTATCAAAGATTTCTTAAGATTTTGGGAACATTCCGATGCGTCTCATCTCGGACATTTTGGCACCTCAAGGAGACGAGGATGCCTATTGTTGTTTTGTAATTCACCTCCAGGTTGTTGCAATCACGGGATGCAAAGGCAGTTTCCCTGCAGGATGACAGGCTCCATCCACTACAGTGTACTTCATGAAATGAGACCAAGTGTCTCTAATATTTTGTATATTCATTGTATAGCCACAAGATAAATGGGTAAAACATTTCAACAATATTTGGTTAGATTTACCTTAAACATCAGCTTCTAAACTCACAACCAAGCTGTGTTCACCAGTACAGGATCTGAGGGAAAGAGTTATTGGTAATCTTTATCCCTCCTCATCTAGTTTTAGCTATAAACAGGGTAATCAGCCTCTTGGATCCACTAGTCCTTCAGGGGTTGTAACATGGAATTTTGTTTTTTACACTTATTTCACCTTTCTTGTTTTGTACATATTCGTTTATAAGTAAGTTAACGTACAGCAATTTTCACAATACAATATTATTATAAACAATACTATTCTTCTTTCTAACCAATCAGAAAAGTCATCATGACCCCTCCCCTGCCTGAATATTGGTGGAGGCTTGCATGCTTACTTCTATTGGAACAAGATGTCATTGTTTTTCGAAAGGCAATGAGGAAGAAACAAAATTCTATCTTTCAAGCCTGTCAGCTCCCAGGTCTCTTTACTGTTTGTTCAATGTGGCTGAAAGTTTGTTCAAATTAAAGCTGACAAAGTGAACCTTGACCTCATAGTCCTCCTACAAAACAGTCAACATGCAGCTTGGTGCAAGGCTACAATCAGGGAGAAGTTTGACATGTTCAGTTCCTGACTGGGTGAAATAGTTTCTGGACACATGACAGCTGTGTCTGTGTAACTTTGTGCTGTTTGGCTTCACTTAACGTGTGTGACCAAAGCTTCTCAACAAATCCAGACACAGAGCTTGACTGAGCTCTCCCCCCATCCGATCCATCTGATTCCTCTGTTAAAAAAGCCATCTGACTTTAATTAAACTTAGGAAGTAAGCCAATCATCTTCACTGTTGACAGACTGTAGCTATGAGCCCAGTGGCCAGCTGGAGTACTGCTAGGGAGTGAACTGTTCATAAAATCAATATATCTTTGAGTCTAAAATGAATGTATTTCTCAGGCAAAGTGCACTACTTACGTTTTTTTTCTCTGAGAAAATACTGTTCTGATGCTTTTTGTTGTAAACCTATCAAAATAAAACTGATGGAGTAAGTTTCAGGCAATGAAAATAACTCACTGTAGAGCCAAAAAGTGTGACCACTCTGCATTGAATCCACTTGAGCCATGATGCAGAGATGAAGGGGAAGATACATTTCGTTGTTTTTTTTCTACTCAGACAGTTGAGATGTGTTAAACAGAATGCAACTCAAGATATTAACAGAAATATAAGTGTACAGTAGCCTATGCATGTATGTTTTGGGAGAAGCAAACATCTTGCACCTCATAAAGGTCTCTACCACGTTCTATGAAAAATGTGTGCGAAAATCTATAGCCCATCATATGGCGTTTTGACTGGAAGGCTTAACGGGAGGGATAGTATAGGCTACAAATCTATGTTATTTAGAACACTAGCCCGGGAAAACGAGACGATACTGTATGAATTATTTAGTGCCACGAGTCCATACAGGAACAGTCTGTTACATCGGTCGGTCCGGTTAGCCGAGCGTTGCGCGTCGAGCTCGAGACGCCCTCCGCTCTCCAGCTGTAACTTTTAACAGTCCAGTGATATCAAACTCCGTGTTCGTTCAACGAGTAAACGCGGGAAATGATATTTTAATTCCAGCATAATAGATTGCCATGCTCGTTGCCAGTGATGACGCAGGTCTCCATCGCGTGTGTAATAACACGCTCTACAGCCGTTATAGGTGAATAAAGTTGCTCCATTGCCCTAGTACCATTTTATAACATCCACCAACACATGAGACGAGATAACGACACGCCGAGGGAGGCTTACCTGAATCCTGCAGCTTCACAGGTGGCATGATGGGAGACAGACCGCTCCTGCTGCCCTCTGTCTGTTTACTGGACCACAGACGCTCCACACCGCACACTAGAGAGCACGAGCTGCCACTGCCTCTGAATGCAGCAGAGCTATTATTATATAACTCTTACGTAATAGGCTACAGTATGGGCGACGAGAGGGAGGGAAGGGAGCGCTGAAATGCCACGGCAATAACAAGAAGGGAGACAAACATGTTATATTATATATTGTATGAAACGCTTCGCTTAGTGTGGTGCTTTTGTGGGTTTTTGGGTCATGGGGGCTACATGTACATAAATAGTAAACTTCATTCTGAATTCTTCTGAATTTACAGGAGGTTTAATTCAAGCTCCAGTGCAATGAGAAACTGCATTCCTCAATTTTATGGTATAATTTAACAAAGGAAATTTGAGCCCTTTGAAAAACTCTACCTCTGGCAGTCAACAGAACCAAACAGATTTGTAATTCCAGTCTACTTTCTGCTGTAAATGATGTCAGTTACACCCTAATACATCCATGGTTACACCCAATTACACTACAGTATGCATAGACAGTGAGGTGCCAATAGTCAATAGCCAGACTACAGGCAGCCAGCTAAAACCAGCCAAAATCTCAATTTTCCCAACACTGAATATTTGTTCCTCAAATATAGAAATACAGGCTGCAGTGGAAGGTTCGGCTCTCATTCAGTCCTACAAGCTGTGTACCATCTAACCATAAGAAAATGAAAAAAAATGATGCTCAAATCAACATCAAACTTTTCCCAACTGAGTTGAAATCATTGCACTGGATCTTTAAATGATGTGGAATGCCTCAGACAGTATTGTGAGAAAATTGTGTGAACTGATGCCCTCTGGGTGCCATTTCAGGGTGAACCAGAGATTAATTTGTCCACACTGGAAATAGATTTCTTAGTTTCATTTTAACAAAATAATTCAACATTCAGTACTCCATGAATAACAGGTGCACTGTCCTGGAAACAGGAAAGTTATTTAATAATACAGGGAGTAGCAATAATGTATAATGACACCCAACATATGGAGCTGTTGACTCAACAAATGGAGCTGTTGAGTCCTGGTTTTATGAATTGAGAATTATATTTTTAAAAAAAAAGAACTACATTGAATTTAATCTCACCAGAAATTATAATTATTTGTTCACAGATTCAGGACACTAACTTTTTGCAGAGGCCTTATTCCAGTGTATTAACCTGTGTACTACATATTACTGTGTAGGGAACTTAATGAAAATCTCCCTAATACATAATGTACTTCCAACAGCATAACAACAGTGTGACTTCAGAGTGTAACTGTCTGCTGCTCATCAAGCAGATAGCCAGGGTGCTTTTGACCAAACAGGTTTGAGGAAGCTCCACTATACAGTAGTAAACTCTATGTTGACAATGTGGGCGAGCCTATTTTTCTTCATTTGCAGCAATACCAGGAAGAGGTCATGTTGTCAACATGATGTTGCTGCTGTTTTGGCTGATTACCAGCTGTCTTTAACTCCATGACACACATTGCAGCATAACCTATTTGCATTTTGTTTTCTTCGCAGGAGTAATACAGACAGACAACTCACCCATGGTAGGTTGGACATGATTAAATTGTCTCTGTGTCCCATGACCACTCCTGTAATGGAAGAGGATTAAAGGCAAGTGGTAATTTATGAAAACACCACAAGGAGCATACCAAAGAAAACTGAAAATCCCTTGTCAGTCCTCAATGTTAATTTTCCACCCTGTTGCCTATACTGCTGCCACAGGTGCCTCTGTTTTACTTTGCCACTGCCCCTGAATTGTCTCTTCACAGCCCCGTTCACACAGTCAGACTCACTTGGTTTTGCAGAAATGCACAAGTGGATGTTGTCAGCTCAATGAAAAGAAATACACCAACACATAATATGATGACGTAATTAAGGCAAGGCAAGTTTATTTTTATAGCACAATTCATACACATCGGCAATTCAAAGTGCTTTACATAAATAAAAGAAAAATAAAGACATAGGTATAAAAAGTGACAGTGCATTAAAAAGACTCACAGGAAGCCAATGCAGTGATCTCAGCACTGGAGTGAAAAGGACCTATAGCTTTTTTAGAGAGACCTGTAAAGGCACTGTTACAGTAGTCAAGCCTACTAAAAATAAATGCATGAATAAGTCGTGCATGGACATGAATTCTTTAATTATTGCGATATTTTTGAGGAGATTTTGTAATTGTCTTGATGTGGCACTGACTTTAAGTCTCTCCTCTTTGGCACCAAAAACAACTATTTCAGTTTTATCTTTATTTAGTTGCAGAAAAATGTGGAAATGTAAATAAAGACATGTAAATAATAAAACAACAAATATTATTAAATATTACCTGATGTTGAGGAAGATACTGCCACCTAGGCCTGCAGAGATATGCATGTTTTTATGTAGACATGAAAGAAGACACTTTAGAGCTACTCTGTAACATACAATCTTTAAGACAATCAGTTTAACTATGATCAACTGTGTGAAAAGCAGCACTAAGTTCAAGCAGAACTAGAACAGAGCACTGACTGAAAGAAAGTAATAAGCTGTTTTCTTTGGCATGCATTGGAACCAGAAAATAATTGTTCAAATACATCAATAATGCTCATGAAATCTAATAATTGTTTAGAAAACAAAACAATGGAAAAAAATATACTGTGTGTGGTGTAGGCCTATAGTATCAGCAAAGTAGGCTATTATAAATCCAGACCCAGCTGTGAGTTAAATCTAAAATGCCTTGATTTGAAGGGCAAAGAGATACAAATCATCGATCAATCAATCAGATCACCACCTATATGTTTCAGCTAACGCCTTCCTCAGTGTGTCACACTCAGGTTTATATTTAACTGATACACATTCTGCATGTGCTACTTGAACTTCATAGACATTGTGTTATTTCACATCCAAAGTAGTAAGAGTGTTGAGACCAAACTTGAAACACAGTGTTGCTGTCCAAAGTCTAACAGATCTCAATGCGGCAATGGGAGCAGTGCTGCAGTAAATTACTTCACAAACAACCAAATGGAGACATTTAATTTACATTTGTCAACTCAACAAAGGTCACGAGGAACAAAACGACTCATCACTTCCTATTGTATTTTCAGCTGCATTTTACTGTTTCAATCATTTGACAGACCTACAAGTGGGCTGCAACATCTAAAATTCATCTTGGCAATCTTGCTTCTAATATGAATCTGGCTGCAAAATATTTCTCAGTAGGATTTTGATTAGTCCGAACTTCATGTAAAGTCCAAAGGATTCAGTCTTGTTTCAGCCAGTTAACCTCTAAAGGTAAATTCCATCCTTTTCTTTAAGAAAATTATTGAAGGCTATACCTATTTAATTTTTATTAGTGTTTAATTATACATTTAATATATAGCCTATTGTGTAGGTATGCACGACAATTGTCCTTACTTGCTGGCAGGTGAAGCAGACACCTCGCTAAATGGGCCGTACGGCCGTAAGCAATAGATCGCTATCTTGACTCTATATAATCTTTGTCAGAGGATTACAGCCAAGTCCTGGAGCAGGAGATCCTACACGGCCGTTATTCCGGCTTCTACTTTTCAGGTATGTTTTACTGTCTTGTGTCGTGGCTGGCTTCATAATAGGAAGCTATAGTGCATATTCCTGATATCCACATAGGACCCACTTCGCCAGTAGTTCCCATCAGAACCAACCTAACACGTTCGGGACTCCGTTGCTTAGCAACTGTTGCTAACCTGGTTGTACTACGACTTTAGCTGTGCTGGACAGCTAGCTAACTGTTAGCTAGTTGCTACCGTAATTTAGTCTTGTTGAAAGCTCGCTCTTGCTCGTCAGTAACCCTGGGGATTTGCGAAAGACATTTCAAAATGTCCAAAGTTAAAATCCTGAGACTGAAATGCGTCTGACCAAGCCGTACAGTTGCGACTGGTGTAGTAAGTAGAATGGATCGACTGTCGTGTCCCTGTTGATGTTTACACATTGCCATGGAAACAAGTCAGCGAACATTTAACGTAACATACTAATGACATTCGTCTCTCATGACGACTGCAGTCAGTAATGTTTCTGTCCTCTGGTGGATCTAGATTTATAATGGATTTATAATAGCATTAGTTACTCAATCTGTTGCCATTCTGTTCTCATTTGGTGTGTGTATTTGTTCTCTCTTAAAATGGATGGGATAGTTACTGTAGTTCAACGCAGCATATGAGCAGGTGACAGGCCTTTGGAGGTATTAAATGTAGCCTTATCTTATAGGTATAGCTAATCGCCTACAGAATGGGAAATTACATGGGAACTGCTGATAACGTTTTGACTATGAGTGATTACCCCAGCCACTTCAGCCAGTAACCAGACATCGTTCAGATTGTCTATTCTAAAACATGTATTCGGCTGATAAAATACAGAAAGTGGCTGAATCCACAGAGACCAAGAGAATCAGGTCAGTGTTACAAATAAAATGTTTAAGCATTGCTGAATTAACTCACCTTGTCAAATCAGCTCAAATTTGTCATTGTCGTGATTGCAAATGTGATGAGTAAAGACAGAACTCAAGTACAGTGTGGAATACATGACTGTGCCTGAAGGCCACTCACAATTGAACCATGTATTCCAAAGTGTGCTTGAACACCCTGAACCACACTCCTGCGCCAAAAAATGTCTTTTTGTGACACATTTCCTCAGAGATTACATTTCCACACTTGAATAAGCCAGTAAACTTTTCGAACAAGGGATTTTTGCAGTAGCCAGGACATGACAGCAGAGTAGACTTTTCTCCCACTTTAGGGCGCCCCTTAAAACTAATAAGTGGTGGATTAGGGGATATGTACACATCTTTTTAATTTTGAATAAATCTCCAGTTTTTCTAACTGTGTTTAACTTTCACAGCCTCAGTCATAAAATAAGCTCTGTTTGGTGTATCCTATCTGGCCATATCTGACCTTAGTGTTTATCATTTGGAGGACTTTTCTCCTCTATCCCTGATTCAGTAATCAAGTGTCTCATTCCACTTTTGAATATTATTATTATTCCATTTATTCAAAAACTTATTATAATTCCTTAGATTTAACCTCAGAATTTCTTTCTTGATCACAATTTCTGTGAATTTTCGGATGTTACTCAAATGGAATGCTCTCTGGCAACTGTTGTGGAGGGAAACTATTTGCACCCAAGATGGTTTTCCTTATATGGAAAAGCAGAAACCTCTCATCTTCTTGTTTTTATAAAGGGGTGTTTTGTTGTTGAGGTTTGAACCATTCAAATACTGATGGAGAGTTTGGCTGATGTGCAAACTTGCTAGTGTCCCATAGTTATATGCCCGCCTATGAAATCATGCTTCTCCTGTCAAAATGAGAAAAGTACCTTAACTTTCTAATTTTTCAAACCTAAAGTAAGATTGTAAGACACTGCTGAGCAACATAACACTTTTACTGGAATTTTCCATGGTGTCATACAGGGTTCCTGAAGACTAGTTTACCTGTTATGAGAAGCACATGCAAAGATAATCTGGATAAAATAGTTTGAAAAGTGGGTGCATGATTCAAAATGAAAACCTTGTAACAAATGATTGAATATCTGTGTTTTCCATATCTGTGTCTTTTCAGGACATAACCCCCCACTGACGTTAATGCCTCCCTCAAAGAGCTCTCATCACTGGGCCCTGTCAGAGTTACTGGGACAGCGGAGGCTGTTAGGGGTTGGGGCTCTGCTAGCATGGCTTGTCCTCTTCCATCTCCTTGTGAACGTTTGGCTCCTCTGCATCTTCACCAGTCTCTTGGTGGTTCTCGGAGGTTGGCTCGGGTCCCGTGCTGCACTGGATGCTAACAGCCTCCTCCACTTGGAGCACTTTTTGCCTCTTGGTAAAGTTTATCCAGCTCTTCACTCACCTGAACATGAATGGCGGTTGGACCACGAGATCCACAGCGCGGTCCACAAATCGGTGCGTGACTTTGTGTCCTCGTGGTACCGGACTCTGCTGCCAGAGGAGACGGGGGAGTTTGAGCGCGTGGTGCGGAATTCGATGCTGGAGTCGGTGATGGAGCTGAAGGAGCGTGCGCGGCGGGTGGACAGGAAAGCGCTGGTTCAGAGGGCTCTAGAGCTGTACGGCTGCCACCTGCAGAGCTACATGACGGCGAGGGAGATGCAGGCGGAAGCAGAGCTGGCACAGAAAGACAGCCTCAGCCTCTGGCAGCTCTACAGCGAAGCGGACGCCCCTCACCCAGCCGTGAGCAGCACAGCCACTGAGCTCAGTTACTCAAGAGCTCTGGTGAACCTCGTCTTGCATGTGCTTGTTCCATACCCTCACATGGAAACCAGGACTGGAGGCTACATGGTGGCAGAACTCATCACCTGCAATGTGCTTTTGCCACTCATCAGCAGGGTGTCTGATCCTGACTGGCTCAACCAGACCATTGTAGACATATTCACCAAGTCCAGAGAACCACAGGAAACCAATGTGGATGAGCTCCCTGCAGCTGCTCTATACAGAAGTCAGATCCAGCATGAGTCCTGGACCACCTGCCGCTCGCTCTCCTCTGATCGAACAGGTCTCACCGGCAAAAGCTTCTCTGACCTGGATGACCTGCTCTGCCAGAGTCCGATTTATACGAGGGATTCCTCGCAGAGCAGCATGGTTAGCCTGACTAGTGCTGGTAAAGTAGAAAGTTGCCATGTAGGTCTGCTCACACCATGCAGAGTGAACTGCTTTTATCCAGAGTCCGAGCAAGACTCCCACTCATCAGAGTCCAAGATGTTGTCGGCGGAGTCCCTAATTCAGACAGACTCAGAGGAGGACCTGACAGAGGGCTTTTGTGACTGCGCTCCTCCATCCAACTTCTGCAGTGTCATCACTTTCAAGGATGATGAGGCCTCCAGTTGCTTCGGTCCTCTGCGAGTTCTGGGGGCGAAGTCAGAGGATTCCCAGTGGCCAGCAGGAATAGCCCAAGAACAGTCCCCAGTTTGTACTCCCAGAGGGCTTTGTCTAACCTCCTGTAACAGCTCAGCTGCACCTGCTAACGTCCAGAATGTGCGAATTGCTGGCACTGTCACTGCCAAGGAACAACGTGGCACTGGCACACATCCCTATACTCTCTACATTGTAAAGGTAACACTTCCTCATTCCATGTTTACACTCATGCACTTATGTTTGACTGGAATTTGAATACATATTATTCATTGCTTAACTTGATTTATCCTTCACTAAAGCATTTTTCTGTTTCATAGTATGAGACAGTGGTCGACTCAGAAAGCCTTGGCACTTTGCAGCCTGTTGCTTATCACACTGTCAACCGGAAATACAGCGAGTTCCTCAACTTGCAAACTCGTTTAGAGGATAAGCCAGAACTCAAGAAGTTGATAAAAAGTAAGAAGAAATCACCCTCTGCTTGAATAGATCATTGCACTACAATATACCTAAAAGGATAAATCAGTATATTTCAATGCTATGCATTTCAGATGTCAAAGGCCCGAAGAAACTTTTCCCTGACCTTCCCTTTGGTAATGCAGACGGTGAGAAGGTGGAAGCTCGTAAAGGCCAGCTGGATACCTTCCTTAAAGTAGGGATTGAAATCACAACTTCATACTGTAAGATGAGTAATGGGTTGTGTGGTCCTGTAGTTTGATTGATTCATTTTCTCTAGCAATTAAGCAACATTCCTGAAACAGCCTGCAGTGAGGACATGCAGGAGTTCCTGGCTCTCAACACAGATGCTGGCACATGTTTTGAAAGAAAGCCTTTTGTCAAGTCAAGAATAGATAAGGTGAGAAAGAATGAACATAGATCTAGTGAAAATCATGGACTGTAGTTGTAAGAAACTGTTTGTTTCCATCTAATTTATAAAAATACATGAATAAAAATGCATATGATATGAGAGAAAAAAATAACATGAAAGTAATAATCAAGACAAAGAGATCAAAGAGGCAGGCTTCAATGTGCAAGATAAAGGACAGAGCTGCTTGGCCACCCGTCCAACTAACAGTATATGCTTCATACTTTAAATGTGGTATGATGCTGTCAGTACAATCAAGTTCAAATTGATAAAAAAAAAGAGGTGCATGTTCATTTTAAGATCAGACCCGGTTGTACATTCGCTTGAGCCTTAACAAACATTGTACCGTTAGATTCATGGGAAGGTGGGGGCTCTAATGGACTGATTGACTTTAGATATTTTCTTCATTTTTTTTTCGCAAAGAGGAATTTAATTGTCTCCTGTGTTTTTTTGTCCAACGTGACTGCCATTAAAGATGGTGGTGAATGCTTTAGACACATTGAAGACAGCCTTCCCTCGCTCGGAGCCCCAGAGCCCCACGGAGGACCTGGAGGGAGACGCTGATGGAAGAACAATAGACAGGAAACACAGGTAAGAGAGCTCTATCAGTCTAGCACTCTTCTCTCATTACTGATTAAATTGTCACTTCAAACACATTAAAAACACCCTTGTGAACACTGCAGGATGATAAGAAACCACTTTGGGAGGAAGCACACTCAAGGACACTGTGAATTGGCTGGCTTCTCTTGTATTCTCATGACAATGAAAGTATTTTGTTTTGACTGCTGTGGGTGTTTTTGTGGTTTTGTGTTCTAGTATCAGGAGGCTGAGGTTCCCTAGCAAAATTGCCCCGTCTCTCAATATACCTGACTTGCATCCCAAAGTGACATACTGCTTTAGTGAAGGCAGCACTGTAAGTTACCAGCTTACCATATTTGCCATATTTGCCATATTTGCTTGTCAGTTAATCAACAAGTCATATCACTGTGCTTTACCTGTGGCTGTCCAGGTGCTCAATGGCATGTCGCTGTCTGGGCTGGAGAGCTTTATCGAGGAACAGGAAAGGCTTCTGTGTGGGGCCACTGGGAGGGAGACCGGGGAGGCCAAACAGAGGCATGAGCCGCCTGGCAAAGACAGGAAGACATCAGGGAAAACACGTGGAACAGGTAGAGTGTTTCTTGGTCAAAGGCACTTCTTATGTCTGTTTTATTTTGTATACTATCCACTAGGGCTGCACAATTAATCGTATATTAATCGCGATGTCGATATTGGCTTCCACAATTAATTGATTCTGGCCGCGGGCGATTATTCACGCTGGGTTTAGCTTGCTCTGGTGTAGGGCTGCAACAGTTAGTCAACGTAATCAAAACTCAAATTACTTGAATTTTGACCCAGTTTGCCGCTGACCTTTCAAAGTGCGTATAAACTCTTCCATTAGCTTGGATCCAAGTGTAGTATACAATGAAGCACGGGTTACGGGGTAAAATATTTCCTTTTTAATCTCCGACCAGAGACGCAGTACACAGGCAAACGTACTACTTCCTTATTTACACTAATTCTCCCGCGGGTCCTTATGGGAAACTTCAAAATAAAAGCCCACAAACACCCAAATAGACTTCTTACAAAATAAGTGTCTTAGAATACAAATGCCCAAAAACTAAGGCTACAGAGGTGATGGTCCCGGAAAAAAAAACAACGGACCCGGTGCACCGGAATCACAGGTTCAAAGATTTGTACATTTGAATGTTTTTTTATTTATAGGTTTATAAAATACATTATGAATGTGAAGGCATTTTGGTTAACTTAAAATGCTCAAGTGCAATAAAACAAAATGGATGAATAATCATGATAAATAATCGTGATCACAATATCGAGCAAAATAATCGTGATTATCATTTTAGCCATAATCGTGCAGCCCTACTATCCACACAGTTTTTGTGGCTGTAACTTACGTGGTAGCTCACGCTCTGTGAAGCACATTGTGCTTCCACCTGGAATGAAATGTGCTATATAAATAAAGTTTTGCTTGCTTGCTTGCTTATGGAGCTGTTTAGACACCTGATTTGATATTCACTGCTGTGAATTTTAGTTATCCATAGCCTGAGTAAATACAGGGATGCCATTTGTGCATTCCATTTAGTCTAGCCCAGAGAATAGATGCAACACTGCATAACCACTTGAGTGCAATATGACTCCACTTTTTGTGGAGGCACTGGCTAAGTGTGGACCTTCCATTATTGTGTTTTGTGTTAGCCTGTATCTATGCCATATGTGTTTTTATATGTTCTCACTCTTCCCATCCATGTGATGTTATGAATTTGTCTGTGTGTGTGTGTGTGTGTGTGTGTGTGTCTTGGTCTGTGTCTATGTGTTGTGTGTGTGTCTATCTGTGTGTGTGTGTGTGTGTGTGTGTGTGTGTGTGTACTGCAGACACAGCAGTGGCAGATGTGGCTTTGAACATCCTGTGTCTGCTGATGAAGGACCAGTGGAGCTGGCTGTGCACTGAGAACATACAGAAGACCATTAGACTCCTGTTTGGCACCTTCATTGAGAGGTAGCATAGCTGTCAGTGTAGTTTACAATAGATCACTAGTATTGTCTATACTGTACATACATCTGTATTCCGTTTTACTGAGAATGGATTTATTCATTGTTCGATTGATTGATCGATTGATTCATTCATTCAGATAAAATTGTATGCAAGGACACAGCAGGAAGTTACAAATTGAAGTGATGTCATTTGTTTACAACATGATCCGTGACAGTACACCTATTTTACTAGCAGTTGACATCTTGACAGGCATTTGATTATATTTCCTTCATACAGCTGAACATCCGGACGCTGGGTCCTTTACAAATTTCAAAGAACAGTTTCTTGAGGTACTAAGAGGTTTGTAGCACTTGAATGCTGCATGACGATTGTTCAGAGTACCTTTTAAAACATCATTTTTTTCTTTAAATGGAAGTCACCTATCTGTATTACTGCATTGCATTTTCTTTGGAATCATTTTATTGAATTCTACTAGACTTTTGATCTTGTGTCGACTCACTCTTTGGTCCTTATAACTGGAAGTGTCAGCATATTTGGGTAAGCCATAGGAGAGCCGCCAACGCGGCTGAATATGCCAAAGAAGCCAGTTCTGCCTTTTTGGCACTGACATCTCCTGATATTGATTCACTCTATCAGATTTGATGGATTGTGTATGTAAAGTCTTGCACAATCCTTTATTTAATAAGGATAACATAGGAAAACTAATTTTGGTTGTACTAAATTACTTTTATTGTGCTAATGCAATCGCTGTACTATGTTGCAATCTGGTCCTCTATGTTATTACTATATTATATTGGTCTACATTCTTGGGTTTTTACATATGCCTCTGGGACTTTTAAGGTTCATGTTCATAAAAAAGCAAATTTATGCTCCTGCAATGTTTTATAGAGATTCAAGCGGGGTTGTGTGTGTTGCTTACTCTTGTGTGCATCCCTTTCCTTCTTTCTCTCAATCAATTAATGCATGTTTGCATGTACATGTATTTATTTTCACTTGTCTTTTATATACAGTGGCTGATATCCAGTAGAAAAAAAGCAGACACACAAGCACAGAAGCACACTTCTGCATTAAGCTTTTTGACTTGCTGTGCCCCTTCATGTCTGTCTCAGATGGCTGGATGTGGGAGTAGCTCACCTGACCAGTGCCCCCTGCTGGGTGATTTACCTGCAAGTGATGCAGGAAGCTGTATGGCCAGGCGGCGTGCTGCCCGCTCAGCCCCGGCCGGAGCGCAGCACCGCAGAGAGAGAGGAGACCAAGGAACAGTGCCTGGAATGTCTAATGCAGCTGCTCCCAGGTGTGTATGACCAATGAGAACAGAGGACAGGTATTTTCATTCTGTCTTTTAACACTATTTTGATCTGCTTGGCTCTTGAATCTCAAGTTTTCCTTTCTGCTCCCTCTGTTTGTGCTTGCATAGAGCTCATCACTGACATGCTGGGTGCTGAGAAGTACAGGCTGAGTTTGGAGACCATGCTGGAGTCTTTACAGGACCATCACATAAACAAGTGAGGCAGAAACCAAACTGTATCAACAACTATAGGCTAAAGGAACGGCTGATCCTGCTGGCTTGAAACCGCAGATCAGAAACCAAATTGTATCAGCAAACAATTATAGTATGAGCTGAGAACAGTATATCACTACTCACTCCAGCTATATCTATATTATGATATGATTTATAACTCCTGCCTTAATCATAAGATAGATATTCATTCTCACATTTAATTATTTCCATATTTCCATATTAATCAATATTTCATATATTCCATGCCAGTGCCACATTTTTATTCATCACTGACTTCAACCCATCATACCCCCTGTGACTCTGCGTAGGCATCTGGTCTACTGCATCTGCGACCTGTTGCTGGAGTTCCTGATTCCCGAGTCGTGCGATGAGGCCTTCCAGAGCGCGCTGCTGCACAGCCTGGCTAAAGACACAGAGAGGGAGAACCTTCACATATGAACTGCACATGGTAACTCTGTCTCACTGTTGTAAGCATTTGATGGATGATGGATGATGTATGGGAGTATTAGTTAAGATTGTGATGCATGCATAATCAATTGCTATCATAAACAGGCAAGTGGGCCAGCAAAATACCCTTAGGCAAGATTGGCATGGGCTCTGTTACTTCTGCTGTAGCTAAGGCCAAGATTAAGTAAACTCAGATCAAAGATAATCATGAAGGTTTGAGTTCTTTTACAATGCCAAGTTGTAATCCACAGAAGAAAGCTTTCGTTACTGAAACACTAACAAATGAACAGAGTAGAAAACATTCTTTAACTAGCATTACATAACTGTTCATGTTTATTGGGGATGAGTTTTCCAAAGGAGTGATAAAGAGGAGAAAGGAGAGAGAGAAACCTTTCAAGCTAAAGGAGGATGAGGTAGCTTACATCTGAGAAAGGTGGTATAATGGGCTTCCTTTACACAACCCAACAGCAATAATAGTCACAGTTCAGCTTTTAGGATAGACCTGAGTTCAAATTGAATTGCTGTTCGTACAGCTAGGTTCTCCATATTGTTAGTCTGGTTCCTTTATTGAACTATGTTCCTTTATTTTGTGCACTTCTGCCTTGAAATTGCAGAAATTTGATTTGCATGGTCTTCATTTTATTAATGTCTAAAACTGAGAGAAATGTTTTTTTTTGTCAATTTGTTGGTTAGCTCTGGTCTGAATGCAGTCTGAAAAAGGTTTCACACTTCTGTAGGAAGGCAGTGTGGTGTATCAAGTGACTGTATTCAAATAAATGTCTATATTGTGTTTCATCATACACTCATGTACTATGGATAAATGAATATGTCATAAAATTATAAATGTTTTCATACCTTGAATGGCAGGTTTAACTTATACACTCACTAAATGTAAACATCAGTTATTATGGTGAAAGCATAAAGGGGAAAAAAACAGGAAAAAGGAATGGAAAGGAAAACACATCAGTATCTAAGTTTGATAAACTGTAAGATAATATTTGACTATACTATTCTGTGTACTAGCACTATATTGAGACTAATATAGCTACTGATGCTCATCAGTGTAATGGTATGGGTGATATCTAATTAAGGATAATATGTTGGGAAGTAGCTCTCAAACTGAATTCATATTGCCTTAGATTTTTTTGCAACATAAATGTATTGTAATATTTATACTGTTTATATTGCAAGCTTAACTGGTTTTGTTTGTAACTAATTATTACTTGTTAAAAGTTATAGTACTTTCTTTGTATTTGACCAACAAACAAAGAAAAAGAAACAGTGATCTGGTTGATTTTTTTCATCCATTTATTTTTTTGTTTTTTTAATCCTAAAATGTTGCAGACATGAAGATGTTCAGATGGATCTTGGTGGAATGAAACTGGGTGTCTACTTGTCGCTGATGCACATCTGCAATAGCTACATCTAAAAGTATGTAGCTAAGTATTTCTGAAACACATTAGATTCTAGATCTCTTTCACACGGCCTTTTCTCTAGATATTGTGGTACCTTTCCATTCAGGTGTTATGAGAATGGGAGACAGTGTCATTCAGTGACATTCTGGCCATTTGCCTTGTCAAAATGTATTTCTGTAAGTTCCATACTGACAGAAGAAAGTCATTAACAGATCAAGCGTGCATGTGTTTTAACTCGTCTTTAAAATGGGATTGATGCCAAAATAAGAGAGCTTAATAAATGACCACCATGACAACATGACAGAAACAGCTGGCCATACTTTCAACTGACAGTCTGGGGGAACAGTCCTTGGTTGAGTAAATAAGCCAGAAAAGATAAACCCTCAATATTAGGTGAGCTATTTCATGTGTGAAAGGGGCCAGAGACGTGACACACATTCATTCATATTTCCAGGACTCAATTAAGCCACCAGATTGAAATTTGATCAATAAAAAGTGAATTAGTGCTTTTAGTCTTCCCATGATCTAGCTTTTGGTTCTGACCCGGTCTTTGAAAACTTTGATGTGTACAGTGACTTTGTTTTAGGAGACAAAGGGCTAGAAGCTGTACGTCTCTGCACAAAACACACCGGTTCACATAGGTTTTCATTGATGAGGTTTTAATAGTGTGAAAGATTAACACCTTACTGCATGACTTATGAAACCACCGTGAAAACCGTTCCTTCTTTATTTGACTTAAGTGACATAAGGAAAATAAAGAGAAAAGAAAATCACGAGAACTCAACAGAATTGTTTCCATATGGCAGCAGCACAAGTCTACTGTATATGACATGAAGAACTTTTTCAATTGATGTGTTCTGTTTGAAACTGCAAAGCCATTTTTTCTTGGGACAGTCATTGAGTTGAACATCTTGCTGTTTAGATTGATGTGTTTTTGTCTATTGTGGTTAAGTCTTGCATTGTAAAGTGACATTTAAGCAACAGCCAAACTTAAAGTGGACTGAATTTATAGTCTAAATACACACAAAATAACAAAGATATGTTATGTGGCTGTTACTGCTGGCATTTGTCCATTTTAAGGCATATTGTCAATTATAAAACTATTGTTTTTAAGAACTATTTTTGATGTGAGCAACAGAATGAAAGTGAAGATTGTACCACTGAAAACAGGAAATCACTGTATAAGATCTCTTACTTTTCACCATCCGGTTGACAGCAAACTCTAATCTACACTAAACACTGCAGTGGCTGTCAGTGCGACCTATGCAGAGATGACAGATCAGCAGGATGCAGTCACACTCATGTTTGTATTGCACTGGAGAGTCTCTACAGAGAAAGTCAGAGATAAACATTTCAACATGACAAACTCTGTTATCTACAATCCCTAATTGGGATTTGACCTAGAAAAAAACTGTAATGTGCTAACATTTTCTCTCTATGCCCCGTAAATATAGACTTTTATATGTACTACTCAACGTCATGCCTTTGATATCAATTAGAGAACTAAGTTTGTTGTTTTGATGCTACGTGATTGGTCTCATTTTATGTGGTTCTACAGCCAACAGCAGAGTTATAAATGCTGGACCCCAACATATGAACCACTTGGTGGGAGAGCGGATGCATATTTAATTGCTTCCAGGCTCCCAATAGATGCTGAAGGAAAATTGAGGCTTCCGCCAACATCAATAGAGCATTTTTATTACAAAAGAGCTCAGAGAGATCTGAAATAATTAAAATCAGTTCCAAGTCCAGAGGCTGTTTGACAGCATAGAGATGACAAAGCAGGCAGTTTTGGCCTGCTGACTGTTTGAATTGGTGTAAAGAGTAACATGCTGAAAGTTCAAAAAGAGTCATTTAGTTTTAAAAAAAACACGTTATCACTTCACTCTATTTTGGTTAAACATTTTTGACATTATTGCTTTTTTTAAAGATACATCTTTATAGGTTTATTATAATTGATTTGAACACAAAACATTCTTTCTTCCATTTTAGTCATTTTATTTGGTGATAGCATGTCAGCTCATGGCAGTGGGACGCAGGAGGGAATAATGTTCAGTAAAGTTCAACTGGGTGCGTTTTCAGCTCTCTTAAGGTTTGGAGGCAAAAACTGTTGCTGAGTCTGTTGGTGCTGGATCGAATGCTGTGGTACCATTTGTCAGATGGCAAGGGAGTAAACAGTCCATGGTTGGGGTGGGTTGGGTTGGTGATGATGCTGCAAACCTTCTTCCTACACCACTTGTAATGGATTTCAGCACCTGTTGCAAGGCCTTGCAGTCCGAGGCCATGCTGTTCCTGCACCAGGTTGTGACACAAGACGAGAGTAAAGGCTTTCTATTATGAATCTGTAGAAGTTGATGGACTTTGGACTTTATCTGGAGTTAGCACAAATATTACTCCAAATCATGATACCCAGTTTGCTTTTCATTGAGATTGCTGTGCAGAGTGCAGTGTGTGTTTAATGTTCTCATTGGTGTGATATTTGCAGTCTCAAGGTTCTTGCAGGTCACTGTTTATCATGCCATCTGTAATGTGGTCAGCCGTCCCACAGAGGGAACTCTAGACCAAGTTTTCCATCTTTACGAGGGCCAATGAGATGAGTGCACCTAAGCTAGGGTGACAGCACAAGCCAAAATGAGAACAACCATGAACAGTATTCCCTTATGAGGAGACTGTTCCATGCATGCAGGATCCTGTAGATTCCCAACAGATAGACAACAGTACAGTAACTGATGCTTTTTTGATCAGAACAGCATGATTCTTCTTTGTTAGATACAGAAGAGGGACAATAGATTACTGTGTTCAATCCATTTCAAAGGGTTTCAAAGGAAAATGGTCTTGGCCATATCATTTATGTGCACATAAACATAACGCACCCACGTTCACAATTCACATTATTATCTACTGTAATGCCAAGGTATGGGCAATACAATAGCTAGTTAGCTTGGTAGATAGTCAGTAGCTAATAGACGTGACTAGCAAGCTTGCATTAGAAATGATTCATCAATTTAACGAGCCCATTGATAATAAATGTATTGCACAATGGTTCATGTGTTTATGATGGAGTAATAGTAGTAGTTGTAGTAGTAGCTTTACATGAGCTGGTGATGGATAAACTAGGTAATGCTCCTATGTATCTGGGTAAAGACACCCTCATCCTTTTGCTCATGGAGTCCATTTTACCAAGAAAGCCCTTATAAGACATTGATAGATGAGGTTTATAGGCAATTGAAAGACAATGGTGCTTGGATGTATCATGTAAATGCATTAGATTATAGTTTTATAATATATTGACCCTGATATCTTAAAAAATTAAAACCAAATGAACAAATAAATACATGACAAAGTATTTCTGGGTTTTTCAGGTGACCCGCTCTCCACCTCCCACACTGCCCTGCTTTTTATTAGCTGAACGTTCGATACACCAATTGACTCAAGCCTCTTACTGGCAAACCCTGACCCCGCTAGTGTCAGGTGTCTTTCCGCAAGTCAAACAGATGAGAATTTCCCTACAGGAAATAAAGTATCACATTCATATTCTAACTATAAAAGCTGTGATTATGTTAGTACTGTATGTAAACACTGAAATAAAACATAAACCTGTATTTTGAGTTATGGTGGCTTATGAAAGTCCCAAAAATTCATGAAGGATCTGTAGGAATTTACATGGCTGAATACATTTCTGGATGAAGGCTTAAATACATCATGTTGACCTTTCTGGACACAGTTTTGCTTTATTTTGTATAGCAGAAATCCTTAGTGAACTTCTGGGGAACTTGTCGAGGGGGTCAGGAGTCAGAAGAAGTAGACAATTACCAGAACTGAGAGTGAGTGATGGTGTGACTCAGACAGTTGTCCCAAGGTGGGGTGAGGAAGAGGTCAACATCAACGTTTTTTTTCTTCCTAACGCCGAGGCATCACGTTACTCCCTCCGCTTATCAGAGGGAGTAATGTTTTGTTCAACACTCCTTCACTTTAAATCACGTAAAACCGTAGAACACATATGGGTCTACTCAGAGATTTCAGTTCTCGTTGTCTAATTTGCAAGTGAAATACCATTGTCTCACAGCACAGTCACCCACATCTCTTGTCCACTCTCACGCTAACTACTAGCCAAACCGTCAAGTAAAATAGGACAGGGGTGGAGTATGGTGGGGAGGGTTGTAATTGGATAAAGTCATATTGCGATTGAAATATGTTGTTTTCCAGACCTCTTGGTCATCCGACTTTTTCCAGAGTAAGTACATGGAAGTAGGGCATTGAGGCGGGGTGTCGGGGTTCCTTGAAGGCCTCTTCCCACTGCACATGTGCACTGTACAACACAGGACACACTGCTAACAGGAACCAGATTCACTTACACTTCTTGATCTAAAGGTCAGATCCTAAAAATCTGTGGTTAGGCACGGTTATGCTAGTACATGTTGGTGCATTTCGGTGTCATACTTGCATTCGGACACTGTCGTTATGTTATTGTGAATGACAACACTGGTGATCTGCAGAGATTCAAGCAGGATTCTCTGTTCGTCATTAAGCTCATTGATAATAACTGCAAGATGGGCAAAAATGGAGGAAAGATAAAATGGAGGTTTACCTCAAAAGTCGGCCAAGTCTGAGCTTCACGGTACGTCCAGATGTGGCACATATACACTTGTTAACATACAACTCCGGCTGGGGATGTTCTTATGCTTTGAGCAATCACCACATCTGGGACACAGTGTGTGTGCGCACGTGCATGTGTACATACGTTCGTCTAGAAAAGTGTTTATGGAATTCCCCCATTAACTTAACCCACTTCTTGATACTGCAGCTGCTGGTCTGGTGTGGCTTAGAGGTGGGACTTGCTGTGGTCACTGAGCAAAGTGTCACCTCTGGCTGGTACCCAGACTGTCCCACACATATACAAGACATCTGTTGTTTGGCACTATGACGAGTCAACCGGAGTCTGATTCATCACCATGTTGTTTATGATACATGTCTCTAGACACGGCAGGCAGAGCAGCATCCTGTTTCATCTCCAGTCCTGTGCTGTGGACAGTGTGAGGTTAAGCTTCAAGATGGAAATAACAGGTAGGACCCCTGTTTCAAAAGCTTTTGCTAATCGACCAGGAATCTTGATGTGATGGTAAGAGCAAAATATCCCTTATGACCTGAATATAGACAGAAGATGATTAAATAAAATAGTACGGCATGTCTGGATAGGTCGGAGAAAAATTTTAAGGGTTGATCCAGAGTAATTGCACACAAAGTGTCCTTCACTGGCAAAATCAACAATACAAGAATAAGTGTAGTCTAGCAGCTTGGACCAAAGTTGTACTTCATGTTTTCGTAGAGCAGAGATCCCTTTGGCATGTGGTCACAGCCATATGAAGAGTACGTTGGTTTGGGCTGGGTGAATGTTTTGGCCTCGTCTCAGTTATGTTCTTTTTTTCAAATTTAAGATTTAGGTGTAGCATATCAAAGCAACACATGGGTAAGCCTTCTTCTCTCAGAACAGTTCCATTCAAGGGAACATTTTAAGTGTTGATAATACAACTGAATCTAATATTAGTAGTTTCTAAGCTTCTTCTATAGCTGATTATCGTACGCCAAATGTCTGTCTGACATAAAACAAGATTATGTTCATTGTGAAATCTTTACAGATGTTTGTCCCATTGAGAGATCTGTGTTGAAAATAAAACTGCTTTGTCTTTGGGATATATGGGGCCACCATGCAGCCTGATCGTTTTGACTCTTATCATCGCCAGTGAAATCCCAAAGCATGAGAGCAAAAGTGGGAGTCTGCCAGTATCAGCTCATGATATCATGAGAAAGGAAGTGAGCGGTGTTAAATGTTGCTGAGATCCAATTCATAAAGTCCTTATGAACTGCAAGGGGAAAGAAAGGGAGTGGGTTTATATAGAATTTCTATACAGGCAAACTGCAAGGAAATCAAAGCAAAGAGATGCTTACTTGACTGAGGAATCACCCTCCTACAAAACCTCAGGCTTTTTTTTTTTTTACATACATCAAAGACAATGATTGGACAAAGGCCAAACATGATAAGATAAAGGTGAAAATAAAATGGATAATGAGAAGACAGCTAAATTAAACCTGCAATAAGCGATATCAGACCTTATAACCAATCCTGAACCTAATGTGTGCTATGTGGAGATTTCATGGAGACATAATGATATAAACAAATATGCACACACGCAGGCCAGCTGTGTTGCTGTTTTCACCACTTTTTTAAAGCTTGTTGTCCGGAACGAAGCTCCTCCGGCCCATTCAGTAGCTTTTCATTGTTTTAAAACTAGCTTGGCTCCTCCCTCGCTGTTTAAAAGCCGCGCTCACCCCCTCCCAATCATGAAACTTTTCTCATAATGGCGGAATCGTTGAAACGAGCGAGTAACCTTAGTAAACTAGTAAACTTGCTATCTACCTCTTCACTTGTCCTTGTGGGACATGTGACCTTCAGCGGGAGAAAGTTCTGGCAAAGCGAGACTGGTAACCGGCAACACTTCTCCGCAGGTACGTTTAGCTTAGCTATTAGCGTTTATGCACGGTGCTTTGTAATGTTTGTCCTTGGTAGGCTTCCGTAGTGCAGTGGCTTTGCTGTGTGTTATTTACAAATGTGTTGCGGTTTCTGTCACCCTCTAGAGGTCAGAAAATTTCATTTATTACTGCTTTAAACAACGCTTCTTCCTGCTACAAGTTTGCTAAAAGCTTATAGCACCTATAAATAGTGTCCAGGATGCACAGAGCAGTGGCAGACAGCCAAGCTTGTGCACCAGCCTCAAGCAAGAGTAATTTATTACCGCATCGTCCATTTTTAGAGACCCCATGAGGTGAAAGTTGACCTTCTTGAGTTTTTTTTCTTTTTTTGTCGTACTCCATTGATCCCCCGAAGGGAACATTCTCTTCTCAGTTGCCTTCCTCCACAGGGAGGTCAGAGAGTGCAGAGTCCGCTGTCTTGCTCAAGGACACTTCAGCAGGGTGAATGCTTGCTGTCACAGAGGTTTGAACCCAGGCCCTCCGGTTGAAGAACAGTCTCCCTATACTCATTGCACCTAGCTGCACCAAAGTTGAGTGATTCAGCTAAACATGAGGTACTAACATGCAAAAATTCACAAAATTATGACACTGCCAATCATAACAGCCCAAAAGTCATCACAGTTTGACTGGCTTCTCTCACAGAGGGGGTCAAGGTGCTGTGTTTGGTGTGCGTTTCAAAGGTGGAATGCATTCAAAGTTCTGTTCGATCGTCTTTACCACAGATTAGCATGTCAGCGATCTCAAAAAAGCAAAGTTACAGCAAGTGGTGAAAATATTTGGTTGATTTCAATTATATTTCCTCGTTGCTTCTTTGTATTTCCTTACTCCCATACTATTAGTAGCTGCCATTGAGCATTTAGTTATCTCTGTCTCCAGCATGATGCACACTTCCACTGTTCATCTTACATAACTACAGGCTGTGTTTTTGGATTAGCACTGACAATGATATAACTATGGGGCAATATTTACAGCCGTCAGAAACTTTTAGAAATTAACTTATTACATTTGTGACCATGTGGTTAAATGAAAAAGGTGTTGCACCCTACTGAATTAGGGTTAGTACTAGGGCTGAACGATTTTGAAAAAATATCTAATTGCGATTATTTTGACTGATATTGCAATTGCGATATGATTTGCGATATTAGAGGGAATGATAATTTTTACATCATTATTCTCATTTTCAGTGAAAAACGTATTAAAATGATTATGGTGTGATTTTTGCAGGGATCTGTACCAAACAAAGATGTTTTCTTAAGTCTGTAGAATATGATGTGTAGGCCAGGACATCTCTGCAGCACGACAATATTTAATTTAAAATGGTATTTTGACACACATTTCGCCTTTAACAAATATTACGCCTCCTGCGATTTGAAAATTGCAGTAGGCCATATTGCAATTTCGATAAAATTTTGATTAATTGTTCAGCCCTAGTTAGTACAGTAATGAATTTCCTCTTGCTTATTTATGTTGTAACTTACATGTCTGCATTTGGTTAATCATTTAAAGAGCTTCTCTCCAAGCACCTTCTCAACTAGAAATCATCATTTGCACAGTCAATTTTAGGCCATGTGCAAACAGGTAAAGGTGTGAGGTGAGAGAAAGAAATCTACAGTATGTGACACCTACATACTGTATAAATATAATAGATGATACTGTAGATAGTATCAGACACATAAGACTAAGTGATTTTATAGAAAATGATATGAAGCTATACAATAGTAAAAAAAAACATATTTTGTGTTCTGAGTACTCCTCCAGCTTTTTGTATATAAAGTATAGTTCATTTTCTTAACTTTAAACATTGCCTTTTGTTATGTCCCATCACAGAACTGCAGTATAGACTAATGCTTATGTCAGAAGTATAGATATCATAAATCAGAATTTCATACCATACATGCAAAGACCATTGGTATCTCAAATAAAACATGGCATTTTAGTCTATAACAAGGACTGGTGTCAAAATAGATGGTAAATAGCTGTCAAAATGGTTACGCAATGCTCAGTTGTGAGCTTTTGACAGGTGTGACTAAAGTAAAATCACTTTGCAGTAGGTCTTTGAAGCACGTGAACGTGCTGAAGAGGGTTTTTTTTTTCTAGGTATTTTTGTTTCTGCTGAAGAGTTTAATAGCTCCTCTCAAGAGGTCTTCTCTCTTTAGGATTTATGAAGGAATGCATTCAATTTGTCAAGCTTGAAACCAAAGAACTTAACTCTCTTGAATCTGAGTGAAATCTATCCTAACAATTCATGGAGTGCAGAACTCTAATATAACCATATAAGGTAAATGCTGTGTTGTTAGTTTTATCTGTAGCTTTAAACTAGAGTGTGCTTGTGCCACTCTGGTAATGTTTCTCTTCTGCCAGCGTAAGAGTTATATGTACTAACTGTTGACATTACCATGCAGGCATTATACTGTACCAAGAGATATCTTGCATGCAGGGATCACATTACTACTTTTAGACAGCCGCTGTCTCAGAGTGATGAAACAAAGCTTGTCTGTGTGGATTCCCTTTTTCACCTTTCAAAGGGGCGATAGGGGAGAAGGGCACCTCACAAAATTCGGCATTATGCAACAAGCTAGTAAAGTTTTCCTCCCCTGAGTACACTTTCTTAACATGATCATAGTTATGAGCTGTACCTCAAAGGAAGTGTAAAAAGTGACACCACCTGTCATTTTAATAACTAGCCTTTGTAAGCCTTGGGCAAAACTGGGAGGGCCCAGCTTGCATTCCCCCCCCCCCCTTCCACAGGTATGACATGGCACTAAAGCTGCAACCAGAGACACTTATACAAGAAATGCATGCACTCATACTGTAAGGTGATATGGATGAAAGTGTTCAGCAAAAGGCATATATTATTAAATAATTTAAAAAAAAAATACATAGCATGAGACATATATTAGAAAAATACATGCTAGTAACACAAGAACAATAGTCATCAAAATGTCATTAACTTCAGTAAAACAACTGCAGATTTCACAAGTAGAGAGAGTATTCATATTTTTCACATTGCAAACTATTGAAATAATTTGAAGAACAAACAACCACCATCCCTCTATTTCATTTCTTAATTTGTTTGCTATTTGTTTCCTCCCCTGCCTTTTAACTAGAGGGCACCCTCACCATACCCCTGTCCTTACAACATTTAATATTTCTCTGCCACATTTTCTTCAATCAGCACATATTATAGGGCGGTTGGATAACAGTCACCAAGCTAAATCACAGTCACATCTCCAGGTTATGTCTTCTGCTACCATTCATCAGTTGTTTCCCAACAGCATCACCATTACACCCCTATGCTGCCTCTTACAGCACCTCATGTCTATATCCCAGCACAGAAGTAAAAGATAAATTGTCTCCCACTCCGCTCTTGTTTCAGTCTATTCGCTGAGGTAAAAGTTGGTTAATTCTTCAAACCTGTGAAGCAACTGTGGTAGAGCAGCCCTCCTAGGAGACTTGAAAGCTTAATATTTCCCTTGGCCAGGAAAGGTTCATCTTGGCTGACTGGTGGATGTTTTGTTTCCCATGCAGGACAACTGTGTTTTTTGTCCAGGTGTTACACAAAACTGTCATTAATTATCCTGACCTGTACAAAGGCAGAGAACAGAGTTAGGTATGTGAACGGTGGTAATGTGTGTAAATCAATCCTGTCGTGTCCTGCAAAGTTTTGGCAAGGTACTAATATGAAAGAGTGCAGCCTTGCATTGTGCCAATAGCAGCAGCGATTTGATATCAGCATGTGGTGCAGTACAAGATGTTGGTGATCAGCTGCAGTACACAGTGCTGCAAGAGGTAAGTGGGTAAGTGGGACTGGAAGTACAAAATACAGTCTGTTGTATTTTATCATTTGTTTCTAGTTTGATGATGAAATACCATTGTGATTGAAGTTTTAACATCTACATCTATGCACCTTTTTGTACATTCACCATTGATTATATCGCAACTCAGGTGTACAGAGGTGAAATGTCTTCTTGCAGGAGCAAAGGGTAGCACTTAGCTAAGGGTTTCATATGATGTCATCATATAGGCTGTACATATAAAACAGTGCAACTCCCGTAGGTTTCGTCAAAGTTAGAATAAAATCGTTGTTTGTGAGTGTAAGGCTCCCTAAGTGCGTGCTCAGACTTGGTGTTTAATGGAGTCGAGGCCTTGAGTAGGGCATTCCCCGGATGGCATATTAACAAAGCACATCAAGACCAAAAAGGCACACCAGAAATGAGGTAATCTTGACAAATGATGACAAATCAGGAACATAGATCCACAAAGAGCTCAGTCAGTTTCATATTACTTCTTGATGGATTACGTGCTATTATGATTAAACCCTCCACCTGTCCCCATTGAATACTAAGGATGTTAGTGCACTTCATCTTTCTGTTCACACCTACTATAAAAAAGACCAAAATATAGATGTGATTAATTTCTTCAGTCTTTAACCTTTGCTGCCGGCCTTAGGTGAGACTATTTTAACCTTTAGGTTAAACTTTTTTTTTTCATTTTGCACAAAACCAGCCAAAACCCCAAAAGAAGTTGAGAAATATGACTGTTACTTTGTCATGGACTGAAATCATGCTAAATCGAACAGAGGATAGCTGATGACTGTGGGGTGGATGACATTCTTTACTTTTAGTCAGTTTTTAAGTTACTTTTTAGGCTGTGGTGTAATGAGGTGCTGTGTATAAGGTGTAATGGGGTCATACTGGCTATTTTGGTAGATAACTTCACTATGACAATATTAACTGGAATATTATAGACACTGGACAGTTATGCTATGGCAAAAAGCAGCAGGTGTTATTGGATTGGTTTTTATATCTGCTGAAAAAGGATGAAAAGGTTCACAAAATTCATGGTTTGGTCCATATCTCCATATTGGGGGTCATGGTTTGGTACATTTTCAGTATTGCATAGTAGGAAAAAAAAAATGCCAATCCTGATCCTATCTACTTTATTTTGCTGCTGTACATTTCTACTCATTCGTCCTTCATTTTAATCTTCATGCTGCTAAAGGTGTTTTAGTTTCCAAAGTTTGCAGCTGGCATGGTAAAACCATGCAGAGTCCGGTATCATCTTCAAGACTCCCAAACAAGCTTGTTTGTGTTGATTTCATAGAGAAGCTTTCTAATGGAGGGACTGCTGACAGGTGTGTTGGCTAATTGGCACCCCATGCCCTATTCTCTGCAGTGTGAGAACAACACACAGTAGTCCACTGGCCCTGTCAGTGGAGGAATAACAAGCGCTAATCCCTCTGATCAACATGAACAGAGGATATTAGCTGTCACACACCGGGGCGAGCATGTTGAGATTGTATGTGCACAACTCCAACAGGCCACTCACCCATCTGCAAAAAATGACTAAAAATGACTGCTGCTTTTGTGTCGACCCTTATAAGGCTCTAACAGTTCGGTCCTCACTCCTCTGTATGTGAAGTGACCTGGGTGGAATGAGGTTTGATGGCTTCATGGGGGCTTTGGGACTTCTGGGAAATCGTCGTAATTGGCTTCAGACTTCAGACTGCTGTTCTCCTGAGCTGTGAGACGAAAGCCGTGAAATGCCATGACTGTTTTGCAGCAACCAGGCTGTGAGCAGGTTTTTGCAGAGGAGCTGGTAAACATGATTACCGTTTTGTTGATATGCGACATGCGATTTACAGCACCATTAACACTCTATGAAAGACTAAATCCTGTTAAAGCTGAATGACTTCACACCAGGGTAAAAATTTGTTTGGATCTTATTTGGATTCTTTGGAAACTGTCTGTGTACTGTGCTATGGATTTGACTCTAGGCTATAGTAGCAGAAGGTAAATCCACTTAAACATAGTTCACCCACCTTTTTATTTGCAGTCGAAAGATATAAAGATATGGTGTTTTAAAGGAAAACACGTACATTAATTGATTTTTGTATATTTGTATTGGTTGTTGTTGGCCTTATGATTAGCACTTTATGTCATAGCTTACCCACCTGTTTATTTACCACTGCATCACTGGATATAAGGTATAACTGAAAAGTGCAACATGAAGAAATAAGAGCCAGACAGAGAAAGCATTTCATCAAACAAGACAGGAGCAAGACGAAGTGCAAGATGAGGATAAAGAGGAGAGGGAGGTAAAGGGGGAGGGGAGAGGTGTTTCATTAAGAGATGAGTTTTTGATTCATGTTGGAAGATGGGAAGTCAATTATTTTACTGTTGCTATATTAAACACCTATGGATATGAAAAACATCTGGATGTCTCATATAGATATGGGAGAATTATTGTTCATAAAATTTGCTCCCAGCCATTTTAGGCAGTGGAATTCAGTGACATCATAGGATTGCATTTTCCTGCCTCCTGCCAACTTATGCTTATAACTCAAAACAGAAAAAAAAATGACTTGGAGATTTAAGAAATCTGTCTACTTGGGCAGAATAACAACTTAAAGATCAGTTTCACTGGAATTCTCTTTTGAAACACCATAATAAATAGCAACAAACATCCTTTTCTAAAAAATGGACTGTTCTAAACATACCACTTGCATTATTTTTATAGTGACGAACCATTCAGATTTTCATTTTCCAAAGACAAACATGGATAATTTGTGTGTTTAATGAAAAATGATGCCGTCCACTGAAATGTTCATTGGGATGTACGTAAATAAATATACTCTGGAAGGACATGTGAGTTGCCATGTCCCAAAACTGTTCAGTACATACACAGTCCTAACAGCAAGTTCCACTACATACTGTGGTTCTCAAACTGGGATCAGGGACTCTAAAGATATCAGGTGTGGCATAACATTTCATAATTTCAGAGAAAGGGAGAGATCGGGACAAAATGAGTGATCTATTATAGTGTGTCCTGGTGGCTCAGCTGGCTAAGGTGCATGCCATGTAACTGTAATGTCCCGGGTTTGAATCTGGCATGGGACCTGTGTTGCTTGTCATCCCCCTAACTCTCTCTCTCCTCATCTTTTCTGTCTCTCTCCAACAAAGGCAAAAAAAGACGAGTGCAAATTGCATTAAATCCCTCCTCTACTGGCCTAAATGACAAGCAGTATGCATGCACACTCTCCTTGGTCTCGAGTGTGGGGGTGGGATGGACGGGAAAAAAGGTTGGCAGCTGCGGCTGTAGCATGCAATATGTGAAAAATGTTGACATACTACATGACAGTTGATATAATACAGAATAACCGCACTGAAGCCAATCTCTGACGTGGGTCTGGAGTCACCTTGTTTTCTGTGAGTGCTTAATTTTACCATCACTCATATGATTGATATTGACGCAACACGGACAAGGGAAGTCAATCTTCCTACAGGCTGCACGCCAGTAGCCAGCACATTTGGCTGAAAAAACCTGGGTGGAGTGAGGAAATGTAAAATCCCCTGAACTGCCTATTTTACCCAATTCCTCAAGAAAAAAAAAGTACCTCCAAAACACTTCCAGTCCTTATATTACAACAGAAATATATACTTTGAGTCTGGCTTCCTTCCTGGTTTCCTATGCCATCGCATATGAATTTTTTAAGAGTGGGCAGTCCACTCACCTTCCGGCATTTTTTATTTACTTAGACAGTGGAAAAGTATAGATGGTGACTGAGAAGGAAAGGCACAGTGGAGAAAGTTCTGGCAGCGTTCAATCCTTGGCCTATAGGGCTCAAGAGGTGGAGAACTTAAATATTCATCTCTCTCTGGGCACGTGCTTACGCATTTTTAATGTCCTACAACCACCATACATGCTTGGTGTAACTAGGTGTAAGCTTAAAGGTAGATGCAGATTCTGTAGTTATTGTTAAATGTATTGTATTTTATGTACTACTAACATTTTAGTCTCTGTCCTTATCTGTACTGTATTCTAATGTTTCTGTACTATTTTTAAGCTTAATGCTCCTGTACTTCCTGTTTTAACTCCAAAAGCCTAGCCAGGGACAGGGGTTGCAAATTAGCCGTGGCTAAAAACCCGTATGCATGGCATCTATTTTGTATTTTATATATGAAACAATGTTTTATGCATTTGTCCCTGTTAAATAAATGAGTAAATAAATAAATAGATTAGTGTAGACAAGTAGGCTACAGTTGTGATCGGAGTGGGTGGTTCTAGATGGTATTTACTGTACTTGCCACCATATCTTAGGACTTTTGGCAACAGTGCAAAACCATATGCAACATTAGCTGAACATCGATATTTAATACACAGGATGTGATGTAACTATCCTTTGTGCATATGGGCTGAAACTGGCTTATTTACTCTTTCAGAATTAGAATTGCTCCTGGGGATTATTTGCTTCTCTTATGCTGCTTTCATAAGGATCTCAAGTCATCTGGTGCAGTTTTGTGTACCTGATATGTGACTCCACTGAGGTATTATTTTTCTAAATAATGTCTTCTTTTATAAATAATGTCATCGATAATGAGGTATGTCGTGTCATTTCTGTTTTGTTGGCAGAATTGAGTGAGTTGACTGGGAAACTGAATCCTAAACACATGAGCATGGAGCGTGTCAACAACCAGTTATGGCTAATTAAGTTGATGGGGTGTGGATGCAAAGTTTGTTAATATGTGCACAATTTCACGATGATTGGGATTTACAAATAGAAACATATTTATAAAGTATACAAGGCATTATATAACTGAGAAAACAAGTCCACAAGCATGTTTCTTGTTTTATACAAGAGGGTCTAGGAGGCCCAAACTCACAGAAATGACTTCAATACCCAACACAGCTGGACCTCTGCAGAGAAGATGATGAAACTATATTTTTGCTGTATGTTTCTGAGTGCACACATCCCATGCAGGGTGGATGGAGCGAGAGGAGAGAGGTGATATCACTCCTCTGTGCTGCTCACGAGCCAGAGCTGGGTTCACCCCCTCTGTTCTCTCCTGTAGAGTCAAAGGGTTTGCATTAACGCTTGGCTCCATCGAGAGGGACTTTCTGAGACTTCTCTTGTTTTTGGAGATTCGCTCTCTGCCACGACCCAAAACAATCCCAGCAGAAAGCAGCAGGAGCCTATCTGCACGACCAAGACACAAAACAATCAGTAACGAGGAACAAACTGCATCGAGCTGTATTCCAAGGACTTCATCTCACACACGTCAACCTCTGCTCACGGCACTCTTGGTTAAGCGCTTTAGAGATTTAGCTTTGGCCTTTCAGTGTGATTGAGATGTTATTGCAGAGAGAGGATTTTCTGAGATCATATCACTGCACACCCACAGTTTGCCTGAAAATGCCCGTTATGCATCTCCCATAACTGTTATTTATTTAAATTCGTGTCCACATTAATTTTTCCCCTCTCCACATCTTTATTTTGTTCAGATGGAGACTGCAGCTGGTTTGCGTCCCAGTTGTAGAAATCGGATCACATTTTGAACCGCACGAATTTCAGTATCTGGTTTTGAAGATCCAACATGTGAAATTCACATGGGGTCACATGACACCCGAATATAGACTTCCATGTTTGTTCTTTGGGGAATTCATACCTTTACTTACTCATATGTATCTTACGTTACTGGCAAGGAATATCCCGAGTATGTTTTAGGTGTTGTCGTACTCGCCAACCATACAGCAGCTGTTTTTGCTGTCCTCTACTACTTCAGATCCTTTCTTACTCTTTTTTTCTAGACTTGCATGTTGTTTGTTCATTTGTTTGCATGTACAGACAGACAAAGACAAAGAAAAGAGCGCCACCTACAGAAACTCAAACCTCATCAACAGAAAATCCGAGGAAAAAGACGTCACAGTACTGGACACACTGTTTGATTGCGAAGTGATCTCTGGGAACTGCAGCGCAAAAACACCACAGCAATCACCGAAGATGTGAAAAAAAACGAGGATTATCACCTTAATCTAACACACAGCTGAATATCAACACGGAACCCTAAAGCAAATCTTCATATTCCCCTCTCATCTCATTCCTCCAGCTGTTCTATGAAGCAGTTGGGGGGCGTCACCCGAGGGCTGGAGCGCCAACTACTGGGCGAAAAGATGAGCCGACCCCCCCCCCCCCCCCCCCCTTTCCAGGCCTCCTCCACAGGCCGCTCCGTACCGCACCGTCTTCGGCTGTAAGGCGTCAGCAAACCCCAACTGGGTTATGTAACAGCGAGGAATATGCCGGTGATTTATTGTACAGGTGTGGTGCGGCTCAGAGCCGGTCGTAAAACAGTCCTAGTGGCATGTTCACTGACGAGCAGGGTGCTGTCAAGCCGCACATGTGGACAGGTGGAAAGACACGTTCGCTTTTTGGCTGCTTTCTCACTCACAGCCTCACACACACACACACATTTATTTGAAAATCATCACATCAAGGACATGCGTTCCCTCTGATTGTCTCCTTGTACGCTATGCTCCGGTGCCAGGTGTTGTGTTGGATATGAAGGTGTGTGTGTGTATGTGTGGGTGTGTGTGTGTGTGTGTCTCAGGAGGGGTCGATGCGGGATGGTTAATGAAAGACAAGGGAGGCCTGAGGCTTGTCTCCATTTCTGTTTCTTCCATCCTACAGACTACAAATCTCTCAGAAGAGAGCTTTTAAGCCATTTTACCATCATTTTTCTTTATGAGAGTTCTACTGGAGTTTTGAGGTAAAGTATGTCTATTCCATTTGAGGCAGCAGTTTCATTTGACTTTTTTCTCCATTTTACAGTGATGCATGTGCAGTGCTAATATACTGACCTCTCCACAATTTGGTAACTTAAATTATGTAGTTTAACTATTGTCAGTTTCTCCTCAGTTTAACTATATCTACTGCACAGAGCTGTATTTTGGCGTGATCCTGTGTCCATTTAAAGCTAGTTTAAGCTCATTTTAGAGGCTAAAAATGGGTACCTCTGGTATATACTGCATCAACATTAACAAAAGCAAACGTTTTTAATTCATTATGCAACACATCTGTTTTAGCAAAATGGTGTATGATTTGAGCGCTGCCTCTAGTTTCCAATGATCTGAATATGCATTTCCATCATCTTTCTGGCTCCCATAGTGGTGGAATTTTGGCTCTGATGAAATAGTTTGGCTTGAATAAATTATTTTAGATTTTTTCAAGCAGTATCCTAAGAGTTTAGCATATTTATGATATACAAGTTGTTAATTAATGTTGGGAAAGTATTAGCGACACTGCTATGTGCGACATGTTTGTTTACATCTGTCTCATTCCAAATATGAAGCCCAGATGGTAATGTCTAGGGTCTTTTTTTGTTTTTTCAAACAGCTTTGACGATTTCCTCTTGTTTTCCTGAAAAGTTGGCTGAAGTTTTACTTTTCAAAGAATCCAAGTTCATTTCTCAACACAGTTCAATTATGAAATCGTCAAGTGGGGTATTTTCTGATGTTTTCCCTTAAATTAATGTTGTCTAATGTTGGTTGTATGCCACACAAAATGAATCACACTTTAACACCCCATATTTCTTTGTTTCCCCAGACGTTTGTCTTTGAACACAAGCTTTCTACCTTGGCATCAGAATGACTGATTGGTGCTGAATTAATAGAACCATGGCAATCTTAAAAATGCCTAAAGAAAGCTATAAAGTGCTGTAAAATAAAAGGAACAAAAACATAAAAAAAAGCACCTATAATAAAGAGAAGACTTGATGCAACCAAAGCTTAACAACCAAAGTTTGTTACAGCAAACAAACATATTAAAAATGTTACTATAACATAACATAACATAACATACTATAACACAATGACAGCAAAACAGGTCATCACTTAAATGCAAGTTTATAAAAATGAGTTTAAGGTCTCTGATCACAAATTTCTGTTACAAAGTTCTGTCACCTTTAATCTTTATTCTAGAGCTCTGTAATAAAAGCCCTCATCCAAATGATTTAAAAGTAATAAATAAGGTCTCAAATCAATTTTACATTCAGCTGGAAGCTAATGATAGGTAGTGGTAATGGAGTTATATGTTCTCTTCTCTTTGTTCTAGTTAAAAGCCAAGGCTGTTGCTCTGAATTATTGCTGAGAACAAAGACGATTACAGTTTAGGAAGAAGAAGAAGAAGATGGAGAGTTGGGAACGGGAATGGTGGGAACTGTAAATTGGGCGGAGGAGGGATCTGGCTTCTGAAGAAACGGAGGAAGGGAGCGCTGACATCTCTGGGAGGAGAGCGGAGGGAAATCCGGGGCTTTCTTAGTTAGGGGTGAAAAAGGGCCTGATCTCTGTGCGAGGGATGTGAAATGCCTTTGATCTCTCTCGCAGAGGTCTGCAGAGGAGCCCCGCCAACTAGGAGGATCAATTCTAGGGCGGAGTTGGAAGTGAAGAGGCCTCCTCATGAGAAGATGGCGATGCGCGATCTTCTTGACCTTCACAGCTCTTAATATTATGTTGTTAGCAGCTTTGCTTTTAAGCTCTGAGTTTATTAGAGCCTTGGCAAGGAGTTGAGAGCCCATTTCACTCAGATAAATATCATCCTGCACATGATGGATATGAACATTCTGGTGCGGAGCCACACGCATGTCAGGGATAAGTGCACATCGTTTGCATAAATCAGTATTGTTACCCTCAATGATATGAAGAACATCCAGACATGGAGCAAAGTAGAGGCCATGAATCTTGCATCAGGGTATTTTTCTGCTGACTTAAATTCAACTAACAACATTACAGCGGCTACAAATTCTTTCTTACGATTTAAATAATTGGTCCCCGAGTGTACAGCGATATGTTCCGCTTTGCTCAATTTATATCCACAGATAATTTAAGGCAGTCTGAGTTGTGATAAACACCATATTTCCTTCAATTTTCACATGGGGCATTTGTGCAATTGTGCAAAATATGTTTTAGTGTCGGCAAAGTCTTCATCCCAGTTGTTGACATGAGAATTGGAAGGGCTGCTGTTTGAAGTTGGAGTGAGAGCGCTACAGGCTCCTCCAAGGTGGGAAGAGGAAAGGGGCTTTTCAGTGAGGTGTGTAAGGAAAGATATCATTAATGTTGGAAGAGGTTTGGTGGAGTTCGGCTTTCCACTGAGTGTAGAAGGAGGAAAGGCTCAGCAGCAGTGAGACACAAGCTCTCCTTCCTGTAATCCCCAATCCTCTTGGCAAAAAACCTTTGTTTCAGAGAGTTCTTCAGTTTATCACTCATATGTGCAAGTCTCTCAACTCTCAACCCCTTTTGAAAATTATGAGTTTATTCTTCAGCTGGCAGAGCAGGTCCGATAGATGCAAATCCTTTGTGCTTGAAAGAGGGGATTAGATTTCCTTCTTGTCCAAGTCAACTCTGGCAAGCTAAATAATAAATTGGTACACAGACTAAATTTGATTTGTTTACTTTTTAAATGCAAAATATCTGAGGTGTTCCTGGAATAAGACTGGAATGGAATATCAGAAAATAGCAGATATCATTTAATGTTTTCATGCTGAGCCCCTTGCAGTACATTACTCTGAATGCAGACATTTTTGAGTATAGCTGGCCGCAGTGGTTAAGTGTAATGCTTTACATGCACTTATTATTATCATTCCCTCAGCACTGGAACGTCTCAAGTTATGCTGTTTTTCTTCACAAACTGCAGCCCTAAACAGCTTTCATCAGTTCACAGAGTCTCTGACAGCACCCACAATTAGACCCAGGTGAGGGTAAACTGTCTGTGATTACCAGGCGTTATCACACCAGGGCAACAATAGACCAACTTTACTATGTCTTTTGAGCAGCATGTGTGAGGTTTAACTTGGTAACACTTGGGAGTGATGACAGCAGTCAAGAAACAGTAGGATAGAAAGTTGGACAAACTGAACATGGTACTGAGTCACCTCACTGATTAACCTGTCCATTTCAAAGGTGATCCTGTAGCCATGACTGTCAGCAAAATAAGGCAATTTTCTTCGTGACATTTTTGCGCTACATATGTAGACTCACAAGCTTCAGGAGTGCAGGACATTTTCTTATTCAAGTAGCTCTGATTGCTGCCCTAAATAGCTCACTGTGCCATGTAGAATTATGTCTGTACTTAGTAAGGGGCCTCAGGCGCGGTGTCTGTTTGTGATTATAGCGTAAGGGTTACTCAGATCATGTGAAACTTCAGACCCTTTGTCAGAATAGTGCAGATGAACAGTGGTGCCCTCTGGATGACTGAAATGTGGAGTTTGGACCAATAAACAGGTCCTCGCTGCCTGAAGTCTTGAACTGATGTTGTTTTCATGTTGCTAGTGTTTCTGTACCATTCAGCAGGTTCCATTCAGTGGTTTCTTAACTATCCCCAAGCAACCTTGAGGTGCCACAACCTTGTTCTCTACCAACTCCCTTCACCAAAAATCTGGAAAACATAACGTTGTGTATGTGGGAACATTTGCTTTGAAGTAAGACCATGCAGATAAATCATTTGCTTGTTCAAAGGATTGTAATTGAGTGTTGAAGTAAGACCGTTTACAGTCATGGCACTGTAAAGATATTAATCTCTAAAAAAAAAAAAGAAAACCTCATGTAATGTATTTTTGTATAAGCTTACAATCCCTAGTTTTCAGTGTTTCATTAGTTGTAACCACAACGTAAAATACTCGCTGACCTAAATAAGCCACAAAATTGAAATTGTTTCATTGGTCAATAGATGCCTCATTTAAGTGCTACACGCCATCAGAAAGATACCTTGACAGACCAACATTAGACACCATAGAACAATAACATCTTGCCCAAAGGCTCTTTCCATTTTTCTCGTGGATGTGATTTTTGATGTTCTTCATTCCAAAAGCCAGCAGCATTCATTCGCTTCAACCCAGCTGATGGAAACACACATAATTCATATTTTATTTTCTGCAACATTTCAAAATTTTACTTAAAATTCACTGGTTAGTTTGATAGAAAGATTCAGTCCTAGTCAGCATTCATTAGCTAACTATTTAGCTAATTCCACCTGACCTTCTCAGCTTATCTATCTTCGTTGTCATTTTTAATGCCTGAATATTGAATAATAGGGCACTGGATTGAGCAGAATTATTGATATGCCCTCTTGTCCAAATTGGCACCAAATGTAATCTCAATGTGTCGTCATGTGCTTTAATGATGGGCCACGTTGTCTTCTTAGGATTGCAGTTATCCAGGACTGAACAGCTAAAAAGCGAGATGACTGCATGGCCCCAGCTGATGTTTCACCTCCAATACTTTTTCTCCACCAAATCCTTTTTCTTTTTCTTTTTTTTTTTCTGGCCAGTGTTTCCCGTGCTTTCCAAGGGTGTAGGTATTGGAAGTGAACATCAGATCTGGGGCTTTGCAGAGAGACTGGAACACTTGAGAGAGCAAGTGTGGTTTTCCTGCTTTGATGGCTGTTTTGCTGCCAAGCCATGGAAATGTGCTGTAGCGGCGGGGCTGCAGTGATGTGAGGGTGACTTCATCACAACGTGGCCGTGAGTCAATCTGCTGGAGCTGCTGCGATCGAAGAGACTCCGCGCCGGAGCCGTCAGCCTGTAACGACAACATGCTGATTGAGTAACACAACATATGATTCAAGAGATTAGCCTTTATTTTCTCCTGAGATACCAGTGCCTGGAAATGTTGAGGGGATCATACTGTAGTCTTCAAATACTGGAACAAGTGAACAGCGATATGGAACATGGGTGTCAGCACTGGTTGTGTCTAATAGGAATGACTCCATGCATGTCCAAAGTATATTGTATATGCTATTTAGTGGCCAAATGATGATGGTTTTTTTAAAGCGAAGTTGACTAGCTGGTGTTAAGCGAAACAGGACTTACCCCATTAACATCATGGAAAAACTGTCAGTGCACATGGCTGTGCCCCAGTACAAATTTCTGGTCATGCCAATCGTGGCTCAATAAAATACTTCTGGTGAGACGGGGATCATAATCACGAGGGCTGCTTCTCTCTCTAGTCCCCCCCCTCCCCCTCCCCTCTCTTGATCTATTATTGCCAATTCAAGACTCAGATCATCTTACAAGCCAATACCTCCATATAAGTGAATTAAAAGTAATACTTCAGGTATTTCTATCCCACAGGCAGGTCATATGGCTCAAGAATGCACTCTGCTCCCTGGACTAGGAGGGGGTTTCATGGCTGCACTTTATGTAGCCTAATGAGCAGCTGTCTCCTACACAGAGGTGGATGACGGTTACATTACAGTACGACTTGCATTGCAGTGCCTCGTGAATTCAGTGAGCTTTTTATGTAATAGATTAATCGTATTACTATGCCGTATATGGAAGACCAATGAAGACCCTGTATGTCTTTCATTTTATCCAATGGGTTTTGAAAGGGTGTCGTCAGCCCAGAATTTGTCTCAACTCATGGAGAAGGACTGGTGCGTGCCCTAAACCTCTCTCTCTGCTTTGACCCTGCAGTCGATGAGCTGGTTACTAGCTCCATCCACCACTGGATATCGCACTATTTCTAGAGGATTACAATTTAGGTGTGTACATAAAAGATCTGAAATGAGCTTGACCTTCGACGTGCTCCCAGAATTGTTGTCATTCTTGGCTTTAATAAGTGTGCGCGGCCAAACAGCATTGCCTTATGAAGGAAACCAACAGAGCGGCCTATGTAACACACTGCTGGGTGCTGCGCTTTTATGAGTTCTTCCGTCCTCTGCAGACAAAACACTTAATCCTGAGACACCGAACACTTTGAACCACAGGAGTGGACTCTGGTCATCCTGTCTGCTCCGCTGTCTGACAGGAATCTGCTGCTCACATGCACACGCGTGTACACACACGTGGCTACACACACACACACACACACACACACACACAGTTTTTCCTACGAGAGCAACAGAGAATAAAAGTTAAAAAGCTACAGCTGCAGTTTTACAACATGGTCCGAATCCTTGCCTCATTTAGTTTTTCTTTTTCATTTAGGCTGTCAGACTAAGAAGACGTGAACTCTGAGCTCTGCTCTTTTAAAGAGTAATGTACTGCACTGAGAGGCCTTTCAAAATTACCCTATAGTGTTGGATTTAGGTTGAGGCTTACTTGGAATAGAACATGATAAGCTAATATTCCCCCTTTACAAGGAATAGTGCAGTGAAATTGGCAGTCATTTCCCATTTTTTTCCCCCTGAAACTGTAGATGATCCATTTATCTTTACATCTGGAATACGTGTGTAGATTTTGGGATGACGTTCAAGCTGACACACACACACACACACACACACACACACCTACACACACACACACACACACACACACACACACACACACACACACACACAATCCAGTGCAGTTCAAAATAAGACTCTCACATGAATGTTGAGAACTTTCCTATCTCTATATTATTACAGCAAAGAGTATTAATTACAAAAAAAAACATCAATCCAACTTACAGTCCCCCTATCAAGATCAAAGTGACATTCTGTTACTGTTCTTCCTCTTCCTCATCTATTCCTGATTTATCTCATGATGCAGTTTGCCTTAAGCAGCTCCTGATACACCTGTGCAGTGATTTACTGTGTTTTGGCTTCCTAGTCATGGTAAATGTTCTTTTCACTTTGAAAGAGTGAGAAGAGAAAGTCAATTGTGATTAAAAACAAAAGGGCAAAAAGGCAAGAGGGCACAAACTTTTGTGTACGATTGCATCCATCTGCGTTATTCCCAGAAATCTGACTATTTACTGACTAAAAGATCACTCACAGTTCTTTCTCTCTCTCTCTTAAAGTACATTTGTCACATAATGAATTATCACTGAGCATTAATTTTTATGAGGAATTGTTTTGCATGGCTCTCATCTAAATGGGAAACATCTCAGTGCCGTGACTCATTGACCTCATCAGCTCTGTCCTCATAAAATAAGAGACATAATCTTTGATGATTGTGTTGTTTTCTACGTTAGCGGCTGTTATGGCCAAGTCTCATCTAGGCTTTACTGATGACACGTTACATGATTTCTGGGTATTGAAGTCAAAATCTTGCTGCCATTTGGAGCAGCCAACGTACAAAGTTACAAAGTTTTTGTGTGTGTGTGTTTGTATGCAGGTGCATGAGCATGTTTATATGGACATTTTTCTGTATGATTGTGAAATTGACAGGTCACTTGAGGACTCTCTATAACAAACGAGATGATGACCTATGAATTTTAGATTTTAAACATACAGCTGTTGTTTTAAACCATACAAGAGACTAAAGAAATATTGGCACTCTGACATTGCATCAGTTTCAGACAATAATGCATGTCTAAACCAATCAAACCTGACTGATTTTTGTAGATCTTTTGCCTCTTGTGCTCCCAGGTATCCGGCGGGGTTGGTAAACATGAACGTGATTTCTGGGTATTGAAGTTCTAATGTTTCAAACAGTTACCTTTTGCTGCCATTTGGAGTTGTCAGCATGTGAAGTTGCCTAGTGCAGCTTTTTGAGGTTGTACTTGGTTACGATGTAGCCATAGTGATATGTATTTTTTTATTCTTGGTTTGTACAATGGAATGCCCATAATGTGGTTCTCCTGGAAAACTTGTTACACAGTATGACAAAAGAAAAAAAAAGTGGATGTGTAATTTGGCATCACTGGTGAACAAGTGGTTCCTATTAAATTTGGAATTCCTGATACTGTATGTAACAATTTTGATGACCCTCCTGACATGACATAATGACGTGTTTTCCAAAAGACAGATGAGAATCATTAACTACAGATATTTTAAGTGAGGCACAAATTGGAGTTTTTATCTCTTAACCATGACATCAGGCTAATGTCGCATTTATTACAGACTGAAATGTATGTGCATGCAGTCTTGCTCACATGTAGAGAGGCCACTTCGTCCCTGAGACCCAAATGTTGGTTGGTCCATTTGGCGTTTACCAGAAGTCCGTTATGGCACTTACTAGCACATGCTTTCAATCAGTTTCCCTCAAATGTCCTTAAATGATGTTGTGTTCTAGAGCCCAATGTAATCCATTTTTTCTTCAAACACAATAAAACAAAACACATTCTTCATCACAAGCCTTCTGAATTTATGGGGACCTGCCTTACTTGTTTAATGGGCAGTGCAAACCACAAGAAGTTAGACTACAGGATGGTTCCTCTAGTGCTCCGTTATTTAGAAGGAAGGGGGAAAAAATAACGAAAATCTATCCAAGTGGTGACTTTATAAGATTGGCATCAGTTGTGTGGTTTCGTTTCCTCATAAACAAATGAAAACAAATCTCTTCTGGAGAATTTCAAGGTCCAGTTCCTTAAGTTTGTTGGTATTAAACAACATTGGAATTTAGAGTGGCAGAGAGCATCATACATAAACACTATCATCAGTATAATAGGCCTGAAATAAATAAAAATCAACAATTAATGAAAACAGGTAAACAAACGGTAATGGCAAACATTAGATAAACATAAAACATTCAGATCAAGTAGCAATATCGATTTGGAAGAAATGACACCATACTCAGATAGCTTTAAAATATTTTAAGGAATTTATTTGTTTGCTGCTCGGGAAATGATGCAACAACCGTTTGTCTGTCAGTGGTGTCATGGCAACAAAGTTGAGCCTTCAAAGACACAGTTTGCGTGTTGTTGAACACTAATTTATGCAATGAATACTTCCAGCCATGTGATGTTATTCAACAAACAAGCATCTATGTTTTATGAGACAGTAAAGCAAACCTATCATCTTTATTTGCCTTGTAAATGACATGCAGAGACACTTTGACTTGGTGCTTAAATGCCTCTCACATCACATCACTGCTCACCACCCAACTGATTGGGACAGGTCACCATTTTCTGGGTGAGAGATAGTCTCCGATTTGGAGGTGGTGATCCTCATCCCGACCACGTCACACTCAGCAGCAAACCACTCCAGTGCACATCAGGGATCACAGGCTCCTGAGGCCAGAAGGACGACATCATCTGCAAACAGGAGAGATGCCACCTAATGTCACCAAACTTGACCCTCTCCACACCTCAGCTGCGCCATCTTGGCCATGAATATCACAAACAGGAGAGGGGACAAGGCACATCCTTGACGGAGTCCGACATCTAAGAACGAGCTTCGCTTAATGCCAGGACGTGAACACAGCTCTTGCTTGGGGTGTATAGAGACCAAATGGCTTGCAGCAGCGGCCCCAGCACCTATACTCCCCACAACCGTTTTCTCAGGGAACACGGTTGTAAGCCTTTTCCAAATCCATAAAACACATGCAGACCGGATTAGCAAACTCCCATGACCCCATCGTTTATCTGTGAGAGGGTAAAAAGCTGACCCACTTTTCCACAACAGGACAAAATCCATATTGTACGCACTGTACAAGGTTTACATTATAGACATCTGTGTAGTCATCACACTGGATTTTGTGATTCCTCTTGAGGTACCGTATAGCGTTTCCAGACAGCATCTGGTTTGTAACCAAAAATCTTCATAAGATGATTTTTGCATTGATTTGATCATTTTTTGCTGCTAAAACTATCACCAGGGAGTCTTTCCTTTTATACCCAAGGTTTGGATCGAAAATGACAGCTAATCATTCATTCTTGGCTATCCCTGATCTGAAGAATATCACCTGAATGAATGAGGTATTCAGTGAGATTTTGATCATCATGAATCAACCAAATTCATTAATTCATGTCTACAACTTTATTCGATTAGGGCCTATTACTATACTATTACTCTACATTGTGTGTGGGTAAGATTGTAAGAAGTAGTCGTTTTTCTGTGTTAAGTAGGCCTACGCCCCCCCGAAGCTCTGTCAGCACCTGTTAGAGGATGTTTCTTCACTCTCTGCTGCAGCTGAATGTGGCTGTCTGCTCGCCCTTCCCTCCTCACAGGACGCGCATGGGAAACGGATCTGGGTCAGGGCGCACCACAGCAGGCTTGCGTATTTTCCATTGCTCAAGTTATTTCTGTCAGTGGATCAACTGTGGCTAAACAGGCATGTACTGTATTCATTTACCACACAATGGCTGTTAAAGGAATTTGAAATTGTGTCATGAACTGGCCTAGATGTTGCAGTGGAGTAATGGCAGCGCAGCGCTCCAAGACTGTAGGGCCTCACAGTCGACTCGCTGGCTCTCGTTGCTTCCCGGCTGTAATTGATCAATTAGTGCCAGAGTTTGGCAACAGATTTCACACACTCGACTCGGTTACCAAGGTAATTCAGGAAATGGGATGAAGGGTGGTGGCAGTGGTCGGGGTGAAAACCGGCATTCATAATCGCCTTTGGGACTTCTTCCTGCTGCTGTGGAGACACGTGCCGTTGTACAATGTGAGAACACATTTCTGTAGTTTATTTCCAGCATGGTATGGAAGTGACGTGTTTGTATGTTTGGAATTGGAGCTTGGTTTAAAAGTTTGTACATACATACATTTTCATTATGGTAGGCTCACACCTAACACAAAATTTTGGCAAGATGCTTTTTATGAAATGACAAAAGCTTTTTGCAGGATGATTTATCTTCAAACAGTCAAGTCTCCTAAACAAATTCATCCTTCATGTTGCTTGAGGTGCACTTTGCACTTAGATTACTGTCATGGCACCAATAGATGAGAATCCAGTTAAACATTATCCTTTAAAATGAGGTGTGGGCATCAAAATATTTTTTTGTTTTAGTCAAAAAATTCAAGTCAAATTATTTCTAAAATTACCATGGTATCGAATTTATACTCGTCATGGTCATCACTGAATGACTAAAAAACAAAACAAAAAATAAACGGTTCCTCTATGAGCATTTTGGTCAATAATTTCATGATGCGATTAACACTGGGAATTAGTGGTTAATAAAATAAGATAAACTGCAGAGAGATTTGAGTGGATTAAGGCAGACAGCACAGCACATCAACACAGTAAAATTCCACAGGCCACATCAGGTCACCTACAGTGCATCACCTGAGGGGCTTCTTGCCATAAGTAATAAAACTCACTTGGACATGTGTGGGTTTGCCCTTTAAGTGCTGAAGGCAGAGCACAAGCCAAGGGGTCAGTCGCTCAGAACAGGCTCTGTAGATGAATCAGACAACACATGTCAGAGCGCAGGGTCACTGAGGTGATCCCCACCATTTGTGGCAATAATAGTCATGAATGATTCATCGATCAAATCAATGTTGTTTTCTTTGCGGTGATGGTGAAGTGTGTCAGCATGCACTCGTGCCATGTCAATTCATTGTGCCTTGTTTGCTTGGATTTCTTCGTATAGAACGCTTACAGACATAACAGTTTTGATTAAGAGCACATGATACTCGCCACAGCAATGAAAACATAACTGCAAAAATCAGTCAGGTTTGATTGGTTTGGACATGCATTATTGTCGGAACCTGATGCAGCGTCAGATTGCCAGTATTTCTTTAGCCTCTTGTATGGTTTACAACAACAGCTGTATATTTAAAGTGGAAACTCGGTCGGCCGTCATCTCTTGGAGAGAGTCCTCAAGTGACCTGTCAGTTTCACAGTCATACAGAAAAATAAACATGTTCAGGCAACTGCACGGACGGACACAAAAACACACACACACACACACACACACACACACACACACACACAGGCACGCACACACACAGCTACAGTTGTTAAATATGTCTCTGGTATTCCTGTCAGATTTGCTAGTTTACAGTGTTTGTTATCTATTTAGTTTGTCACCTAGAGATGTAAATAATCATCTCAATGTCTTCAGAAAGAAAGAAAAATAAAGCTGTGCAGGGTTGTCCTATCCTGTGCATAATTATTATTGAAAGTCCAAACTTTTTGACTTTAAACACAAACTTTGCAAGTCAATTTCAAATAGCTTCACAATTAAAGTGATAATAAGCATTTTTTTATTTTTTTTGGCAACACCCAAACTCCCAGCGATCACTGCACAACAGTACAGTAACAGTCAGCAGTTTCCCGATGCACTGTATTATGGGGTCATGCTTTTTTCTTTTTCCTTTTATACAACTTTAATGCAACCAGGCACATTGACTAAAGTACTATATGCAACAATGTCCTGGACAGAGCAGCTTGTTGTGGGTGGAAGGAAGGTTACATATGCAAGCTCACACACCTGTGAGAAGTCCAGTACATCCACAGCCCACCTTTAGAGAGAATGAGCAGGAAGCAATAGAAGCCATATGTTGAATCCCACCCTCCAGTTTCATGAAACAAAAGGGAACATGGTCTTCATGCACATTGCTGTGTTATCTCTAAAACTTAACCTTTACTGCCTCAACACTCATTTTTCAATCACTATAGCAATAACATCATAGGATCTTAATCATCTTTTCTCTTTTCCAATTTAAATTACAGTAGGGAAATTATGGACTATTGCGGACCCCTTTGCAAATGAATGTAGGAATATTTGTCTTCGGGTTGTCCTGCTACATTTGCATTATATGCAAGATGATACTTTCTCATTTCTGTCAGGACAATAAATGCTTTTGTATCTATTGTATCTTGCATACAATTAAAAGGCTAAAGCCTAATCTCAAGGAACCTTATTAGATCGTCACTCCAACTTTTGGATCTGTCTTTATATGGCATGCTTGAACCAATGTTTCTCATTTTGTTCTGATGGTGCAGATAAAACACAAATTGAAGGCTGTGCTGAGCTCACAGGCGCCAAGGATCGGCAAGGCTGAGGTTCATAAAACTGGCAGCTTTCAAGCCTTTTGGTTCTAATTAAAGCCATTCTTCCCACTACAAGACACACACTGCATAGCCTCATGTCAAAGCTTCTTTGGAGGTAGTCAATCATTCAGCCTCTAATATTTTTGCAGTTAATTACATGTGAAGGGTGTAGTACTAGACATAATCACGTTGGCATATTGGGGCACATGGGGGTGATAGACACTGAGATTGTTTTGGGGGGTTCAGATCAGGTGATGGGTTTCAAAGGAGGTGCTGGTTGTTTGCTGGAACCTATGATGAGTCTTTGAGCCACATGGTCTTCATGTGCTCTCACTGCACAACCATGTTTTGACTCAGGACATCTGCCTCCCTCTGTTAGTTTACAGCTCTCCCATTACTTTACTCCATTACTTTTACCTCTCTTCTCTGTCAACACCTCCCTCCCCTCCTACTTTGGCGTGGCTGGTCAGGCCTATAAAAGTTTAAAATGCAAGTTGTTTTTATCTGAGCAAATAACAGGTGTTTCTACTTAGCATGTGCGCTCCAGGTCAGCCATAGCCTGTGTCAACCATGTGCCTCGGCGGGCCGAGAGGACGCAGGTTTTCAATCCAACCAAATACTACAGCAGGTTATTTCACTGATTAGTTTCTCCTCTCTGGTTGAAGGTGTGTTGATCAGTGAAATCAGCTGCTGTAGTGTTTGGTTGGAATGAAAACCTGCAGACTCTCGACCCTCCATGGCACATGGTTGCCTTTCTCTGCTCTAGTAATGTTAAAGACAGGCCAATAGGTACTTTTACACATTATACCTGATTATGGCAATTAATCAAATAAATATTACAGACATGTCTGTCACACCCTGATAAGAAGATATAAGATCACTATACAACATTTCAAAATGTAATAGCCTTCTATATAAAGCACAAAATAGCTTCTACATCTCTATAATACAACTTGTGCCTCCTTACTTTCTCCTTTTTTTTGCTCATCGCAATTTACAACTTGTAATCCATAATGTCAGAGGTACGCATAGGATATGAAAGATTCATGGCCATCTCTGTACTGTTACTGCCAACTGTAATCCTCTTTAAATTAGACTGGGTTATGTAATTCAACATGGTGAGTATAGGGGCCAAAATAAAGAGTTGTGTTTTGGCTCAGAGTTGTTGTGGTCATAAGTTCTTAATATTAATAAAAACAAAGTTTACATGGAAGGTTATTCATCATAAAGCTACAATAAGAAATCATGTCTTCAAATCATGTCTTCGTCAATTCAAACTTTGTCTGAAAGCTCACAATGAGAGAACCAAGACTATTGACCATCATCATCATCATCATCATCATCATCATCATCATCATCATCATCATCATCAACAACAACAACAACAACAACAACAACAACAACAACAACAACATCATTGTTACCATTGCTGGATATAAGCCTTTGTGGACTCATGACTTCATATTACAGACAGAAAAAACAGAAAAATCCCCTTAAATGATTTCTAAACTTAATTTGACAGAGAAATTATTCATGACATCAGACTCCAGCCAGCGTAATGTGATTTTAGAGCTGGGGGAGTTTGATAAAATAGCAATTAAACCCTCAAGATTGACATAAATATCTCCTAAACACCACTGGGAAGACTTGTCAAACTTTACTTAAGTCGTTTCATTTGAATTGATTTCAATGTTGGTTCTGAACGTATGATTTCAGGTATTTCTGTATGTCAGATGCAAGGACTCTTTATTGTTCCAAAGCTCCAGGGCAGCGTTAGTGCACTCTGTTGGCTCCTTCTTCCATGATGCTGTTAGCCTCCATCCTGTCAAGCTCCTCTTGACAGGCTTCATGAGCGCATGGTTTCATGGGGACCCTCTGTGCTGTGTGGACCACATGGGGCTACGCATCCTTCAACAGCGTTTTCACTGCCTCTCTTGAGTAAACTAAACAGTGAAACTCATCGACCTGTTTAACTACATCCAATGCAGCTGCTGTTGGTCTGTCAGCTGAATAGTTGAAGTTGTTTACACAGTCTACTCAGGCTATGTAGATACAGAATATGTGCTGTTTGCATGTAGTGCTAAGTGGGAATTGCAACTCAAACCCTCTCTGGGGCCACAGAGTACAGTCTTGATCGCCTGTAGTTTTCTCATTCACTGTAGTGAAAGTTCCTTCATTCATAACCCTGAACCCAACAGAATCTAATGTTAGTTTTGAATGTCACTGGTGTGTATACTATTGAAAAGCTGCACTGCCATTGTCATTGCTCTTCTCCGTCAGTGTCTGTGTGAGAGACTAAAACAAGAGGTACTCATATTCATAATTTTCTGTGACTTCACTCATTTGCCTCTATATCCTTTCCCAGTGTCCTATTTTGCATCTTTTCTCTCATTTTACTTGAAGCCTTTGTCACTGTCACAAAGTTAATCAGGCAGTGTTCAGGGCCAGACAGGAAAGAGAGACTGCCACCATATTCAATGAGGTTCTGATGGGTGGGAGCTGACTTTGATCCTTGCCAAGGTACCTGCATGCTGGGTGATCTCAAAGTGCACATAAAGTGGGTGGGGCTGAAACTGGAAGTGAGTTTGGTGTAGAGTGAAGCATTAAAAGATTTTTTCTTTGTAATCATCGCCATTGCTGTTGCTGAGATGGTTTTACAATGACCTATCAATAATAATCAAGTATTAAATCAGCTAATTAAAATAATTATTTAAAGCTGTATTTAGCAAACAACTTAAATGTTAAATGTAGGCTTTTATAAACAAAGCCATAAACACCCATAGCCATAAAATCTCCTCCCTGGACTTATTGTATGCTGGTATAAATCAGCCTGCTTCTTGATACCCAACCCCGCCTCCAATAGCTTATAAAAAAGTCTCTTGTAGATGATTTTCCTTTCAGGGACAAAGTAAGCACCAACCTAGTCTAAGCTAACAACATAGGCAGTATTTTCTGAATCCTGAGCATAGTAAACTAACAAACTAAAAGGTTTTCTGCCTCACTGTCCATTTCATAGCCATAGGATGCTAAAGTGTATTTTCCCCTCCTTTTTGTCAAGCTTGGCATTTTTTCATGTTGTAAAACTTGCTTTCCATTTTATCCATTACATTGGGATATCAAAGCCAGAATTGTTGGATTAGTTCAACATCCACTATTTTCTGCTTTCTCAGCAGATTGTGCTGTTTTCACTAACTGTAATACCATGCTATGAACGGTTAAGCCAAGGACTAACATCAATCACCACTCAGAGAACTTCTGAGGCAACTTTTCTGTAGCAACATAGCCATAGACACAGAAACAGCCATAAACACAGAAACTGCTGAGACTGTCTCAGCAAGCATGATTATCAGGGACAGAACAAATGAGCATGAGCATCCTAAATAACCTTACTGTGTAAAGTGAAGAAAATGACTTGCCATATGGATGCTGTATCCTAGTTTCTTAGCCTTTTTGTACCTCACTTTGTCTGCTTTGTGTTTTTTCCAGCCACTATTTGGAGTGGTTCCTGTCTCCCAACACATATCAAGACAGCAAGATAACGACTGGATGTCATAACAGGTACAAGGACAACATCAGGATAAATTCCTAAAAGGGGCACATCAACGCCAATAGCTAGGAAGACATTGCAAAGCCAGATCAACACTCTGTGAAGGTCTTTGCTGACTGCAAAAGACAAATGGTAGAAAAGTAAGCACACACTTTTCTCCTGGAGAAGGCACAACCATACACCTCCAGTCCCACACATCCATGCCAACACTGCAATTATGTCTTTGAATCCAGGATAAATCCCCTCAGCCAGAGGAAGCACCCAGAGGACAATTATGTTCAACCCTGACTGATTGCTGATGACGGTGATGATCGCAGGCTCCCTTTCCATCTGGCATTAACGTGCGTCTCATATCCGGATTGTGTCTAGATATGGCTTTACTTCATCTTCAAAACAGAGGAAGAATCCATTGCAGGCGACAGCAGAGGAAAAAGCTGTTTAATGCAGCTGTTGCCATTACAGCTGCGGTCAGTGCCACCACTGTCCAGAGAACTATGTAGATATGGGAGGAGAGTCCAGACTGGTGGGAAAGAGTTACTTCAGTGAGCGTCTGGTCTGAGCTGTGCTTACTGTACAGTATGTGACCATGGAGTATTCATTTGGAAAGCTTAAGTCGGGTGGAGATGTCGGTTTAAGAGATGAACGTCAGCATCTCCAGGGTCCCACTGATTGTCAGCACCTTCTGCGAACATTTTCCTTAATGTTGTTATTGGACATGCGATTGCTTTCAATACGGTCGTAATGCGTCTCTGACCACCTCCAGAGATGATTTGGGCGATCGGATTACTATTTGAACTATTTGTACTATTTGTATGCAGTTAAGCTCTAGCCGAATACAGTGTGAACACCCAAGATGCAGGCGAATGCCCGGTTTAAAAGGATCATAGAGAGAGTCATGTTATGGGATGAAACTAGAACTAAGGTGTGAATTATTACCATTAGTGTTTGTGAAGATTGAAGGAATTAATAACTGTTGAAAGCTCTTTTTCAGTATATTTAAGCCGGTTATTATAACAATAATGATTCACAGGCAGGAGCGCAAGCCAGCACTAGTCTTAGGCCTCAGGGTTTTGTTGAAAGCAAAGCACATAACACAACCTGCAACATTACAGATTCCCAGGTGAAGAAAGTTTCTCTTTCAGATGAACTCATTGTAATTTAACTTTTAAAGCCCTGCTGGGCTAAATTTGAGCAAATCCACCCTGCTGATACAGTGGTTTCCATATGGGCTAAAATTACTCCCCTCACACTCACAGAACGGCATGATATATTTGATGGGATGTGTAGTTTTCGTCTGCTGTTAAAGTGAAAACAGAGAAATTTGCTCACAGTGTTCTCTACACATTCGGATCCCTTTATTGAACCCAGTATCTTATCGAACGACCCAACTCTAACTGGTTCACCTGAAATACAGCAGTATGCTCATCTGTTGCTTATACTGCTAAACTACATGATTGTCTGTAGGTATGTCTGTAAATAACAAAAAAGTACATACTGTATAAACTAATGATGATTGGACCTGTTTGCAGCAGTTCTGAGAAGGGTGCATGAAAACACAAGATGTGCAAGAGGTTACATAAACACATCAGGCACTGCTGTCTTGATTTTAAGGGGGATTTACGAAACGAAACCATGGGATCATAGACTTCAAAATGGAGGAAATTAGGAATTAGGAAAACTTATTTGTCAACTTAGTTTTCCCACACGCAGCGGATCGCCCCATCAACCCCTCAGATGTTTGACTTTTACATGAAATGTATACATGCAATCACAATGCTGCCTGAGAGCATTAACACCTTATTTAATTGTTGAGTGGTATTTTTAGACTGGTAACCAAAACACAAAGACCAATAAAACATTACACAATGACACATCATAAAACATACTCTACAAACAATCAAAGCTGAACAATAACATTAAATAAACATCAAAAAGCACATGGCGAAATTATAATGAGGTAATTGTTTCAGTTAAACACACCTACTTTGTCCCACATAATATAGGCTACTTTGCCACCGATATGTTTCTTAAAGATATTTGCGGATAGGATCGGTTTAATTGCTGGAAAAGACAGAACTTGCTGCAGCTGTTGTCATATAATTTCCTTTCCAGCCACAAGAACCTCAGTATTTATCTGTGCCGCTGGATCACACAGGTGCTGCCAATTATATCAATATTATCCATGGAGATGGATTTCAAATGTTCCAAATGTTCATTAGTCAAAGAGTAAACATTGCTGTGTGTAGTGAGTTTCTATGATCTGAATGGGTGTTTGTAGGAATTAATAAAATATAGGCTATATGGCAGAAGTAAGACCACAGGGGGCAAGTGAGTCAGTCCCCTTGTTAAAGTAGAATAAACACTTTGGTAATTTAATTCTCCATAAGGAGTTAGCTTTGGTCCTGTCAGCCCTCAACAGTAGATATCAGGATCCAGAGCTGAAGGGCCTCCAAAGTGTTTTTCATCAACTGACAAGCATCAACACCCTCTTACGTCAATAAATCATTCGATACTAGCTGTGTTTTTTACCGTGAGTCATTTTGAAGAACAGCTGATCTTTTTCGCTCAGTACATTTGATTTAAAAAAATAATGGAATGTATTTGTATATTTGCATATACATTTCTACATCTACTTGTCATCTGTCAAACTGAAGATCACTCATCCCTCCCAGGCAGTGTGGTTTTGTGTGTGTGTTCCTCAGATTCTGCATATTTTCATGATGTATGCATGAAGAGGTTCTGCACACTCAGGCCACTGGCTTCTCCATCACTCCCCTGTTGACTGTGCTGTGTAACAGTGACTCATAGGGCCTGGCTGCAGCTTCACACCTGGGGAGAAGAGGAGGGTGGTGGAGGACGCAACTTTTCCCAAACCAGACCCAAAGACCACCAGCAGCTTGGAAGCCCACTATAATTTAAGTCATCATCTTGAATAGAGTGAACCTCCCACCGAGAAACAAGATTAAAGGGTTAAGAAAGGTCTATAGAATATTTTTTTATAGAGGAAATTAAAGGTTTCTCTATAGAAAACTTAAAAGATAAGTGGATGGCAACACATAAAGTAGAACATACTGTATGCGCAGGTGAAGCATCAGAAACTGAAATTATGCTTATTATGTTTCCTATCTTCTTTGATGACATCTTTATAGAGAAAGCACAAAAACCAAAGCAGTTGATTTCAGCGAGCCCCGGTCCAACCATGTTTCTCACACAGTTTCATCGCTCTTTTTTTTTTTTTTCGCACAATTTCATGCCAAGATTTCCATTTTATGGGACACACCATTTGTGGGAGTGCATCTTGACATGTGGAACCAATTTTTTGTGAGCTAATGAGTTCTGCAGGTGGTTGCAGTCATCGCGTGCTACAATGTAGTCGGGGAAAGAGAGCAGATACTGCAGTTTGGCTGAGGTAACCGTTCGCTACGTCGTTACTGAGGGCACACAAGTATTGGGTTCCATGTTTAGCTTTGATGACTATTTTTTTTATGATCGGATGTTTTCTATCCACTCCATAGTGTGACCATTGAGTCCAAATATGGCAAAAATATCACTAGCTGGCATAAGAAACCTTTCTCTGAAGAAGGGTTTCACTGGAATCCGAAATTTCTTAGATCAATATTGTAAAATTTGCATACGACCACTGTTTTCCAAACGGGTTAGCTTCTCTAAACGAAAGATTTGATGTGTGAACAGGCATGGTACTGCTGTCAGTCACAACAATCTATGTACAAGAGGACTTCAATACTAAGGTCATTTACAAAATGTACACATCAATGCCATGCCTACTGCCGTGTGATTTTTCTGCCCAAGAAATCTGTGTTACACCGCAGCTGTTTGAAGGCCATTGCAAAATAAAATGGATAGCTTAGCCTTGGAAAAAAAAACGAGGGGGAAAATAGAATGTTCTGTGAATGAGTCACAGGGTGAAGAAGGGCGGAGTGATGTGGGCCCGAGAGAGAGAGAGAGAGAGAGAGAGAGAGAGAGAGAGAGAGAGTGTGTGTGTGTGAGAGAGAGTGTGTGTGTCTGTGTGTGTGTGTGTGTGTTTGTTGCGGGGAGGGGGGGCACCATGAGGATCACTAGGGCCTCCTGGACCCAAGCTGTTGTTCTGAACACACACACACACACACACACACACACACACACACACACACACACACACACACACACACACAAACAAATCAACTAAATGAATTTTTACAGTATATAGCCTATTGCACACTTGTTTCTCCTGCTTGCAAAAGATACAGTATGTAGCAACGCAGTGGAACAAAGGCTTCAATTCCCTCAGTGTCCTCAGACTGGGGTCACTGTCTTCACGGTCTACTGTAGCTTCATGATCAAACTGTAGCATGTGAGCAAATACATGTTTCATTTTCCATGGCCTTCGCGCTTTTTGTGTAGTTGATGAAGAATTAATAAAAAAGAATGAGCTTTACAGTAAATGGCCAAGTAAGAAGGTTTAAAAAAGTCAGATAATTGTAATGCATTATATGTGTTTTAATGTGATCTAATTAGTTTACATTACTGTTTGTTACATTCAGTGTAGTAGATATAGGGTCAATGTAGTTAGCCAGCTGTGTGGTAAATGTGTATCAAAAGACCACCCAAGATAAATCCTGTACATCTCACCATTATCAGGTTAATGTGGGGAGAAGAAACTAATCTCAAGGCCACAAGGCTTTCTCTCAGTGGAGTTACAAACCGACTGTCCTTTGCTTGTGTTTCCTTCATCACACTATATTTCTGCATCTGAAGGTTTTTTGATGAATAATTGAATCAGAATAGTTAACAAGTGTCTAGTCTTTGATAGCAGTTACTGGCACTTGTAATGCAGACTACCCAGCCAACCTTTCAAACTCAATCTACCCAGCAAGCATTTCAAACTCCATTAAATGTTATTTTCTATTAGCACCTGGCCAGAGTGTTGAAATATTGAGTGGACTTCCAGTGCAGGCCAGTTGGCCTAGATTTTGTGAAGATAATTTTGTGTGTTGCTGGTTTTCCCTTATGTCAAAAACAAAAATATTCAATTTAACACATCCATTTAACATTGCCTTAAAAGGTTCAGGGAAACACTTTTCTATGTTGCAATTTTGACTTAGGCTGAATGAAATTCATGTCCAGTTATGGCTCAGTGTCAGCTGGCTTAGCTGCTGGTCGGCCAGATGCTTGCTGGATATTTAGACTGTTCAGGAAGTTGCACAATACATTATAGCTCTTGGCGATACCCTGTGTGTGTGTGTACAGTATGCTCCAGCAGTTAGTCTGCAATTAAAGGTCATTTCATTGGTGACATGCCTGATCTAGTAATGGGAAAATTCCATTTGCCATAACACAACGTGGAGCATTAAAGACCGGTCAAAAACGATGACGTGATGATGTATGGATGTGGGGATACAAGATGAGTCATGTTAGGGTGAAGCTTAACATTAGGCTACTTTATGAACACTCAAAGTGATTGCTTGAATACATGATTTCTTCAATATTCATATTGGAATGTTATCTAATCACAAATAGAGTAGCTGATAGTTGGTAAGGTTTTAATAAAGGACAAATACGATCCAAAACGTTTGATTCTCCTTTTTTTTTTTTTTTTTTTTGACCAGACCATAGTTTACAATTTGCTTAGATTGCACTACAATGAATTACACTATCCTATACTTGGAAATTACACCCCAACTGAACTGGCTGCAGGTGCTACAGTGATTCAGACGAAGTGCGTTGGCAGCCGGTAGTCCAAGTGGATGAATGGAATAGGTAGCTGTGATGTGTGTGTGTATGTGTGTGTTGGGTGTGTGTGATGGGGAAGAGGGAGGAGGAAATCAAGTCCTGTGGAGTCGGGAGGTGTTTGTAAGGAAGAAGCTGTTCTGTCTCAGTTTGGACCGAAGCTTATTCTGCCAAACAGATCGAGTCTTGGCTGGGAGAAGCCACAAGAGAAAGGCCCTGAACAGACTGGTGTCTTGTCTGGGTGGTGTGTACATGTCCTGTAATGAGAAATAAACACCAGACCGTGTTTAGGCGCTTCACAGGGGAAATGTGCCTCAAAGGTTCGAGATCAAAGTTCTGAATCTCTGGCAGTAGTTTAAAAACACTCAATTTTGTGTATCAACCCACTGAAATGAACGGTGTTCTGAAAGGCAGAAAGTCCTGTTTAGAAATGTTTTTGTTCAGCGCCTTTGGAAGCCATTTATCTGTCTGAAAATGCTAACTGGAACAAGGCTGTTTCAGGTCACTGTGTGGTCTGTAAACACCGCCATTAAAATAGATCTGACTCACAATTTATCCTCCACCACATTTTGGGTTTCAGAATACTTGATTTTAGCTTGTCAAGAATAATATCTGTCCTCCTTTTTTCGTCCACCACTCTGGTCAACAATGGGCTCAGTGCTCATGTTTTAATGAGCTACAATTCTGACTATATTCAGTACATTGCAGGAAATATGGTTAGATAACCATATCCAAATCCATTTAGCACTAAGTCAGAGAAAGTGAAATGATATGGTTGCATGATAAAAAACAACTTTTTCATTCAACCATAAAACTCCAATACCCCTTGAATCATTAAATATTTGTGTCATTTGTTGAATTTTAATAACTTATTTTACATGCAGCATGTTAATACCCTAATAGAAGCGATGGAGCAAGATGGATGTAGGAATTAGGATGTCCCCCTGGGGAGTTCCTCTGGAGCCTGGACATTGGTGGTGATTGGGTGGAGGAGGGACGAAGGTAAGCACAGCGACTGGAATGACGGCAGCATACAGCATAGATCTGAGAGAAGGGCAATAGCGTAGTAGGTGACGTGTATATACTCCCGTCACTTAGACGATTGGCTCTTCGAAAAAGAGAGGGAAGTGACGGCTAACTCTGATTGGTTCTCTGGAAAAAGAGGGAAAGTGTTCACCAACTCTGATTGGGTAAAGAGAAAGCATGAATGAATGAATAATAAGTAGTCTTCCTGATTGAAATTGCGTAATACTTCACTAGTAACCCAGTCAACCTGAACCAGGTTGAAATATCGAGGTGGTTGAAGGACCTGGATTACTCTTTTTTTTTTTTTTTAATCCATTCAATGTAAACAGCTGACTGCATCAGACAGCTGTGATGCATGCATTTCATCCACACATCAGGTGTTAATGTGGTAATTTGGCTAAAAGATTGCAAGTCAAATGAGCTAATCTGTGAATGAAAGATGCTGGATACGCTGGATAAAGCAAAACCATTGAACAAATTCAACCACATATACACTGTGTGTGCATGATATGGAAATTTTAAATCTGTTGAGGCAATTTGGAGTGGAAAGCTCCAAGATCCAGCCATGGAGTGCAGGTGGCGGTGCCAGCATAGTGCGTGTATCTGTGCTACTTTTCAAGCTACCAATTAGAGTAAAAGAAGCGGAAGACATAACTCTGCGTCACAAAAAGCAGAGGGTATTCCAGTCAGATTATTACATGCCATCGGCATGCAGACAGCTACCCACATGAACTCCTTTGCATGTAAACAATTTCCAGTATTCATGCTATTTTGGGTTTGAATGGATAATTCAATTGAGGTCCCCATGTAACTATAGTCAATGAGTCACAACTCTCCCAGTGACCCATTTCTTTTAGAGTGTGTGGTAAGGAGCTCTGCAGAATAAGCACCAGGAACAGCTTTAGTTTCTAACCTCAAGAAATTATTTTTCACCTTCCCCTCCCTTCTCCACCCCTTCAACCACCTCAACCTTCTCTCTGTCTGCCCAAAATGTCCTGTCTTCTTTAAGAGGAATGTTGATAACATCCGAAACAGGAGAGTGGATTACAAGCAATGGGAACTCTTTTCACTCTCCTGCTACCTGCTCCAACCACACTAATCATTCCTCTGGCTTGACCATACTCACTGCTCTCTCCATTTAAACTGGTGTCCTCCAGCAGCACAGGGAGAGAAACTCATCTCTTCATGTCTGGCTGACATGACAGGATGACAGGATGTCAGCTCATCACCTCAGACTGAATTTTGACAAAACAGAGCAACTTGCGTCACAGTGTGCTAAAAACGGTGGCAGTGGGGCGTCCTGGTGGCTCAGTGGTCTAAGGCGCATACCATGAAACCGCAACATCCTGGGTTTGAATCAGGCCTGGGACCTTTGTCACATATCCTTCTCTCTTCCTCCTTTCCTGTCTCTCTCCACTGTGCTATCCAATAAAGCAGAAATGCCATAACAAATGAATAATCTAAAATGGTGGCTGTGGGGCGAACCGTTCTCATATTGCAACATCTACCAATTAAAACCCCAAAAGTTAAGTTACAATGCTCTACGCTTGAGATTGGATGGCCAGGCTGTTTTTATTGTCTGTTTTTCATTGTATTTTTCTTATGAGATCTAGTTAACAACTCTTAAAAAGAGCCAAGCAGAGGAGTAAATAAATGCTCACCCATTATTGCCTATCCAACACCACCCACCTCATCCCACTCCCTGCACCACACTACACACATCATCTGAAGGCTTGATATAGTCTGAGTCTGTTCACAAAGAAACTACAGAGCGGCCAGAGAAACCCCAGCAGGCTCGTTCTAAGACATCAGCAACAGGTCTTGTGTTTGGCGGACGTCACTAAAGACACAGATTTACTGTTCTCTCCTGTGTTGACATGAACTCATTCAGTGATGTCATCCCCCTATCTGGCACACTGGCCCGGACCCAAAATCACACCTGCATTAAGGGAGGCCAAAGTTGTGTGTGTGCTGAAAGGGCCCTGAGCTGCTGTGACAGCCGTAATGAAGACGTCCACATCCGTTTTGGATGAACTTGACTCCGCCTGGCTGACTCCTCTGGCAGCCAGCCAGACTCTGTCTGTGGGTCGTGGCACCGCCGGGGTGTGGAGTGAAGGACAGTGAGGAGAAGCATATCCTGCCAGACATGTGTGCACTTGATAAGCTATTTGGACTTGGCCTATTTCTGAAACTACTATTCTAAAGAATACAATATGCAGCTATTCCTCATGTCTCTCAGAGGCTTCACTTGTTCACTATGACAGACAGATGACTTATTATGACTGTTGAAGTGATAATGCTCTGTTTATGAATTACCCTGAAAACTGAGCAAATGCACTTTATTTAACCAGCCATGCATTGAATCTGTAATACACTAAGAAAGTGCAAGACATCGGTGCTTTGGTGGTTGTCTCTGTAAAAGATTCTCTGCAAGATTTAATGTTTTTCTGATAATTGCAATCAAAGATGGTTGATTTTGTTCCATTTTTGGGGATTTTTTTTTTTTACAATAATTCCTGCATTTAGGTGCAATAACAGTCAAAGGTCATATCGGTCAAAATTTCAAGCCTTTGTTTGCAATATAAATAATATTAATGTAACATAAAGATCTTGTGACTGCATGAAAGGACTCCACACGTGTCAACCCAGAGTTCACACAGTTGGGATTTCTTTTCCCAGACAGAGCGTCTGATTGGATTTCAGTTTGACGGACACATTGTTTGAATTCTGGCCTCACATAATTACATGCCAGCATGTAACAAGTACAGAACCTGTACAGACCCACAGCCGCTCCAGTGCATACTACATACATATTAGCCTGCATAACTCTTTTGTGTTTTGTTTTCTCTTCATATGAATGAAATTTCTCCCAGTACCACCTAGGACCATTTAGGACCATTGAGGTTGTGAAATCAAGGCATGGTGAATCTCCTGTGGCAGAAGGAAATGGATCTGCTCTGTTATCCCCCCCACACACATAATAGTGAACCCACCTCTTGGAATTACAACATAATTGTGAGGAGTAAGATTACTACGCTCAATCAGCCATGTTGCCAAAAACAATTTATGGAATGGGCTACAGCAACTGAACAAAGCATCCAAACAAAGCATCATTACAATAACTATGTTTTTACCAGAGCATCATGTACAGTGATCTATAAACATAAACATGAAACACAATAGTGGGCACACCTACGTCATTGTAACCTACAGAAGAGTACTTTGTGCACCATAACTGCACAATAAATACATAAACACATCATAAGCAGCACCATGTACCTGTGCCTCATCCAGACTTGTGCAATTCAGCAATTTTCGTAGTAACTCAATTTTATGAAAACCAATGATTAGATGTAAGTTCTTGTATCTAAAGCTCAGTCATTCAAGAGTAAACAAGCGTTTTGAATCCAATGAATCAAAATATAAATAAAGCCAGGAGTGGAGTAGTGCTTTCACAGGTTGCACCATACTGCAATTACAGATTGGGGCTTCAGATTCCAAATAAACAAGAATGACTGTCTCGGACAAAGGCTGAGCAGTGTGGGTGCCTGTACAATACAATAAAGATCAAACAGGTTCCTGTGTAATTATTCAGATTTTGTTCTTTCTAGTCCAGACTCTTAGAAAGGCTACTTTTGGCGTAGCCTTGTATTGTATCATAGCAAAACCCTTTTAGCGCTACACAAAACGCTATTAGAAAGGTTCTCCATTGCTCTGTGCTCAAGTGGTTCTATGTAGAACCTTTACAGTTCTATGCCGAACCTCTTAATATGTGCCACATGTTCCAAATCACAAAGAACTTTTAAAGAACCACACTGGGTTATTTAGTCAGTTATTTAACAAATCAGATTGCTTTTGAGTCCCTATGGTTCTACATAGAACCACGACCCTGACCAAAGAAACCTTGAAGAGCCCTCGTCTCTCTGTGCGCAAGAGAGGAGAAACACATTGTGTTATTGTCTTGTAAGACCATCAAGTTGTAGAATTTGCATCATTTTTTAGCATGGGATCACAGCATATGGATTTGTTTCTCCATTGCGCTCGGTCATCCATCAGTCTAGTTACATTCCAACGTGGCTGCATGAGGAGGAAGAGGAGGAAGACATTGATCATGGCGAGCCAGGTGTCCCTGAGCTTATAGTCTCCGCATCCCAAAATGAGACTCCCGAGGCCCTGATGAAAGCCAGAGCCACTCTATGAATACTGATAAATGTTGACCCCCATCCCACAGATTCACCATGGCAGCACCAAATTTACTGTGATACTCCTATATTACACGTCATGTTTCCATAGTTTGTGTGTGTGTGTGTGTGCACATCTCAACAATGAAGCTACTCATGGGGGAAAGTTAAAAAGGGTAAATCAGATCAGATCACCATAGACCATTGAAGAAGCGAAAGCAGAGATTATGTTGTCTGTAGATAGTATGTGTTGCTTGACATTTAATGAATTTGTTGTGGAATTATGTGCTCAAGAAAAATTTGGCTTTTAAGGAGAAACTTAAATCAAGCAGCCTTATAAAGCAGGAATTTCCCTTTTATGGCCTTTGGTCAAACTCCATATTTTCTTTCTTCCACAACACACTTATACACAGGTGTAGCAAGTAGCTGGTAGGAATTGGTGAGTACCAGTTACTATTGAATGTAGTTTATTTATAATATGTAATAGGAACGGTGATAGGGAAGGAAATGTTGGGTAAGATTCTTTTTTTTTGCACCCTGGCTTGCCTGTGCGTACACTGGCAACTACTATTTGAAATTTATTTGAGGAAAGGAGGAGGAAAGTTACTCCCACAACCCTTTTCCAGTGGCTGCTATGCTTTTATCTTAAACCTCAGCAGACTTTTATGGCATTATATCGGTCATTTTAGGATATAACTGCTCATAATGTTGACTATCAGCAACTGTTTGGTTGGTTATCACAAGAACTGCTTTTACTGAAAATAAATTCAAGAGCTTATCACAGCAGAAGGAAGAATTATTACTAAAAAATCAACTCCAGCATATTCTGCTGATGTCCATACCAATAGAAAAATCTAATGTCTAAAATTGTCAGTTGTCAATAAAAAGTTTCATGTCAAAATGGCATGTAGGCTAAGTAATTATATGACCTTTCTCTAATGTAGACCTAATTATCTTCACTCATTAGCTCATTAGCTAGCTCTGGCACATTTACATTGATGTGGAACTGAAATGTTGATTAATGTGCACTGTCCTTGGTAAATAAATAAATAAATAAATAAACTTGACCATGTAAAGCAAAGTATGATCACAATGGAGCTATAATTGATTACAATATTGCCATGGCATAGCAGCAATATTTTAGATATCTTTTCTCAAACAAAATCATCTGCTATATAATATGCACAGTAAAGCAGAATAAAGAAAAAGGCTGGTGTTAGTTTTGCATTTATTGGAGCACATGTGCTTTATAAATCCAGGCTGCAGAAAACAATTAAGTGAAAAGCATGCACTGGCATAACAAAAGAAATAAATCATAATATTGAAACTGTGAAACGATACCCATAAGTTTCAGTCTTGTCGATGGTAACACGCTGGAATGTGAACTATTCACCCACTACTATACATTTATGTGGAGCTTTCAAAACAGATATATAGGCTCCCATATTGAGAAGGTTAACTTGTTTGGAGACAAAACAAAAACAGATTGTCATTATGGAAGTGTGGAGGACCAGTGATGAATAAAATAAAAACAGAAAGAGCATGCATGCACTGGTGGGGTTTTGCAGAGAAAAACTAATTTTGGAAAAGCAGTAGGCTATAAAATCCACAAGACATCAAAAAAATCAGAATTAATGAATGAAGCTTACATGCCCAGGACACAGGACGCCCATTCCACATGATGTATAACACATTATATTGTAAAAATGACGATGAACACTGGGCAAGGCTTGGTAGTGGAGAGAACCTTGACCCAAGAGGGACAGGAAAACCCAAGAATGGTCCTGCTCATGCCAACATAAAAATGATAAGAAAATATAATTTGTACAGTATTTATTGTGTCACATGGCTGACCGTACCAAGTATCCATATAATGATACACATTTTTTGATACAACCCTCAGAACTTGCACTTGGTTGTACAAGAGTATTCTGGTCTTTGTGGCAAGCCAGACCATGTAGCTGGAATGTTGTTTGTTGGAATTCAAAGACTTTGAGCAAATCCATTCCCCAAAACCGTTCCCCAACCCCCTGTGTCATGACCTTGACTCCAGGGACCATTCCCAGGTTCCCAGCTAAAACTTGAACATCAATCATAGTTTATATTTTGAAAGAAAGCGTCAAGGGTTGAAGAAACCCTGGCTATAGTTGTGGGATTTTTTGACCAGCAGAACCACCCCTCCTGAGACCTTTATCAACCAGAGATGCAGTGCAAGCTCACAGGGAGCGTTGCCAGCGAAGGCAAAGCTCCAAACCATGTGGCCAAAAGAATTTTCTAATGTGGCTGGGACGGTCCCACCAACACTCAGACACAATATTACATTAGTTAGAACTATCAGCCTTCAACTCGTATTTTATAATTGTTATCTCCAGTTGGCTTCAAGTTAAATTCCCCATGATTCTTTACTGCCGACAACACAGATAAGGTAATGGCCAGATACGTTTATGTTCTCTGTAACCTTTTTATTATTAGCCACTCTGGACTAATACTAACAGAAATCATCCTCTCCTCTGAGACTAAAGCAGCCTATTTTGGACCATGTTCCTACTCCCAGTTTCAGAGAAAGAAAAACATCGAAAGACCCATGGGTCAAGACATTTCTTGAGATAAAACAGAACATATGTCTGATAATATAACGTGTAATGCCATCCAAATCTAAAAGCAAGTCGCATTTGGACTCTGCACCCATGGTGCTGTACCTTATCACCTTAGGGATGGGCTTTGGGATGGAGGGATAAGAGTCTATCCATGCACTCTCAGGTCAGGTCCTCACGGTGCTCTGTTTCCACTTCATCCTCCCCAAAGAGATAAGTGCGCTGCAGCTGGACTCCATGTCATTTCTAAGTATGAATAGTGTACAAGTTGTGCAGCCAGCGGAATGCAGTTTAGTTGATTCTGGTCAAACAATGTTTTTGAGGTTTTGTTGTTTTCCTGGAATGTATTGTGCTATGCGTTTCTCTTGCACAAGCAAAGCCTAAATGTAGATGTGAAGGAAGCCTGAAGAAAACCTGAAATTACAATGATGTACACAGACCGAACATCCGATCTCAACATGCAGTTGTGGGCAAGTCATTTGTGGAAATTGAAAAAGTGAGCTGAATGCAGTAATTTTACCAGTTGGCCTGATTCAGATCAAAAGGTTATCCGGTTTCTGTTTACCAAAGGTAGGTTGTAATCAAGGTTTCAATCAAGTGCGTGGATACTGATGAGGCTGTGATTTGATGCAGATGTCATCGATTGATCATTATCGTTTGGGAGAATACGAGCAAGAGGTTCTTTAGATGTGGTTTTAACAACAGAATTAAAATGGTACATAACACAGAGACAGCATGTTCAGAAATCAGAGGCCATTATGCAGCTGTTAGCCAAACCTCTGGCTTAGTTCTCATAAAGCTCTCTTTACATAGAGCACTAATAGCAGTAAATTGGCACAGCTAATTCAGATCTAAGATAGTCCTGCTTTGACAATGCGGGTTCTTCCTAAACCCAGATACTCTCAGTGTAAACTACGCCTTAAAGCTCCAGTGCAATGAGAATGGCATTTCTCAATGTCATGGTGTAATTTAACAAAGGACCTGTTAATGTAAAGTCACCCAAATGATTATAACTGTCAGCCATGTGGAAATTTGACTAACGCCCTAAAACTCTCCCTCTGGCAGTCAACAGAACCAAACAGATTTAGAATTCCAATCTACTTCCTGGTGTAAATGACATCACCTACACCCAGGTTTTAATGAATGCTCTGATTGGTCGACAGTATGCATAGTTAATCAGGTTTCCCATAGTCTGTCAGACAATAACAATAACCAGCCGGCTACTTGCCAAACCAGCCAAAATCTCTGTGCCTCCATTGTTTCTGGGTCCTGAAGTTCCCACGCTGGATATTTGTTCCCCAAAGATGGAAATACAGGCTGCAGTGGAAGGTTTGACTCTTACTCAGTCCTACAAGCTGTGTACCATCTAACCATCAAAAACTGAAAAAAAAAAAAAAAAAAAATGTGTTTACTTTGTTAAATCAACATGAAATCATTGCACTGGATCTTTAAGCATTGCTCAAATATCACTGTAACTAATCAGTTGTGAAACAAGAGTTCTATACTGTATGTGACATGCAGGACAAATGTGGATTGAAGAATTCCAGCAGAACCTGATCATAATCAATATCCCCTGCTCTCTGTATTACCATTAAAGGGCAGGGGATGTAGGCAGGCTCGGGGCAAAAATGCCCTTGAAAGTTCCGAAAATGCCAGTGAAATTAAAAAAGAGGGGCCAAAATATGCTCCTGATAATTCAGACTTCTCCTTTTTTGCATTTCACCCTGTTCATATTTTTCTCACTGAGTTGCCAAACAATCATGCACGAAGGCGACCACTGTCCCCTGTGAACCACCGTGGGTAACTTGTGGGAGCCTATGACCACGGGATTCTTTCCAGTGTGTTCTCTGTGAGAAAAATTGGGGGATTTTTGATTAGAAACCAACTGAGTACACAGCCTGAAGCAGTAGGAAACGTTGCCACCACACAGCCAACAGTAGAAGAAAATGCCAACCCCACACAAACCGCTGCATCTACAAACATAAAACAACCAATATTGTAAACACTCAGCATTCGAGGGGGGGAGAGGGACAGAGAGGGGAAAACAGCACCATGCTCTTCAAGTCTTTGCAAGTTTTTTGCAGTGGGAAAGAAATCTTAGTGGTACAAATTGAGTGTTTATTTGCCAATATGCAATGCAAATGCAATATTATTGCCCATGTTCTTGTCACTGTTTTCCCGGCACCTATTGCACGCTCAGCCGTCCCGGTGGGGGATCCCTCTGTGACTCGGCCCGCCCAAGGCTTCTTCCATTTTTTTTCCTAACAAGGTTTTTGCATGGGAGTTTTTCCTTACATGCATTGAGGGTCCAAGGCTGGTGGTGCCGGGTAGATTAGGCTATGTAGAATAGGTAGGCTTTAGGTTTGTCTTGCTATAATCTGTTTTTGTGTGTCTGTCTTACTCTTCCTGATGTTTGTCCAATATCATTCTGTTCTGTGCTGATTGTTGATCAGTTAGATTTAGCTCGGCTCATTCTCTGTACAGTCCTTTGAGACATGCTTGTGATGAAGGGCTATATAAATAAAAAAAACTTGAACTTTCATTGTTCAATTTAATTGTCGAAAAGGACTAAAATGCCCTGAAAAATCAGATCAGGGGGCCAAAACTGTCCTCTGCAGGTTAACTTCTTATTCTCCTCCCACTCTCTGATATGCTGATATACCTTTAGCTTCTGGCTGATTGCCCCAAAGTGTATTAATGCGTGTCGACTGCCATCTGGATACACAATGCTTCCTACCACAACTGAAGCCTGGGTGCCTGCACTGTGTACTATTCTCTCTGTTGCTATGCTCTGGACTACTAACATCTAACTGCTTGCCTATTTCTGATCTGCGTTTCTTAAAGTTTCTTCTGTTCTAAATGTATGGCTACAGCACACTTTTAATATTTCATTTTCATTGCTTGAAAAAACTTGTAATCCTTTTGACGGCTTTTTCTCCAAATGTTGCTTTGTGGCATATTCAACAAGACAATTTCCTAATTTTCTCCTATTAAGAGCAAGATCAATCATGTTGTGGATTTATTTTTACCCACTCATTAAATGTGGAAAACCACTAGAGCCTTTTGGGTCCCTAAATTATGATTTTCAGTGCTGTGCTACAGTTGTAAAACACATGGAGAACGATCAGTTATACGATCCCATTCTTTTGTGCTCTGTTTGCAGATGCATTTGGCAGTCTCGTCCCTATTCATGACAGCCGTTTGAGCAATAGGCCCATAATGTATAATGTTTGGGCCCATATTCAGTTGGCTTTACTTTTCTGGACTTCTCCAAAGACTGCACAGCACAACCTCATCAACATGTGGGAGTGACTGACAAATGAACATAGCTGAATGTTGTTTTGGCAATAAAGTAATGGGATAATGAGTAGATTATCGCCTTGTGACCATTTTAAGGAAAATTTACTGTTATTGATTTTTTTTTCTTCTCTATCATTACTCCCCTACTCCTGATCCACTTAGATTAGAATTAATTCCATAACACTTATAGTTAGATCTGTAATTCTCTCAGGTTACCTTCTGCTGCTCATAGGATCCCAGTCAAATTTTAATTCTATAAAATACCCCGCTGACTGATTTCCTTGTCAATCTGAAGCCATAATATTCCATCATTACAGCCCTGATAATTATGCTGTATTGTGCTATTGGCCCCATTTTATTTGGAGTTTGTGATCTCTTGTTTTTATTATCCGTGTTTTAATGTTTATGTGTCCTTTGTTTTCTGTAAAGCACTTTGTGACAATGTGACTATGTTTGTTGACTTGGTAATTTCAGGCAATACATTTGATGACTTCCAGCAAGTTGCATGATAAGTAACATTTGAATTGATGCATGGTGCAATAAAGCTCACATTGATCATAAACTGTGATGCTGAACATAGAGCATCGCCAGTGAGACCAGTGAAGTAGCCAACATTCACCACAGTTGTGGGTGGGGGTGAGCGAGGTATGAGACAGGCCCTCTGTGGTTACAATTCAATGTGATTCAGAACTTTACAGCCCATGCTGACATTTGACTACATTTTTCATTGTATTGTCATTAGGGATGGGCCATCCATAAAGTTGTGTAAGAAAGTCTTTTAAGTTGGTTAGATTGTGAAAGGCCAGCATCTCCATGCTGAGTCTTTGATGCAATCCATGTCTTTGATAAAAAAACGTTGTGTTTAAATCAGTTCTCTGTATTAAAGACTGATTTACACAATTATTTTTAAATGCAGTGTATTGGCTGTTGATGTAACTATTCTCAGCAGAAATGTGCCAAACTGGGACTCAAGGGGGTCTTGAGCCCTGCGCCTCTGTAAAAACAGCATTATTGAAATTTACATAAATCCATGATTGCTTTCACAACCACAAGCACTCACTAACACCGCAATGGCAAATGACTATTGCACAATTTACTAAATGAGTCATATGGAATAAGGAAAATAAAATTGAAAAAGGGAATATCATTACCATATGCTGTTTTATTCCATTTTGTTTTTCATTAGCCAGAGATGTATTGATGCCTCCAAGGGAATTAGGAGTAAGTCAATAAGTGTGTTTTTAGTGTTTTGCCTGGAACAATTCAATAATTACAGTGGAAACATTTGCTTTAGAACACTTTAGAACACTTTAGAAAACTCCAGTTTCATTTAATTGCAGAGAAATTCAGAATTTATGACCAGTGCTACTAACAGAGGCACAGTGTGCTTCAGTGTTTCCCTTCAGTTCAATAATAATATTCCATTGTTTGCCTTCAAGTACACAGACAGGACTTCACCATTAACAGCCTGGGCACAGCGCTCTTCTTCTTGTTACATTGTTTGACATATAAGTTTTGAGAGGATGAACACAATAAGCCCTGCAGTGCAGCTGCTCATCTCCATGGTGAAATGTGATTTCTAAAACCGTCTCTGAGAGCGGCTGACTGACAGCAGACATGAGAAGAGGACACATTTGAAGCTGCAAAATATGCTTGTGGCATTTCTTTGGTGTGTATTTATCTTCCCATGTCTCTCTATTTAAGCCAAGGTCTCCCAGGATTTCCAGGAGTATCACAGTCACACTGTTTCTAGGGAATACAACATCATAATTGAAGACTTGTATAACTTGACCATTTCAACTCATGTTAGATAGGGTTTTTGAAGTTGATGCCGATGAACAATTGCTGATGAACTTTAATTAGTACATAATCTTCACAGTGGACTTTTGAATCTTAAACAAAGCAGGTTTTTTATTGGCCTTGATTCCATAGAATGTGAAGAGTTAAAATCTCTTTTGATAAACATGTCACACAGATATTCAGTACATGAAATACTCTAAGATAGTTGGGACTAGATTGCACCAGGGCCAAGTCTCTTGTATCCTTGTAAAATCGGTCTATATCTTCCTCTCAACACCCCCCCACCCTTTTAATCTACCCCAAGCCTTCTGGCACTCAGTCATCACTCAGTTGTTTGTCCTTGCTAATTTTCCCATCAAGTTCAATAGGAAACTTAGAAGGGGAGAAACAGACATTATTCATCATCATAATCACAATCATTATTCATGTCAATCTTTGAGCTTCCTAGCTGCAGAATGGTGATTTGAGGCTCGTTTGATAAATCAGACCCTTAGGACTAAATTCTCATAGAGACTGAAAAGCCAAAAACCTGGGAAGTGCACCTGAAAATAATCTATCAAGTCTTGTGTCTGGTGATGATTATAGGTTGCACTCTTCTAGAAGTCACTGCACATTAAGAATTTGGGACGACATATGGAAAATAACTACTTTATTGAATCTAATCTCTGTCTATCCAAATACGTTTGGCACACTGCAATGTGGGGGCACGCACAAAGAGAGCTGCAGTTTTTAAAATCTGTATTCATTTTGTGATGATTTAATTTCTGTTTTGACTGAAGCTTGATCTGAAAAAAAGAAAAAAGAAGACAAATAAATAAATAATGAGATGGGGAAATATGATGAAGCTTGCCATACCCTTTGGCAAGACATGAGAGACCTGAAGGAACATTTGCAATTTATCCCCTACCATGATTAATGACTTTACTTACTCTGCTTCTCTGTTATGAATTTAAATTCATACCATGCTGATATAGGGAAACATAATCTGCGCTGTTCTTTAAGTTGTTCTACTGGAAATGCTCATCGTCCAATTTCTTTAGATTTTTGCTGGTGGTGTTTGTTCACGCTCTGTTTGGTTCTGTTGCTCTTGCAGGTTTCTCATTCTGGACCGGTTACTTCATCCTCAAACACAGATGTCAGCACATCCACAACTTGCACTTCTGCATGTCATCTTGACCTGGACTTTTTGTTGACTCACACAAAAAAGAAAAAAAAGAAGAGAGAGAGTTTGTGTATATCCAATTATATTTGTAGATTTTTTTCAATCATGTGAGAATGTCTGAAGTCTGACCAAACACTTTCTGCCTCTTAAGAACTATATTATTATCATGTTGCCCTTTCAGCATGTCACCTTAATATACATGACATGGTGTCTGCACCCACTCACATCAGTATTATTCACTCTACAGCATATGACCTTAATGGCTCTTATTTGAATGGGGCCACTGCTGATGCATTTTCCAGGCTTGTGTTAGGGTGTTTGCCCACAGCAGGTTTGGATTAGTGGGATCATGGCCTTGATTGCTCTTGTTCATAAATCATGACATACAATTAGAGCTCTCAACTGCTCATTTAGGGATTAGAGACTTAAGGTTTGGACAAGTATCTTTTTCATAATGTCACGTCGTTGGTAAGCACCGGACTTAACAGAATAGCTTCTGCACTTTGTTGTACACAGTATCACAGATAGAATAATATGGCCTTACTCCTGTTAAACACTCAGTTTTATAGATTTATAGCATCACCATATGACTTCATCCTCTCACTTCTCCCTTCAAGATGTTTAGGCTGTTGAGTAATGAACTCAGTCTCGAGGGACTGGCAGGGCCGGACTGATGTGGCCCAAATCCAAACACACACAAACCGCAGGCAGCAGGACTTGACTTCTCCTCTGGGCCAAGGTTAAAGGGATACCTTGACATTTGGAATTTCAGCAGGACATTTGTCTTCGCCAGGAACTTATCACAGTATAGGAAAAAACGGGCCGTTCCGTTTCCCTGAAATGGATTGTTAGCATCGTTAGCATTCCTCATTGAAACCAAGGGGCACAGCTAGCCACGAGCTTGCAGAGAGAGAGAGAGAGAGAGAGAGAGAGAGAGAAAGAGAAAAAGAGTGTGTGTGTGTATGTGAGAGAGAGAGAGAGAGAGAGAGAGACACACACACAGAGAGACAGAGAGAGGCAGAGAGAGTGAGAGAGAGAGAGGCACAGAGAGAGGCACAGAGAGAGAGAGAGAGAGAGAGAGAGAGAGAGAGAGAGAGAGAGAGAGGGGAGAGTTTTGTCTCCACTTTTTGCAAGCTGTTTGGAGGGCAGTGAAACTGAGACACTGTTAGTAATCTGATACAAGAGAACCCAGTGAGAAGAAGAGCAGAACTCCACATTGTTGTACCTGAAACCTTTACTGAAATATGCAATGCTGTTTTTTCTCCTTAGCTGTATTCTAATGAATAATCTTGAAACTTGAGAAAACGAATGGCAGATTGTATTTATTTGGAAAGGACTACTGACTCTTGTCATCCTCTGGCCAACTACCACTGGACTTTAGCTGGGCACGTTTTAGGCAAATCAAGCTGACTCTGGGTTGGGGTTAAACAAAGGACCCAAAGACCACCCAAAACTTTTATGAGTAAGGTTATGTGTGGCCAAAGCAGCCAGCGTGTGTCCTGCTCTTCTATGTACTGTATACACGCTGCAACTTTGATCACAGCTCCATGATTGATGCCATATTTTGCGTTTGCCTGGTTTTGTCTTTTTTGATCCAAATTATAGTGTGAAGAATAAATGTCAGATCTCTAAAACAAGCCCTCCCCCCACTTTTGGGTACTTACCATATTCCCTCTCATAAAGACACACATGGTTCTACTCAATCTTCCTCTTCATTCTGAGACCTTAAAAACCCCTTGATTAAAGTAAATGGAATATGAAACCCCAGATTTAAGTCTGATGCTCTGTAGTTGGTGTGCCTTTGGATGAGGAACTTAAATGAAACATTAAATTATTTCTCATCCAGCTGCACTGAAGCAAACTTCATCCCTTTGACTTGGCTGCATTACAGTTCTTTCTGGCCGCGTTTGAACACTGACATTATGTGTACTGTTACATACTGTCCAAAGTCTTGCTATTGAGTGTTTGCTCATCTGACTAGCAACAATTTTCTATCTACACAGAAAATATACGTTTTCTACAGGTTGTATAGCCTGAGCAGATATTTTAAAACTGAAATGTACTTTCCTAATAGCTCTCAACGCATCCAAAATACATCTAAAACACACTTGAGTTGTCATTTCTCATCTGTATAAGTTATACATAAAGGATATACCACCACACAGATAAAAAACAGACTGGCATTTCTGCATTTGAACTGACAAAGCCTATAGAGTTTTTACATTGACTGCCACTGCCCATATGGCCGGCCTCTTTACTCTCTCTAAGCTAAAGGTGCCAGTCTGGACAATGACAGACCCTGTTGGACTCCCCCCTTTGCCTCAAACTGCCAATCCACGCTATGATGCAGCTTTCTGCCAAGCCTAAATTGGAAGAACATTGTGAGTGGAAATACAGCATCTACTCTGTCCTAATCAATTTCCTGCCCTGCCTTTAATTCTCACCAGAGCTAGGGTGAGAAAATAAACCCACCTGAATTCAGTCCATAGAAACAAACACTGGTAACACTGCAATCCCTTCGCTTCAGCCTGACTTGAGTCAGACTGTTGGGTTTCAGAGTCTTGTAGCATGCCGTGAAGCAGGAAACATTAAAAAGCACCGGGACTTTTAATGTACTCGAGGTTAGAGATGGATGATGTAGCCTGGAGTCCCTCCACTCAGTCCAACTGCTGGTGAAATACTGGGCAGAGGAAGGTGCTGAGCATTGTAACCTTCTCTTTAACTCAGTTGATTATAACACAATATGAATTAATGATTCAGATGATGATGTTGACTGCGACACTACACAGAAATTGGAACCGTTACACTAGCATGTCAACTAAAATAAACCATGTATAAGCAGATGCAAGAGAACCAGAAGTATAGTTTCTCTGGATAATTACTCCTTCTCATTGCTTTTCTTCAATAGCAAGAGAAAAAGAAGAAGCACACCCTTTAAATTCACACCATTGTCTTCACATCTCTCCTAGAGCCTGAAAAACTAGAGGCTGATGCTATTGTTGTAGTGGCACTGATACTACTGTAGATTATACAGCAGGAAATTTAACAGCTCTTTCTTTATAAGGAGAGCTACTTCAAAGGGAAAATCTCCATTCATTCCCAATGTGGAGGTGTGAAAGGGTGGTATTTGCGGTGTCTGGTGTCAGTCTTTACACTGGCCTAATATTACTGGTAAGATATAAAATGTCTGCATTGTGTAACCTGCTATCAAGAGCTTTGCATTCAGAACACTAACGCTAATCGTGGGAGTCCAGAAAGTGATCATTATTCCTTTTTGTTGGTCCTAGCTCTCTTTATCTGAGTAAATATTAAGCTGAGGCAAAAAGGACCGTCCTCAGTGACCCTTATTTCTCCACACAGTCACTGACACTCAACACAAACAAGCTCACACTGAAAAGAGGTTAGTGGTTTATTGCCCAATTGGTTATGCAGCAACCACCACAATACTCCCCACTGATTGTTTTCAATGGTTTCTTATGTTTTCTGTTTTTCTTCTACAGTTTTTCTGCAGGAACCCATTATGAACCAGATATTCTGATTGGACCCCCCAAAATTGACATCTTTAAGCATTAAAGATGTATTTAAATTCATAAGTAATGGTGGGATTTGAATAAAGACATGTCAAAACAGTTTAAAATTTGAGCTAAAATTTACACTATGGGGCTGATGATGATGAGAGAGAGTAAAGCAGACCGGAAATAGTATTATTTTCTCTGTCCCATTCTGCACTTCCTCATACATGACACCCACCAAGCAAGGTCAAGGGTGCTGTTACAGTGACAGGTGTCCAAACCATCTGTATTGGGCTTGGAGCCGAGCCAGAGCGCTCTGCTGATGTTGTGCCACCAGAATCAACTTTTGCTGTGGCTCTGAATCAACATCAGTGTTAGAGAGCTTTCCTGCACAGTTTCCCCATGACTGCAGTATAAATGTTTATATCAGACTGTTATGAAGCGTTGAACGAATCTTAGACCCAAGATTGGGTCATAAATCCCTAGATATGGATATGTTTAGGATATTTTACGGGATAAAGTAAGTTGCTTAATAGTGTTAGTACATACTCTACCCATTAAGTTAAATAGGACAGCACACCACTAAAGTATTTAGTGTTCAGAGAATGGCCAGAGAACTTTTGGCGTGTCGACAGTGTTTGGCGGTTGACGGAGCTCGAATCAGACAATGAAACATAATGTGTTAAAAAAGTGGCATGCAGTTCAACACTAAGTGAACATATTAGACCACAGAGCCTCGCTAAGCTGAATCAATTTGAATAGTTTTCCATGAGAGGAGGTCAGCTGTGAATCTGTCATCATTATTGTTTGCAGACCGATCCTGTTCCTGCTGCAGTCAGCAGACCTCCTCAGAGATGTGCATTAATGAGGCCTCTCATTGGGCCTTACCATGTACCCAGTCAGTATCACATGAACTTTGTACAAAGCACGTCTTTGAGAGCGAATATCTTTAAAATGGTCTGTGGTGCCGGGTTGATCTGACTCAGCAATAGCTGCAAAAACAAAAATCTGCTGCTGATCAGACAGCAGAAGCCACATAGAAAATTTGTCATTGGCCCCCTCACCCTAATTGCCTTCAGAAATTCTCAGCTGTTGACTATTTTTTAGCGGTTTCACCAATTTAGGGTAAGCCTCTTTTGGGGGCAGGGGGGTTGTAAAGACTGGGGGAAAAAAATCGGGATTTATGGCTTAGTTTGTTTAAACAGGAAATGCAATGATGTGCTGCTAAGGTCGGATTTTCCCTCTCTTGCAAAGATTCCCCCCTTTCACATTCCATCCAGTCATCAGTCCAGTCATCTTCAGGCACAGGACCAGTGGAGACTGTGGGTCCTGGAGATGTCTTTTGAATGAAAACTGAAAATGGCCAATGGTGGGTGAAGCAGTATTGGTAACATGGATAAAACCACAGCGACGCCTTTCACCCACTTGCTCAATGCAAAGGGTTGTTCTGCAGTGGTTCAGTGTCTTGCTCAAGGATGAACCACGATAAAAAATGTCAACTTCAGTTACATGACAGCCTCTCCGACTGTTACGCTCTTTAAGGGAAGTCAGTGGGCAGAAGTTCTGTTTTTCAGAAAAGGTTAGTATCACTCCAAAAGGATGTGTATATTAGAAAAACTACACACTGTTTTGGGGACCATTAATCCTCTAGACCTCCCAAAAGTACCAGATTTATTTTTCCGAATCAAAAGCCTCATTTGAGAGGAGCCGGTGTAAGCAAGCATTCTCCTTGATAAGGATTCTGGCACTATTAAACCCATCAAACCTGCAACTAGATCCCACTATAAACCTGAGCACAAGGCAACGAGGGGAACAAATAAACATTTCCATTGGCTCGCTTCCAGGTTTTTTTCGATCTGCTCTTATGTAGGTCAGACAAATCAACCTTTCTTGCAACTGACACATCGCTGCCTTCTGTTTGAAATAGGAAAAAAAAAGTTTGGAAGAATACCTCCTGCGCTAGGCTCTGACCTCTTTCTCTCTGTGTCCTCAGACATACCTAAGTCATCAAGTCAAAATACCATATTATAGCACAATTCAGAATTTCCACCTCAACGACGCACACAGCTGCATTCTCGGATGTGACACAGACAGTTTGAGAGAGAGTGGATTCACAGCGCTACACAACCACTGGAAAACATCTGTAGTTGCATGTCTGAACTGTCCATGTATTGCTGACTGATAAAAAAAGCATGCTCCAGTAGAGTTTGTAGGTCACAGTGGGATGCTGTACAGACACAAAGCTTGCTGGACATCCATCTCACCTTTGCACCAAACTATAGCTGTTGATTCATGTAGATATTTCGCAGGGAGCCAGCAGAATACTTGAGCATATGTACTGGCACACAATTTATGCTCCCTACACTTTATCTGCCTTTTCGTTCTCTTCCTTTCTATCTTAATGGTGATCTTGGCTTTCAGTTTGACCAACATTTTGGGGGTTTTTTGTGTTTTTTTTCTTCACCAGGCACAGGTGACATTTTGGGGAATAAGTTTCAATTAACTAAACAAAGGCTCATTAGCATTGCTGGTATTGCTCATTGAAACCAAAGGGTAATCGATCCTCGCCATTTCTAGGGTAGCTTAAGGACAAATGTACAATTTATTTTTCGCATAGGGCGAGAAATTCTTGACGAAAATACAGTAAACAAAAACTCAAAGTGTATCCCCTCAAGCAATGACTAGAAATCTATATGCTATAAACAGGCACAAGTGAAAAAGACTTGGTACATGTATAAGTACGGCTGCACCCTGCCAAGGGATGGATGATGTCAACACACAATTAAAAAATACAGTTACAATTGTTCATTAATGGCTTTATTTGGAATAAATATCTTAAAGTCAAAGACAATTACAAATGCCAGCGTAGACAAAAAAGAAAAAAAAATGAAAAAAGTATTTACATTACTTATTTGCACACAGCTGAATAGATGTATACATAGTATACAAGACAGCCCATGCAGGTCATTGGTTTCTTTTGCTGTACAAAGTGCAAAAGCTGACAAAAATATCCCAAGTAACATAGGAACCATCTTTTAGTTGGAAATGCGGCCCCTTTAAGAACCAAAACAAGAATATAATGGATTACAGGATTTCATCAAGTGTGTAGAAAGAACAGCTTGGCTCAGGCTGTGGGGCCGTGGACCAGGAGGTCCAGGGGAACACACATTCTGTACAGCCTAACAGAGGGCTTGCCAGTTTTTCTTCCCCTCCGCTTTATCGTTTCATCAATAATAAATTATGTATGGTAACTGTGCCAGACAGGCACGACTTAACGGAGCTGCACGACTGGCTGAACACTATGAACTGAGTAGACAATGGTTTCGGTCAAATTCAAATGATGCAGGCCAAGGAAGGAAGCAAGTCAAACATATCAAAGGCAGGACACAATCTGTGTGTGTGTGTGTGTGTGTGTGTGTGTGTGTACGTGGAGGGGAATGGAGGTGTTGGATACCAGACTTTAGCCTATATCTCAGCTGAGCAGTGCGATGTGAGGTGCAGCCTGATGAAATCATTATGACCCAGTGGCCACACCAGCTGACGGAGACAAACCAGTGGTCAGTGTTTCCTGGCCTGTTTTGTGTATATCTTTCACAAAAGCCACCAGTGTGACTTCAGATTCTAGTTTAAACTGTTTCCATGACTGGTGTTGAGTGAGGTCTGCAGAGAATCAATGTCTACCGTGCAGGTGATTTCTTCCTAGTTTTCAAGGAAAGCACATGGAAGACGAGAAATGCAAGGGTGCATTGCCCCCTTTTGTTATTGTTGAAAAGCTAGCCATGTTTCTGTTAAAGTTCCCGGAGTAAAACATGCTGAACACGATACAGTGGTAGCCATTGTAGAAATCCATTCACCTTGCATCATTCCTGGATTGGAATCCTGGAATCATTGGATCCTGCGGTTCTAAATAAAATCTTTGGGTTGGAGCAACAGTGTAGCAGCAGTGCAGCAAGAATGTAAAAACTAGGCTACATCTGTACAACAACACAAATGCTGTGGATCTATTTCATTTCAGAATCTATTTCAAGATTTTAAGAGAATCCCTGAAAAGCCAGGAGCGAAAAATGGTCAATGTAGACACTTTATGCATTGCACATAACCTACATCATTATAATTTACCATTTACTGTAAATGGACTCTCCCTCTGGATTGAACAAGGGATCAAATATGACTTTTAGCCGTATCAAGTGTTGTGCAGCACAAGGGCAATACATCTGGGTCCAGTTTATACAGAGTTGTTCAATAATGTCAATCCCGTTACATTTCCCCACAAACTGTTGCTTTTTGAAAAGTGAATGGAACAATTTTGTGGACAATTAGCTCTCCAGCCACATGGTGTAACACTGCACTGATCTATTTGCAAAACCCAACTAAAACTTGAACCCTGCGCTGTTGAAATATTATGACATTAAATGGGTTCCAGACTCATAAGGTAAACTAGATTGATTGCTTGCAAATGGGCATTCTGTATCTGCACAACAGTTTCAACAAAATATTTTGTGACCTTCTGTGATGTTGTTTTACCATCAGAGTTAGACCTGGATAATGTTTCCTGAAGGCAGAGCAATAGCAATGAAAAACATCTTCAGGCATTCATCCTGCTCTCTCACTCTCCTTCCAATACTCTTGTTGTTCTTCCAAACAAGTGTCCATCATGTTCGACCAGTCCCAATGTTGCAGGTGGAAATACTTGCACCAAATAGACAGTCCTGGATCGGTGTGTGATACTTACAGGTGGTTTCATATCAGTCCATTCAAAATGGGATATAGGTTAAGAGGAGTTTAGAGGTTTTAGTCACTAGCAAGGCATTAGGTTACAGAAGTCCAGCTCCTGTGGCTTGCGTATGCTGGTGCAGTGGTCCCTTGGGAGCAGCAGCCCAGTTTGGGTGGCGCAGTGCAACGGCCGCCTCTTGAAGCCCTTCCCACAGGTTCTGGAGCAGGGCGACCACTTCCCAATATCCCACACAGGACACGGGTCTCCACAATCCCTGGTGGCCGAGGGCCTTTGCACAGGATCGCAGTCCAACCCCGGCTTCCCGTCCGGCCTCAGGCACTGCACCATCCTCCGCTGGATCCCGCTGCCGCAGGTCACCGAGCACTCATCCCACCCCGATGACACCCACTTTCCAAGAACGGAGCCCTCCTTGCTGTAGGACGTCTTCTTCAGGATGTCTCCTCCGTTCTCCTTGACGCTATCCTCGGCCAGGACGCTGTTGTGGGAGTGCGTACGCCCTTCCTTCTTCACAGTCTTGTCCTCCTTGCTCTGACGGGCCAGGTAGAAGGAGTAGCGGATGCGAGGAGGGGTCATCTTGCCCACAGACAGCACCTCCACCGTCAGGGCTTCTCCCAGCGGATTGATGGCCTGCAGAGTCTCGGCGAGGCCCGCCGTGCCGCTGTAGCGCAGCAGACTCTTCTTCACGATGATGTCCCTCTCCACAGCTGACACTACGTAGTTGCCATTGAGCAGGTACTGGCCCTCACTGTTCTTCACCGCCAAATAGTTGTCGTCACTCATCATGCCCTTGTAGCCTCGCTGACGGATGTCTACGTTGGCTGCGCCCGCTGGCAACATCACCACAAAGTTGTAGCCGTGTCTGCATGACAAGACACATTACAGTCAATAAGAGCTCTTCAGGCTGTCCTTGATAACATTAATATCAAAATCATCCAATAATTTCTTATTCATGCGATACATAAATTATGTTAAGAGCAACATTCTCTAAAGGCGTATCCCATCACAATGAGGGTTTTACTCACATAGGCTTGGTGAAGAGGCCTGACACCTTCTTGCAGCCCTTGTTATCACCTCCGCAGATTCCACACTTATCAAACTTCTTGGTGGAGCCAAGTTTACCATCACAGCCAGCCTTGATGCACTTCCCTTGGACACACACTCCTGTGGAGTCTGGGGAGCATGCGGTTCCATCCACCACCTGGAGCGCACAAACACACTTTCGGTTAATTTGTCTAACCTTCATTTGTCCAGGGGAAAGTTGGCTGAGAGTAGAATATAAACTTTATTGTCGATAGGCCTTACATGGAAATTTGCCCATGGCTTCACTGTGGTAGAATGAAAAACAGACAAGTTCCAAAAAAGTAGACAATAAAAACATCACAAGACACAGGAACAACACAACAGAGCCTCCAGCACACAGCTGAGTCCACATTTACAAAATAAGAGCACACTTGCTTGTTTTTTCAGCAGCAGTATTCTTCACACTCAGAAAGATACACACATTCACAACAGGGAGCTGCCCAGTACAACCACAGCCTTCTATTGTTTGTCAGCTGAGCAGCTCCACTGGAGCTGTTGAGGGTTAACTGTTTTGCTCAAGGGCACATCAACTCTTAAAGACGAGATGAAATGAAAAAAGCCTTTTTAACCCTTTTAGATCACATCCCCGGTCATACTGTGCACCTATTTAACAATATATGCCAAAAAAAATACCAAAAATCAATTTCATGGTATTCTTATATCAAAATTCAATCATGTTTTCTTCCTGTAAAACAAAATATGCCGTGTGCTTACGTAAGCATGCCCGTAACTAATTTCAACCAATAATATCATGACATCAATCAATCTTAAACTTTTAGCGCACAGAGCTAAGAGGCTAAGATTCATTAGTTAGCTAGCTAGCAACAGCATGGTACTTCAGTGTGTCTTCGGGTGTTATGACACGCCCACTTTTCAACGTTCAAATCAAATTCCTCCCAACGTTATGTCCCGCCTGTCTTTCCTGTTTCACTCGGAAATACGTCACGATACGGAAGTTAGATACTCTCGAAATGCCGTTTCATCTCGACTTTAAGGAAGGAACAGCGTTTCTTGTCCCCTGCCCACATTTCCTCAGCCATTTTGGGGAATTGAACTGGCAATATTCTGGTCACAAGCCTTCCTCTCTAACCCTGCATTAATCCTAGCTGATGTTAATACAGTAGAACTGAGGGTGATATCAGTTACATACTTGCATGCTTGCATATATGTATAAATAATCTATGCTGTGATCACTGAAGACACGGAGCAACTGAGCCACATGCCTGAGCCAGATTAGCATACAGGTAGATGTTGAAAAACCCGTATAGCAGAGTGTGAGAGTAAATGAACAGATGCTCTCCTTCAGATGTGCAAATCTTTCACTATGACCCACTTGCACTCTGCAGTCCTCTTCACCTGCACCATGCACCCAAACAAGGGAAGACTGTGAGCTCACTTTACCTTCTTACCTTCAGTGTAGATAAAATCTACCTGATAGTGTTTCTATCCAGTCTGGCCTTGGTCCTCTCAGCCTGACCGTGACCCTAACACATGACCAGCCTGACGGGAGCCAGTCAACCAGATCAGCCTCACGGCTAGTCTGTCTGCAAATATGTGACTGATAAGTTAGCTTAACATGGCTGTGAGGACCCTGACCCAGACATTGTTTTCCATCACATGGCATTATCGTGTCTAAAAAGCTACCCCCAAATGAAACAGTTCAGCTCAATGCCAGCATGTAAGAAATAAGAAAAACTGTACGCAGAAGGTAAATTCCTGTTTTTGTTCAAAGCCGTGACTAAAACATCCAGCTGCTCTCTGATTCAGAGCTCCGTGTCCCCTGGGTGCTCTTATCCTCTCCTCCTTCGCCTGTATGACGGAGTGAAGTGTGAACCATGGGTTGACTCTGTCACTGGGACTCCTGCTCAAGCTCACTCCACACCCCGCTATCTGAAAGAGATAAGCTCTCCTCCTCTCCCCCTTCATTCCTCCCTGCTCTCTTTTCACTGAGACCAGAGGCAGCTGGCTGGAGTGTATTTATGTTTATGATCGTCCACATGGACTGACTAATATCTTGGTCTCCTATCTAAAAAGAGGTTCTGGGAGTTCTACCATACCATTTAATAATACTATTAGACTATGTCTGTGGTAGCTCTTTGATGAAAAGCAAAACTTACACATAAAAACAACAAGATTGACCTAGAACCATAATGCATCCAATCCATATTTGAGAAGGAAATCCTATCCAGCCTTGATTTATTCAAATGAGTTGTCTAATCTCCCTAATTATCTTTACATTGATCAACACAAACCACAGAACCACAGTGAGGTGGAGCTGCTTACCTTGGGCGCCAGGACATAGAAGTAGCCCGTGCCGTTAGCCCTGCAGATGAGTTTACACTTGTCCTTGGGAGACACTCCGGAGTACTTGGGCACCCACACCACAGAGGGGGAGAGGCGGTTACTGTTGAGGCTGAAGCCGTTGAAGGCCTCGCACTGCTCCTCGCGGTAGCTCTTACCTACGCAGAGGGGAGGAGAGAGGGTGCGGTGGGGTCAGAGGTGGAACTGCTCTAGGGGAAAGCGTCATCGGACATAGTTTTGTGTTTTGAGCAACTCGTACCTGTGTCAGGGCAGCGGTTCAGGTTGCAGGAGCGGTATTTGACCCGCACCCCTTGGCAGTATTTACCCCCGTTTGACGGAACTGGGTTGTTACACTCCCGTTTAGACAGCTGGACTCCTCCTCCACATGTGCGAGAGCAGGATCCAAATGGGCCCCACTTCCCCCAGCGGCCGTCCACCTGGGGGATACACACACAGCAGTGGGTTATTACAGCAGGTACGACAACACAGGCCTTGCTTTATCACACCTCAGTCATCTCCAAAGGCAATAGCCCCATCATCACAGACATGGCACATTTTACACTGACCAGAAAGTTCTTGGAAAGGTGAACAAGGGAGGTATATGTTGATATTGATAACTCTGCGTGTGTGTGTGTCTGTGTGTGTGTGTGTGTGTGTGTGTGAGAGAGAGACAGAGAGAGAGAGAGAGGGAGAGAGATGGAGAGCTTTACCCTAGCATTGTGGACCTCCTGCTTGTCGGAGCAGACCCCTCGGATGCAGACCTGTCCGTCGCCACAGTAGGTGCCATCCGCCCAGGGGAAGTGACGGGTCTGACACACCAGCTGCCCGTTGGTCTTTCCTGTGCACCACAGACGGCCGCATGGTGGCTGCATGAAGGGACAGGGCTTGGAGCTTTCTCCGAATGCGAGCTCACACTGACGGTCCAGGCTGTAGGACGCCCCCGGAAGCACGTCAGGGAGGGCCAGGGGTTTCTGAGGCTGGTCAAGCAAACATTCCCCTAGGAGAGAGAGACTCAGTAAGCAACACGGCAACACAATCGCCTCTGAGATCACCAACTTTATGACTCTTTTTTTGCCAACCATGAGCACTTTAGCCCATTCCTTACAGATTTGTAAGATCTTATGCACTAAAATCTTTCAAATCTTGGCAGTGATCCGTAAATAAAGCTCTTTTGTAAAAATGTGTTGTTAAGAGTATCTGTACTATCTGGTGCCAGATGTCAAAAAATGCAGGGGGAAATTCATAAATATCTCTCACAGAGGGATCATAGCTAGTTTTGGTGACGCAACTTGTGTGCAGCCAGGTTAAGATAGAAATCATCAACATAAACAATGCTTTCTATACACGTGTCATTATGCCATTATCCTTTTCATCACATTCACTCTGTTTCTCTGCCCCTCAAGAAACCTGCAAAAGCATCACTTTCTGTGCAAAGTAGTATGTACTGATGTGTGTGTGTGTGTGTGTGTGTGTGTGTGTGTGTGTGTGTTTGTGTGTGTTAGCAGGGGGAGTGACCTTGTGAATTGGGCCCTTTGAAGGCAGGGCTTCAGAAAGTGCTGTTTGATTCAGTGTACTATATACCACACAGGATGGGGGCACATCAACCCCCCTCACCCTACCCACATGCTTGTCCCTCTCATGTTTAACCCCACCCTTGCTATGTGAGATTCAGCTGCCTTGTGTTTGAGATGCAGGGTTAAAGTTACATTTACGTTTTTAGTATTTAACTGATGCTCTTACCCAGAGTTTGCAATGAGTGCTACCAAAAATAAGAATAAGCTTTAATTCCTAGATCACCAAAAACACACGCAACTAGTAAGGAGTGCAAAGGTCAGAGGCGTAAACCCCATTTACAATAAATGACACACAGAAACCTTTCCAGGAACAGACTAATAATAGTAAGAGTTTGACGAGCAGGTGCTTGGAAACATGAAAGATCAACATCAGAGAATGGGAAGGATTGTAGGAGGTCGTTTTTATCACTCACAAACACTCCCAACTTCTCACCCTCAAGGGGAATTCACACTTCCAAAAGAACTAGTTTGTATTGGGGGAAAAAAGACATGGTTCACTCTCTTTGAACTGTTTATACTTGTATGTGAATTCACAACAGATACAGCAGGTAGTGCATGCATGAGTTGTAACTGGTGGTAAATTAGTTTCCTCCCATTTCACCGCAAATTTGGCAGAGGAAATGCACCGGTGAACTGATAGTAAACAGGCCACAGTGCACTGAATAAGCTGAACCTCACCTCTTCCCTCCCACTCTCCCTCCAATGAACAATCATCGGAAACAATGGCCGGTATTGTGCGTGGGTGGAACGATGAACAGGTTACAAATAATTTTGTGTGCAGCACTCCATGAAAACTGCCTCAAACATGTGGCAACATGTCTTTTCCCCACTGCTTTTTGAAGTCTGGATTTGCATTTACGAGAGCGGGTCAGGAGAAACCACGTTACAGCATTAGCTTGTTTTCGTTAAACAGAAATCACTCGCTGGAAGTCAAACATGTTCTCCTAGTAAAATTCAATACCTCTGCTTTTCTCTGTGGATCAGTTAGTGGTTTTAGTACTGAGACAATCCCTGAAATGGACACAGAACGGAGCAAACAGCTCTTCTATTTGTAGTAAACCTGCATGGGAAACATCGGGCACTACACCTCTCCATCCAAACCACTGTGGTGGCTCTCCCTAGAACAACCCCTCTAATTTGGGACAGATGTGGGGCAGTTTAAAATAAAAGTTTAGCATGGCTCTGAGGCCAAGTCCTGTGGCCTGGCCTGTTTGGCTAACAATCTGCATCCAACAGAATGAATTTCTTTTTGTCCTTCTCCAATATTTCCTATGAGTATAGTACTTTAGTAGGATAGACAGATGTCACATTTGGAGCATTGAAGCTTCTCACATCATCATTAACAACTCAGTGTTCTCAGTGACATTTACCAAATTTTTGTGGTTATATAGGAAATCAGGAGGCTGTCAACCAAGAAAAATAGGGTAAAAACTAAAAGAATGCCAATGCAAAGTGAGTCTGCTCCTCCTCAACAACTGCATGGAAGCCAGGTCTTGATCCAGTGACACAGAACCAACAACAGACAAGGCTCTGTGATTATGTGAATGTTGGGACGAGCATGTGCTCTCCCAATGTGATCAAGCCGTTGCCAACACCAAACTAGACGTTTGTTACCAACCAATAATAGGCAGGGGCCTCAAGCTCCCTGAATAACAGCGTGTGTCTGTCTTGAGCTCGGCTTCACACCTCTTCAAACACACTATGAGGCTCTCCAGGCTCTTTACGGCCGATCACAGGGGGTCAGGGGTCACGCTGACTCACCGTGCCCACTGTCCAGGAAGTCTGTGATGATGGCAGCGCTGCAGGGAGACCAGGGCGTGGTCCGGTTGATCTGGATTAGCGTGGGAGACATCATGTGGTTGTCCTGCAGCTTCCCGAACACCTCCTCACAGGCCTTCACGTTGTCGTGTGGCATGTTGAACACGTGTCCTGTCAGGAGGAAGCAGGCACGACAGAAACGTCAGATGTTGCGTCTTTCAAGAATGCAGGGACTATGGCTACGGGAAATGGCGTTGAAGAAATGTGTATTGTGTGACGGGTGGTGTTGGCTGGGCTTACCGAGCTCATGAGCTGTGGTGAAGGCTGAAGGCAGGCCGTCGTCTTCAATCACACTGCAGCTCCTCTTGGGGTCACACATGGTGCCAACATCAGCCATGCCCAGAGTGTCGCAGGTGGAAGCTCCACATAGGTCCTGGACAGAGAAACAAAACGTACGCACTGGATTGCTAAGTTGGTCAATGTTAAAGAAGAAAGCAGCTGTGAACATGTCACTGATGTTCTCTGCTTGTCGCGATAATAATAAGATTACGACTACAGCTTGTGAAAAGATTCTGCAGTGTTAGACAAAGCTCCACCACTTTAAGTGTTTTCAGTGGGCAAGAGTGTTTGGAGCACACCTTCTTCTATGAGGTAATGCAACTGTCCCCAATCATAACATTTCCACGCCAAAAGCAGAGTTTCCAAATGACCTATTTCTCCACCACAAGGTTTTAAACACAATCTAAGTGAGTATCCATTTGGAGCAGTTGAGTGAACCTCCTAATCACAGGGCTCACTGACAACTGCTGGAGTAACCGCCGCACAGAAACGCCCTTCTGCCCGCTCCCTGCACAGCGCTGTCTCCACAGCACCGGGCACGCAGGACAGTGGTGGGCAGCCATTAGAGATAAAGCACTGTGAGCATCGTACTGCAGACCCAAATCCTGCAACTCCTACTATTCTTTGCTGCTTTGATTGTACTTTTAAAACACCTTGCCAAGTGAAGACCTCAAGTGCTATGACAAATTATTGACAGAATAAACCATAATTGTTGGCCAGCGCAAATCCAATCCAGATGTGTTCATGTGTCCAGACGACATCTGTATGTGGGAACATTTATTAACAAAAAAATAAAACCTGCGAGACAACCAGGAGAAAAGAAACAGCGTCAGTGTCAATGAGTTTGTTCTTTGCTATGACCTACTTCTCACATCTGTCATCTATCTTGTTTTTTTTTTTTTTTGCGTTACTGCAGTTAAATAAAAAATATGTTACGTTATCTCGGCAAAGAGATATTTCCATTTCATTTTGAGCACAGATTGCAATGCGTTGAACAGTCCTCCCTCTATAGTGGTAAGGCTGCCAGTGGCTGCATATTAGGGCTTTGGGTGCTTTTCAAGGGAGAATGTGCAGAGTTACAGCTAGCACTATGTAAAGTTTACTACACTAAAGACTATGGGGACTAGGGGGACATGGGTCTGATACAGCAATATCACAGACAAGATTTATGAAATGTGGAAATATTTGGGTGTGCTCTTTTCTCTCTTTATACTGGGTCTATCATGCAAGTTAATGGCAAACTTACTGTAGAGTTACAGTATTACCAGCCCTCCTTCTCAGGGGAAATATAAATTTGGCAGGTTTATGGTTAGAATCTATTACTAATCTTCTGCAGAAGGGCTGTTCACATACAATGAGCATTCTGTGTAACTCACTTAACAGAGTAATCATGTAACATACTTAACAGAGTTTAAAGACAACCGCAGTTGCCTCTGGACAACACTGAGTTGGTCTTCATAAAACCTTCAAATTACTCTGTGGGCTGGTAAACAGCAGACAGAGGTTGTTGCTTCAGTCTATGGAGTAAACCAAAACAATACCACTGACTAAATTGCAATGTCATCACATCATAAATCTGTAGAAAATGAACTATTGTCTTCGAAAATGTTTATCTTTGCTGATTTGCAATTTTGTCAGTGGACATATATCATATGTGTGCACAGACCTATCAAGAAAGAGTACTGACTTGTTTGGTATTTGTAGTGAAAATGTAGAAATTCTATAGGTACCATGAGTCCAGAAGGAGTGAGTATGTTTATATGGGTGCTACACCAAAGCCTGCATGGCAGAATCCCTGCTGATATCATGTGTAAACCTGATATACAAAGACTTACAAGAGCTGGTAGTTTTACATGTTTTACATTTAGCCAATTATATTCAATCAGGTCTTTACTACCATATGCCTTGAAGTGTTTAGGTCCTGAAGGTTTTGCACAGGATTTTAATTTGTCTTTGAAATTTGTGGAAGTCATAGTAAGTAAGCCAATAAATAATATATTGCTTAAACAGGATATATGGAGGGTTATTCATCTTTACTCAAGTTGAGAGGTTTGTCATTACAGGAATATGGGTCCTTAAAGTATTGTTACAATTAGTTTGAAAAACCAAAAGGGAACTTTCTTAGATGGAGGACAATCAAGGAGGTGTTGAGCATGAGTTCAAGCACCATTTGGATTTTTTGTTTATTGTGCACGCTAAGATGCTGCTCTGCACACCACCAATATTTCCACCAATATTTGCCTGTTTGTGGCCCTTCTGTTAGCTTCTAAATACTGTAACTGCCACTGACAAGATATTTTATTTGTTGCAGCACTCTTAGTAAACCTTACACAGTTGCTTGCCAAAGGCCGAGGAGAAGCAGCTGTTACTTGTGACTGTGTATCAAATCAACAATCACACCAGGATCAAAGTAGCTTAGGTCACTCATTTTGTCCACTCTAACATTCAGTCAAACAGTCACTGAATCCCTGGATGCCTGTCTTCCTGCTTTATATAGCAAACCACAGCCACATGACTCACTGTCTGTAGGAGTGGTGCAGTTCGGTGAACAGGGTCATGTAAACTGGCCAAGAAGTGCATAGCATCCAAACTGTCGCATGTGACCCCAAAGCCCAGTAACACCCTAGATTTTGTATTTCACATACCTGAAGCATAGATACAATTTATCTTTGAGGTGTAGTGACCAAAAGAAGAAAGAGTGAGAGTGCATAGGAACCTGGCAGCAACAAATACACCCACAGGTACAACGCAAGTGAATGAGAGAGGCAAAGCATGGCAGAAGAGTGAAGAATGGGCTGCAGAGAGGCAGCAGTGCAGGCCGAATGCAGCTGTGGACAACTGGCCCTCTGGAGCAGCTTGTTTCAGACTTGGGGCAAGCAGGTGGGGGCAGAAACACGGAGGGGATACAACATCTCTGACATGCATGTAGGACCACCCTCCCACCCCCTCCCTTCCTCTCCCTTCAGGGGCCTGTTTAATGAGGAGCAGGCCAGGCGGTGGGTAGGGCTGGAAAACCCACAGCTGGAGGAAGAATGGGACGACTGAGAGAAACAAGACACTTCCGACTATAGTGCATCCCTCGGGGCACTGAGGGTCCTTAAATTTGGTAAAGTTATAGGTAAAACAGGCCTGTGTTTGCAGTATAATGTGATCTTGTCTGATGTCATATTAGTGACACTGGCCAAAAATCATTCAGCACAGCATTGGGTTACCTTTTTGGCTCTTTCATTCTATTGGAGGATGCTTTGAGACTGTAATTGTATCGGCAGAAGTTACTGGAGATGTATGAACATCCTTATGCTTGCCTGCTGTGACTCTTTGACTGTACAGTGAAAAAGGTTAATGAATTAGCCAAAACATATCTCATTACTTAAATATGCATCTGCTGGGTTTTTTGCCAACTCTGTTAAAGTTGAATCCAGAGGGCCAGATTTCACAAGGCAGACGGTTCATCATAGGTCAGTAGAGTTACACATTGAGCAATGAATGCTAGCAGTGACTTCATCTCTGACCTGCCTCATCTGCCAAATATTTGGGAGTGCAGAGAGAACTTGGAGGTGTTTTCCAAATCTATAAAACGATCCCTCTAAGGATCTATCAAGAGGAAACAAGACTTCAGCTCTGTTCAGCTCAGGTCATTTCCATCCTGACCTAGCCTCAGTGTCAAGGCTCAGATGGGATCGGTGGCCTATAAATCCAGTGTGTACTTTATCTCAGAGTTCACCAGAGGTGGAGAGGATGTTTTGAGAGCAAACCAATCAAGGCAGGCAGCAGGCAGTGATCAAGTGGCTGAGTGAGAAGCTGTCATGTAAAATCTGTTTGGTTAAACAAGCTCTTGTCTTGTCAAATATAGACATGCTTTACATAGGTTTCTATTTAGACCTATCATCATCATCATCATCATCATCATCATCATCACATCATCTTCATCATCATCATATGGGACTTAATAAAGTAAAAATAAATATCTGCAGAAAAACTATAACGCAAAAACACACCTAATTACGCACGTCCATGCGTAATTATGCTTTATAACAATTCCTTATAAAAATACCACATTCTCTCGTCAGCTGTTCCCTCAGAACCTCTAGTGTCGATCGAAGCCAACCCTTACCTGCCTAGTGAACAGGATTGCTGTATCCCAGTAATCTGGGTGCTTATCGTTATTCTTGTTCATCTTTTTCTGCCAAGTGCAAAAGTTTCGCAGCGTCATGGCTGCGTTCCCCGACACCTTAGGTCCTTTGTCCTCCTCGTTTATCACCACGAATTTCACAACTACGATACTGATGGAGTTGAGAATACTGGGGTGTTTGTAGAGCCTCGCCGCCACTGACATCAAGGTCAAGAGGTAATGTTTCAGGTCATCTCCATGGAACTGCGCCATGGACTCATCGGCCACGACGAGCGTCTCCACGTATCTGGGGATGGAAGCGAATCTTTTGGATCTCCCCATGCCCTTCAGCATCGTTTCGGTCACATTACTGTAATCTTTTAGTTGCTTGTATTTCTCCAGTGATTGCGCAACCTCGGGGCTTATGCCGCTGTCCACTGCGCACCTAGAGGTTGAGTCGAGCTTCAGGTTGTTGCTGGTTCTGCGCCGGATAATGTGCGCACTCTCGGCGCTTCTGGTGTCATTTTGGACCGGGCTGATAAAGTATTCCCAGCCTTGGAAGCCAAATGCGCCGTGTAAGCCCTTGCAGAGGCTCAAAGCAGCGTAAGAAGATCGGTCGGCGTTGACATAACCGGAGTAAAAACACCGACTCAGGTCATCGGTGTTGGAGAGCCTGAACGCGTCTTGGGTAGAGATGGAGGGGGAAAGGAAACTGGAGTCTTGATGCAAATCGAGCACTAAATCCTGCTGGAAAGCTCGTATTTTCAGGATACAATTCCCCTTAAGGATTTCCACGTCGTTGTCAAAATTCCTCTTCTCATGGTTTTGGTTATCCAGTCTGATGGGGAAGCAAAGTTCACTTTCCATGCAACGAACAATGTTTGAGAATGAGACCACAAAGTAGAGGAGAAATGCTGTCCTGATAAACATGACGATGTTTGCATTCAGTAAAGAATGCAATGACCAGGGAAGAAAACAAAATAATATTCAGTCTGCAAGCTGAGTGGAAGCGGTGAGAGCCACAGATGCAGATGAGGAGTATAATCCAAGGCACAGTGCTCTAAAACATTGCAGCTCTTACAAGTCCACTCAGTGCAAACTCCTCCTGGTCATGACCCATTCCCATCCTCCACCTGTGTGTGTTGAGTCGATTGCTGCCTTGTGTGGACTTTATGCATTTTCGTCATGTGTAAAAATATGGAAATTCAATCTCTCTGTTGGAGGGGGTTGTCTTTGGGAACGCTCATTGGACGTGCGTCTCAGTTCAAGGCTTTCTCTGCGGCCACTTGAAACTCAGCAAATAGCAGGCCTATCATCATCTTCTAACAGACTAACATGAATTATTAGCTCTTCCACTTGCCAGGGCTTTGTAGGCTGTGCTGCACACTGCCTGCCTCATATCGCATCTGCATCTCATCCAAGTTACTGCGGAGTAGATGCAATTTGGCTGCATGGAATAAAATGATTTATAACCCAAACAGCACGTATGCTATATTAATCTATATGAATATTAATATTAATCCCATTATAGGAAACGTATTGTGATTTTCACTAGGGCAACGTGCAGTGACTATGCAGCCTAAATGCAGGAACTAGTGCATCACGTCATTGCACCACTTGGTTGAACTCTGAAATGCACAAGCGTTTTGACACACTGAGGAAGATCAAGATATGCCTGTATGTGTTTTTCGGGTATTTCCCCAGATAGCCGAACATGTCATCTTAGCAGCAGTTTGTATTGTTAATTTGAAACGACTTATTTTCCCTTGCTTAAGGCTGAGAACTGTTCCTGCCTCCCTTGCGAAAAAGAACGATAGGAATCCTAAAATACATTTTAGAAGGATATGCCTACTACAGAAACATCACACCAACACTATAATATAACCTCCTACAGGAATATTATAGAAATATTATAGTGAGACCATAGGAAATAATAAATAGGCTACCATTAAGTAAGATAAGGTCATTATAAACTCACTATTAGCGTAAGTTCCACACTCACTAGTCATTTTTAGTCAAGGCTCACATGGATGCATCGTGGTAAGATTTCCTTCTCAATGTAAAACACGTACGACATCTTGCGGACAATAGAAGAAGAAACAGGAGCCTTTAGTTATGTGTTTTAATTAATTAGGTTACTAATCACAGAGTAAATTAGTGGGACGTCATTCCATACCACGTGGATGGAAAAAATATTTTTATCACTAATGTGTAGGGTAGGCTACAAGCAATTGACAGCAATTGTTGAACCCGTTGAATATTACCATAGCCTACGCTTTATGCAGGGTCGGTTTTCACCAGAAATGACACTGCTGAAATCCTTGTTTAAAAATAGAGAAATGAGACATTACAAAATAGGCCTAGCCTATGTGCACTGTGCTCTCAAAATGCCCAAAAAGTTTTCTAGGAAATGTCGCAAGCAGCGTTTTCAAATATTGCTATTATTATTTTCAATATACATTGATAACAAAGCAATGTTTGATATGAGCACAGAAAATGTGTGTGGAGCCCAAGGGTGCGGTCACTTTCGTCAAGCCGCCTGGTGGATCAAGGTCTGCTGCACCTGGTTTGTTTTCCGCTCTCAGCACGTTGCTAGGAACGCAAGAATGGTTGCTAGGCTAAGGACCCATGCGTACTTGTTGTCCGTAGAAAAGCCAGTTCAGACTTTTCATTGCAATGTGAAGAAAACGATAAAAAATAGCGGCTTATTGTTAGGGTAAGTTACTAAAAACTGAGCATCTACAAATACCGAGTTTATGCTCGTGGCAGCCAAAACTTTACCGTGTCTTTTGTGTTTTTTATGAAACGGCGGATAGACTTGCTCGCTAAGCCTTGTTTGTTGTTTACCGTTTCTGGAAAGTAGTACATTGACAACAGTATGCTTGCTCAAAATTACCGTTACATCTATACGGATTGCAAAAAAAATGTAAGAGTTGTAGTCTAAATTCGGAGTAACAGATACTCGCAAATGAAGGATGAGACAAACGCTGCTAACACTGACATAACGCTACAACAGAAAACTTACCGTTGCTAACAGGTTGCAGTTTGAAGAAGTTGTGTCTTCAGTCGTGCCAGCGGCCAGCCTGTCGTCGTTCGGTGACATGAATTCATATCATGTGTTGGAGCTGGTGGGAGAGGGCTCGTTTGGTCGAGTTTACAAGGGAAGGAAAAGGTTTACTGGGCAAGTAAGTAGCTGGCTTGTATGCTAAGTAGTTACCAAAATCTACTTGGCTAATTAGCCTATTGACAACACATTGGGACTTTTTTTGGACACCTTTATTTCCAGCTAAAATCATATAACACTAGCCTACAGTTTAGTGTTTGAGAAAAGTTTGAAAAACACAAACGAGCTTTTACATTTGAAAATCATGAAGCGCTGGATGGAATAGCAATATAATCGATTATTTGGACAGATCCCTAGTGAATACACTAGGTGGAAAAGGGGGAACCAACTTGACAACTTGACAGCTCCAGTATTAGCTAATAGCCTATGTGAAAATTTTAGGTCTGTTCAAACAATGATGTTAAATTTCCTTGGGTGTCAGAATCCATTCAAATTTGGCACGTCCAATACAAACCAATGCTAATAGGTTGTATGTATTCACAGTACTGTATTGGGCTGGTTAGATCTAGCTGTCTAACTGGTTGTTTAGCCACATCATTTCAGCATCTGTCCATCTGTCTCCCTAAGGTGGTGGCCCTGAAGTTTATCCCAAAGGTGGGTCGCTCTGAAAAGGAGCTACGAAGTCTCAAGAGGGAAATTGAAATCATGAGGGGACTTCAGCATCCAAACATTGTTCAGCTGTTTGACAGCTTTGAGACTGAGACAGAGGTTTGTTCATTATGATCCACTGATGTTGTCTTTTCCTTTAAAAACATCATAGAATATCCCATTTAGCACACAATCATTCAAATTGCCCCCATCTAGAATTCTTTTGGACTACCCAACCACTTGTCTTTATACTTGTGGTGATAATCCCATGACCATGATCCCGTATTTGTTTGTAATAGGTTGTGGTTGTAACTGAGTATGCAGAGGGAGAGCTGTTCCAGATTCTTGAGGATGACGGAAGCTTACCAGAAAGCCAGGTATTCAGTTTCAGCGCGCAGAAGTATGCCAGAAATTGAACACTGACAAACCATGTTTTCATTTGATCTACATATGCTTCTTGTTCTCCTCTTCCAAGGTTCGTGAGATTGCCTGCCAGCTGGTCTCAGCTCTGTATTATTTACATTCCCACCGGATTCTTCATCGTGACATGAAACCGCAAAATATTCTGTTGGGAAAATGTGGGGTGGTGAAACTCTGTGATTTTGGGTAAGCAGGTTTTGAACATTTTAAATGAAAAATAGCCATGCTAATCCTTTGTACAGAAATGTATTTTGGGTACATATGTAACATAATCTCCCTGTAGGTTTGCCAGGGCTATGAGTGTCTCCACCTTGGTCCTGACTTCTATCAAGGGAACCCCACTGTACATGTCCCCCGAGCTGGTGGAGGAGAAGCCATACGACCACACTGCTGATTTGTGGTCCCTGGGCTGCATTCTCTATGAGCTCCACACGGGGGCACCTCCGTTCTACACTAACTCCATCTTCCAGCTGGTGCAGCTCATAGTGAGAGACCCAGTCAAATGGCCAGACACTATGAGCCAGACCTGCATGGTACAGCACAACTACAGTGTTATGCTTTGCCTCCACTGGTCAGAGTTTAGCCGTGCTGGGGCCTTTCTGGCTCAGTCAGTGTCTGCACTGTATTAAGAGGCCTGTCAAACCTGGCTGAAGCACACAGACCTAGTGGTGAACTAAATGCTAATTTGATGTTCTTGTTATTTTCACACACTGTTGACCTTTGGCAAGCTGATTAAACAGTGGAGACGCAAACCATACCATACCACATCGCAGCCAGGCTGCCCCCAGCTGGGCTAAACAGAGCTAATGGAGGCAAGCATTAATGGTTTTCTTTATGTATGATTAACAGAATGTTATGGCCTATTCAGTGCTTCTCTGATTTTGCCCTGACAGAGTTTCTTGAAAGGTTTGTTGACCAAAGACCCCCAGAAGAGGTTGTCATGGCCTGACCTCCTGCATCATCCTTTTGTTGCTGATGAGGTTCTAGGTGAGGTCCTAAAACAATTATCATATGAATTTTAATAGGGATTTTCAAAATATATGTGAGAGATATGAAATATCTGTTTGAGATTATGCCTATGTCTCACTGTTATTGTTGTTTTTTCCCTGTAATGATGATGATGTTGGCAGTGCTGTCAGACACCGGTGTTTTCAGCCCTCTGACAGTCACACCCAGCCCAGACGTGCTGGCGCTCAAACTGCAGCAAGTAGTGGAGAAGACGTTACCGACTTCTGGAGAGAGCAGGTTATTGCGCAAGGCCAGGGAACAGAGGGACAACGATAAGAGAAGGAAACAGGTAGGTGGTCACAGTATGAGAGTGAGTCACCAATGTATTTTTCATAAGCAAAGTCAATCACATAGAAATTGATGGAGGAGCTCTAAGCTGTACTGTGTACGTTAACAGAAGATGAAGGGTGGAATGGGAAATGAAAGGGCCGACTCAGCGGCAGCAAGAACATCGCCTAGAACCAAGCCCCCCTCCAATGATGTCACCACTACCTCAGGCCATTTGGTCCAGTCAACCGCCAATCTAAGCCTCAAATCAAAGGATCAAGCCAGTGTGACATCAAAACACAGGTGCATATGGAATACAATGTTGAAAAGGAGCCACTCACAAGTCAGCATAAAACTAAAATCAGATACACTAGTGGAACAGACTCAGGTGTGTATTTACAGGTAGTGACTTTTCCTCTGCAGGGGTCAGATCAGCAGGGACTATGAGCAGGAGTTCCCGTCTGTAGAAGTCGGGCCACGACTAGTGCGGAGGTGCAGTGAAAACAGCCGGGCTACACTGTGTACGCAGGTCAGTGTCCCTGACACATTCTCTGGTGATAAAAAGAAAATATAGAATGTAGAAGACATATACTCTTCCTTGTAATTGGAAGAGAATATGACTTCTATATTCAATATTTGCCCTGGTAATAAAGAAGCTGGTTGCATCAACTTAAAAGAAAGAAAAGAAAGGATTTTTCTGTTGCGTATGCAATCCATTAATGTTCCATTGATCATTTATTGTTCTATCAGGATGTTGACAGTGAGGAAGAGTGGGAGAAATTGGCCCAAGAAACAGACCCAAGGCACCAGACAAAACTATTAAACCATGAAGCCATTATTCCTCAACTCAAAAACAAGTTGCTGGCTTTTAATACTCAGGTAATTAAGTATAAGTTGAATTGAGCATGAATTGACACTTTCCTTGGAGCAATACTGTTTATTAATTCTCTATTTTTTGGTCAGCTTGCAGATGGCATTCTGGAAGGAGTGTGGCGGATTCACCAACCGTTGAGGGTCTTGTGCAACCTGATCCTGACCTCTGACCTTGAGAGCTCATACCATATTGGCTGTGAAGTTGGACTACCCCATCTCCTCTTCGACCTGGTCCACAATACTGTAGAAAACCCAGTTGTCGTCGAGGTTAATACACACAGGAATGGAACCATATTCAGCACTGGATTGTTGATTGGCTTCACAGTGAGGCATCAAGCAACACTGTTGATAACTTTCTTGTACTTTTTTCTCCTCTTTTGCCTGCTCAGCAACCATGGAGTGTGACAATGCTTGGAGAAATTATAGTAGTGCTCCTGACCTACTGGGAGAAGCATTGTGACTGGGTGCAAGAAGAGGACAGGTACAGAGTAGTGACTACGATACATCTAGTTAGACGGAGTTTGCAAAGTATTGCAGTATATATTGTAGTATGGCTCATCAGCTCTTCTCTCACTGTAGGCTGGAAGAGTTCACCAAGCCCTTTGTCAAGATCCTTAATCAACCGAACCCCAATCCTTTGGCAGTAAGTACCTATAGAAGTTGGTTACTAGTAACTGATGTCTCCCATGCTCCACATGCCTTTTATGTAGTGACTCTGGCTCTTAGTTTTGGGTGAATACTGAGCTGGTCAATTGTCTGTCACAGTTGTTTTTGCTGTCTCTCCTCTAGCCTCTGGCTGCATCAGTTTTGTCTATGTTCACGCAACATGGGGTCTCTGTGGATGTTAGTATGGATAATCTAACCCCCATGCTGAAAAACCTTCTCTTGGACTCATATGAGGTACCTGATCTACAGGGAGCAATTTGTATACTTTGCACTATATATTTAACATTTTGTCATGTGACTATAAATGATGCAACATTGTCTAAGCTGTTTCTCCCTCCTCTGCCCCTCTTAGCCTCAGCTTCCACCACCTCCTGGCTGGGGACTGTGCGATGGCCTCCTGTCTTTGGTTCTACACACACTCTCTGAGGTCAGACAATAACTAAAAGAGACCGTATAAAATGTAATCCAATTGGCTGTATGGTGTTCAGAGTTCGAATTGTAATTCTACATTGTCCATTTTTCTTTTTTCAGCATGAAAATGGCCCTCCGTCTTCATCTTTAGATCCAGGAATTATTCTCGACCTGTGGAAAAGAATTGGTACTTCACTGGCAAGGACACCGCCTGTCACAGACATCTGTTCAGCAAATGGTAATTGTGTCCTATGAAACTTCAACCCTATTTGAAGCGACTTTTAAATGTTACAAATATTACATGAGATCATTTTTCCAACTCCTTTTCCAACAGGACTGTATGCCTTCCTGTCTACTGTGCTGCTTGTCTTCACCAAGGATCCACACTCATGCGTTCCTCTGCTCTCAGAGAGTGACTCAAAATGTGTATACAGCCTTGGCCATCTGCTTGACACCGATCGGTTAGTGTTCATGATTTCCTAAGTAGCAGATGTGCTCTTTCACCTACAGATTCAGCTCTGCCACCAGTCTTAGAGCAGCGCAGTAACCATGCCTGGAGCTAACAATAACTCTTTTTATACCCCACAGTCTTCATTTGCTTTCTGAAGGCACTCCTGGGAGACTTCAGGAGGATTTGAGTCACGGCAGCTTGTCCGTGCTGAGCTGCCACCTGCTGTGCTTTCCATTTGCCCTGGTCCTTCCTTCACACACCATGTCCAGGATTCTCCAGTTGTATGACAGCTGTGGCATTGCTGCGGGCCTCCTGCAGGTTCGGGCCTTCCTGTGCTCTGATACAGACCTCTCTGACTGTTGTAGCAAATGTCACACTCTGATGCAACAGCGGATAACTCTTGCAGTAGGCACATCAGGCACATACTAAATCTTAATGTCTCTGTACCCTTGGGAGAGCATTGTGTTGTTTCTTGTCTGCTGTTTGATCTGTGATGGCTTGACTGGATGATGCTTTTTCACGCTTTGACAGGTGATCCGAACTCTTCCTCCTCCGCTGCTAGAGCTGCCTCTCTCACTGTTGGGCCGTCTGCTCCTGTGCGACCCTGGGCGCTCCGTCTCCCGCCTCAAAGCAGCTGCTGGGGCCTGTGGCTTCTTCTCGGCACCCAGGGACAGCCAGCTGATTGCCTCCAGAGATCAGGCTCCAGGAACCAGAACTGCCAGCTCTCTGCTCTCTGCCTTGCTGCAGCCGGATGCACTATGGGACTCTGGCGCGGAGCTCCTAACTCTGCTGTCCCAGGTCGCCCGTTGTTCCCCTCGGCCTGCCTGCGTTCAGCTTCACCTGGAACCCACGGTGCTGGAGCAGGCTCTGGCTCACTCTTACGAGCGGATTAGGGCTGCCACCTGCAGCCTGCTGGGAAATTTGGATCCGTTTAGGCCTACCGCACCGCCCGCCCTGCAGCCTGCCATTTTGGCAGATATGATAGACTGTCTTCATGATCGCTGCGTGTCTGTCCGGCGGATGGCTTGCAGGGCAGTGGGGAATTGGTTGGGATGTATTGGGGAGGCAGGGTTTAAAATGGGAAGGTCCAATGGAAAGGGCAGTGCCACTACAGGGTGGGGCAAAGTGAAGGACAAAGAGAAACTTGAGTGCTCACACATTGGGGCAGGAGGAGATTTGGCTCCAATACTAGAACAGAGAGTGGACCTCGAGGAGGGGAGCAGGTGGATAGAAGAAGCCAAGAGGACGGCAGCCATGCTGGCAGCTCTTCTCACTGACCCTGATGCCCTCACACGCCGCCACTGCTGCGCTGCCCTGGGAAACCTGGTAAACATCTACGGCGGGGTGTCCTTGTTGTTGGAGGAAGATGTGTCCAGCCTACTTCTGAGAGCAGCGTGTACGGATTCCCATCATGCAGTGAGACAAGCTGCCATAGCAACCCTCTGCTTGTACAGCCAGCAGGACGCAATACGCCAGGTAATAGAGTTAACAGGTTACATGGGAAGGCAGACGTTAATATCTCAATGAGTCTGCCATTCCTATATATTTTTTTTTTCCTTTCAAATTTGGTTAGTATCAGGTTAATCTGACAGTTATTACATGTTTGAATTAAGGAAAGTCCAAAATAGTATAATTAGCTTTTTAGAATATATTCAGTTTCTCTGTGGAAGAAAACAATTCACACTATCTTCTTTCAATTCTTTAATGCTTCACCTTTATATTACTACTCACTACAATGGCTAGTATTGCCTTGGGCTCATGCATTCTTTTAAATAATGTTGCTTGCTGGTCACAGTATATTCTGTATTCCTTTGTGGCTTAGTAAAATCTTTTTTGTCTGATTTGTTTAGGATCAGTCATTCCTTGCATGCATGTGCTTGCACTCAAAGATATTAAAAAAAGACCTAAAATATCTTCAAAATTGGTCACTCTCTTTTGCATCTATTTGAAGGTCCTGATATCCCTTGATGCCTATCAGAAACTCCTGCAGGCTTCACACCATGCTCCTCCACAGTGTGACTATCGTCAGCTCATTGGCCAGCTATAAGTGAGTGACCATAGACGTTTCATTAGACATGACACTACATTAGACATGTGGTGTGACTACTTTCCTTCTGCCTGTCTAAATGAACAGGATACAGGACTATACAGATATATATATTTTTTTTTACTAAAAATGTGGTGCTTGTTTTCAAAGATGTGGGCCTTAATACATAAAAACACTGGTGAAATGAAATATAACTTTTCTTTATGCATAGAAAATGTTTGTGTTCTTGGCGTTTTATTAACACTGTTAAAATTACTATTTTACAATCTATTTCCTGAAATTAAACGAAGAGTTTTTACTGTTATCTGATGTTTCATTTTCTACATTAGGCCTGCACTATTTGTACACATTTAAAAAAGAAACTAATTCAATAGAAACGAATATAGAAAGTACTGCATTTTTTAGATTTGTAGTGCGATTTTATCTTTATATTTCGCTACAGTTACCACACCGATATAGTTGGAGAGATGTGTGTTTTACCCAAGTTTTACTCTAGTTTTAACCATACCCAAAACTCTCTAATTATGCTCATCCTTGGAAGAATAAGAAATAATGTGTCGGGGTCGATTACGTTAATTATATTTCTATAAGCCTACAGCCTTCTCCTGTCGCATTTACTTTATTTTTTTATTTCAAACTGTTTTTGTTTCACGGAGCTGCCACTGCGCTGAGAACTGCAAACAGTTTTTCGGAGGTTATTAAAATAGGACACAGACTTAATTGTTGAATCCTCTTAGAATTATTCCGTTTGCAGCGTGGTCTGATCAGCCACTAAAACAAATAAGGTTTTCGTTCCTGTGTGTAATTGTCTCAGTGAAGTGTCTGGGCCCGCCGCGTGCTGGCAGAAGAGCTCGCCGTGGCTGCAGTCTGTCCATCAGGCTCTGGAAGTTTAATCTCTGCTTTGTGCACAAGGAATTAAGCGCTTTCAAAAAGACTTATTTTAGAGTTCATTTGTAGCCTACAGCAGATTCAAATGTTATATCTGCAGCAGTTTGTGCAGGCAAAATCATTTCTGGTTGATAATACCCGGGTGATGAGGAAAAGCTCTGAATAACCACAACGGACTGCGACGAACTGTTGACACAATCACTTTATTTTGGAAAAAAAAAATCGATGACACATAAAGAAAATAGTCTATGTTTATGATTAAATTAATTGCAAATTACGAAGCTTTATAATTTGCTTTCAAATGATCGTAAATTAGGTTACTGTTAAACATTTTAGGATTTAACATGACCTATTTTAACATCGGAGTTGATAGTACATTGCAAGGGTCAAAGCAGACACGTATTGGCTACCAAAATATAATAAACATGAATAAATAAATGTCCATAGGCTAGCGCTTAATATTGTTCATGATTTTCACAATACAATAATTGTGCATGGGGAAAAAATAAAAAAAGATGTAACAGAATCGGTATCTGTCCTATAGGTAATTATTTAACACAGCTGTCGTCTGCCTAGGAGTACTCGGTTTGCCAAAACAACATTTATAGTAGCAACACGTGTTGGTTGAAAATAATTCAGACAATATCCTCATACACCGAAGCTAAGAACATTGCAAAAGCTATCACACATAATCTAATGAAAAAGGTACATATTTTGAAGTTAATTTTCTACAAAGCAAAGGCTTACAAGCTCCACTCCCTGAACATACAAAAAGTTGTTACAAATCAGTGCAGACCAGCCATAGGCCTATAAAACTTATTGCCTAAGCAAGCAAGTAAAGAGACAAAATCCCTCAATGAAATCCTACATTTTCTATTCCAGAGAGAGCACATTAACGAAAGACATGCAGAGTGAGGCTGCTAAAAAGTCACTAGTCACAATATCTGTACATAAGGAAAACCAATCTGTCAATAGCCATCAAATCTGTACCACATAAAAAAGATGGACTGGAATGCGCTGAGCCTAATCTCCTGTCATGAATCATCAACTGACACTTGAAGACTGGGGGACAAATTGCATAACCTGAGCTGCAAAATAGATTGTATTGCAATTTGCAACTGAGGAAAGGGTTACAGACTGGCAACAACATGGTAAAATGCAGTTTTCACTTTCAAAGCAGTTTGCATTATAATTCATTTAACTTCTCTTTTGGTTACAGAAGCAGTAATTTGGAAAATTCACAATCACCTGCTGGAACTAATAGATGGCCTGTTATTAGTTGGGAGAATGAATTTTAATAAAACGAATGAAAATATAGTGGACAACATTAAGTTACTAACAGACCAGGGATGAATGTAAAAAAATAAAATAAAAAAAACAAACAACAAAAAAAAAGAATCCAATATTTTGTTTAGGAAAATCAAATGCACTCTCAAAGTACATGAATCCCATTTAGTAATGAATATTTAAAGCTGCCAACTTTTTCACATTACTAGACTAAACCATAAATCAGAAGGAAATACTTTGCCAAACATTTGGAAAAAATAGATAAGATATTGAAATATTGACAAAAAAATTTAATTTTTGCTAAGGTTGATGATAAAAAGTTTTTTTCCCAATATATAAGATGTTCTTTCCACAATTGTAAAACTCAATAAATATTCAAAAGCAATTCCAATATTTTAAAATATTCATGGCGATTGAAATATTATTTGCTTCTCAAGGGACCTTAGAAATAATTCTAGAAAAATATTTGATTTGTAAGATATGCATTCAAAAATCAAATCAAACTGTTTCGCCTGTTGTCACAACATATTTGACTACTTCAAACTATTTGAAAAAGGGTGATATTTACAAATAAAATTTGAAAATAGAAATACTTTCAGTCTAATCCTATTGCTGACATCAACTCCAATGTAAGGCCGTTAAAAATTCTAAACCTGCATAATGAATAATATTAATTCTCTAGAAATCAAGCCTATTTCAGTTAGTAGATTCACTCAGCGTGAGATCTATTAAAAATGATTGTCATTTAAAGCATTACAACGTCACAGTGCAGGCTCAAGTGGTTAGATTTGTCGAGTGCGAAAGCAATGGAAGCATTGGATAGATTGTTGACTTGAAATGTAAAAAATAATTCACATTAGCAAAACATGCAGTTACCCCACCCGCCTTGAAAAAAGACAAACATTCAATCTTGGACAATCAAAAAGAAACGAAAAAGCTCTACAATTTCCCTGTTATGTCCTCTTTAAATGTACTTGCAGGAGCTCGGTGTTATGCGGTTGTGTCCTGCTTGAGCCTTTGGCTGCGGGCCTTGTACACTTCAATCAGTAGGTCTTTAACATACTGGATTTCACGTTCTACGGACTCTGCCTTGTCCCGGAGCTCCCGGTTCCTCCCCTCAAGACAGTGCAACTGTTCCTCCAAAGAATCTAACTCCGCCCTTTTCCGTTGGCGATACCTGCATTGAAATGGGCGAGGAAGCAAAAGCAAAAATTAATTAAAAGCTCTTCATCTGTGAAATCCCATTATTTCCTATCAAGCAGAGAGCTAGGCCGAAACATACCTGTGAGCGGCAGTTTTGTTCTGATCTCTTTTCTTCTGTTTGCGCTCCCCGCCCTCTGCTGGAATGAGGTCCTCTTCGTATTTCATAGCACAGTGATCTTCCTTCAACCTGCATGCTTGCCTGTGTCCTGGAGACTCCAAGCCAAGACTCTCCCTAGCCATCAAAAGACACTCTGGGCCCTGATCCTCAAGGAAATTACAGTGTAAATCATGTTGATGTTGCCCTATCTGTAAACTCTCTGTTTTGACCTGTTCATTGATGCTGCCTAAGAAGCTATGATAGGCCTCAGACTGTGGTGTTGTTGGAAGATAACAACCCTCACTGCTCTCACTTTTCCAAGAAATGCTGGCTTTTGTCACCTCCACACCACTTTTGATATTGCTCAGCACTTCGCTGTTACCAGTGGCTCCATTGATCTCCCTCATGCCATACATCAACAGATCCTCTTTCTTATGCGAGACATCAAGCGGCCCGCCAAAACCAAATCCACCACCAACAACCTTTGCACCGCCTATGATCTCTTGACTGAAACAGCAATTTTTCTCGTCTTTGGGTAGAGGGGCGCATCTTCTCACCTCGACTGCACTACCCAGACAGTAGCTTTTCCCTACCAGCTGCTCGTCTTCTACACAGCCATAATTGCCAGTAAGGGTCACTGCTGAGTTACCTGAGTTATTTCCTTTGGAACTCCACAAACTATTCTCATAGCCTTCCCCCAACCTCACCCCATCAGGAACTCTTTTCCTACCACACCCATTTGGGCGACTGCAGCTGTATGGGGCGTGTCTAGGAATTTTGGATCGCCCAATGGGCCCGCCACAGATACTCAGCAGGTCCAGTTCTCCGGTTGCCAGGGTAACAAGAAGTGGGCTGGATTCCGATTGGTTGGAAGTAGAGTATGATGCGTATGGCAGCTGACAGAACGGCTGAGGACCCGCTGGCAGTGGACCCCTGTCGCATTTTCCCAACTTTGGCCCTTTCTCTGGCAGTGGTTCGGACAGGAAGTAGTCCTCCAGTTGAGCAAGTTCCTCTTGCAAAAGAGAGGTCATGACCTCCAAGTCAGAGGGCACCTGGGTATCATTCTGAAGGGGTGAAGGGGGAAGGGAGGCATTGGTGGGGGAGGGAGGGGAAGGAGGGTTTGGGAGGTACGAGGAGAAATCCACTTCTTCCGTCATCCAGTCAGTGAGACCATCACCTATTGAGAGAAAAAAACATAGTGCAATCTTAACAACTAATTTAATAAAGGTAATCAATCACAACTAAAGAATAAAGGTCATGCAAATGTTTCCTGAATGTCAATCATGCAACATTGCACATAACAGGTTTAATTTTATAAAGGCATATTCGGAGCGACAAAAGTGAGCGCATAGAAAGACTTTCTATTTAAATAAAGTTGCAGCATTTCAATATATTAGACATAGCTAGTTGATTACTCACTGTTCGAGGAGGACGAATGTGCTGCAGTGCCGAGCCCACCTGAAATGGGGAAAAATAAAAAAGCGTACTCGCTGCAACTCACCAATTAAGTGCTGACTCTCCTCTGACACCTCCCCCCTGCACCCCTGTGATTGGCTGTGGTTAGCCTGTGGGTGAGAGAGAGCGAGGGGGTCTGCCGGGCAGACACGAAGAGTCTTCCAAACAGGAGCTGATGTTGCCATCATTTTGTCTATCGGTCTTTTGATTCAATCCAAGTCCAAGCATATGCTGAGAGCGAGCGGGGTCTGACAGATGGGCCACAGAGAGCAGGGCTGGGTGAGCATAATGAAACCTAGAAGGTAAACAGTGGGGGTGTTAAAGAATCTCGGAAATGTGAGCATCTAAAATGATCACACTAATAAACTATTCAGTCTAGTGATGGAATGAGGAATATCAACATGTGCTGCCCTCAGCAAGTTTCCAAGCCTGACTCAGTCTTCAGTAGAACTGTTTTTAGACACAATGAAGAAACCACCTGCAAGTGTTTTAACTCCAAATCCCAGTACTACAAGTAATTACATTTCCTTCATCTAAGAATCAGAAGCTAACTCAGAAACACTGTGATTATATGCAAAGTACACAAGAAGTGTTGGACAGCAATGCACTATTAACCTTTCTAAAGAAGCACCATGTTGGCAAGTATCATGAACAGAACACAAATTCATTCAGAAACACGCCCACGACAGTGACAGAGGGATGAGAGCTGAGTCCTTTGGGCGTTGAAGCGCCCCCAAGCCATGCACTCAGTGCACTTGATGTGTTCAAAACACGTGGGACTTGTCAGTGACGTTGTCATGGGCCCAACTGTTGGCAAGATGCACCAGACTAACTCGCTCTCTCTGAGACGCCCAGATCATTAAATCGGATTAATGCAGATTAGCTGCTTCAATCGCATGTTCCTTTTCAATTAATCACTTGTGTTTTACCACTAAAGCAGATTAGCAGATAAGTGACAATAATGCGATATCCAAATGAAAACAAGACAAGACGTGAAACCGACTGAGACAGAAATGTGCTATTTCCAGTGTACAGCTGGTTATGCGTAGCCTACATAAAGGCTGTACATTTAGCCTACATTAAATATAGGCTACTACCAGCTGGTAACACACAGCTATCGGACATTAACCCTACGTTGTATTGCTATCATGACCAGTGTTGGAATGGTTCAGCACCCATAATACACATGGAAGCACAGCGTTATTGAAAAGTAATGAAATAGGCTATAACGTTTGTGAAAACTGAAATAATAGAAACAATCTAAACCAGAGACACAGAATGGACCACTCCACAATAAAGACTAGAAACATTTTGACAGCGCACAACAACAAAGTGGCAACAGTAACACTACCAACACAGTAACAAACTTCGCACAGCCGCTGGATGGATATGAAGTAACGAGCAGAGAGTTCAACTTACTCCATTCTTGCGGGGAAAATGTAGAGCACTTGGGGGTGCGTTGCTAAAGCAAAGCACGTTTTCTTTTCGGGTTCAACTTCTTCACGAGTTTAAAGAGCCATATTTCTGCTCGGAATATCCGGGACAGCGCAGAGACCGAGTTGTTGCTTTGTTGTGATCAACCTGATGACTGCGGAGCGGCTTAATTGGGGGCGAGCATCAGTTCATTCACACCTAGCAACCAACTGCGTCACCAGGAGAAACCGTGCTGTAGATTCCTCCGCCCCCACTCCTCGATTTACAAAGAGACAGCCCACATTTTACATTTTACTCACTGCCGGGCTCCTTACTCAGAAAATGTAATGAATTACTCGTTTCTTGTTGCTCATTTCGAAAGCAACACCATTAATTTATTTATCACTCATTGGTAACAGTAATTAGTCAGGCTACATCACTCGTTGCATTACTTTCCCGTTACAGCCCCAAAACGCTTGTATCCTCTCCTAACTTTGGAAATATTCTTTGCATCCTTTGGCTATATAAAATCACAGTATGGTGCTTTCACCCGAAGAAAGGAAACTGTGCCACCTCTGATCTAAACTAGTTCAGTGTGAGAGGACAACGACTATTTGTGGTCGGGAAAGTTTCAATGTGATAGGCTATTTAGAAGAGATGATAACAAATGTAACTACTTATTTTTGAATAGTAACCGTAATATCGTTGATGAGATTGAAATAGTAACCCGAAAAGTAATCTCATTACTGTAACGCGTTACCAACACTGCATGCATTTCCCAGACTGTATCTTGAGACCGAGCAGTAGTAGTATAGGCTACTATCGGAGGAGGTCTTTAGGTTGGACCTATAGACTTATTGACATGGACGTCCATAGGCTGCTGAAGGAGTTGATTCAAGACAGCATCGCTCGCGAATGCAAACCCATACGCATTCCCGAGGCTGTATTTTAAACCCATGGATGGCACGGTATTGTTTGGGAGGGGACTAGTTGATTCAGTCAACGTGGAAGTACATACTATGTGTTGTTCAGGAGATGTATGTTCGCTGTTGCATCTCAGTTGCATCAGTGATCCAGGCAGACAGCGATTGGCTGGGCGCGCTGAGGCTGCCGCTCCGTCATTGGCTAGAACGGATACGTGTGTAATTTGATTGGTTGGTGGTAGGCAAGGTAAAGCATCCCAGTGTTGTTGTCTTTTTTCTGTGTGCGGTGCGGTGTGCACATGTTTCACGTAAACAAACCGGGTGAAGAGAGGCATAGTGCTACACTCAGTCTGAGAAATGATATTGACATGAATGGGCATTTTATGTTATACTATAGCTCTGCCATGGAGACCATTGACAAACCGACATTCATGTGTTGTCAAAACGAACAGCTTGCAGTCATCAAGAGCCCAGAATATCGTGTGTCTCCTGTTTAAAAGTTAGTCTGAGTGAGAATACAGTTGAGCAGAACAAATGACCTTAACTTTACACTATATTGGGCAGGACAGAAGTTTGTATTCTTAGGAAATGCATAGCCAGAGGAGAGAGACTATTCCTGTATTTGTCTATCAGCTAATATGGTTTGCTTCAGATTTTTAGTAAGCGTTTTGTTGGAAAAGATACATAGACTACAATAACAATTTATGTTTTAATCATAGGCACACAGTGTCTTTCATTTTGTACATTGTACTCCTATAATGATGATAGGTTTTCTTGTTATTTTGCCATTACTAGATTGTTATTATGTCACATCATAGTTTCATTTTTATTTTATTGCCAAACGTATCAAATCAATAGCTGTCAGCTCACGTACTGGCTTCAGTTGGGCATTGTAGCTGCTTTGATGAAACGATAACTGAACTCACATTGCACAAAGTCTGGGAAATAGTCCTTCTACTTGGTTCGTTGGGCACATAGAGTCCTGATTCACACACGGGACTGTATCAGCCAGTTCAGTGAATAACGGAAGTTAAACTGTACAATGAGGCTAATATACTTTGAGAATCCTGGCCAATTTAATGAGACACATTTGGCCAAACCAAACTAATTCACTGGTAATGACTGTCAATAACAATTATGTAAAGAATAAAGCATTGTTTTTCTCCTCTCAGCAAATCCCGAAGCTGAGTGAATGTGCTGTTCTCCTGTTGCTATAGTAATAGCGGACACTGCCCCCTATTTTAGACTTGTTTTCTGGTTGCTGTTGCCATGGGATTTACAGCGCTCTCTCTCTCTCTCTGTCTCTCTGTCTCTCTCTCTCTCTCTCTCTCTCTCTCCCTCTCCCTCTGTCTCTCTTTCTGTCTCTCCCTCCCTCCCTCTCTAATGTTTTCCTTCCACTTCTGTTCCTTCACCCCTCCCTGGCCAATCATTCCTCCATCTCATTTGCTGAGTTGCATCTCTGTAACATTATCATTTTGCAAAAACCAATAGGCTCATCACCAGTTCTGCTGAATTTACATATTGATGGGACACTAGCATCTAGCCTCTAATAGATTTGTCCACTGAGCAGCATGCTAGTCTATTGAGTTAAAGTTTTGAAACAACTAAATTGGTTCCACATAATCACACTGTCCAGATTGGCCATACATAAAGGAGATGTTTCCACACAAACGGAACTTAAAAAGTGTCCTTTGAATCGAGTTAACCTACAGAAAATATGTATGTTTAGATTTTGGTAAATTATTCAGCACTTGCAGTTGAATGTGAGTTTGGGTAGAATGATCTGTTATACACATGTCCATCTTGGGAAAGACCTCTTGGATTGAATCAATTACAGGGACAGCCTTGTTGCAGAAGAGCTATTCAGCAAAATGTCTTTTGTGTAGTAGCCATCCTATCATTTACTGTGAGTGGAGCCAGTGTTGTGGAAGGGCAACCTGATGCAATCTAGATAAATGTGGTCGTAACGGAGACCAGATTGAGATGGTAGTGGCTGGTAAAGTTAGAGGGTCTCCCAGGAAATCGCTGACTGCTCTCTCTGCCTGTATTAATTGGCCCACTGAGGCTCCCTGTTTGCGCAGCATGAGAGAAATCCAAGGTGCAGCACATGACAATACTGCTGCGTTTCCCTGTTGTCGCCACAATGAACCATAATTTCCTTTGTCAGTAATCATGAAAAAGTATATAATGACTTGATTACACAGCAAAATACCTTTAATACCCCCTCCTCCTTTAAATACCTTTATGTGCAGTTTCTGAGCATAAGCTGGATAATCTGGATTTTCCCAGGTTGTTAAAACAGTGCGGCAGAAATCAACAACTGGTGAAAGCAGGAAATAAGCTCATTAGACTACATCAACAATGTGAGATCGATTCCTATTTGCGATGCCGTGGCAAATTATTTTTCTCTATTTCTTGGCTGTCCATTATTTCATACCCAAATTCATTGTCTCAACATTGTGTACTAGCAGAGAAGTCAGAAAAAGTAGATGCAGCATGCCAAGTGCATGTATGGCACGTTAGTAAGGGTTACACCATCATTTCATCATCATCTCTCTCAGAATTTATTGTCCTCAACTTTTGCCCCTCTTTGAACATACGATGAAAACATGGAATTCAGTTACAACTTGTGAATGGATGCGTCTCAGAAGGGATTTGTAGATGTTTTTGTATGTGTTTAGCCTACAAATCATTCCTATTTGTTTGTATTTTTGGCAAAAAAACATTTAATCAAGTCTCAATAAAGCGACAGGCATAATATCATTTTCTCTCATGAATGTTTAAACCAGGCTAACTCCATTTGCATTCAGCATGACAGATCTGTACCAGACAGTCAGGTGATTATGTTTATTTACTATTCCCCAAGGACATCATGGTAAATTAGAGGTGTTTGATTTGAAGGACTACAGCTTTTTGTTCTCCTTTGGGATGTCACAGCTTTAAGAGATCACTCCTAATTCCTAAAGGCGTCTTGAAATAAAGGCGTGCATGGCACACAAAACCACAGGGCGCAGCCTATACTGAGCTGCCATGGTGGTATTAACGCCTATGCTGTGAAAGTTACCTTTAATTTCACAGATACATAGATAAATACTACTTTATTTATTCCGAAAGGAAATTCAGTGTTTCACAAGGATTCCCTAAGAATTTTTAACAGAAAAATGTAAAAATTGTAATCAGATATATATAAATTACAGGTGAAGTGGTCTAAATAAAACCCAAGACCACTTATACATTAACTGTAGTCTGGACTCTTAGCTGTGTAGATTTGCACTCAAACGTAACCTACCTAGCCTCACTTGTGTTCTTCAACTTTTCAGCACCAGAGTGACACAGTCGACACAGCCGGGTCCCAAATGGTTCCTCGGTGTCATTTACTGCACTCAGGCTTTTGTCAGGCTGTTCCTCCCAGTCAGAGCCACCAAAACCCCGGAGGCTCAGCGTCTATCACCTTTGAGTTACGGCTGTAAAACTTTCCACAGCTGATACTTATTTAGGCCATACAGTGTGCTTCATGCTCATAATGCTTATACAGTAACTTATACAATACACTCACCAAAGCTGAATTAGTGAGAGGATGATCTAAATTTACACACATGTGGCATGTTGCTGATATCCCATATTTCATTGGCATTTAAGTTTGAATTATAGTCTAATTCATCTGTTCTTTTTTTGGCTTATAGGTTAATGTTGTAGGCCTTTGAAAATGGCCTGTTTTGAGGACTATTTTACTATACAATACTTTATCACATTTCTCAATAGATCTTTTTGATATATATTAATTATTTTAAACATTTACACGTGACAAATAAATTATTGCTGATTGCCAACTGCAATAATGTGTCGGATAAAATGGACCTGTTGGTAACCCTAGAATATAAGAGAGAAGAAAACGGAGCTAATGATAGAGAGAAACTATTATAATAGTGCATAAAATAACCAATACTTCTGATACATTTACATTGTTTTCTAGGCAGAGTGTAAGTATTGTCACGATTATAAAAAGCTATACTATTTAGAATTTGGATGGATAGCAGCAGAACTTAAAATATTCACCATTACATCAAGTGTTGACACAACACTGGTGTTGGAAAGCGCTTCACGCTCATGGTTGGTAAAAATATCATCCACTGGTGTGCTGTTGTGGTGTTGAGATGGATGTTTTTGTTGGCCTCATTAGGTCAGGGCTGGCTCTCTTAGTTCTGCCTTTCTCCCTCTGGATGTTTTTCACACATTCACATCATTGTTCTGCTTGCCATGAAATCCAGAAAACATGTTTCTTTTATTGTACTTTAATGATTTGTATATCGTGTACCCTATTTTGGTGTAATGACATAGTCGTTTGGCATTTCCTTCAAAAAGAGTGGAGATGATTTGTTCAAAGCAATAAACATTAGGAGTGGAACTTTATCGGTCTTGGCTTACCGGATGCATTTGATGAAAGATACTTTCATCTGCAGTGTGTGTGTGTGTGTGTGTGTGTTTGCATGGCCATGCATGCATGTGTATGCATGTATGGGGGGGTTGGGCAGGAGATTTTTCTCTTTTATCTCTTAAATTACTCTGAACTCAAATGTGGATATCAAAACGTATTCATTAGCAAACGTCTAGCTGTGCATGTACAGGACTAAAGGCAATTTCAGAGAAAATGTTTTGAAGGATGTGGGAGTAGAAGTCTTTGACAGGTGATGCTGTAGACTCGCCCCCTGAGCAGAGAGATGTCTTCATTTCATCAGATTTTTTTTTTTTGAGGTTGTTTTCAGACACACTTAATATCTCCCATTAATATTGACAAAATCATGTGAGATCCTTGCTAATTCGCAGCCAGGCCATCTTATTTGGGGGAGATGCCAGTCTGCGCGTGTGAAAGTGAGAGTAGATCACCCTTTGCTCATTAATATTTCACCAACAATGAAGCTGGGTGTCACTCACACTCATCACCGCGGTAATGAGCTCACACTTCCCTGTTTATTATTCAACCAGGCACTCCAGAGACTCCAAGGTACTGAATGGCATGATATGTGAAAATCTCTTTCAAGGTCAGGCAAATACAAATGTGTGCCAACTTTGTGAATGAAGCATCAAAGCGATAGAGTCCTCTCTGGTCTCTGTTGTAAAGTAGGGACCAGCACTTTTACCTGTCCTGACCTTAAGGAGGGTGGATAGGAGACAACCTCTATTCTGAGTATCAGCATCACTGAGCATAACATGTTTTCCCCTTCAAGCCAGGGAATGAAAAATTAACTCCTCAACTTAGTGCTAAAACTAAGTGAATCGTACCTGTCAGGAACCAGGTATGTTTCCGTGATTACCTCCATGTCTGTTTAATATTGCAATGATCTCCGCAATGAATTAATCAAACACAGCCCAGCCACACATTACTGTCTGTCAGCACATGCATCTGTCTTTCACTGATATGATTTGAACCAAGGCCGACAGGAGAATATAGTGATATACAGCGTGTGTGTTTGTATGTTATAACGGTGTTATTGAGAGAGGAAATCATAGGAGCGCTTACTTTTTGCTGGACCAGACAGAAGAAAGCGGCTCTAATATTTGCTAAGGAACATTTTGCACGGAATCTCCTCAAAATGAAATTTGACACATTTTCAAATTTCTCAACGTTGAATCATGTTAGTAAATTGCATGTAATTGCATTACATGATGTTTTGAGGCTAGGTTTGTTTTTGTTTGTGTGGCCTACCTAGTGTAGGGCAAAACATCAAATTAATTACAGTGTGCTGAAACAACCAGAGTATAATGAATGCTGTATATGGGACATGATTTACATTTTTGGAACAGCGTCTGTAGATAATCAATGTTAACACGCCGATTAACTAATTAAACCACCTGACTCTTCTTAAGCAAATAGACAAGCTGCAATGTCTTGAAGGGAACACCTAGTATGTGTTCTCTCATAAGTGTGCGTACCAGTAGCTCATTAGGGCAAGCAAGGTTATTTAAAGAAAGCTGGTAATTAACAGCTTGTTTGTGAGGATATTGAACTACTAATTAAGTACCCAAGAATTTGTTTGTTGCTGAATGTATTCAGTTATGCCAGTTTATCAGCAACAAGCTACCCATTTATCAGGGACAAAAACCAACAGATGCTTCATACATTTTTATTAAAGAGATGTACATGGTAGTGTTACAATATTATTATAGGATCATATCATCTCATTTGTGATTTTTGTCAGAATGCTGACAGAATGTTTTCTCTGACATGAGATTTGTGTAAAATACAGACCAATACAGATGCATTAATGCTGTGTTATCTCCCTGTATGAAAAGCCCTTGGAACAATATAAAAACTGATATTAACATGTGGATGGTAATAGTCCGAACAAACATTACATAAAGAGTACAATATTTGGCACCAAGTAATGTTTCAACTGAATACGTAAAATATGACTATTATTATGACTATAATTATTAATTAGTGTTAGAGTATTTACTAAAATAAGTTCATTGGTAATCAGTCATATGGTGTATTAACAGATTCATTCATTTTTCAGCTGACAAAAATTACAGAACTCAAGGGAAAAAAGTACAAATGTATCAAAAAGAAAAATAAAAGCATAAATTAGAGTGATACACTGCTTGTTTAAATTGTGTAATGGCTTCAGAGGTGTAAACAGTTGGAGCTTATAATAATAAGTAAGAGAAAATTTCAAAGTATTCTTCCTGAAACCCTCAAATAATAATAATATTAATGATACATTTTGGCATCAGGAACAGAATGTGATGTATTAAGTTTCTCTATACACAGTTCCCTTCATAGATCCATTGACAGGTCGTATAGACTCTTTTTTTCCCCTCATACTGGCTGTAAGACAAATACAACTCATAAATCTTTAAAATGCAGCTCTTTCATTGCTAAGCCCTCATTTGCTTGAAGGCGCCAGGCGTTCGGTGCGAGCCCCAGATTATTCATCCCTTCACATGTCCATCCATCACACACCGTCGAGCCGCATCTCATCCGTTCCGGCTCCGGTTCCACTCCACAGGCGGCGGCAGGGAGCGGCTCAGCGCGGCTCGCAGGTGTCTGGGTGCTCTCTGGGTGCTCGCCCCGGTCCCCCCCCCGTCATCCAGATGTGTCACCCGGTGGTCCCTCAGCTCATGAACTGTGTGTAGCCCTCGGCACCCGTTACTATGACATCCATCCAGATCCTCATGGCCTCCGGAGACGGGGCCACCATGTAGTAGAGGCGGTCATGGGTTTTCACACAGAAGGTCAAAGACGGGTTGGGGCTCTGGAGACGGCAGGGAGAAGGGAAGCAGACTTAGACCAAAGCCAGCAAGCTGCACCTGTTGCACCTTTTCCTCAGAGACATTTGCAGCTAAACAGTTAAAACATACTAGTCCATCTGTTTCAGAGAGACCTTGTTTAGATTGTTTTATCTTAGAGATGCAGGTGACTAATTTAATAAATACACACAAGGAAAACAACTTAATCCATTCTAACCTGGATCCATGTCTCTAAAAATATTCCCCATTTGAAAACAATGACATATTTCTGAAATGCAGAAACTGAATTTGGCAGCAAGACATCTTAATTCATGTTTTAAAATAATTTAAACAAACTACTGCTGTTCTGACAATATCTTCACACTTAAATATAAATGTGATAAATATTATTCTACCAAGCTTATTCCTAAATTTGAAAAAAGATAAACTTCCATACCCAAATAGAGTCTGGAATGGTAAGTGGTGAGAGAAAGAGTTGTTCGTTACCTTGGTGGCACTGCGTAGGTGATCGTAATAAACCTCTTCAATAGCCTGAAAGTAAATGAGCCCTTTCAGCTTGGTCTCATGCTTGTCTGAGAGGAGAGAAAGAAGATATATTAAGATACAATATATTACGTCTTGTACTGATGCAATACCAAGACCTCTGTCAGCCCGAGCAGGGATACTGCTGAAGCATCTACAGCACAGTCAGCCAGCATAGTGTGGAGACATGTTTTGTTTGTTTTTAGTGAAATAATATTTCAGGCTTTTTTTACATATATTTTCTTATGGTTGTCTGACCCAGGGTTGCTATAGACATTTGGTCACAAACTGGAAAAGAGCATTTTATATTACATTGTTCTGTCTCCAACATCTGCCTTTTCTCTTATATTTACATTAACATTTTAGCCATGTGGCAGATGATTGCCTTGCAATACTGGCAACAGTAGAAAAACCTGAAATTTCTAAATCTGCAACATTACAAGCGGCCAATAGTAAGAAGTCCAAGGATCAAAACAACAGCTCCCAGACAAAATACGCAATAAATATTCCTGTGTCCCTTGAAAATTTGTCTAGACTAGATAAGGGTGGTGATAAAGGAATAAGAACCAAGCAAGGTCAGGTGTGAGAAGATGAAGAAAGTATATTCTGTAGAGGAGAGAGGGATGTGAAGTGTGTCTTGAAGAGACGACTTTTCAGTTCACGCTGAAAGACAGGAGGTGAATCTGCTGTTGTGTCTGTGGTGGGAAGGTCATTCTACTGTCGGGGGACCAGGAGGGACAAGAGTTGAGGCTGGATGTAGCGCTGGTCAGGTTGTCACAAGGAAAGGAGAGCTAAATGCATGTAAAGAATGCAATCACCTATCCCTGAAATAAAGTTTTGTGTAATAAAACAGCGTCCCAGCAGAAAGCCAGATGGGGGCATAGGATGACGGGACAAGAAAAGTGTAGAAAGTTGAATAAGCTGGCAACTTCTTTACTCAAATGAAGAATGATTTGCAAACCAACTAGACAGGTGATTTAGGTTACTTGGGAGCGCTTCCAATTCACTGGAAATTATAAAATGAATTCTAAACTAGTAGCAAGTTGGTTTGAGCAAGTTCACTTATTTGGTATTTGTTAACACTGACTAATCTTCTCTGTCTATTTCCACCTTGATATTCCACAAGCCTTTAAAACATGTGTGCTGCTCCATGAATCCTTTTCAATTTGAACCTTAAGCCAAGGATTTTTATTTTTGATAAACCTTTCTCTGCCTTTTAATTGTTGGTGAATTGACTGAACTCAAGATGCCTAAAATTGTTCAAGGTTCAGAGAAATGCCAATAGCTCTAGATGTAATTGAGGGGATAGGGATTGTATTTAGTGTGGCTTAATTTTGATTACTTTCAAGAGTTAAGTTGTATCTTTCAGTTATTGTTTTTTTATCCTGTTAGTTTCTAAAAAAAATAAAATAATTCTTTAAAAATAGTTTGCAGTAATCGAGTCATTTTCATTGCCGAACACCATAAAACAAAGAAGAGCAATAACTTTCTTTTTGCTTCCGCTTAACTCTAGACAGAGAAGCCAGACACAAAGGCAAGTTGAAGGTGAAAGATGTTAACTCTCAAAACACAAAGGATTTTTTTTTCCCCAGCAAGATAGAATTCATGAATACATATGAGCACTGTTGAGTCAGAATAAAAGTTAAGCAATAGGACAAGTCCATTACAAGCTAGGCCTAAATTCTTTCACAGTTTATTAATTTGACTTACTTTCTTCAGTCTTATACTTTGTTGATTTTCTTTCAGGTTTTTTTTTTTCTGAAGCTTTTTCTCGCCGGTGAGTTTCACTCCTTGAGAAGTTTTGCAAATCTTAAAAAGAAATCCCTCTTTTATATATCAGATTTGATCTTTCAGTGCAGGAACACAGACGGTTTCCTTCAAACAGGTCAGATCTTATGACCGTTCCTTTGGATTGCTGTTCTCTGTTCACAAAATATCTTTCAGCGTTCTGCCGTTGCCACAGATTGAAGCGTTTGGCAGTTGTATTTCAGAGAAGTCTGAGGAAGCTTGAAGGGTGGACTTCAGCTCACATGATTACTGGACTGATGAGGTTCTCTTATTTGGGGCTGAACTAGAGGCCTTTCAGTGAGAAGGAGCCTTTTCTCTCATCCAAGATCTCTTACTCTACATTCTCCGCAAATGAAATCTGTAAAAAAAATGTTTTTGAATTCCAATCTTGTTCAAATAAACAGTGGTCTTTTGTTTTCATCTTTTCCATGTACACTGAAGGGCCTGGCTAAAAAACAAACATCCAACAACAATTAAAGGCAATCTTTTGAAACGCGTCCGACATTTGCTCTTGCTCTCCCTTTTCCGTGAGTCAAATCTGCTTAGTAATGAGATAAATGTTTTTGAAATGTGAGTTTCGTTTTGTTAGTCACGAACAAGCCAGGAGCTAGCCTCCTCCCCAAGAAAAACACATCTAGAGAAAGTATTGCATCTTATTTCATCACCATCATCACCATCATCTTCGTCAGGAGTGAGGGGGTGAAAAGGCTAGGCAAGTGAGAAGAGAGAGAGGAGCAAAGAGAACAGGGGCCTCAGTAATGAACATATACTTGGGTTCCATTTTGAACTTGATTGTAAGATAATTTCTCAAAATATGCCCGTGCAGGTTTCAGAAAATCAACTGTTCTCATTTAAAGGTGCCGGCTGACGCGTGACGGACGTGTTGTGAATGAATTACAAACTGATTTCAATTTCAATACACAAGAACAAGCTTGGAAATTACGCTTAGAACAGCCCCAATTCGTGTCATTTCCAGATAAATAGACCCTGGCTGGGACAGAAGTCAAGTTTACTGTTGCAATAAAACAATAATACAGTGTAGTGTACATTCATGTGCAGCTCGTTCGTCTTGTGAGGCAGAAGTAGCCTCAGCACTGCTCCTGGGGAAACTGAATAAATCAGGTCTGGGCCCGGAGTAGAGCTGGGAACTCTTTCTACGTGAAGTTCAGAGGTTATAAATACTACATATGAGTGAATTCCTGTGTGAGCAAATCGGTACGATCACTTTAATCCGAAGCCCTTTCTGTAAACGAGACCCTGGGGCTGCAGTGGACCGACCAGGCCAAGCAGAATATCAACTCGTAACACACAGTAGGCTATTATAAAGTCATTGTAAGTGATGTGATTAAACCCACTTGTGCTCCAAAGGCATGAAGGAGCAGATAGGGAGGAGTTCTTGCTTTAACTTGTGTCTTTGATTGAGGCTTTGACTGAAAAAAAAGGTCAAACTCAACACAAACTATAAGATATTGCAACTGTCTGTTCATTTTAAAGGGGTATCTTCAAATGTATTTTTCTTCACCAGGTACTTGTCTCATTGTGGATAAAAGGTTTCTGTATTGGCAGCTTAACTAACTGTGTATAACCTATATTTTAGCCTATAATCAACCTCATATAATGCACTAAACATCAAAATGTCAAGGTATCTTTCTCAATCCCGTCAACTGCAGCTCCTCACCCACGTAGTAGTTGAAGTTCCTCTTGAGGCGGTCAAAAACAAACCAGCGCTTCTTCCAGGACTTGATTTTGCCGCCCATCTTGACCAGATGGCCCTTGCACATCTTCTCAGTGAGGATGACGTAGGGGCAGGTGTCTATGCTGTGGCCGGACGACTCCACATGGGCGCGCAGGTCGAACTCCTCCTTCCGGTTCGGCAGGTAGCGCGTCATTGGACGGGCCTGTGGAGAGGACGCAAGGTAATGTATGCAGTTCTAAGTATGGAATAATTAGCTGGGCCAGGTGCGTGTTTATTTGCTGGTTTGAGGATTTTTGTTTACCTCCATTATTCATACCCCAGAAAAAAAAAAAAACGACAATTACATACAATCAGCCAAGATTAAAGCTGGAATGATGAGTATATCAGACTTTATAGTGAACCCCTCTCCACCCCATCCTCGCTCTTCTCTCACCCATTTCTCTCTCTGTTCTTCTGCTCTCGCTCTCCACCCTCCCCCACCCCCTCTCCATTTCTCCCTGCTCTTTCCCTTCCCTGACGCTCTTTGATCTTCCCATATACCCAGCCTCTCTTTAGTGTCTCGTCTCTCATCCTCTCCCCCAAGTCTCACTACCCCTCCTCCCTCCCCTCCCCTCCCCGCCGCTCTCTCTCCTCTTCCCGCCGCTGTCCCCTCCCGCTGCTCCACTGACCTGGGAGAAGTGCTTCTCTCTCATCTTCACCTCCTCCTCCACGAGCCTCTGCCTGTGGGCCGTCTCGTCCTGAAGCCTCCTCTCGGCCTCCTCTCGCCTCCTCCGCTCCTCCTCCAACATCTGCCGCCGAGCCTGCACCTCCCTCTCCTGGGAGCGTTGGGAGAGGAGAAAGAGGAACAGATGGGGAGAAGAGAAGAAAAAGAGAGGAGAGGGAGACGGGGAGAATATGTTAATGGTAGGCAAATATTGCAATACAAAGTGAATGAGTGTCAGAAGTGGCGCAGGAGAATTCAAGTCCCAATCCAGGGTTTTGTAAAATATATCCCTAAAGTCTATATACAGAAGGGTAAGCTTTGCTGATGTAAAATGATCCTTTGCAGCTTTCAGATACTTACATACAGGTCTACTTTGTTCCAATATTTAGAAATAGTACAAACGTAATCAAACTATTTATGGCCTCAACATGCATTTGTCCACACCTCAAGTTGTCTTGTCCCTGTTTCAAGAGCTTAATCAATCAGTTTGAGAACGAAAACACATTTCCTATCCATTGAAGTAGCGCTACACAGCAGAAAAACCGGGCTCCAACAATGGGAGCACAGGTGCAACCATAAAAATAGTTTAGAAGCTCAAAATGGATGGGCGCCACCCTCTCGCCATGAGAAGTAATGTTTATTTATGTAGAGAGAATATTAAAAACATGATGTTTTGGCCAAGAACGCCTTCATCACACAGTGAATGCTGATCCTCCTTGGCCAAAATGTCATGTTTTTAATATTCTCTGGATACATAAATATTACCTTTACTGGAGAGAGTGTGGCACCCATAGATTTTGTGCTATCAATTGAAGTAAACATAAATAACTAGTACAGTGGTCTTTGTGCCAGAGGGGATGCGATAGGACTTCAGGTTTCCCGGTTTGAACTTTAGACGAAGTTAAAGCTAATGTGAAAGGGATAACTGGATGCATTCATTTCAAATATCTGTTCCTGCATCAGTGTTGGTGTGGAACATAGTCAGGAACTCACTCGGTTCTCCATCAGCCTGGCTTTCTCCTGCTGCGCCTCCTTCAACATCTTCTCCATCTCCTCTATCCTTTGGGCTTCTAGCCCACTGGCACTACAACACACAGAGGGAACGAGCATGTGATGACATGGGTACGACAAGACTTGGGATGAAAAGTAAACACAGACATGCCTTGAAACCAAACACGGAAAGTAGGAAGAGATGGATAATAAGACAAAGGCTCCTTCATGAATACCAGTAAACTGAGCCTTTGAACTTTTAACTACTCCACTTCATGAAACACTGAAAAAAACTTGAACAGGTTGGCATGGCAACAGGCAGTGTACTAGTAGTCAAGGGAACAGACATATAACAAAACATGTTGTCAGGGGAACAAAGCGCAGTGACCCTTCTTCTGGGAGACAGGGCAGACTTGAGTGTTCCCATGGAAACAGAGCCAGTTGCTCATCTTCCAGTCTCTCACCTTTCTGGTGAACAGGCGGAGTTGCCGGTGGAGACGCTGGTCTCCATGCTGTCGGAGCTCTCCAGACTCAGGGTGTCGTACGCCTGGTTGCCACTAGGCGGTGTTTGATGGTGTAGGATGGAGTGGTGGACCATGGGGGAAGGACCTGTGCAAGCAAAGGGGTGTTGAGACGGCTGTCAAAGACTCGCAGTGCCCTCTACTGCTAGTGAGGAGTCATTGCCACCCGTTGTTTACAATCTGACTCCACCACTCCTCTGAGCATGTTGTCGGGCTGAATAGACTTGATGTGATACACTGTTCTCATTGATTAAAAAAAAAACCTTTCCTGCATGTTGCAGAATAAATGACAGCAACTCTCAAGGTACTGCTTCCTCCATGGGCTTTTATCTGGCTGAGAATGATACGGGCGTGACAGGTGAAACCCTCCAGTGTGTTAAATTGATGGGAGTGAGGGACTAGAGTACCTTTGCTCTGCAGAGCCAACTGCTTCCTACAGTCCAGGTCTGCTGGATTTGACAGCTCTCTCAGCACCAGCTGTAAACCCTGGGGAACACACACAGAAACCATCAGACAGTGAATTATGTGGAAAGAACTAATTTCAACTAAGCAAAAAAGAATAGAATATCACATTCTCATGTGTGTGAGATTGATGTGCTCACCTTGCCAGGTGCATTTTTCTCATGTGCAACGCCATTGGAGTGTGGAGGGGCTGCAGCACCACTGACACATGAAGCTGCCTGTCCGACCTCACCATCTGATTTGGACTGAAACAACTGAGAGAATAAATACAGTTCAGTCAGCTTTGCCCGTCCTCTTGCCAGTCTTTTGATAAGGACATACTTTTACCCAAAAAACATTTCTTGGCCACTTCACATCCTCATTCTCACCTGGTCTTTTCCGCAGATTAATTGGATTAGGGTTGTCTTTAAAGATTTCTCTTAAAGAATAAAGATCCAATTTTATGTAAGCAGTGGTGTAGTGCTAGTTGAGGGGTATAATACCAGATTTCTAAATATCCTGTTTCTCTTCCTTGATGCCTGCTGGATGTCGGAGAAAGAGGAAGGCTCTCTGATGCCTTGTGGAAGCTGACTGCCTCCAAGCTGTACCCCTAGTGCCCTTCTAGTTGTGTCCCCTGCTCCCCCAAACCACAAATCCCAAACCTCTGGCTTAGCATTGATCACTGCTGCCCTGAGTGAGTCTGTTTGGTCTCTGACTCTACAGACATCACTTGTCCTGTCCTGCTGTACTTCTGTACTGCTGTACCGATCCCCTGGCACTGTGATTCATGTTAGTTCTGTCCTGATGCTCATCTCTGCCAACAGAAGGGCCTCAGCTTACCACTTTGTGTCAGTCAGCAACAGGCTATTCTTTCTAACAAACTTTATTCACATATTTGCAGAACCAAATTTCTCCCTGCAACCACTACTGCACAAATATTATATCCATTATGAAATTTGGTCAATTGTAGACTATTCACAGATGCCCAGAGATGCTTCAAAGGACATTTCTTTAAGTGGCTATAATACATGTTAAACTAGCCAAGGACTACACAACTCTGAAGTATTGTTGACTCAAAATCTGATGCTATACTATGCTATACCTGACGCTGCCATGATCAAATACCCAACTGACAATTACACCACAGTATATCGGTAGGACTTCTGTCATTGCTACATCTCAGCATCTTCAAATGCAGACTATCAATGGTACTGTTGAACATTTTGGAGCTCACTGATAATATCTGCCACCTTGTCAAGAGTGGAACTGTTTCTGGCAGTAGGAGATAGGAGAACAACAGAGAGGGGAAAACAACTGCATTGACTGGAGATAAATAGACTACCATGAATTTTATTATTTTGTCCACTAGAGGGCTACCTAGTCTTGAAAATACAGGCAGCCAGGCAGCATAGTGAGTAGACCACCATTCAACCTGAGGACCCGGGTTCAAGCCAATGTGTCGGCAAGCATCTGTCCTGCTGAAGTGCCCTTCAGCAAGACACTAAATCCCTAATAGCTACCTGTTTTGTGGCTGACCCTGACCTCAGAAAACGAAGAGAATTTCTCTTCAGAGATCAGTTATGAATGATATTATTATTACATGGGCTGGTTTGAGGTGACAGGACGTATGGGTCAGGGTTGAGATACACTACCAAAAATTGGAGGAACATGAGGCCAGTGTTTCAAAACCTTACCCATGCCTTCAAACATATCTATCAACTAGTGAACTCTTCAGCCTTACTGTGATCCAAACAGGAGAGAGCTGAACAGGAGAGTGAAAGGCTGTGAGCGAGAAAGAGTGGAGAGTTTACCTGCCCTTGCCTGCGTGTGGAAAAAGACTTGGCAGGCAGTGGTGGAGGACATGACTGGGGTTCTCCAGCAGCCATGATGTCCTGGTACCAGCGCTCTAGGTCAATAGCAGGCATGGCATTCCTGCTCAGCTCAGGCTGGCTCTAAGGTGACAAAGAGTGTCCAGCCAAAGGAGAAAGAAGCAGTAAAGCATCGGCATCAGTATCAGAAGCATCAAGCAGCTAGGAAAGATAAAAATGGAGTAAAAGCATTCCTTACAGTAATATCAAGCTGGCAAAGATCTGCTATGTAAATGGTAATTACCATTAATTACCATTATACTAATAGCACTGGCATAGAATAGTAATAAAAGTTCAGTGGATACATACATTGATTGGTGACAGTAATAGACATAAACAAGCAGCGCCCCTTTTCAATCACTCAAAAAGGTTTTTCAAAAACGGGGTCATGGACCTCACTGGATAGGTGAGAATAACACACCTGCGCAGAGAGGAAGGGGGCGGGGCCACATGCAGTTGAGTGGCATGAGAAGGCGGAGTCAGAGGGAGCAAGCTGGAATGACTGGATAGAGGAGGGAGGGGAGGGATCGACTTTCTGCATCCCGAAGATTTGGCTCAACTGATTGACCGTGATGTATTCCTTAACCAGCAACCAGCCGTTACAGATACACAGGAACGGGAAAATACATACACACATACATTTACGACATAGGGAGAGAGCAGAGATGGAAAAGAATGTTAAAAAGAGGCATCTATAAAAAAAGCCATCTAAATATAACGTGAATGTGCTTTGGCAGGTAGTACTGTAGGTGAAGGGAGGTCAGAGAAACATCAGGAACAGAGAAAGTGCCAGAGAGCAGGTGGGGTTTCTACCTCGCAAGACAGAGCTGGAGCTACAGCGAGGGAGAGGCAGTGGAGAGCAGCAGGGGAAGTAGAGTGAGGTTGGACAGAAGCGTTCCCATACATCTTATAGACATCAGACAGCCGGAGGTACTCCTGCACCAACAGCCAAAACACAGGGGTACAAAGGCTGAACCAGGAGCAGGCAATATAGATAATACCCAACAAAAGATGCGCCAAGATTCACACACCAAACACACAGGACATCACCACTCACATGGCCTCTACCCTTGAAATGAATATGCATGACAGTTACCTAATAGTTTAGTCACCCCACAAACCATCTCCCAAGTTCTTGCACGATCATCTAGCTTGTCAGGTTAAGAGTTTTACAACATAAGAAACAATTCTCCTCAAACATATCAATTCCAGATGGCACAGCCACTGATCAGCATGAACATTGTGTAACATCCTTATATTATACTGTACACACACCAAGGCGCAAACTAACTTAACAGCAAAGGGAGAAAGGCACAAACTTTGAAAGATACCAAAAGATCCATAACAAGCTGGATATTATTCTTCGGTATTTTCTAACACATCATCATGCCCATTTCTTTTAGTGGACAAACTACAGGACAGGCTTTTAGGATTTGTTAGGTTTTGTCGTAAAGAGGATTTTGTTGAGGTTTACCTCTTGTGGCCTAACAGGATGGGGGACAGGACAGAGTTCAGGGGAGGGGATGTGAGAGGAGGAGAAGGAGGCAGGAGAGGGACAGGGACTATGAAGAGGACCATCCGCATAAACAAGGTCAGGTTCGCTGATGTGAAGCAATTCCTGTTTAAAAAGTTCAAAAAAGCCACTTGCAAGCAGTCTTTTTCACCTGCAGTAATTGTAGTCCAGCTTAATAATCACAGATGGCAGTGTTTAAGGTAGGCCAGCACATGTTCCTGCTCACCTCTTTCATGCCGCTGTTGGGTTTAGGGAAGCTCCTCCCTCCTGTCAAGATGTGGTACCTCTTCTCCAAGGCACACAACCTGTCCTTCTCCTAGGATTAGATTAGATCAATTAGATTTGATCTTTGTCCTGAAGAAGGAAATTCATTTCCAGCAGCAGGATGCTCATACAGGTGCTGTCACCACTAGCCACGGCTATCGGCATCAATGGCGTGCATCAACGCTGATCATTTGTATACCATTCAGCTAAGACTACAGTGATTCACGATGAAAGACTGACCTTGTGTAACACTTGGAGAGTCAGTGTCCTGTCCTTAGCCATCCTCTCACAGTCCTGAGCTGCCTGCGATCCCAGCTGTTTGGCCTGAGCCTCCAGAGCCACCATCTTCTCCTGAGGAGCAACATGTCCAATATCTTGTTGTCATGCTGCCACATCATGTCTGTTGTTTTGTTTGGTGATACTGTATACATGTCTATGTGCATACCGTTGTGCACGTTACCCACCTTCCTCTTGGCCACGCTGCGGTGATACTCGGCTCTCTCTTGGAGAAGCTGCGAGCTCTGAGTCTCCTTCCTCTCCTCCAGACTGCTCTCCTCCTCCAGCTGACAGAACTCCAGGTCCTCAAACTGCTTGGTCCCAGACTCCAGAGCTTCAGCTCCCTGTTCACACGCAGACGTACACGCAGATTATTCACACTGTTTGAGCTTACTTCAACAGCTTTACTAAAGACCATGATGAGACAGTCTCGTGTGTATGTGGAGAACCATTCCTTACTGTTTGACAATACACTAAAACATTCAGTGATGATGTATTTTTAATGCAAAAAAACATGCAAGATTTTAGAGGAAAGCTGTTAATAATTATCAATTGATTACTAATTGCAACTAACATTTTCAAGCATCCAGAATGGGGGAGCAGCAGAGATTAAGCAGCATCAAAATGGCTGAGTAGCAAATGTATGGTCATACTTACAAATGGCACAGACATAAAAACCTTTAAATCTGACATTATCTTTTAGGTAATGAATGGCAACAGCAGGAAAGAGGAAATGCATGATCAGCAGATTGTGAGTAGTTGTGTTTTGAGTGCCTCAGACAGAGTCAGTGTTATGTTTGCGCCTATGGTTCTGTCCAGAACATACAGTACTGCGGTATATTATAACTCACTGTTGCCAGCCAGTGGGCTGTGTGAGAACACTGACCCTGCGGAGCTGCTCCTGTAACTGTTCCCTTAGAGACAAGGGGCACTTATCAAACTGCCTCTTCAGCTCATTGTACTCATTCCTCTGCCTTTCCAGGACCTTCCGCTCAGCCGACACATTAGCCCTCCCCTAAAAACACACAGAAACACACACACGTACACGCACACACACATGTACACAGCACACACGTACAATCGCGCACAGACACACATATGTGTTTGCATTCACACACACATACACACACACACACACACATACACCACCCCAGGGAGAAACAAAAATCACAGACATCTCAAATCCATGCAGCCAAGCATTATAGGTAACAAGCCAAGGCAGTTAAAGTATATTAGGAATGAAGCAGAGGTTAGACCGCCAGGAGTGTTAGAGGTTGCGACGCTTCACACATTTGGTAGCATCAAAATGAGAGAAAAAAAGAAGTGGGAATCTGTAGATCTGCATCAACATTTCGGTGTCTGTCACATCGACACACGTATACAAAGTTTCTGCTGTTTTGTTTTGTTTTTAACACAAGAGCTGTTGGACGCTGCAGAGTGAAGACAGTTTGGGCTTTGTGTTTTAGGACAGCCAACCTCTTTACTGAACAAGCAGTGCAAGTCATTGGAGATCTGAGAAGAGAATCTATACATTTAGACTGTGTGCACATTAGGGATGGACTGGTTCTCCAAAGTCACGGTTCAATACATACCTATGTCACTGTTATGTGTTGTAGGTATGTTTGTGGTGCAGCAGTGGAAAACCAATTTTAGCATTTTCACTTTTTAATGTAGAAAAAGTCTTTAAAGATGGACTACACATTTACATTTTTCAGCGAAGAATTCATCGAAGCAGATGTTTTTGACATGCGCCTTTCCACTCCAAAATGTGCATACTGATGTGACACTGGTGTGAGTGTATGTATTCAAACACACGTTCAAGTGCACCTGACATGCCTGACATTCACGTGCACACACTTGTCTGTGCGCGTATGACTGATGGTGTCGAGTGCACTGACAGCTCAATATTTACTGTGTCATATTGTGTTGTCCTGGGTGCCCACCTTGTCCTTCTCTCTCTGGGTGGCCTTGTCCAGCTGGCTGAGTTTGAGCTGCAGCTGAGAGATGATTTCAGTTTCTGCCTCCACCTGCTCCTGCTCTGCCTGCCTCTCCGCCTGCAGCAGAGCTCGCTCCATTTCCACCTAGAGTCGAACAAACAAGGAGTCGGAGTCTAATCAAAATAAAACTAGCATGATCAGTAATGAAAAAATAATTTGCAAGTAAGTTCTTTGATTGGTGTGCTGTGAAACAAGATGATTGGTTGTTACTTCACCTGAGATTATGCAAATCTAACTCCACTAAACATAAACAGAGTGCAAAAGCATTAACATGCACTGTGGCAAGCTAAATAAATACCTAACAGCTGCCAATCCTCTTGCCATACAATGGTAAGTTGATTTAAGAGCTTATTGGCTGAAATGTCTTGGCTGATAGGTCTTTAAAGTACGAATAACAGTCACTTACCTTTCTAGACGTAACTGCTAGACGGCTATGCTTTTGTCCAGTGTGTGTGTGTGTGTGTGCGTGCGTGTGTGTGTGTGTGTTGACCTCCTGTCTGGTCTCCTGTAGCTGCTGCTCCAGTTCGCAGACTCTGTGCTTCAGGTCATCAACCCGGGCCAAGACCCTGTTCCTCTCCTCCTCCAGGTAGACCTGCTCCTGACCGCCTAACAGCTCTTCACACTGACCATTAGAAAACAATAGAGACTTTGATATAACTTTGTTTGTTGGAAGAAAACACAAATAATATGTAATCTGTGTGTGCATGAGTGTGATTTTATTATGGGTGACTGTCCCACCTCTTGATGAGTGCTCTCTGTGCTGCTAGACTCCTCTCTCTGGATTTCCTCATCATGATCTCTCACCCTGTGGGGTCTTTCTGCTCCCTGATGGGACGTCCCGCCTCCTGCGTCTGAGCAGGTCCCTCTCACGCCCCCCTCCCCCGGCCGAGGGAACAGCCCTCTCCTCATCGCCTCGCCCAGCTCCCCGGCGATGTCGTCCTGGTTATATTCTGCGCACAGATTCAGGATGGTCTCCAGTCTCTGTCGCTCCTGCAGAAGAGATCTGAGGTGTCAACATGACGGCCGACAATATACTGTAGATCACATTGCAGAGCAGCCTGAGATGTCCTTGTGTGACATTGTCCCGTTTAGGCAGCTGTCCCTCAGCCATTGGCAGTGGACAACTGTAACCTGATAGCAGGAGGGCCGAAGCTGACAGAGTTTGACCCTCAAGAGGGGGTTCATAGTCCCTTCTGTCAGGACTAGTACTGTTTATCTAAACAGGATCTTACAGTAGGACTCTCATACCTGGCAGAGAATAAGTTGGATTACAGATGAAATTGGATTGATTATGGTTGGTGCTTGGGTGTTTCTGTGTGGAATTAGACTTGGGTGACATATCTGGCCCCAAACATAGAAATGTAGGACATGGGCCAGTAGTGGTAACTGACTGGAAAATGATGGCAGTATCAAATAAACTCAGATTACTACTGACAGCACTGCAATATGCCCACTGCAAGATGCTTTAAATGTTGCTCATTTTAAAGCCCGACTTCTACAATCTTGTGATTCTCTTCAGTGTTTTGTTTATTTATTTGATAAGACATTGACCGGTTCTGTCTTTGCTGTCAATTTATTGTCTCTCATCACTCCAGCCAACTATGCTTATCCTTTAGCAAAATAGCAGTGCAGTTATGTAATGTAATCGTTATGCACATTGCACAAAATGGCTATTACAACTCATTAGGAATCTGCCAAGACCAAGAAACATGGTGCCTGATGTGCTAATCACTGCTGCCTTGTTGTTCCACCATTCACCGTTCCACTGGGCTCTCTGGTATTCAAAACATCCATGCAGTTAAAATAACCGTGCCATCTCTGTCATGAGCATATGGCTTCAACTAGAAGATTTATAGCTTAGACAGTTGTTTATTCTTATGCTGTAGCCTCAAATTCATGCTTTGGATGATTATATGTGGAGGCCCTTGGGAAACAAGTATATAATACCTATAATTAAGGAAAGCAGTGACACAATTACAACAGATCCAAAAACGTATTTATGTGAAATTTAGATTTGCAAAGTGAATGGCTCAGTAAATACAGGCATAACACAAAATTTTCAGCTATTTTTTTCTTAACTGTTTCACATTCCCAGTTGGTTCAAGAAGCTGTTGACCTATCCTAGAGATCTGGAGTATGTGAACAGCATTTGAGAGTACATAGAAAAAATGCTACACCAAAGTGAGCTGGCAAAGATGATGGAGTGCATCAATTTTTTTTTTTTTTTTAAACAAAGCATTATTGTGTTATTTGTATCTGAGGGAGGTATAAGGAGAGATGAGCAACTGGAGGGGAGAGGAGGGAAGGAAGGGAGGCAAGTGCTGTTAAGGTACAAATGAACATGGAAATGGATAGGCCTGATCCTATTCTGGCAGCATCTGGGCAGATCCTGGTGCTGTTGCAGTAGGCTGATTCTTTTAATTAAAATCCTCTATGTGTATCTCCGCGAGGATTCAGCGGTGACTACACATGGCTCTAAAAAACTTTGAGGTAAGTTGTGCCAATGAATGCATACTGGACTAACTGGAAAACCTTTATGGAATGTAACTGCTCTCACTATTGCTTGCTGGCAAGGTGGGAACTTCAGCCCATATCACAAAGCGGGTTGTGACGAGGCAACGCTGCAACTAACAGCTAATTCTCATCAAGGGTTTTTCAGCAATGTTGTGAACACCCAATTGACTTACTGTACAGTCAAAAATAGGTCTATTTGGACTGTATGCCGAGCCAGCAGTTAGCCTCTTCCCATTGGAATTGATGCTAAAATTAAATTCTGTTCCGTCTCTTCCTCTCTAGCTATGCCCTTTACTTTTCTTGAGAGATAAAGTGCTGTGCAGCAGGCACTTTTGACAATGTCAGTGTGTATGATTTAATAAAGTGAGATAAAAAAAAATGCCAGCATAGCTGTGCCAAGTGTGCCAAGAGAACAATGTGCCAGATATAGAGCATTTACCTCATTGAGAGGAAATCCTCTCTTTCTCTCTCTGAGCTATACAACTTATCATTTTTTTGTATGCCTCTTTAATCCGTCATTATAGAACAGCATAAGGAATCTACACAACAAGTGTAATCCTAAACAAGGTAAAAGGGATTGCTATTTCCTATCAGTGCTTTCTTTTGCACACAATGCTTAAGTGCATTCGGTATTTGTGTGTCAAATTTGTGTATGTGCACGCACTCATACATGTCTTCACATGCACATAGAGTAAACCCTATAATCAGCATTTAACATTTGTCAAGTAGACTAGAACAGAAGCATAATACAACTAGAAGGCACTCTGTACAGTGCAAACCTCCACCAACGTTGAACAATTCTCCAACTTGCAAAGCTGCAGCCTCCGTAACAGTTTGTTGTTTGTGTAAAATTTGTCTTTGAGGTATGATTTTCCAACAAAATAGCACATGAAATGCAGTGTTTTTTAGCAGCCAACATGGAAGTCTCGATTGTTGGACTTTCCAACCATCACATGAACACAGCATAATAGTTATGGCAAAAGAATTAGAAATCGTCTATGGTGGATTATTTCTATCAACTGATCCTTGGGCCATGGGCTATCTGTTCAGCAAATTTCAGCCAAATCTGTTTGTTTCTTTTTGAAATACCTTGCTAACAAACAGACAAACAGACAGGGGTGAAAACACCCTTTGTTGGTGGAGGTAATGACCTACATGGTAGTAACCCGTGCAGTGTGTACCCCTAAAGGTATTGGGCTACTCAGAAGAGGGTAAAGTAGCTTTGACATTAACATGCATATTCTGTAGGCACAGCAGTCAAACCCCTCCCAGTCCAACACAGTTGCATGTTGTGACTAACTCTCTTATTTGTTACCAGAAACCTTTTGGTTCCTGAAATAGCCTGTGGAACTGGAAGGCAGGGAATTGCCCCCCTCTGTGGTCCCTTCAGCTGTCAGGTTCGGGCTGGGGTGGGGGCTGAGGAATGGTGGGGGGCTGGAGGGTGTGGATTGAGGATGGATAAGAAGTATGTATGTTCTAGTAAGTGTACTATGAATAAGTGAGAGCTTCCAGTCAAGACGAGGCAGCTTCGAAAGTGAATGCCACTTGTCCTTTTGGTAAATATAGTGGTGAGCAATAACCAGCCACGCCCTCTGCGCTGGACTGTCAGACTTCCTGAAGAATGTACACCGGCGTGTCACTCGGTCCACATTGGCGAACCATGCCAGTAATGCCTTGGGGAGCTGAGCTAGTGGCTGTATGCCAGGAGACTTAGACAAGATATCACAAAGTAGACATGGTGTCTACCATGCCAGCAGGCTCGATCCTTGTCCCACTTATTCTCACAGAAACACTGACAGTAAATATAAAGACCACCCATACACAGGAGATAGAAAAAACAAGGATTCACAGAGGACAAACCAGAGCAGTGATGCATCTTCGAAACTGCCTAAACAATCCAAAATACAGTCCCAAGTTCACATCAACATCTAGAAGTGGACCAATCCATTTCTATCATGTTGAAAATTTGCCAGGAATGTCTATTCTCAAGTCTAAACTTATATCTAAAGTTCTGATTGCTTACCAGTTTCTCCATCTCCTGCTCGCGGAGCCTCTCCTCTCTCTGCCAGCGGTGGTATTCCAGCAGCTCATCCTCGTTGTCACTGATCTCGGAGATGCTGTTCTTGCGTTCCCGGGCTCGGGGCATCACGAGACAGGCCTCCCTGCTGGAGGATCCTGTAGAGGTCGTGCAAGAGGTCTTTCTTTGGCAACAAGGGCTAGCGAGAGGAGATGAACCAGACAGAGAACCCAGGCCTGGGATGTGGCCACTGCCCGGGCCGGCCTTCATTTGCCTGCGTTGGCCCTTGGGGCTCTCGGAGACCGGTTTAGCGGTGGAGATATGTGAGGCGAGGGAGGACGCCGAGCCCTGTGATCCAGGAGTCCCTCTGCGGGACATGTATGGGCTGAGAGGAGGCAGTTCTCTCAGGCTGGTGGATCCATCACTCATGGGACTGGGCGGTCTCTTCTGTAGGGACGAACCTCTTACCCGAGGGCTGGATGGAGCCGCTGGGGAAAATTTGGGAGTTGGTCTTTGGTTAGAGACAGGGGATGGGCTGTGACTTGAGCTAGTGTTTTCTGTGTCCTGACCTGGCCCTCTGCAGGGGGGCGTGGGGCTCGATGTGGCCTCTGCTTGGACGTTCCTAAGAGGCCTGGGGCTCTCCTGGGCCCTCTGACCACCGGCAGTACCACTTGAGGCCCGTGGGTGGGGGACAGGGGTGTGGTTGGCATGAGTGGAGCTCATGGACCGGGCAGGTACTGGAGGGGTGTTGTTGCCCAGGTTCTGGCCGGTGTAAGTGGTGCCGTGTGCAGCTGATGGAGTGGAGGAGAAGAACGGGGAAGTGTTTTCATAGATGGAGTCCTCTGTCATGGCTGCTAGGTTGGTTTGAAGGGAGAGCAGGATGTCATCTCTCCCATTGAGCATGATTGGAAGGGGGGACTGAGGAATAGGGTGCTGGGCCGGTTTCCTAGACCCTGATAATGACGAGTCCTTCAACACCAGAGAGTCCTGGAGGTCCTTCTCTAGGTTGTTGGCCCTGGAGCCTCTGACTGGGTGACTGGAAACAGAGTGGTGGTTCCCATTCAGAGCACTACGTGAATCTGTAAGAAAGGAGATGGAAACACTTGTGCATGATGACTCCAGGAGAATAAATGAAGAGGACAAGCACACTTAAAGAGATAGGCGTACACACACACACACACACACAGAGTGGGAAGGCACTGTCTTGTATCGTCTTTTCCCTTTTGATTTGCATTCTCAAATGCATCCACCACACCTCAGTTCAGTGTTGTAAGAGAAAGGAGGTCGCTCATGAAAAGAAACACACACACACACACACACACACACACACACACACACACACACACTGTCTTGAGTTACCTAGATGGTGATAAATGTCCTTGGAGCCCTTGTTCTCTAGTATGGATCCTGACCAAACCCAGTGGTCAGGATGTTTTGTTTCTCAGCTGAGTTGTAATCCTATAGGGATCTGGAGCTGCTAAATATAAAAGCTACAGCCCCATACTTCAATCAGAGCAGATGCAATCAGTGCCTGGTCAGGAAAGAGTGGGCCATACACACTGGACTGGGTGTGGTGGCTCATACTGTAGGTCAGACAGTAGTGACGACCGAACCAATAAGGTCAGAGGAGAATGGATTCTAAATAGCATCGACAGCACAGTCATCACCACAGGCAATAGGCCAGGATAATATGAAATACAAGGGGTCACTTTTGAATAAGACTTAAAAAAATAAATATTGTCATCCAGCAAACTGGGGGCAACATAGTTTTTTGACTCCTTAAATGTCCCCTTAAACACACCATCATCTTTCACAATGGGGTCACACCTTAAGCGAAGACCACCGATTTGAATGAACCAGGTTATTATGTAGGCCACAGATAATTAGTTCTGAACAGGCTATTTCTGCATCCTGATAATTACCATTTTTTTTCAGTCAAACCACAAGACTATATCTGACTGGAGATGTATAAATCAAGAGTTAGGTGAACAAAAGTAGTACAGAAGAAGAAAGAAGTACAAAACAAATACAACATCTATTTTTTATATTTTATATGAAAATGTCTTTTCTCAGTTCTACATCAAATTGTCTAACAAGATTTACCAATCAAGAGTTTACAGTCAGCCCCAGTCATTTTAACCCCTTATAGTCTACAGCTACAGTAGACAGCTTACGAGGATGTAAGCCCTAAAACATGGATATTTTTCAACGTATATTTATGTAGCGTCTGTTCACAACATGTCATCCTACCCAAAGGCCAAACTCACTCACAAGTCTCAACTAACCTATATCAGATTGTATGATCCCTATGGAACATTCACTCCCAGCCTTTGGGTCAGAAGCCCATGTGGGTTCCCTTCATTTGAAAATGGGGTCACTGGAACCCAAAATGGTCATAACAATCTGAGTCTTATTTTGAAATGAAAACCTACTGGCAAAAGCATTTGGTCATAGCTGTCACTGACCAGCTCACAAGAGCCACTTGATTTCTGTCTCCCTGATTAATGAACCATTATCTACTGCATGTACTCAGTATGAACACACAATTATGTATTTCAAATTAGGGGTCACAGGAAGTTTCAGACCTCAATATGGAGTAAAATATTGCTTTACTGTATTATATAATGTCAAAAGCAGGCTCTTTACCAGTATGATGAACTCTAGTGGTGCCAGGTCCATGGCTCCCTCCAGGCAGCATGCTCTTCATCCTCAGGGCCTCTTCTGGATGGTTGAAGCGGAAAAAGGCAGACTGACCAAAACACAGCATGCACCCTGCCAGGGGAGAAGACCATGTGGGCAGCAAGCTGTCAGTGGTGTGGTTCAGTTGTCACCTCTTCACATCAGCCTCATTTGGGTGGAGGAGGGGCAATGCACGCACAGCCTAAAAATCATGAATGTACTAACCAAAGGTTACAACTGAATGATTGATTGATGCTACCCACTAATCAGCAGTGTTGCTTCTCCAATACTTAAAATGCCATCAACTATCAACATTGAATTTTTAACTTCAACCAAGCCTCTGATTCTGATTAAAATCCAACACTGAATCAATCTAACATCACAAAGGCTTAACAAATAACATATGTCCAGTGTGGCTGCAATCAATCAGCATTTTTTTTCACAAAACACACAATACTGCATATGTGCAAAACAACTTAGTAATTCTTTCATACAATAGCATTTCAAAACAATAGGAGATGGATGTGTTGAAATCCACTTTTCTGTGAGATTTATCGAGGAATGCCTTGAATGTAAACCGCATTCCAACTTAACATGTGGCAAAGTAACAGGGTCCAAGAGTGCGAGCGTGTGATGGTTCCAGCATGAGTGTGAAGAAACAGGAATCCGACACGGACAGGGCAAAGAGACAGAGGAGAGGAAGACGGATCCAGCTCTACAGGTTAATAAAGACTGCCCCTATAGTATGTGTCTACTTTGGGTAAAGTTGTTGGTATGCTGCTGCACTGAGTAGGAAACCTGTCCGCTGATACAACACACTGAATTCATAAAAAGTGACCTATCATTTGGCTATATCATCTAGATGGCAATTTATTCATCTTATTAAAGAGTAGGAAGCTTATTGACTGTTTAGTTGACTCAAATTGAGTAGTTTAACTCACGTGCGCTTAACCAATAAGTGAAATCATTTGTTTCTCCTTTTCCATTTCCAGTGGCTTTCAAGAATGCCTGATGTAGCTCCTGAGTCAAACGATGAAGTTTTGTTTCCAACTGTGGATATTCACCAGGTAAGCTGATATTCTTTCCCCCTCCGATACAGGTTTAAAAGTCCATATTGGTGATATTGATAAAACTAAATGTGGAGGCCTGATAATATTCCTTATAATCCAAAATAAGCAGTTCCTTCCATTCAGAGCCCTTTTTATTCAGCGTTGCATGATAGTCCTTTCAATGAAGCAAAGCCTGAAGTATTCTTGTTCAGCAGCTGCTGCCTCCACACACCGGCTGATCACCCTGCTCCAAATGACATTATGGTGTAGCTGTTGGCAAGGATCCCATGGAGAGGGGACTGAAGGGGGCGGGATACTTATGCCTTTATGACGGCAAGCATGCACGCTATTGGAAGGACAAGGGACTGTTTTACCATTGTGTGGTTAAACCGTGTTGTTCTCCACTCTTCCTCCACTTTAGACATCTTAAAACTTAGTAGGACCCAGTTTATCTGCAAATGAGCTTTGTATTGTAGTGCTGCAATCAGTTTAGAAACAGAGAATTTACCCAGATCACAAGACAATGATGTAGCTGTACATCAGTGTGACTTCACAGATTAGTGGGAGTGAAAACACTTACAGCCAGAAACCAATTTAAACCAACTAATTGGTTTCTGGCTATGGGAGACAGAAGTGAGTGTTCAGTAATACAGACCAAGCTGTCCTAATGCATATTTCAAAGATTAAACTCAGTGGTAATTCCCTTTAATTGGCTTCCCACGATTTCCGTTCATTATTACAGCAATGATATTGTAATAAAAACAAGCTATAGCATTAACAACTGCATTAGTCATTTTATAGCATGTGACTGTGCTACCTTGCGTCAGGCGAACAGGCTTGGTGATGGGGAGGCCGTCTACAGAGCACTGGCTTCCACATGGGTGCAGGGTGATGCTGCCTGTCTGGTTTTCAATGTAGCAGTGCTGAGCCGCGATGCCGGCGCCGTGCAGAGGGATATCTGTCTCCCCACTGCCCAGTGTGGTTCTCCCTGCAACAGGAGGAAATCAGTCACTGGAGATGCTTGTGGGCCTGTGAATACCTTTGTGAAGTATTCTTGGGACTGCGGTTCAAAGCCACGGGCCGAGGGGCGCTGGGCTCAAAGTAAAGCCACATCGAGGTCACGGCCACATGGGCGGAGTCACAAATGGAATCGGACTCAGCAAGTGGTTGAATGTGGAACAACAGGTGTTGGGCCTAAGAGATGTGCTTAGTCTGGCAGATGACAGGCACACAGCCAGAGGCAAATAAGGTTAACCACTATTTTAGTGTCTCAAAATTTGATTATCAGTAATAATACATAACATGGCTGTCTGAGAGAAAGATGAGGTGCAAGAGAGGTAGAACTCATCACCAACCTTTTCCCTTCTTCACCAAAAACCACTGACACAACCCACACCCCAACCCCACACCCCTACAACCACACACACACACACACACACACACACACACACACACACACACACACACATACAGTGAACCACAGAGGAGAGGCAGCACAAAGAAAATCCCAGAAGGCTTTGCTTCAGGGTCCCATTCCTCTGGGTGTCTACTGTCACCTCCCTCCTCCCTCTCTCTCTCTCTCTCTCTCTCTCTGGTGTCTGGGCTCTTCGCTAGACAGATGGTGCAAGAAAAATCACAGACATGGGTGCAATTGCAACTGTGGCACACTATGAGTAACAATACCAATGGTAAGAAGGCAGTGTATGTGTGTGTATGTGTGTGTTTGTGTCATCATGTGGCTGTGTTAACTAGAACCGGAAGCTATATTTCTATTTTTTCTGTCAATGCATCACTCAAGATGAGATTTGCGTTGCTTGCTTATAAAAAGACTATCTAGTGTTATAACTGACTCAAGTTAAACAGCATGCTTGCGCAAGTGTCCATATTGCTCATGGTGCTGACAAGAGGATAGATTACAGAGCTGTACACACACACCCACACTCACTCACACACACACACACACACGTTTCTTACCTTCCGGCAGGGGTAACAAGGTGATGGCCGTGCTCAAGCGACCACTCCCCAAACTGACCAGGTGGGGGCGCTCTGCCTGGACTTTCAGGGACTTGCCCGTCTCGATCAGGTCTAAAGGAGTACTCTATCAATACAAAATCAGATGGAAAACATCACCACACGGCCTTGAGACCAATACCTTTTCTTGACGATGTATTATCACTTTAACACACATTAACACACCTTGGGAGTCACTGAAGTGGGTTTGTAGATTAGGTTCCCCACATCAGTTTTGTACACAACCCTAACAGTAAATATTATACTTTCTGCACTAAGAGCACTGTTCATATCTACTGATTACAAAGCATATCTCTATTAAAAATATCACCACTAGATGAGAATTTCAATGTACCCGATTCAAACCATAATTCAGGCCCACATACTGACATGTGTCTCGCATCACACTTTCTGTGATTGGTTTATTTGCCATCTTTCATGCTGCACAGCATTATGGGTGGTGTTTTACTCTTGGTCTTGGTTAGTGTTACCTCTGAGTGTGCTAAATTATCCAGGAAACCAGAGGATAACATCTTGGTATTTCCAGTATGTTGACGTTGGATTCAAATTGCGTTCCAAACCATTTTCTAAACCATTGTAATGAATATGTTCACTGATCAGCAGGTACTATTGTGACATTTTCAGATAGGCTGTCTGTTAAAGCGCCCCACCATATGACAAGTGTGTATTCTGTGTCTCAATTCTGAAGTGAGAAGAAGGGGTGAGTTTGCACTGTTGATAACTGTGCTCATCTAAGACACACATGAAATGGATGCTGAGCTGTGAACTTTTTCATGACTGACAGAGATATTCAGTGAAGAAATGGTACTCACAGTTTATATGTGTGTGATTAAGTGAAATTTGAAGTCACAAAACATGGTGAGAAACACTGTGATGGAAAGGTTGGTTCTGGAAATATCTAGTACAGAACAGTTTTTATACCAACACAGCAATGTACCACATTATTATACCAGCACAACTGGCATCCCGACTGTCACCCGCTGATATATTTTGACCAACTATATTTTGTGGTCTGGACAGTGGCTTTAAACATTTTCCTGCAGCTGGAAAACTGGACACTGTATGGTACAAAGTCTGACTGTAGGACTCAATATGAAACACTGGTGGAAAGTGGAGAGAGCAACGTGTTCCATAGCAGAGAGAGAGGGCCTAGAAATAGCAGGAGAAATTGAAAAGATATCAAATCAGCATATAAAGCTGTATGTAAAAAAGCAGTCAAGGCATAACATGTCCATCCTAAAAGCAGGCACAGATTCTCAGATTTATTGATGTTAGTAAAGTGATTTATTGCTAAATTCTTACTGAAAATGATCTTCTTCTAAACTACTTTGAATAACAAACTGACACATTGCAGAAAAAAACATTTGCACTTGACTTAGCATCCCAGTCTAATCATCAGTTAAAGGTAATTGGCCCAGAGGAAAGTAATGACTCACCTGTAAGACCTGGTGTGTCTGTCGCCCATGCTCTGCTATATTCCTGTTCAGACGGTCCATGTCAGCTGGCTTGTCAGCAGAACTGTCTGACACATGAAGATCCTGGAGCGCGCACACACACACACACACACACACACACAACAGCGTGAGCTTGAATGGCAGCACTGGGAATACTGCTACTACAGCTGTACTACAATAGGAACAGTGCTCTCCTTAGAAACCCCTCTGTCCCAATTATAAGCCCACGTGACATGGGCACCCTGTCAAAACCGCTATACTGGGTCATTGTTCCTCCATAACAAGCAAGGCAGAACGATACATCAAGAAACCGCCACTGATTTATGCTTCAGTCTTATGAAGGATTCCCATTCTTAGATGTTAGAGAATCTGACAATATCTCAGCAGGTATTCAACCACAGACATAGCCATATGTGATTATGTGATTACTATCTCAAATGTGCTCTTGGAGTCCAACAGAGTATGTGGAGGAGTGTGTGCTGCAGGTGCTGTAGACATCAGGGGTCAGATCACTGCTTCCTCTGACCGTGATTCACCGTGACTCACACACAGCTCTCACAGACACAAACACACACTCCGTGTTCACAGACAGATGCTACAGATTAGATCCAGCTGTAGGCACATGGTCACATCAGTCGAGAGGAAAACAACCCACGGGGACCAGACGTGTCTTGGATACACACACACACACACATACACATAAGCAGTACAGATGACTCACCATGTTTGTCTGCTAGAAGATATCCATGTCTTTCACTATCACCCGCCTGTGTTGCTTGTCCTGACAGCAGTTTAGATCATAGTTGATGTATCAACTCTGCATTCCAAACAAGACTGAAATAGACACAACTGTCTAGTATTTTGTCTATAGTAGACCTGGGTGCAAACCTTGTATTTCTAAAATGTCAACTTCCCTGGAACTAAGAAAACAGTCCCCACCATGCATTTTTCAGTTTATCTAATTGGTTTTGAAAAGGTTTCACAAACCCATTGTATAATGCTCCCAACCCATAGAGGAGCGTATAATCCAGTTGAAGTTAAACATGAAAATGACCAAAATTGCAGTTACAAGGTTTTCATCCATCAACAAAGATATGATACATTAACAGTTACAAATGAAAATAAATTACTTCATACTTGACTCTTCTCATTTTTAATTTCAGAGGTATATTTTTAATAAATACGATTGAAAAGGTAAGTACACTGGGATTTATTGTTTCCAGTGATCTGGATTTCCAACAATATCAATGTTGGGAAATGACCACTAAGATAGGATTCTACTTCAAACGAATTACACCACAAATCATGACTCTTGCACCAAAAAAAAAATGCTTAAAGACTTTGCCGCCTCTGTCACTTAGCATGGTGACATCACTGGTCAAGTAAAACTCTTGAAAATGTAGCCATAGACCATATAGAGCAGCTCTCCAAGCTTAGCTCTGGTTGTGCGAGACAACAGGGCGTTCTCTCCGTGCCTGATGTCACTTCAGACGGGGCTGCTGGGTAAAACCGCCGGGCCGAATCTGACAATCCTGTCCAGTGTGTGAGCCTCAGAGGACCCAGTGACACAGAGAACAGACCATCCTCCTGTTCCACGCTGACGCTGGACCCCCCACTCCTCTACTGTCACCCACTGGCTGTCAACACTGGCCTCCTCTGATCCACATCCACACACTCAGACCCCGGACAGTGTAATGTGTCACAGTCTCTCTCTCTCTCTCTCTCTCTCTAACTCACACACACACATACACACACATATGCTTATATTCCCACAAGCCTCCCTGATTTCATGTACACACCCAGCTGGGGGAATAGTTTCATGCTCGCAAATGCAGGGCCTTCCTCTGTAACCTGTGATTATGGGGGCAGTTATGCCCTTCAGAGTTGCCATGGGCTTCTGAAAATAGACACCAGCAGCCACATAGTCTGGGCTGCTACTTTTAAAGAGAAATGACTTCGATTGAATATACAGAGTGCGGACATCGAAGAGTGGAGGAAGACAGAGAATGCGTTAAACATAAAACAATGAACACTAATGTAAAACATGTTATTCCATATAGGAGAATACAGGAAGTATCCGAAAACAATTTCAGATTGGCTGGCGTAACCTGCAGTGTTGACAGGTACAGTCAACAACTCACTGACTTCACAGACAGAGATGAAGCTCTTACCATTTCTCTACTTTTAGAGAGTCCAAAGAACAGCTAAATCCATGGGTTTGTCTGCAGAATATTAATCCATAGAGAAGTGTCCGCATTGTTGTTTATGTCTTGCTCCCAGCTTATTTCATTCACTCACTGAACTCCTCTGCTATTTCCCTCCTCCCCACCCCCATGCCGGTGCAGGGTTACACCCTCCGACATGCAGCAGAGGGGGACACAACATCGGAGGTGCCCTCCAAAATGTGGTTGGCATAAAGGTCGGCCTTTGTATTTACTTCCTCATACTTTTCTTGGAAAATAATCCCCATGACCCCCCCCCCCCCCCCCCCCCCATGGGTAAATAATTTTACTGAAACACTGAATTCCAGTTTCAAGACATTTCAGAATAGACAGGCTTTAGGTCAAGTTCAGATCATCCTCAGAGAGTCCAAGAGATGCATTTGCTCTCACAGGGATTCCACTGATAGAAAGATCAGATGGACCAGGCTGGATGATCGGAGCTGAGGAACCAAGCGCCGCCCTGCTGTGAGTCTCCTTAGCATTGTCAGAGTGTGTTGGTAAAGCAGCCAGGTGGGGGAACCCAAAGTGAAAATAAGTGTGGCGTAGGAGTTGGAGATGGAAAAGACCTTGTGTCCTAACAGCTGGCTTCCTGCTCTGAGCTTTGTGCTGCTGACGAAAGTGGGGGCTTTCCAATCTGGAAAACTGTCGAAAAACAATTCAGACTAATACAACTTGGTAGAGTGGGTGCATTATCAGTGGTGCTTGGATAGAGAAATACTATGTTCCACAGGAAGCGAGTGAACACATGCGAGCCATCTTTTCAGATGTCCCACAGGAACAATTTGGCCGAGACAGAGAGAGAGAGAGAGTGGGAGAGAAAGGAGAAGAAAGGCTCCACTATTGATCTCTCAAGCCTTTTCCCATGGTCCAGGCCAGAGGAGAGATGGAGGAAATGAAGCAGATGATGATTCACTGAGGAAAATAAAAACAAACAAAAAGACGCAGCTAAGTAACCCAGATGGACTCCAACTGTGGAGAGCAAAGCCTACAGTGAAGGTAGATAGTGTGTGAGTCAGCCTCAGTGATGACGTGGAAGTTACTGCCGACCAGCTGAGGGGCTGGAAGGCTGCTGAATGTCTCACTTGGTGATGTTGAATTGAGATCAATCTATCTATCTATCTATCTATCTATCTATCTATCTATCTATCTATCTATCTATCTATCTATCAATCTATCTATCTATCTCAGGACCATATAATTTTGCAAATAGTGGACATCTTGTTTTACAGCTCATCTCACCTCTTTGCCCCATCAATGTATGGAGTGCATGCATTTGTATGAATGGCTTTAAAGTCATAAACACTTTGCTTTTTACTAACACCGGAGCAAAGATGCTTACTATTATAAAGGCTGTTACTTATGAGCCTAATAACACAGTGAACTAAAAGATGCTGTTTGAAGCATCTAAAAAGAAGTCTTCAGTCACATTGCGGTTTGAAAGAATGACTACATTTTAGAGAGATATTCCTTGTGAAAAGATAGTCAGCTAAAAGGTATTCACTACAAAAGACATTAATGCTGTAACTTAATAACTTATTCTGGCTCTTAAAACAAAGGGATTGTTCCAATACAAAGCTTTGACAACTGCAACAGTCCTGTAACTATGTACACATGTCTAACATATGCCAGGTTTCACCCAGCTAAATCCAACCAGGTTGGAAATTCCAATACATACGGAGGTTTTAATTTGCTTTGAAGCTTACAGCACATTAACTAACTGAAGGTAACACTCAGTGGGCAATACAGTGTTGTTACTAGCTAAATTATGAATGATATATATGAATGCTTATTGACTGTATGCCATCTGACCTTGATTACTAGTCAATATTGTGCTTCTGCGTGTCTTTATTTGCACTGTTAACATTTAGTGCAGCCGGCCTTCAGCATGGTGTCAAGACAGAATTGTCTGTAGTGGTGCTCTAGCATTCAAACATGTATAGCTACATGAACCACTGAGGAGAGACACCAAGGTCATGGTTAATGTGGGTAAATTATGAATTCACAACTACTGGTAAATGTGTACATTTGCCAACTGCTTGCTAAATGTGCATATTTACTGGTCACCTTGGTGTGAGGTTTTCTCACAGTTCTTGAATTATGTGCTGACCGCTTGTGGGAGGCACAGATTGTGCAGCTTCCAAAACTATACACAGCTCTATACATCATCTAGCTTGACTGTGGGCCAGATGTCTGCAGATCTCAGCATGATGTCTGGAGGTGATATGAGAGTAGACAGACAGAAGAACGCAACAGTGCAGCCTGGAACAGAAGACCAGGGACAACTATGCATGTAGTGACTGGATGAGAAGGAGCAACACAAAGGTTGCATGACTGGAGAATTCAGTAGATGACAATCCCTTGACAAACTGAATATAGAGGCTACATTTAACACTGTGCACCTGTACTGGGAGATAGAGGAACATATGGATGAGTGGGAGTCTGGTGAGCAACAGTGAACAAAATCACAATTGTGCTTTCTGATGTACTCATGAGCTCATGAGGATGAGTGTCCTTCTCTAGAGTGCAGTGTGAATCAGGTGTGGTAAGAGAGTGATTCATAGAGGGGTTTCATAGATGGAGAGGTTAAACCACCATGCTGCAAAACCACCACAGTCCTATCCACAACAAAGAGCCGGTTAGAATCCCACTCAGCTAGTTGCATGCTTCATGCCTCCAAAAGCATCAGGAAAAAACAATGATATCCTGTTACATGGCAACATACCAGGGATGTGAAAAAGTCTCTTTTGAGAATAACATTTTTTTTTTTTCATCATTCAAATTCAAACTGAGTCAATCATGAGATGCTTCAGTGATTCTTTGAATATTCAGAATCCCTACAGTACACTCTACGGTATATCCATTACACACCAATGCCATTGATATCCTGTGATTTGTTCTGCTGGATTTATTTAACACCCATGCCCTTGGGTTCTGTAACAATAACACAAGTACAGAAAGTAGCAGATCGCATTATGACATCAACCACATACCACACTGACAAGGTATGAGCACAAGCAAACCAGAAACAATAAGAAAGAAAACAACAACAGAAAACTACTGACATCACCCGACCTTTCTCATCAATCTCCCGCCTAGCAAGTACAGGTGTACAGTTTCTCATATTTCTCATTACTTATTCTGTCCCTTTGGTGTTCAATAACATGCACACACACATGGGAGGAGGGAGGCACACATACAAACACACACACACACCACTTGTTATGATGACATATTTTCACCTATTGAACACACAAACGTATTACAACAGAAAGTTTATGGCATCTTACTGTTAAAAAATGTACTCACTCAGGCTCATGTGCACCTCTCACTTCTGTTGGGGAAATTATTCATCAGCCTGCATAAGCCTCCAAAGCACATTACTGGATGTTTGAGCCCCAAAGGCAGCCTGATCTCACACACACATGAAAGTGTCCATTCACAGAGCCTGCTGGGTCTGGCCCATAATCACCCTGATCTCTCTCTCTCTCTCTCTCTCTCTCTCTCTCTCTCTCTCTCTCTCTCTCTCTCTCTCTCTCTCTCTCTCTCTCTCTCTCTCTCTCTCTCTCTCTCTCTCTCTCTCACCCCATGACTTCCACCTGCTCTGACAGACCCTCCACTCATATTTGAGTTAAAACTTTAGCCTGACTCCTGTGTCATTTGACATGGGAAACTGGCACTCATCAAATTCTCCAATACATTATATCTGTGGCTAAAGAAGACAATAGTTATGGAAATAATAATGGATAATGAAATGAGGATAACCATTTCTCTCAGTGCACAACACACACACACACACACACACACACACACACACACACACACACACCATGTGAGGAATAACTGGGCCATGTGAGACTGGAAACCTTGAACGTAAACTACTACAATAGCCCCATTATCTCTCTCTCTCTCTCTCTCTCTCTCTCTCTCTCTCGCACACACAAGCACATATTTTTGTTTTTCATTACCGGAGCTGGTTAGGAACGTTTTGTAGTCTGTGGAGTGATTAAATCCAAAGCTCGGCTGAGTCAAGGCATTCTCCCAACTCTTCAAGAGGAAAGTCTCCCATGCTCTGTTCTCCCAGGATGTAATAAATATCTTTTTTTATAGCTTATGTGTTGTCTTTGCAGTCAGCTGTTCTTTGTTGTTTAGATAGTTTCAAAGTGACACATCCACATATACATCTTTCCATCAGACCCAACCCTCTTTCCGGCCCACTCTCTGTCTCTGTCTCTCTCTCCACCTATCATTCTTTTTTCCCATCCATTTGCATCTACCCACTCTGTCTTACCCTCATTGCACTCTCTCTCTTGCTGTTTCTCTCCCACACTCTCTCTCTCTCTCTATAGTTAATACAAGGCAGATTTGTTCTCTAGCGGATAGATGCCTTGCTCAGACTCTCACACTATACCCAGAGTGAATATTTTGTAGTTTTGTGAGGTAAATCTAAACTCTATTTTCTCCCATCCCTGTTATTTTGTCTCATTTTTGCAATGTGGCATTTACTTCATTACATATTTGGATTTAATGATGTGAATTTGAATGCTACACACTGTAAAAACGACTGACTAACTTGGAAAATCTACTTCCCCTTCAGTATCCCTAAGCTAGGCTTTAGGTAATGCTAGTTTTTAACATTCACTATTTCACCAAGCTGTAATTAGCACAACATGGACCAAGTGTTTCCTGGATGAGATCACTTCAAACTCATTAAGGACAGCACCAGTATAGTCCTGGCTGTGGTTTACTACCAACATTAGTTCGCACTTGAGGAAAAGCACTTTAATCTACAACACGTTTACACACACACATAAACTACAACTGTGAGACTTCCGCATCTCTGCTTTATACATGAAAGATTTTATGGATGAAAGACGTTGAAATATGTTCAACTGAGACATTATTAACAGAGCTACTGCTACAGCTACTGCCATAACCACAGCAAAAGCAGAATAATGAACTGAGAAAATCCAAAAACCATTCTGTTAACCAAGAGAATAACTTTGCCTCGTAGGAATGAGAAATGGTACACTGTTAAATTTAAAGCCTTGGACAGAATGCCATTCAGGAAATTATAGTTATCACAGCCAATGGACGTTCAAGTTTTTCCTAGGTGGAATTTTTAGCCTGGCTGTTGACGTTGGACACGTTGTCTGGGCCGGAGTAATTGGTTCAGTCTGTCCTGGGCTGGGTTCAAACTTGGTGCGTCATGCTGCTTTTGCCACAAATGAAAAGAAAGCAGACAGAAATATCTGCGTGCTCTCACCCTGCTGAAGGGCTGTGGGTCTTTTTAGCTGTCTGAACTGTAATGAGCAAATTGTTAGAAAATACAAATTATCCACACCACAGATGGCATCAAGTCTTCTAGAATTGCTGTTGTTGATAAAAAAAAATCACCACACATAGACAGACATCAGACAGGAGATCTGGGTGGTGAGAATGTATAATTATTAAGTTAAACTGTTGACAGGACTAATGGTTTCTCCAGATAGTTTTTCAGATATCCTTTTATTTGACATCATATTATTGCCAATATCGAGTCCACCGACTTCAATTCCAGCAGGAAACCTTTTCACCTCCTTCTCCTGCTAACGGTAAGAGGAAATAATTCAGAGAAAGTGCACATTAGAGATCAAAGAACATGAAAGGCAGGCAGGGAATGGAGGTGAAGGCCTGTCCTAAGGCCATTTAAATTTTCCATCAGTTTACAAAAAGCGTCTGGGTCGGGAGGCAGCGGCGTGTATGTGCGGTTGTTGTCACAGTGTGTCATTAATTTCAAAGAATCAGACAAGAAACTGCTGCAGTATCTACATATCTATACATTTCACTCAATGTGCTGAGCGTCACAGGTGACTCCAGACAAACAGCTTTCACCTCAGTGCCAGCCAGTGGGTATCTGAATAAATTAAAGCATCTTTTCCTGAAAATTGACTTTTTGAAGATACACCTGCAGGTTTTTGTGTTGCCAAATCCAGTGTCCCAGCCTTGTTCAGGCGTATGAAACCAATGACCCCTGGTGGAAAAATCAATGAAGTGCATTCTCATCCATTCAAACTTGTTTAAGAAAACATTGCAGCTGTTGACATGTTGCTCTGGCACATGTTTAATCTAATGTCTTAAACTATTGTGTTGTCTGATTTGTGTTATTTCTGCTGAAGTGAACCTTAATTCTTCTATTTAACAAGATGAAGCTATGTGGAGGATAGGAAGGGTTTGGCAAAAACTGAAAAGCTGATTATTGAAGTGCGGACGGATGCATTTGAGCCCAATCCAATATTGCTCTTGCATTCTGTCCATTCCTCCAGTAGCTCGGTGTCAAACTGCATTATTTGATCTCATTTTTCACTTACACAAATAACAGCTCTTAGGATGACTGCAGTCAGATCATTGTACATTGGCAAGGTGTCAGAAAACATTCTTTAACAAAGTGGTGTGCATTGGCATGTGTGCCTCTGTAGTTATGGTGGGCAGATGAGACATGGCTGTGTCTTGGTAGCTTTCACTTTCATCATAAATGTAGTTTGGCCAATTGAGGCCTGTCTGGTTTTAGGATATCCCATACTCCCCAAATACAGTATAACCCACCTACAAGCCCTTTCAGACTGGACAAATAGCTCTTTGCAGCAATGCTTCAGTGAATACTGCTGCTACATCTTCTTTGTCAATTCTTAAGGTGCTACATGGTATAATTTAACTTTTAACACACTGTTTTAATCTTCATTTCACGGTCTCTCCAAGGAATATTACTCCACATGACGTAGTGGCGCTTCATCCAAACACTGGTGAAGGCCGGCTTGAATGTATGATTTATCTCTTCATTTCTAGCAGACATCCTGTGCATGTGAAGGACGCATTTACAAATGGAGTGTCTTGATTAAGTGGGTTATGTTCCACCCAGAGCGGCATGCCTGCTGCAGTAGAGCCATATCTTAAGTGTCACACAGTATTTGATCAGATATATCTCGGTGCTCATGTTGACAAACTAGCTGCAGTAAATTCTAACGTTATGTGACACAAGGAAACACCTGGTCTTCCAGCAGCAACAACCGTTACAGTGCAGGATATAACCACACAGACTGTTATTTACTGACGGCGATGATCAACAGACTAAATCACAAGACATGGTGTGCAACACATGCCCCATTTTGTGTAGTAGCTACTGATACTGAATAAGCTACTACAGTATAGTGAATCTGAAAATAATTTTATCAATTTTTTTTCTACATCAGTGGTTCTTAATCAAGCCTGCTGCTTGACTGAGAAGACATGGGGAAAACACTAACATACCATTAGTAGGATAAAACAAACTACCCACTATGAAAATAAAAAAAGCAATATATTGGAATCAGCATGAAGCATAGTTTTGTTTTGCATACATTACAATATATGGCAGGTTGTACTGACTAGTCTGTGAATGCACTGTAGCCTATGGACACAAGGAAAACCAGGCAGGCCATTCCCATTTTCTCTGCATTAGGCCTACATGTGGATATTATCGTCACACACCTCTCCCTTTTCCACTCTAAGCATGTTTTATTTATTTCATCATACCAACTAATCCTGGACTTTGAGGAGCAAAAAATAAGCCTGGAAAGTAACAAAACAGCAGCATCAGTGTCTGGATGCAGCAGGGAGATTCTCACCTGAAGAGAAGGGCACTGGAGCAGCAACTTCTAAACCTCTGAAACACTATCCAAACGTTTAGTCGCATTTCAGACCTTGAACTAAAGGTAACTCTGTCACTTGGAGCCTGCAGATAGTCACACCCAAGAGAAACTGAAACGTTTGCTGCAGTTACGGCCTACAAACAAGGCACCATGTGCATGTTGCAGGGCTGAGCTCACTGAGGCCTTTAGCATCTCAGGTAAACGCCTCAAATTTCGGCCTGCTGAATGAAAAGTAGCGCCAAAGAGCACCACAGGCCACCATAATGACTTGAGAACAAAGTCATCGTCGAATGACTAATACTGAAATGCTTTATTTTAAATGTGGATATTTATACTCTGTACTAGGCCTTCCGTTCAGGCAACCGTCGTTTCATGTCTCACAGCAGCACCGTTTGACCAATTCAAAAAGATAAACAAGGCTGAATACTAGGCTCACAACATGACTAGCAAACTTTCTGCACTAGAATTAGCAAGTACAGCGACTGAGAATGACCAGTTTACAAAACACAAAAGTTTATTCATCAAAATTCAGGCGCAAAAGTGATGTACAGCCAAAACGGAAAGACAATGTAAACAGGGAAAGCTACTCTTTCAATGAATGTTTGGTGGCCCTTAAAAGGGCCGTTGGGGGGTAAAAGTTATTAGCCAGCCGGCTAATACTCCTGAGACTGGGACGAGGCCTTCTTTCCCGCCTTGCCGGAGCTCGGTGCAGCCTGGCCGGTCTTCTTGGGCAGCAGGACGGCCTGGATGTTGGGCAGGACACCGCCTTGGGCGATGGTTACACCGCCGAGCAGTTTGTTCAGCTCCTCGTCGTTGCGCACAGCCAGCTGGAGGTGGCGAGGGATGATGCGGGTTTTCTTGTTGTCCCGAGCGGCGTTACCGGCCAACTCGAGGATTTCGGCGGTGAGGTACTCTAGGACGGCGGCCAGGTAGACAGGAGCCCCGGCGCCAACCCGCTCGGCATAGTTACCCTTGCGAAGCAGACGGTGCACACGGCCCACGGGGAACTGCAGACCGGCCCGGGAGCTGCGGGTCTTCGCCTTAGCGCGGGCCTTTCCTCCGGTTTTACCTCTACCAGACATTGTTGATCTTAAGGAGATTTGTTCACAACAAACACTACAGATTCAGCTTTGCAACAGATGCTGCGAGAGCCAGCGACAAACGCTGCATATAAACACCGCGTGTTGTCCCGCCCTAAAATGTTATTGGCTTTTGAAATTAAAGTTGCTCAGCGATTGGCTTTGAAAGGTCAAAGTGAACAGGAAGTCTAGTGACTATTGGATAAAGTGTTCTGGCCTTAAACCAATCGTGATAGGGTTTCCAGAGGCGAAGAAAGCGATTGGTTTGTGCTTTTCCTTCTTGTTGTGAGTGGATCACATGGACGTCCATCAAGCATGGGCGGAGATAGGAGGCCAATCGATTATTTTCCCTCCAGTTTCAAGTTTTTGGCGCCTTTCCAAATGCTGCATTGATTAATAAAAAAAGAAGAAGAAAAAAAAGCCAATAATGTAACATTTGTGCACCTTTATACTGCATACCACATAGACAACCATATGTTCAGTTTATCAATAAGGCCTACTTTTGTAAAAAATAATTGTCAGATGGTTGACAATATTTAAGTATAAAATTGATATTCAAAAAGAAACACTGTCAGAAGGTTATCCATTTCGGCTTGGACTGTGTTTATCAGCCTTTCAGGTAGACAGAGACATGTAACACTGAACCTATCAAATACCTGACTATTTCACTGCCAGTTGTAAAAATCTGTACTTGAATTCATCTCCATCATGGATCTCAGCAGCATTGCTGCAGATTGGAAGGCAAGCAATCTTTTCTGGCTGTGGGGATTCTACTGCAGTTAATAATAATGCTTCATGGTTAATAATGATGCTTGTTTCCCCAAGAACTTGAATTTAAATTATAGTCAGGTTTTAGCTGCATAGCCCTTAACACAGTCTCAAGGGCTTCACAATGGCCAAACGATAAATAAAAACGATAAAAGAAAACAACACCTCCCAACCTTAGACCATGAATGAGAGGGAAAAAAAACTCCCACAAAAACCTCAGCAGGAAATAAAGGGATGGGCTTCACAGAGAGGGATCCCCCTCCAGGACGGTCAGGCTGCAGGGTGCCAAGAGTAGGCAGACAAAGATGAAATATTGGTGATGAAATGGAACACAAACAAAATTTGTTTGTCTATCTTTATCCTTAAAGTCTATCCTTGTTTCATGATTCAATTTAGTAGTGTGCTGCTCACCCACAGGCAGATATGTGATTTATAGCTTATAGGTTATATTCCTAACAGGCTGATCAGTGTAACCAGTAATTCTGCTGCCTTCCAGACAATGTTAGGCTTATTTGAAGCCGATTTAGAGTGCTTCTATCTAAAAGGCAGATGCGTGCTCTTATAGAAAGCAAAAATATTAATCTAGTGTAACATCCCTGCCATGCTGCTCACTGAGTGGTCACAACTCAGAATGATGCTACCTTCCAAAAAAAGTATCCAAAATAACCACAATGCAGTCGAGTCCAGACTGAGCGAGGCTTCAAAAATAATTTATTTGCAATAAATTAAACATTTTAAATATCACAAGAATTTAAACCATACATAAGTTATCTCTTAAATTATGTTGCTGTTTTCTGTTTCACATTCAGGCCATATTCTATATGCCTCTAAACAATGGAGTGGCTTTGTTCATTTCTTCAACATTTTAAATTGGTTGCAATTTTGTCAAGTAAAGCACAAGTCCTGGGGAAAGCCTTTCCTTTTACCAGTGCAATCCCTTTTAATAACTATATTTTATTATAATACAAAATAAATCTTAAAATGAAATCCAAATAATTTAATTAATTTGGTTGATTTGAAATATACTTGGTACACACAGTGAAAGATCTTTCACTTTTCTCTTACAAAACACAGATGCCAGAGTTAAGTCTCTTATGTACATTTTTACATATTGATTCTAATTGTTTGCCTTTGAAGGATACAGCATGCCCCTGATTAGAATCTTAGTTTCAGTATCGTATCAAAAGGACCATACTGACATTATTGAGTTTTTCCCCCGTATATTTCTGGTTGCTAGTAGACACTTTATATCGAGCCCTGAGAACTTCAGCTCCACCTTGTCGTAAACTTGAATTTAAATCAATCCTGTAGCTCCCAATGCCTCCCAAGAGCATCTAAAACACGTTCCAGAGACTTCATTTGTCCCGTCTAAACTGCAACATTGTAACAATGTTGTCACTGTGATTTGTGTGAGATTTGTTTCTGGAATAAAACTTTAACAAATGTGAAAATGCTCCCAAATGTTGACATAGGATGGGTTTTGCTTTTTTCAGCCTATGTGATGTGTGTGACCTTGCATCCGACCCATGCAAGCCATTTCTTCTGTAAGCACAATATATGCAAACATGCTGTACAATAATGACGATAAACGTTTTTTGCAATGATGAAATATGAATGCGTGCATTAACTGAAGACTCTATGGTGTGTGTTTTAAATGCACTTCTGAATTAACTGGAGTCTGCAGGAGCCACAAGGAAAGCAGGACCTGATAATAAAACTTAAATCGCACAAAGTTTCACTGACGGTTTATTGACTGACAGAGTATACTGTCAAATTCTGAAAGGCTTTAACTCATTGCCCTGCTAGAAGAGTCTGCTAGAGATCCTGTATAGTATGCAATGCATTCTCTTTTACAGTCTGCTTTAATTTATTTATTTACAAGTCTGCCCACTCCTGTCCTTAAAGAGAGGGCTCTAATGAAAAGGCTGGTTGAGGTTTAAGCAGAGGCAATTTGAGAATTAATTGCATTTATGAGCTAAAATTCCAGTAATATTCCAATGAAGGTCCCTTTATGATATGAAAAATAAAATAAAAACAGGCATTCTTTGCCCGTTTCTGCTTCTTATATAAGTTACATTTATGAACACATTATAAAACCAATGTATAAGCAAATCTCAATGAACATTTGAATAAACATTACAACTAAATTAAGACCGGTTGATTTTTGTTCACTTACTATTTGTTTAAAATTACCTTTGCAGGGAAAAAACACACACAGCAATGTCTCTACTATATAATGCAACTACCATGACTCATTTTTTGGGTAAAATAGCACTTGTTTTTTTAAGTAAGAGCAATAAATAATAAATTACCTCTATGCAACACAAGAAGTTTACATGTGCTGTAAAAAAAAACCTTCAAAGTCCAAAGTGCAACCAATAGTATCATACTGGCATTTTATATCATTAAATAATTTAAGAGCAATTCCACTGAAAAGGGTCACCGTCACACATCGCCTCTCTACTGACCTCTTGTGTTCAGACAGAACACGACATTTCACTGTAATCATTATTCCCTTTTCCTCTCCACCAAGCAGCACATTTCTCCTCGAAAACAAACAGGTTTGATAAGCACATTTCCTCTTCAGGAGTGTGACTCAGCATGACTCCTCTCCTCTCCTGAAGGTGCAACTCTTTCTATCCAGAGGAAGGCCCTCCCAGAGGTTTCCTTTAAGAGACGCGGGGTGACCACCCACCCGGGGTGTACAGCCCGTCACAAAATGGATTCTTGCCAAGGTTGTTCTTCTGACAATAATAATAGAGGTGAGCGGGCCAAGCCTTGTCGACCAGTTAAGGTGACCCGTCTCCGACCCTCGCCATCACAGTCAGTTGTCCAGTGTGCTCGCTCCTCCGTTGCTAGCGGCGGCTTTGCCTTTGGACTTGCCCGACGAACGGAAGGAGAAGCGCTTGATGAGACGCCGGGAGAAGCTGCCAGATTTCTTCCGGCCGCTGGTTGCAGCAGCGACACAGTTATTACCCAGGTTGGAGATGTCTTCGTGGGATTGGCTGAAGCTGGGGTCTTTCTCTCGATGTCGTCTGCGGAACAACAGCTTTGTCCCGCTCTGCAGAAAGCCCACTGGAGGAAGCAGAGAAGTTACAACATTATTATGTTTTAGCGCCAATCCATAATTGCAGTACAGCAAACCCTGCTGAAACACTTTCACTCCACTACTACTTTTTTTAAATCAATTCCATGGCATAGTTCCCTTATCAAATCGACTGACTGAGCTTTTTGTTACATGGACTGACAGTCTGTTACTGCTAAATTAAAGTTTTGCATGTGTCGTAAGGCTATAAAAGGTTTGTTTGCATTGGCAATAATGTGTAAAAACTGAAATAAAACAGGTCTGTAATCTTAATTGTGGTAGATTGATGGATAATCCAAAACCAAGATTTCAAACACTATGAAAATTTTATTTGCAATTAACAGAGCACATCATTGAAGGATGCTTTTATCTGAAAAACCTTACACTGCCAGAGCATTACATGTTTAGCTTTGCTGGCCACAGTGGAAATCGAAGCTCTAGCCCTGGTGGTTTTAGTGCCGTGTTCTTCACACTGAATTATACAAGACCACATGGCATACTATTTTTGCCATTGGGTATAAAATATTCAAGATATTCACCAAATATATTTGGTGAAATCAAAAGATGCTGTGGCTCTTTCCATGTTTTGGGACCAGTATTAAAGCTGACTTTACCACTGGTACAGAAGTGAGTTCTGGCAGGGCAAAGGCTGCGGTACCTTTATGGTCCTTGAGGCTCCGGGTTTCCAAGGCACCGGTGGAGCCAGTGTCTGATTCCACGTCGTCCACAGAGGGACGCTCCGACACATCGGAGGGTGTGGTCTCGTCCGGGTCCTGGTGATGCCCCGCCCCGTAGTGGTTGCCATGCATGGCTGCATCCATGGCTGCAGCGTAGCCCATCGATAACGCACAGTCATCCTCTGAGAGCGGAACCTGATGAGCGTGATACTGGACATCATCAAGTCATGTCTGAGTCAGAATGATTAGCAACGTTAACGGAGGAATATTTTATCAGAGGCAGACTGACGGCAGAGAGCTTCTGGGTAATGAGAGATAAGATAAACACTTCAAGTAAAGACTAGTATCCTATGCTCAGAAAATGTAAAAAATATATTTTTATTATGTTATATTATTCAATGGCAAACATTAAAAATATATATATTTTTAATATGTAGTTTATTCTCAGTGTCACAATCATCAGCACACATCTAAATAATGAGACTTGTACATTCCAGTGAATGCTATGTCAAGTTTAAAGTGCAGCCTCTTGCACTCAGTACATTTCTATGGGCTTTCAGACACAAATCAGGTAATAAGACCAAGTCATGCTGCTGTAATGTGGCCCACTGTCAGTAGGGACTGTGACTGTGGGAACAGAAAAAATAATCTCATCAGGATCCATGTCACTGCATAGTGCATTGCTTAGTGAAGAACAGCTCGTTACTTGTGTTATTTTTGTTTTACCAATGATGCCAGTAATTCTGAAGGCCGCTGCATTTGACACCACATGTATGCTCTGACCTTCGACACCCCCGAGATGATGAGTGTGCTCCTTTTAGTAGGCGTCTTCCTCGCTACTTTGCAGGCCGACTCTGTCAGCTGCCGAATGGCAGTTTCTGCAACAGGGTCCAAGCCGTTAGAGAGAGGGCCGTCCTCTGAGCAACACAAACACAAACATGTAAATAAGCATTATACTGGCAAACTGCAATATACAGACAGTCTCAAAACTTTACGCAGCCATGACCTCATTTTGCTGCACCACAAAGCAATTTGAAAATTCACAGTTTTTGTCTGAACGTACACAAAGTACTCCATTCTGAAAAGAAGATTGTAGAAAGTTATGTGAAGGTATATAATCAAGGTAAAATAAAAAGTCAAATATATGAAAGTATACACACTTTTGTTTCATTATGGCACTAAACAGTGTCATATTTGTTACTCAGACTTTGTATTTAGGTTTGAGTAACGAAATTTCAATAATATTTTCAATTCAAAATAGTTTTAATAGTTTAGCTGCTTCCGACAATACTTCTCAGTGGGATTTTAAGGTTTCGAATGGACACTAATCCACTAATTAGTGATGGCATTAGAGTCCAGTTCCTGAAATTTATAAGAAAAATAAATGATCACCCTCCCACAACTATATGTGAAAATACAGCTTGTAGGTAGCTTGTGCTTTAATTGCAGTTTCCTTGTATAATCCTGTTATGGAAGTCAATGAGCTCATTGGACAGGAGAACCTGCACTCAAAGTGCACCCTGCGCACTGTGAAGTGCATTCCTCTCATCTCATGTTACACAGCTGCCTGGTGCTTGTCCTATTTTGCATCTGTTATGCAAAATAGTAGGTTTGGCCGTGGAAACCACATGTTCAGTCCAGAACTCACTGCTGGGATTGGGGCTGGTGCTGCCATCAGACAGGATGGTGGGTTTCTTCTCAGTCACCTCCACTTTGGACGGGGAACACATGGGGGAATCACCTGAAAGTCACCATCACTATCAGTGTCATTTCATGTCATCGTTACTGTTATCACTGCAGCATTCTCTTATCTTTTATTTATTACATACTTGCCCTGTGGCAATACAATCATGTAAGCCGCAAACTCACTTGAATTGCGGTCTAGCTTGGGTCGGGACTGGATGGTAGTGACAGTGGTGACGACGGTTCCGTCTGGCATGATGGTCCGGTCCACGTCTACCTTCTTGGTGGGTGTGAGTGAGGAACGGAGTGGCATAGCATTGTGGCTGCTGCGAGGCTCCTCTGACTCCACGTACAGCAACTGGAGGAGTCAAAAAACACAATTAATACTGGTCTTTGCACGTCGAATTACTGTACGTTGGGCGTAAGTGAGGCAATAAGTCAGATGCTCTCACAATAACCTGTGCTTTTCATTTGACAACTGACAAAGTGTATTTTAGGGGTGGGCGCTTTAAAAAAAACAACGTGTTTTTAAACTGAGATTGTACCTGCTGGGAAAATCCATTTTAAATGACTAACACCTGTGGGTATAACAGGTTACAGCAGGGGGTGCAGGAGAAGTAGAGCTTGGGATCTTTCTTGTACTCCCTGCAGGTTATTTGTCTGTTTTGTTAGAGCGCAATAGGGAATGTAGTGCCAATTTGACACGTTGGCCTGCAGGGATACAGTAGATGTTTATGCTGTTTTTGGAAATCAGAGAAAATAAATATGCAGATTGCAAGAAGGAAATAAGGCAACAAGCTGGCAGCTGAAAAGGCTAGAAGTGGATCTAAAATAGACGGCCATTATGCTTGGCTATAGAGTCTTTTCAATCTTGTATGATAATGGACTACGTATCGACCATTTCCCAACCCTCCCTCCCTCTTTGTTGTGCATGTTTGTGTCACTCTAGCTCCATTGATGCTGGATAAAAAAACACTGAAATGTAAAATAAGAGAAACCTGTAACTTGAAAGTATGAGAATGACATTAAAATCAGTTTCCACATCTGAACCGTCACTCACCTCGAGGGTGACAGTAGCGTTTGGTGCCAAGCCATGGCCTGGAGTGACTGACAGTATGTGTTGTCCGGTAGGAAGTTTATGTGGGAGGTCCAAGGCTATGGAGGCGTGGCCAGGCAAGAGTTCTACCAGAAAAAAACATTTGACCTTAGTCATGAAACAGCACACTAACACATTTCTACAGAGAGCATGAACACATGTGTCATACATGTTTCGTTTTCGTTCATTTCATAAATTATAGTTATTGCCCATAATGTGAGCATCTTTTGACAGTTTACACATCCCAAAACACTAGCTACCAAGGGCCAGTGAAGTGAGCATACTAACTGTGTTTTGGGCATATTTGATTTTGCTTTACCAGTCTAAAAGATACTGCTGATCAGGTTTCTGAGCAGCAGCCAGTAGTAAATTACTATTGAGCGGTGCCTTACGTTCCCTCTTGCTGTTCCGCTCCAGAAGTCTTATTCTCAGCTCTTTGGTTTCTGGACCCAGGTCCCTTCAACACACAGGAGACAGCTGTGTTAGACTATAAATACATACATAATAACAAATTGCTTAATATTAAGTTATGTTAAATTGTGGTAATTGTTAATGATCCATTAACAGTAAAATGGAGACAAGACTTTGTGGAAATTGTGACAGTAGTTATGGTGATTTCCCAGGAGTAGAGGCAAATTTTCTGGTTCATAGCTGTTAGCCCTTCTGTAAAATAAACCTGTCCTGCATGTAAAAGCTCAAATCAAACTTTGTCTTTCCACAAAGTCACACTCATCGTTATAGTTAGTGCAGCAGCTCCAGAGAGTGTTGCTTCATGATATTATGGAATATGAAATTTGCTTCTTTGGCATAGGTGTTCATGCTCACGAATATTGATCCAAGATCAATAGGAGTAACACATGCAAATTTTGTTTTAGTGTGGATTTCTCCTTTAATGTAGGCATGAGTAAGCATTCATGACACATCACATCAAAGGCAATTTGATACTGCAGATGCCATCTTACAGAGTGACGTCTTCGTTCCATTCCAGCGAGGCGGCAGGGCTGCTGGGCACAGACAGGAAGCGGGTTCTCCTCTCTGTGGAGGGTTGGTCCAGGCTCAGGACGCAGCACAGCTCCCCTGGTCTGGACCACTGACCTGCAGACACGCAGTGACACGGTGACACCTTGGCAATCAGTGGGAAACCGAGCAGATACGATCTGAAGCTGAGGGAAAAAAGCTGACCTTTATGGCAGGTTGCCCTGAGCTGCCGAAGCAGTAGTCGTCGTACAAGGACACTCTGGGACACGGGGTTCAACCCCGCCGACAGATACTCCATGGGGACCTGGGAGCATGCAGAGGAGAGGACACAGAGCTCAAAGGCCAAATCACTTTGGGATAGGATCTATCATCCAGCATCCAGTCATAGCGATGCATTCTTTTTAAAAACTAGTTATGAAATTGTATCGTTGAAAGTTAGTGGAAAATCCCCCCAGAGCAAAACATTTTGATGTGAATGTTTCTCACCGCAGGACTGGATACACAGGTCTTGAGGTTGAGGACCATGGCTGGCTGAGTGCTGAACAGAGTGTCCTCTATCAGTCCCTTAATCATGCCCAGGTCTGCCTCGCCCTCACCGCCCTGGGAAGGACAAGAGGAAACCGATGACTCTCCAGTAAGAAAACAATGCGCGTCAATGGCGGGATTGCCATAAAACTGAACTGTACAGCTGGGGACTCATTTATAAATGTTGTGTGTGCACAAATCGGGGGATTAAAGATCCGTACGCAACTTTCCACACAAAATTGCAACTCTGATGGCAAGCAGTGGCAACAAATAAAGTAAAATGTTCTACTGACCTTTCAATCAATACTTTATGTCCCATATCAAATTACACAGATTTGTAATTATAATATCCCAGAGTAACATTCAGGCCTTTACCATTTATGGCTAATGTGGGAGTTAATGGGAGGGGAGGTGAGGCTTTTTCACATGTGCAAAATTACAAGTTGATTGGGATCTATAAAAGGATAACTTGCGTGACAGAAAGAGTAAGCACAGTTTTATAAATCAGATTATTTTTTGGCTGTATGCACTTTTTCTCTTTTGTACTTACGTAACCTTCTCATGAGGAAACTATGCACAGTTTTACAAATGAGGACCCTGGTGACTACATGAGGTGGTCATATGATATTAGTGGTAACAGTAGCAGATACCTGTCTCTGCAGCCTGCGTGGCGACACGTTCAGGGTGAATGACGGCTGCTTGGACAGGGTCCAGGACACCAGCAGTCCCTCGTCCTCCACCTCCTCCAGACACACCACCAGCTGTTGGAGGCAGACAGGGGGCAAAGGAAAGCACATTAGACACAGAGATGGAAAGTGGGTCAAAACACATGTGCAGCAGTTCTGTTATGACACATTAACACATGGACGGTAAGGTGCTATGTGCAGCATTTTAACACCCATAAATCTTTACCACATTAATTTGAGAGATTAGTATAACTGCTGTTAACAAATGAGACCATAGCTGTGAAGATTGGCAGCCTCTACCAGCTTCAACACTGCATTTTACATTGTGTGACATCGGGTCAGATTTTGCAGGAATTCTGTTCGCTTTACTGGGCCAAACAGGAAGAGGGCCACTGTTCTACTAGCGCAAACAGAGCGAAAGCTTTCAGAGTTTCTTGCGATGTTAGATGCTGGAATGAGTGAAAGGCTGATGGAAAAATCACTTCCAGCGTCTTTATGTTAAGTGAAAGAGAAAACAAACAGATGCAGAGCAACATCTGGAGGAGGAAGGACAAGTAGCAACATCCTCTTTACGACAAGAAGCAACTGGGTTTACGGGGAAATGTGATCTCAATTTTAAGAAACACTCGCACTAACAATACCACTGGCATGAGATAGAGGCTGCCAATCATCTTGACCATTGTCTCTGTTTATGGTAATTATACCAAGGTATTGCATTTAATTTGACAATAATACGTTCACGTTTGAAAATGCTACATGTAGCACCTTTAAAGATTATAATGGGTTGATCTACATGAAATTGGGATAGAGCATCAATGTTCCTACACGTGATGTAATAGCAGAACCATTACATGCACTTTACATGTAAATTTACATATTTGAATAACAATGCAAATGAAGCCCTGGCATTCTCGCTGGTTTGAGAAGCATGCCCTCAAATGTGCAAATTGCAAAATCCAGATGGTGTGCTATTGTACCTGTGTCACCATAGGCTCTATAGTGACCTGGTAGGTGTCCATGGAAACGGCAGCTGGTGACTGCTGGGTGACCGTCACTGGAAATGTCACCGTGTCCACCCAACATTTACAGTGTAAAACCTAGAAAATGAGAAAAGGTTGTCGAAGAATGACATTGGAATGGGAAATATCCATTAATGCATGGAGATGCAGCCAAATTTACCCATTACTAAAATCAAAGGGAATGCACCAGAAGAAACTACAATACATCTGTTCTTCCTTGTGTCTGAAGTTGAGTATCTACACACACACACACACACAAAATTACACCAGTATCAAGGCCATCATTTCACAGCCAGAACTAAATTATTTATTTAATTTTTAACAGTTATATTAATTTCTAGTATAGCACTAGTGTTTTGCTTGGCCTGATACCATTTGTTTTTTGCACAATTATCTCTTGGACTGCAAACTTGTGCATGAAAGAGAAAGTATTGTGAGAGCAACACAGACCTGCTCCAAGATAAAAGTAGAGTCTGCAATGGTCAACTTTGTTGAAATCATCATAGTTTGGACATGATCACTGCTGTAGCAAGTTTACTGGCTAGCTGGGTGTTGAAGATGGTTTCTTTATAAGTTATTAATATGTTTTTTTTTTACAGGTATAATGAAGTTGGCAAAAATAAGGAAGGGGCAATGCTTGAGAGATTACAAAGACTATTTATATCTATCAATTTAAAGTGACTTTACTTACCATACAATGTGCTGATTGGTCAGTGCAGGTCACACTATGTATTGCAGAAGAAGCAGTTAGCTGGAGACTGCTGTCAAAAGTGATCTGGATGGAGCTCTGAGAAAGACAGAAGAGAACAAATGTCCTAAATCTTACATAAGACAACATCAACCGAAAGGGAAGAGACACTTGGGAATGACATAAAAGATGTTGTACTGCGGTGATATGATTTCAGTAGAACTGGCCAAGCAGTTAGTCATATTCCTTAAGGATCTCTAGCCAATTAGCTGATGAAACTTGCCGCTGTCTCATTCTCTGAAATGTAAATTAACTGGGGAGTTTTGTGAATTTTAAGCATATTTCTTCAGGAGAATATGGTGTTCAGAAGTCTAAGAACTCTATCCATTCATTATGGCTTGGAGTGATCTTCCACATTATATAATGATTTAGCAAAGAAAAACAACAGCTTTTTGCACATAAACCCACTTCCCTGCCACAGCAACCTCAACTAGATTGATAAAGAGAAGCCCATAAGGTGCCACTTAAGTCTAACATTATGTGTAGGGATGTGAAGAGACTGTGGCCCACAACCCGCACATTATTGAATTTAGTATGACATGGCAAAGAAAAACTGTGACTTTAGCACAGACAGCATTGTGGTTGTGTGCACTCATGACAAATGCCTGGAGGATTTGGCAAAAACATGCAACATATGCTTGACCAAAGGGCGGTACTGGGGACATTCAAGTTAAAATGGGTCCTTGCAATGGATGTAGAAGCTGTGGATTCACATTGATTTTACTGCTACTCCGGCTCCCAACAGCATCCATCATCAAGGCCGTATCAGTCGAGGCAGAATGCTTAGGCACACTAACAGGAGGGCAGCAGGTTCTGTATGTGTGTCGGACTTGGAAGACACCAGGACATAGTATCTCAGTCAGGCAAGCTTTGCCGGAACAGTGGAAACACCGGTGGACTACGCGGTTCACTATCACTCTGTACCTGTGCCAGAGAATTAGTAGATCTGTTTCACTGGATAGCTTTAACTGGCTCGGGAAATGCGAGTGAGAGAAAACAAATCCCCCATTGTCCGGGCATATGTTCCTCTAGGTCTAAGTCCAATCTCTATCAAACAGAACTGTGGGGGCGGGGCCGAGGTGGTAGGGTGATATAACAAAGTGTGTGTGTCTGGTGTGTGTGTGTGTGCATGTTTGAGTGGAGCACGTAGTGAGTGTTCCAGCCAGAAGGGCAGGAAGCCAAGAACAATGCTGCAAGCTTACGCAGGATCCCTGGACCAACACTGCAGTCACATGACCACACCGTACAACCTACTGTGTTTACTTCGGTTTAGATGGCCTTCTCGAACTGCTCAGTCACCCAACCAGCCATCACTGCCACAGTGCAGGAACAAATATGATGTGATGTATTTTAGATTGTGTGGTTTTAGCAGAACCCGTTATTCATAGGGCTATAATTGTGCATGACTTGCAGATTTGTATTAACATATTTCATGTCTTAGACACCAGCGTACCACTTATGAATCAGAGCAATTTTGTGACCAAATCCCCTGAATGTCAATTTTCTTGGGTTCCCAACATTCTGGAAAAACAGCATTACAATTTGCAAAGCTGAATACTCATAAGCCCCCAAAAACAGGGATCAGAGCTCAGCTTATGACAAGTCACTTTAGACAGCGCAGGCGAAATGACCAATTACAGCACAGATTTGTGTGTTGCTAATCTGTGATTAAAACAAACTGACAGCACTTTATTTATGTGTTTCTCCAGGAAAACAGCCTCTAACACAGTAGCACAGGCTTGGCAAGATGCGTCAATCAAAATCTTACATGCCCGAGAGAAGGTTAAGTAATCAAAACTCCAGCCATTGTTGTTTTTCATAGACAGGAGGTTGCTAATATAATTTTCTGTTAAGCTTTGATTTTGGGCTGGGCTGTAGGCACAGCACTATGCATTGCCCTGGGGGTTAACATACTGCCAGTTTCTCAGTTTTGGAGCATGCATGCTTGGATGTGTGGCCAGAACGGCCCAGCCATCACTGGGGACACCTAGCCTTGTTTTCTACATTTTTAGGTCTGTATCATGTCCCTGAAATAATTTATGGTTGGAAAACATTAAATCGTATTTTTTACTAAATAGAGTCCTTACGGTATAGGCTAGGATACATTCATTTCTCAGCCTGCTCATCTGTCTGTATTAATAAAACTGGCTGCAGGTTTATGGTTTGCAATTCCTTCCAATGAAAGTTTAACCTAGACATGTTGCATCCATTGGCTTCTTAGCCACCGACTATCTGGTGCATTGTGGTGTTGTGCATGATACCCACCTGGCCCAGGCTATAGGCTATGGCTCATTCTGTCATGGAGAGGGCAACGCTAACAGTCTAACCACGGATTTGTCCTTGTGAACCACCGCTGTTCAAGTGAGTGTATATGCAGGGGGTATTTCTGGAGAGAGACGGGTCCTGAGGACATCCATGGTGTCACTTCAGGTTTGTCAGCATCACCCCTTTGGGTCCGGCTGGCTAAAAGCCTCTGAAGGGCATGTGGGTCAACCAGAAATACGCCTCGCCTCTAGCTTTTGTTGACCCTCATCCCCCTTTCCTACCCTTTCTTAGCAGCATGTCATCTCTGAGGTTCAGGCTGCAACGGTGTTAAAAAAAAAAAGCCAACAGCAAACAGGCGCCAACATACAAGTGAGCTTCTGCAATTTTGAGAACACTATAAAACACCCAGCATCCATGTTTTGGAGGTGGAAAGGAAAACATTTGAGTCTACATTTCAATAAGATGAACACGCAGGTTGTTGCAACTGTTGGAAGTGACTATGTCCCCATTCTATTATTCTATTCTATTTTCCATTGTAAAAATCATACTGGTTGGTAAGCGAAAGTGGCTGGTGAATTTGTATCCATCAGCCACTGTGAGTGATGGAAGTAAAGGTTTGTTTCCTGCCCTATCATAGATAATGAGCACTGACTGTTAATGTCCCCCGTCGTTAAAAGAGGGAATCTACTTGAGCATAATCGCAGGGCATTTATCGTCTACCAACAGCTGAGTCAGAGGCGGAAGGAGTGAATTGTGGCCTTGAGCTAATCACCAGGCTCTTTGTAACTGCAGATCTTGGATGGACAGGGTGCCTTCTTCCCTCCAGATGCACACTGGTGCGCTCCACAATGCCTCTCCCACCACCCACTCAACTCAGTGACGATGGTCTGACATCATGTGCCGGAAGCACATGCAGGCCGAAAGGATTCTTGTGCTTTGATACAGCCGGAGTTTCCTAGTCTAGATAGATAGGCCAGCCAGTCTAGTCCTTCAAGCCTCCTCCACACACTAATCCAGCTCGAGTCATCTGAATAGGCTCATATCAAGTCCTTTTGCCAAGGCAAGATTATATCCAGGGGCTTCCTCAGTAATACTTCCGCAGGCAGACATTTCCTCTGGATAAACAAATGAGTAATGAAAGAAGCTGCATCACACGTCAGTCGCAGATAACGCCGCAGATTTCCAAATCCTGTCCTGAGGTGCAGAGGGGAGACCACAAAGACAGAATTGCTGCAGCAGTTAGTTAGTTATGCTGCTGTGTATTAGCCTGCTCATGTTTAAGAGGAACCACACCGAGTCAAACACATTCATCTGGAGACGCACACAGATGAATCAGATGATGAAAGCTGTGCCCAGTATTAGAAGTAAGCAATGTATGGTGCCATGCCATGCTTAACTGTATTGTAAGAAAGTGCTTGTTTGTGCATTGGGGAGAGCGGTGGGTAAATCGATAGAGGTGATTTGTTTTGCACTGACATATACAGTATGTGTGTATGCAGCAAGAGGACGTCCTTCTGTTGACATAACCATAACCAGCTGTGATGAAGCCTCACGCCAAATCCCTGGATTACAGAGACAGAGGGAGAGGGAGAGGGAGAATCTTCTTAGCGACCCTATAAATCATCATCATAAATCATCATCATTAAACTAGAGGTAGACTTGACACGTTCTCCAACCTTGCGGTGAAGAACACAGCTGCAGCACGAGTCCAGCGCTCAGCCCCTCACCTCCCCACCCTGGGGTGGTACTTCCCACCTCTAACCCGTCTCTTAAGAACGCTGATGAATGTGGTGCTTCTACCACAGACACTCTGCAAGACACTCCAGGTCCCTCACCATCTATACCAGCTGAGTCATCTGATTATAATTTCTTATGTGGTTTATTTTACAGACACAGACAACCAAATCTCTTGGGAAGAGGCGGGGTGGGGTCCTGCCACTAACACCTTGTCACTTCGTATCAGCACTGTGTTTGTCGAGCCAGTACACAAGCACTAGGCTGAAAATCCCATGCAACACCAATGCCCTGAACTGGCTCAACAGCACATTAGCATGCACAGTTTTCTTCCGTTATCTTTATCTATCCACTCCAACCTTCCTGCCAGGATTCAGCCCCCTGAATCCCTCTTTACTTGTTAGTCTTGTCTCGTTGACCGTGCCAATGGTTTTGAATATTCACTGCAGTTCAGGGGCCTGGATCAGGTTTCCTCCAAGGAGGCAGTGTTATGCTACAGGCACACAGCGTTCTGACTGGACTCACAATTAGTGGGATGGGCTGTTGGCTAGTAAGCTAGCAATGCCGTTGGCCTGTGTTTACATGGACCTACTTGAGTATAGGAGTGCCCCTGCATTACGTCACTCTTTGCTGCAGTGAGTAGTCAGGAAAGATATTAGGCTGAAGAGAGTATCTCCAAAGACAGTCAAGCCAGACTTCTGAGTCATGTAATTCAAAACTACAGCCATGCTTAACAAGTGAAAATGAACATGCACACAAAACACAAAAACAAAAATGAATGATTAAGCCCCCCCACCAGCCAGTCACCACCACAAATAACCTCCATAACCTTTTGGAAACACTGAATTGTACGAGCTGAGCAGCCTTCATTCAACCAGCACATGCAGTACATCCAATACATACTGAATATCACTTATGAAATCTTAACATAAAAAAAATACGCATCATTAAATGAAGTATACTACAGCTAAAGCAAATGCTAATAGGTACAGAATAAAATTATAAAATCAAATCATTATAAGTCACCAAGTACAGCGCTACACAACATCTTTTTAAAGCTTAATAGCTCTATAAAATCAAAGGACCTTCAAGTGCTGCTTGACTTTTGCTAATTTCACTTTTTACCTAAAAGGCAAATACCACCAAGATGAGAGGTGTTTATAAGAAAAGAATCAGCCATCCTCATGAGATTCCTATTGAACAACTCAATGTTGAACCGCCACATTACTGTGAAAAGCTAAACACATGCATGAAGAACATAGAGGTCCTGAGAGGAATATCAAGCTTAAGATTAACTCAATCTTATAAACCATTATGTGATAGGCCACACTTACAGGCTGCTCCAACATGCATCAATTGAAACTGAACGTCATATATTATCTAACAGTTGGCCCTGAACTGGAGGGCCTACCAAATTCAAAGATATTAACTTATAGCAGTTATAAGGCCCCATACATTCAAATCTAAAATGTCATAGTGTTCATTTGTCTGATTGACGATGAACATGTTTATGATGATTTCATGGAGGATACAGGTGGATATGTGAAACTTTTATGTACACTGGACTCATGGTGTTGGAATTATGACCCCTCTGAATCTTCACTGAAGCCAATGCACAGCACTATCTAGTATGATGCAAAGTTTCAAGTCTCTATCATGTTGGATCTTACAGGAATTTGAATAACAGCAGAAGGAGAAAAATCAAAATCAAAACAAACAATCAAAATCCAATAAAAAAGCCCAAAAGCCCCTATGGGACTTGAGCTGGGCCAGCAGAAAAACAGCTTTGCTGAACCATATTTATGACTTCAACCTACAACATATGGGCTCATTCATCTCGTCTTTATCTGGATAAATTTCATCATAATTATTTAAAAAGATCTGTCAGCAGCTTAAATGCCAGAGCGTTACTTGGGGTTAATGCCATAAAGGATTCACGTGTTAATCCCTACATGATGACACCGATGCCTTATCGTCACGGTGCCGTGTTCCTCCAGGGGAGCTCGTGTTTTGCCTGATGCAGAAACATAATCATGATATGCAAGGCAGAGTAGAATGTGAGTCTTCGGGACCATAGTTTTGGCTGTTGCTAAAGTGTCCGTTTCCTAAGTGGCCGCAGCAACATGCCTGGCAGGTGGCAGGTGCTTATGCGAGAAGCAAAGAATGCGATGTGACTCGCTTCTGGCCACCTAATACTTGCCATAGTGCCACAACCCCTCCAGCAGGTTTTTCCAGTCAGGATGGTGGGGGTGAAAAAGACGTAACACAAGGCAAACCAAATCACAACTAAGAGAAATCGTGCCAAACAATACAGGTGTGTGGACAGTACGTGTGAATTGGTTATTAAAAGTTATGGCATTACACCGAATGCTAGACACAATGGTAATATAGGGTCAACAATGTTTAGATTTACATTTTAGGCATTTGGCTGAGGCTAAATGGGGCTGTTGAAGGGATCAAGCATGTGACCTTTCAGTTACAGGACGGTCTCTTCAACCACTAGGCTACACTGGATCTTGCATTATGTCCTGTAGGTGTTTCTATTGGATAAGCCACAATCGTGAAGTGTAATGTGATTGTAATGTTCTGACTTTTAATAACAAATTGACAATTGATTTGCATATGCCCCGACTGCATCTGAAATCACAGGGAGCCCTGCGTGCAGACACAGTGACCCGCAGATATCCTGTTGTGATGAGGCAGCTCGACAAGCCTTGGCTCACGCTGCCGGTTCACAAATTAAACACCACATGGATAAACAGCTTGTTTCTGTCTCCTCCACCACTGACGCATTCACCCAGTCTGGAGATAGAACTTAAAAAAAAGCATTATATACTGTATATCGTCACTGCTGGGTGAAATCCTTGCATCTCCAAAATGTCAACTTTTCAGGAACAAAGAAGCCTTGTCTTTAGCCTGACCCCCTTGTATTTTTGAGTTCATCTAAAGAGGTTTTGAAAGGGTTTCATAAGCCCAAGGGCCACAGAGTTATGATAGATCAACCCACAAGAAAACCATTAGACAACCATTCAAGTGAAGTTAAAACATGAAAATCACCAAAATAGCTCTGAGGTTTTCACATAACAGCAATACATATGGCTGTTCCTGAAAAATATGAATAGCCACCTTTTTTTTTTTTTTAAAGACACAATCCCGTAAAAGCACCCCATCTCATTTCCTAACATCCCTCATGCATTTAGTACTTACTACTTCCACAAAGCTATTTAGAGTTCAATAACCAACTCTATCCCCAACAGTGTCTCTGCTATGAGCAGTCGAACGGCTTCCAGCGTTGCAAGTTTTTATGTTTTTGTTTTGTTTTATTGAGGAGACTAGCAATACTTTTTCAAGCACATGGTATTGTTTAAGAAATAAACAGATAGTGTGTTTCTCCTCTGGAAAAGCCACTTTGCATCCATATCACTCTTTCAGCAGGATCTTAACTCTGTTAGCTATAGTATTTTTTTTTAAGTATAGTTATAGTTTATAGTTTACCACTCACTCCAACGTAAGTGCTCTTGATAACAAAGAGCAAAGGTTACAACGGATCGACTAATCATTATTGTAAGCTAACCTTTAAGCATAGCACACTCCCATCTGCCATAATTTCTTAGAGTCTACCTTTGGCAGTTTCAGAGAACCAAACTGAGCTGTTCCACTGAGGCTCTTATTACAGCACAAAACCGAGGCTGTTGAACACTTCAAGGAAAACGACTATAATGAGAGCTCAGCGGGCTCAATGCAGCATACCAAAAAGAACATGACATCCAGAGGAAACATATCATTGGGAAAGAAAGAAATCAGTACCAAAGATCAGTGCTTTCAAGTTTTTAACAACCCACACTCTGCAAAGCTCTGAAAGCTCCTCTTATCCTGGTTTGTCCTCCTATTACTGTCAACTACTAGCTATCATCTGTGTTTGGACTTCCATGTATTGTTGTCTTAGGATATATGACTGCTTGTCCTCTTCATATCTGATGAAGGTTGTAAAGAACGTCACAAAGACTGTCTGTTAATCTTTATTTTTATTGCAAGTGTTTTTTTTTACCTCCACCAAATGAGTTGGACAGAGGTTATGTTTTCACCCCTGTCTGTCTGTCTGTCTGTCTGTTTGCTAGCAAGATATCTCAAAAAGTTACAAACGAATTTGGCTGAAATTTGTTGGACAGATCGCCTTTTGCCCATGGAGAAGTTGATTACATTTTGGTGGTGATCCGGATCTGGGATTTCCGCCATTACACGATTTTTGTTGTTCATGCGCAGGTGGGAAAAGTCAGACATCCGGGTCTTCCAAGTTGGCTGCTAAAGATTGCCCTCACATGCTATTTTGTCAGAAAACAAACGATAAACAAACATAAACTGTTACGGAGGCCGCAGCTTTATGGAGTGTCTTCCAGTATTACAAGTGTTCTGTTCTGTTGGTTGCCTAACAAAAACGCACCATTAATTGCATCGTTTGCCTACGCACCAAGCACATTCTTTTCATAACCTACTTGCAGCATCCGGGATGTGGCATCAATGAATGAATATCTAATCTCCAATGTCGTCACTTGAACTCCCGAGGTGAGGTTTTCAATCAGAACCAAGCGCAGTTTGTTATCTGCGTTCACCCTGTGGATTGATCTGACCCCTTTAAACTCCCTGCCAACTCAACTCAACATACACACATGCACACACACACACACTTTCTCAGTGGGGGGTAGAGGATCCATCCCCTCTTCCAGCGCTCATAGGAAACATCTGACTGTGTGGCTGACTTTGATACACACAGATCAAAAGCAGCATTTAAAAGGAGCAAAACCTTCAGAAGCTTTCTATATGCCTCCAACTCACAGCGGATTACCAACTGTCGGGGGTACTGACAGCATGGAAGAGAAGATACACACTGAATCCAAAGATGGTTTATGGGTGAAACATTCTGGCACAGGCTAAATAAGACACCATGTTTTACACAATGTGATGAACTCTACTGCAATACTGACGGCTGACACAAGTCAAGGACATACGTTGCAAGACACTTGATGCAATCATTCTTCTGTCTTCAGCAATGACAGCCATTTTGCCATTTCCCGATGCAGCTGAACCACATGCTTTTTCCCCCACAGGCTTGAGCATCGGTCTATTTTTATGAAATGTGGGTGTTCACACTGTGGCTGGGCTGATTGGTCTTGCCTCTCCGCTTTTATGTGCATTGATTCAGAGCTGTTACGCAAGGCCCTGCCCCATCCTCTTCCCGATTAGTGACACTCCAACTCCCACACCTCCACTCAGCAGCCTACCTGCCTACACACACACACACTTCCAGCACACATGGGCGCAGGCCAAACCAACTGTATCAGCCTGCGCTAAACTATTTATGTCTCTTCTTAGTGAGGTAACCTTAGGTGTACTCACCTAAACACTGGCATCATCCGAGTACAGTGGATATCTAATGTCTGTTTATTCAGCTCTCTCTGATTGCCGCTACCTCCAACACTGCATTCTCATGTAGTGCTTCTAGCATTATGTAAATGGCTTAAAGAAATCAAATTAACTTACCCCATGCCTGCAAGCTTGCTCATTCAGAGCACGGACCCAAGCTCTCTGCCAGTGTTCCCTGAAGGACTTGAAGGAGAAGAGAGAGGTCAACAGGCCTTTAACCCCCGCCTCAGAGGCCGGCCCTCCGTCACGGCCGGAGCGGAGCTTTAGCAGGAAGCCCCACACGCCTCCTGCCTGGGTCTGGTGGGACCGGGTGAGGGGGAGCCGCCGGGCCGTTTCTGTTTCTGCCCCGTCCTGCCTGGCTCTCTTCTTGGCTCTCCAGAGACGCAGCACGGTCAGTGAGTACTGGAGCAGCCATGCCAGCACGATGAGCAGGGAAGCCAGGAAGAGCCCCACCAGACACAGCCAGCCCAAGTCCTGCAGCTCCATCACGGTCTCCTCGGGCCTCTCATATCATCACAGCCAGGCGGAAAGATCAGGACTGTCAGTCAGAGCAGGTCAGCCCCCGTACGCCTGTGAGTGGCAGCAGAAAACTGACAGTCAGTACCTTGGTGCATGGCTTACTTACAGGCTATAACTGAGGAATATCCCAGAATACCCAGGGAAACACTGGCATGGTGGATGTGACTGCCTTATACTCTAGTTTGCTTATTTTAGGTCACGTTAAAACACCGCATGTGTGCTTGAAGCAGAATCCAGTGCGCTGAGAAATTGCGTTACGTAGATAACAGAAAAATGAATCATGCATTACAGAAGAGGACGATCAAGTGCAGGTTGACAGACTAAACATGACGTTGCCAATCAATTTTACGGAACAACCTACCGCTTTAACTTGAATGGTCCGAGCAGCAAGCGATAGTGAAAGCATCGAAGGCGAGAAATGGGTAACATGAAGCTGGCTTCATGGCGATATGCAGCGCTGTGTCAACAACAAACTAAACGTGTTTCTCCCATCTCAGAGCCATCAGCGATGTTCCGATCGATTCCTCTGCGCGCACAACTGCTGTCATTTATCGATTCAATAAAGAGCCTGCACTCGCTTCATGCATTATCAGCTACAGTAGGTTGGAAATCTCCGCTGATCGTAACCTGCCTACCCCTCTCCACGGTACCTTTGCTCTGACAAAGAACAGCAGTGGCCTACAGATGGCGCACATGGTATTATATTAGCTGGTCGTCCATAGAAACGGAGGGGAAGGACGCGACTGGGAAAAAAAGGAAGACGGTAAAAAGGGAAGTGGAAGGCGGACGGAGAATCTCCACAACGAGATGCGTTGGCCTTCAAAATAAAAGCGCGAAAGTTAAGAAGTGTGAAATATCGATCAATTTATTTGTATATAATCATTGGGACATAGCCCCAGGGATAATGTTGAAATTCACGTCATATCAGAACTTTCCCTGTATTTGGACAATGAAAACGATATTTTTGTCTTGAGAAATAAATGCAAATCCAATAAAACGCCAACTGGCTAACTATGGTTAATGAAAGACATATTTCCCCCTGCACAACAGACACCTGTGTTACCAGGTGCAAACTTACCAAGTTAATCATCATCTTGCCATGTTGACAGAACTACGCGGCATTATTGTAGCCTCCGTGACCCTGAGCCAAGTCACATTTACGGTCATACAGCTGTCTAACAACAGAAATAGAAATATGTCGTCGACAACACGTGTATTGTGTATTTATTTATTTATTTATACTGTTTAAAGTTATAGGGACAGTGCACATTAATAGACATTTCTATAAATGTGCCAGTTTAGCCATCTTGGCTAATTTTATACGTTGTATACATTTCATTTAAACTCAAAACGAGTTGGATAATGTCAAGTGGGCATTACATTACATTACATTACATTACATTACTGGCATTGGTGGTGACAGTGGGGACAGTCCCTCCCTTCCCTCGCTTCCGGATTGGAACTCGATAAAGGTGAAACCAGACCAGCATTATTTTACAGAATATAATTTAAACGCCTCCGAAGGACACACAACACGACACCTAGCTCAGTGGATCTGTTTAATCCAGCGGTCCTTGCCAACAGATGGCAGAAGTTTGCAATACCGGCGAAACTGTCTACCAAAGAAGAAGTAACTGTAACTTCCGTGACTACACTGTTATCGGTCCGTGTTTGGCAGTGGCAGGAAGCGAACCTATCCTCGAAAGCTAAGCGATGATGTCTTCAAAATAAAAGCGCAAAATGGCAGGATATTTAGGAAAAACAGCAAATATATTTGCATTTAACTAAATATGTATCCTTAAATATACTCTTTATTTTCACATTGGTATTTTGTATTACTAAAAAAAAAGTTGCGATACATGTTTTTGTCAATAAGGATTTTATTTTGAAAGGCATGCCAGGAAGTGTCATCTTCCACTCAGAAACGACGAATGACAGTAAATCTGAGATAGACGTGGAGTTTAGTCAGCCAGGCAGTTTATCTAATAGCAATAACGACGCGTTAATGATAGCTGGTATGGATTATCGTTGGGAGTTATGGACGTATCTTTCTCTTACAGCGGAACCGCGACACTATTCTGGATGTCTTTTGTTCTGAAATGATGATGTGACATGTTTTTACCCTAGAGCACACAACCAAAGCTAGTGTATCGATCGTCTGAAGGGGTAACGTTACTTTAGAGACGTGATTTGATCTGTCAGAAACTGAACCACCAGAATGCCTGCAAACATGTCACCGGTTCCCGTCCTGCCGCTTGTGATCAACGGCTTCATGTCTGCACTCGGCTGCCTGGCCACAATGAAACTCATCCCTGCTTTTAAAGACCATTTCATCTCTGCCAGACTGTACGGAATGGACATGAACAAAATATCCAAAAAGGAAGTGTGAGTCCCCTTCCTCATGTCTGATTCAGCATCGTCCAGTTGGGATAAGAGAGGGGGCAGAGATGTCAAGTTTGGCAGGAGATGAAGGACAAATCAATATGAAAGACTAGGCTAGATTAACCAATGACTGTGGTTGTCTGTTCCTGCCCTAATTCTCTGTTTTTGTTTCCTTCCTGGTCTGTAGTCCAGAGTCCCAGGGAGTCATCAGTGGGACAGTGTTCCTCATCATCCTCTTCTGCTTCATCCCAGTGCCTTTCCTCAGCTGCTTCGTAGGAGATCAGTGTGCAGGCTTCCCACATGATGAGGTGGGTCGAAGGCTGTCTGGTGGAGCTGCCTATTCCTCCTTATACTCTGTCAACCCAACTGTGATCTCTCGGTGTTGTTTTTGCTCAGTTTGTGCAGCTGATCGGCGCCCTGTTGGCCATCTGCTGCATGATCTTCCTGGGCTTCGCGGACGACGTGCTGAACTTGCGGTGGAGACACAAGCTGCTGCTCCCCACCATGGCCTCTCTGCCTCTGCTCATGGTCTACTTCACCAACTTCGGCAACACGGTCATCGTGGTGCCCAAGCCGTTCAGAGCCCTGCTGGGACTGCACTTGGATATGGGTGAGTTGCGCGGTGGTTCGCCGCATCGAAAATGACTAGAGTAGAAAAAGGAATCGGCATAGAAAATGGAGAATGAGCCGCTTCTGTCTTCTGGGAGGAGGATTAGGCAATATGGTGCTTAGGACATGGACATTCTGCGGACACATAGTGTTTATCACATCTATTATCTGAGTACTGTGGGCTTGATCCATGCACTTGTCACTGTTCTACTGTACATTCATGTTCAGTCATTCTGGATAAGAGCGTCATCAGATAAATTCCTGAAGTGTAAATGTTCTTCTTCTGCAGGTATTCTCTACTACGTCTACATGGGGATGCTGGCTGTATTCTGCACTAATGCCATCAACATCCTAGCAGGCATCAACGGCATCGAGTCAGGTCAAGCCCTGTTCATCTCCGGCTCCATCATCCTCTTCAACCTGCTGGAGCTGAGCGGTGTGTGGTCCTTTCCTTTCTCATCAGCAGCTACAGATCAAAGTATCCATTTAGCTAGTGTTGAGTCTTAAAGTCTTATTTCTTCTTAAAACAAGTGGAAAAAATCTGCCAGTCGCTTGACATAATTTCACTTGTTTCCAATGCAAATCAACTTGTTTAAAGATTTGTCTTGAATGAAGTGTCATGTTCTTGATACTAGTGGAGAGATTTGCCTCATTCTGCCTTGTTTCAAGACGTTTACTCTTGTTTCTGGAAAATTCATGAAACTGCTTTGGAAACAAGGAGGGAATTATCTCACGCCGTCAGCAGAATTTGTTACTTCTTTTAAGAAAAATGAGATTTAAGGCTGAATATGAGACTAGTTAACTTGTTAAGATGGACATTTCTTTTTTACAGTGTATCTCTTTTTCGAAACTCAAAGATTGCTTATAACACACAATATTCTTATCTTATTTACCAGGAGACTACCGTGATGACCACGTCTTCTCCCTCTACTTCATGATACCCTTCTTCTTCACCACGTTAGCACTTTTTTACCACAATTGGTAAGTTACAGAAGGCATTTTCACAAAAAATATTCTCCACATTTGAAAGAGGGATATTTTTTTGCATTTCTGCTATTATATCCGGTCAACATACACCCTATTTTGACACAGGTACCCCTCATCTGTGTTTGTGGGAGACACTTTCTGCTACTTTGCTGGGATGACCTTTGCTGTAGTCGGCATCCTGGGACACTTCAGCAAAACAATGCTGCTCTTCTTCATTCCTCAGGTGGTCAACTTCATCTACTCCCTGCCTCAGCTCTTCCATGTAATCCCCTGTCCCAGACACCGGCTGCCCAGGTAACATGCTGCTGACGGACTCTAACTTCTTCTCTCATACCTTTTAATTACTTCAATTTTACTGAATATGCGTTTTCTCATTGTGTGTCTATTTCTTTTCTGTCTCCCAATATGACTGGTGACTGAAGACTGAATCCAGATACAGGCAAACTGGGAATGAGCTACTCTAAATTCAAAAGGAAGGACCTTTCTAAATTAGGACACCTCATTCTGACGGTAAAGCAATTGCAGTTGCGTTGCTTAACATAGAATTTTTGTATTATTTATTTATTTTTGTAAATTTCTTTTGAATGCCCCAAAAGCAAATTTTAGACATGACTCAGTCTAAGTCAGACGTTTTCCTATTTCAGTCAGGTACTCAGTTTAAATAATATGTAGAATTAGAAGACAGTGGCGCAACATTTTTTAGTTTTGATAGTATTTAGATCCATTTTTGTTTGCCCTGTGCACATCTCATATACACATATCTCACACAGTACAGCCACAATGCACTAAAAACCTGCCATACCCATACAAGGAGTACCTTGCATCCTCCATACAATACATAAAAGCAGATTTCAACAAGTGGGTAAGAACAGCCAGACACACATAGCATGCAAAAACAGCCAGACACACATAGCATGCAAAAACAGCCAGACACACATAGCATGCAAAAACAGCCAGACACACATAGCATGCAAAAACAGCCAGACACACATAGCATGCAGTAAAACCTTCTTATAACAGTACCGCAGTAGTTTGCACCACAGATCCGGTGAGTTTCTAACCCAAGTGCATGTGTTGGGGATTGGTCAAACAGGGTAAACACACAGCTGAGGCAGACCGATGGCAGGCAGCAACTCTTGACTGAACAAAGCTGTGCTGATTGGTTGATAACAATAACGTCTTTGATCCTCAACAGGTGGCGGAGTTACTGAAGCTGCTAGAGGTGCGAAGGGGCCAGGAGGGAGACGATGAGTTTATCGAGTGCAACAACATGACCATAATTAATCTGGTGCTGAAATTACTAGGGCCCATCCATGAGAGGAATCTCACCGTCATCATGCTTATCATACAGGTATAACAACAGCACATATCCAGTATATAAAAGCATCACTGGTCAGTGGGTCATATATGAATGTTTGAATGGCTGTTCGTCTCTGTGTCTGTCAGGTAATGGGCAGTGCAGTGGCTTTTGGAATCCGCTATCATCTGGTGCGTCTCTTCTACGACGTCTAGACAAGATCTGCAGGACAGCGGAGAGAAGACGGAGAATATGAAGATGTTGTTATGGAGTTATTTTACCGGTTTATGGTTCATCTGCCTTTTGATAGATTCCAATACCTCACCGTTACTTTTCTGCCTCAGACTTTACCTACAGGAAAGACTCAGTGGAAGGTTCAAAGCGATATTTCACTTTGGCAGAACATTTTCACCTTTAAGCATGCACACCTTACCCTAAAGATCTGCTGTCACCATCGGTTTGTTTTCCCTCAACTCTGAATATCAGTCATTACAAATAGGAAAAATGATTTATAGAAAGGTAGGACCTTGGACACAAAATAATGTATCTGGGGCTACTTTACCTTGTTTGTCCACATTGAAAGTATATTTTTATACTAGGTTTTTTTATGAGGAAAGCGAATAAATGGGGTGGCTTTATGTCTCCAGAGCAGCCAACAGCACCGACTGACTGTTCCTGAATTGTTATCAAGGGGCTCTAAAAAGATGAAAATGTTCTCATAGTGATTCATTGCTTGAACGCTGCTCTCCCAAGGCAAAATAAATGGCATGGGGAAAAATGTACGCACTCACATTTCATTTTACTGGACCATCAATCCATGCAACATTTGGGAAATGTATATTTTTCTTTGCCTCTGGATGAACAATTGAGCACATAACGGTCATCGTGTCACTGAGAGAAGCAGTAAAAAAAGGAAGGAAGCCATTCTCAATCTGAAGGCCATCACCGGGGATGAAGTAGAGACAGGTAAAGTCAAAATATTAGAGAATAACTGAGATTAAGGTCTGGGGTCTTCTAAAAGTTACTTCAATTCTAAGGAAGGTGGAGGGAAACCTGAGAACAATATGGTATTTAGAGAGAACTGATTGTTTTTACTTTTCTTGGTATTGTTGGGTTCATAGGGGTATTTTTATGAAAACGAGTTACTTGTGACTGAAAATTAATATGTAAGGGTTTTTTTTTGCTCAAAAATTCAACAAGCATCAATGTGAAGTCAATTTGTTTTGACACTGGATTATTATGCTTTTTGTAGAAATGTAACAAGTGAGACACAATGTGTTTACTGTTGAAGGCTCAAGTTGAGAAATAAAAGTGCAGAATGAAAACACAACGTTGTGCCGTCGATTATTTGAAATGTTACTTGATTTAAAGCTGACCACAATTTTACAAGAAAGTTTGAGGCGAATAATAATAGGCAAAGCGAATAGATATTACGTCCGGAACTATTGGATTGTTCTTCGTTTCTGAGGAGGCATTTCAGCGGTACACAGCCCGCGCATACATGTCTGATACAAGGGTTCTTGTGATTGGCTAAACCAGTCCCGATGTTTACATCAGTTCAAAACAGTGAGTATTTGCATATAAGCTCCTTTATTCAAGTAATAATGTGATACTTGGCCGTTGTTTCTTCTGTCAAAACTTAGTAACTTCCCACGAATCATGTTGCCGAGGCTCGGTTAGGACTGCTGGGTGTTTTGGGTCACACTCACTGCCTGACACCAAGCTGTGGCCAACGTTAGCTGGCACCTGGCATGTGGCAGGCGGTGATGGTCAAACCCGGGAAACCGCTCGTTTTTAGCTTCACCTCGAGTATCTCAGAGTGTAACACCGCCCTCAGCCGAGCCCCGACTCACGGAGATGCCACCGAACAAACGGATACAGAAGAAAACGCCACTTGAACTGGAGTGTGAGTGGGGGTCCTGCCAGGAGGCGTTCAGTCGGATGGAGAACTTCTGCAAGCACGCCGAGGGTCACCTTAACGCCTTGAACATGGCGGAAGAGGACGAAGACGAAACGTTAGGTGAGGAGAAAGGAAGTGTCACTCACAATACAACTCACAGTGTTTGCCTGTAGTTCCGGATAAGGCTTTCTAGCTGAGGACTAGTTAGGCTTGCACCATTAGTGTCACCCCAAAGTTAGACACCTACTAATGCAAACTCCTTGCTGTTATGCCCAGGAGAGCACAACTGCCTGTGGAGAGACTGTGGTTTCTGCTCAGTGGAGGGTCCCGACGAGCTGCGACGCCATCTGTTGTTCCACTGCTATCACACCAAGCTGAAGCAGTGGGGTCAGCAGGTGCTTAATGCCCAGCCCAGCATCGGCAGCTGCTCCATCGGCTACCAGAACCGCAACATCATCCCTGAAATCCCGGACAACTTCACCTGCCTTTGGGAGGAGTGTGAGGTAAGCCTGGGGTCACTGCTACTGGTGGTGGGGCAAGAAAAGTCAAGAGCAGTAACTCACACATGGGCATCAGTTGGGTATGCAAGGTGTGGCACTCACCACACTTGAGCCAATGCAAGTCTAAGTTAGTCGTTTTTATCATTATAATGGAGAGCAAAGAATTCACCATAAATTTGTTTGGAAGCAATATTGGAAAAAAAACACATTTGGGAAGCATTCAGGAGTGCTACACCTTAGGGTTTAGTGAATTGACGTCCCTGCTCACACAGTTGAGCCGAATCAAGGAATTTCTGACCTTTAAAGAATCATTTGTACTCTTGAGTATTGAGTATGATTGCAGTAGACTTTAATTATTTCATGATTCACTTCTGAAAATTGTAGCAATATAATTCTTCCCTCTGTGTGTGTTTGTGTTTACAGCAACCCCCCTATGAAAACCCAGAGTGGTTCTACCGCCATGTGGAGATGCACAGCCTGTGTGTAGATGTTCCAGCTGGAGACAGTGAATGCTTAATACGCTGTGGGTGGAAAGGTAAGTCACTTCAGCATGATCACTTTCAAGATTATTGTTAAGAAATATCATGGGGTAGCTGAACATCAGCACAATTGATTTGCTGTCACGGAAGTTTAAAAGGCCAAGAAAGTTTTATATGTAATCTTGAGACTTGGGATTGGTGAGTCCTTGTTCTGTACCCGTCCTCCAGATTGCGAAGCCACCGTTAAAGGGCGTCCTAAGCTGCGGGAGCACCTGCGTAGCCACACCCAGGAGAAGGTGGTGGCATGTCCAGGGTGCGGGGGGATGTACGCCAACAACACCAAGTTCTTTGACCATATCAAACGACAGAGCGCCATGGAAGGTGAAGCTGCACAATACTGGCAGGGACATAATGGCAATGTTTGCAACTTATTTCGGTTCAGTTGTTAACATCGAATAATCCTCACTTTTGTGTGTGTGTGTGTGTGTGTGTGTGTGTGTGTGTGTGCATGTGCTGCAGGTCAGAGGTTCCAGTGTTCTCACTGTTCCAAACGTTTTGCGACAGAAAGACTACTGAGAGACCACATGAGGACCCACGGTCAGTCCCTTCATCATGCTGTCAGTATTACAGCTGCTGTTGTCACAGGGTTTGCTCTGGCCTTGAAAATCCTTTGAAAATGAATGGATGGCCTTCAAAGTACTTATTATTATTATTATTATTATTATTATTTATTAAGTTATCTCTCAGCTCTGTGAATGTCTCTCCATCCGAGGATCAACACCTCACATCCTGAAATATCCCTGTAATGGATATTTGCATTGATATAGCAGCAGTTTTAAAATGAAACACCACTATTTGTCAATGTGACATGATCATGAGTAAAAACATTTTGACCAGTGTCATGTCTGACCCTAAAACATGCCCATTTGGAGTCCTTGAATTTCACCAAACAAGACCTTGAAAGTCATTGAAAAGTCATTGAATTTGATGTCAAGTGAGCGTGGGAACCCTGTTGACAACAAGCAGCTCTACAGTATTTAACTTTCCTCCTAAAGATGATTTAATATCATGATCGGTTTGTCTGTTTCTTTGCTGATAGTGAACCACTACAAATGCCCGCTGTGTGACATGACCTGTACATCACCCTCATCGCTGCGCAACCACATTAAGTTCCGCCACAGTAACGAGAAGCCATACAGCTGCGAGTACTGCGAGTACAGGTAGAACATCCTCCGAAGCTGCAGCCAATGGAAATCTGTCATTAAGCTAATAAAGGCAACACAGGCTTGCATTGATGCTTTCTTAACACTCCACTCTGTGTGTTTTTTTTTAATGCTCGTAGCTGTAAGAATCTGATCGACTTGCGTAAACACCTGGACACCCACAGCAGTGAGCCGGCGTACCGCTGTGACTTTCCTGGCTGTGACTTCAGCTCTCGCACCCTCCGCACCATGAAGATTCACCACAAAAGAGAACATGAGGTGAGAGAGGGGGAGTCTTTTAAAATGATTTGTCACTTGCGCTCGGATAGGGAGTTTAACGTTATTTATGGATCCTAACCTGTGTTCCCAGCGACTGAATGGCTCCCCAGTCATACATCAACCTTAAGACAACTGACAACACACTTAGACAATAGTCTTTTTAATGCAACCGTCACTTCTTAATGCACCGGCCACTTTACCCTATCATTGTACCAGATCCCTATTATACCTCTAAGGTATAACTTTTGGGGTCTTTAAGTCTTGCATCCATAGATGTATGGGCTATTTTATTTATGGGGCAAGGTGGGAGTGGGTCATGTGTATTTTTGTCATGTATTTTATCATGTGTCTTTTATGTTACGCTGTTGAGGTCCTTGTTGTTAATGTTGTTCTGTTACGAGCACACTGAGACAAATTCCTAACAACTAGGTTGGTGTGGCAATAAAGTATTGAATCTTGAATCTTCTCTCTGATTGTGTAATCAGGGGGATTTTGTGGCGCGCTACAAGTGCCACGTGTGTGATCAGTGCTTCACCAGGGGCAACAACCTGACCGTCCACCTGCGGAAAAAGCACCAGTTCAAATGGCCCTCTGGACACCCCAGGTTCAGGTAGGCCTCACATTAGTGCAGATCACAAATTCCAGTCATGCTGAATCTGGAGTATGTGGGACGCTCCAATCGACACCGGTCTTCTCTGTTCCTGTATCTCCCCGTCAGGTATAAGGAGCACGAGGACGGCTTCATGCGGCTGCAGCTGATTCGCTACGAGAGCGTGGAGCTGACGGAGCAGCTGATGAGGGAAAGGCACGACAGACAGGGGGAGGAGGACGAGGACAGCGGCCAGACCGAGGGCCTGGGGCTGGGAGAAGAAGCGGCGGCGGAGGCGGCGGTGCCTTCGGAGATGCAGGTGGAGCTGCGAGGCGTGCTGCTGGAGGAGCAGAGGACTGAGCAGCAGGCGGCCGGCGCTGCGGAGGCGGAGCAGGAAGAGGGCATGTTCTACGTTCTCACCGGAGGCTTGGCACAGGCAGGGGAGGACGCCGTCATGCTGCAGCTCCAGGACACCGCGAAGCAGCTGGGAATGCAGGTGGTTTGACGGCCACAGCAGCCCGACACACACACACACACACACACACACACACACACACACTATACTCGACAGGACATTCTGTCATTACTCGGCTACGCTCTCTTGGACTTTTTGAGCCTTTCATGACGGCTGGCAGTGAGACTGGAATTTTTTTTTTTTTTCTAAGTTAATTTTAACTTAAACTAAGGATGTAGCTCAGGATTCAAAAAGAAAGTGAGGCACTTAGGGAGAAAATGATAAATTTGAGTGTCTGATAAAGAACTGATGACGGTGATGACCAATCTTGATTGTAAGCCTATATTAGGTGATAAATCTGTTTTTATTTATTTTGTTTGCTAATGCAGAGCCTGTGGATTTAATGTTTACCAAGACTTTTAAATGATTTTCTATTCATTTATTGTATATCTTACTATAACATCCCAGATATTGGGTTGGTGAGGTTGCACTGCACAGAGGATATTCATTCTCTTTGAGATGGGGAGGCTGACTGAAGGCTGGCCCAAATGTTTGCCCAATTCAAATTCTCGTCCCCTCTTGGAGAAAGTTGAGAAATACGTCAGTCACATCCATGAGGGCTCAGTTGATGAGTGAGCATTGGGATTCAGCCAACTTGGTTAAATCCAACATAGAGGGCCTACCTCATTTGCTTGGGGAATGTGTATTTTATGATGCCTAATCTACAACTTGAATACATTTTTTGTGACATAAATTTTTTTGCAAAATTCACATTTGAAATTGTCTTCTTTGTATCGGTTACACAGTAAGAACATGCACTGTGCCACTTAATTTTCATTGCTTGGTAAGTTGCAACAACACATTAATTTGTGACATATTTTTCTGACTTACACATTATGTCTCGTCAGTCTATGGAGATGCATTTGTTCCTTTGAATTCCAGTGATGTCACAACCCTCTGTCCAAGTTTGTATGCTTTACTGCAAGTTACACTATGCCATATGATTTACAAGTCACTATAGTTATATTATCTTATAGTTATATCTGCTTATAGTTTTTATTGTCATTTTTATAGTCTTGGCACAATGTATCTGTGTATAAGCAGGTTCTAGTGTCTTGCATAATAATATTCATAGAAAACTATGGAGGCACGCTTACTCCACCCATTTCTAGTCTATTTTTAACACAAACCATTCAGAGGAATAAGCTTAATTTCAAGTGGCACTATTCCATATGCTTTACAACTCACTACATTAATACCGGTCTCCATCCAAAGTAGCATTATGGCACCCCCTGCTGATAATTATTACTCTACTACTGCCTTTTTCACATAGGGATTGAGTTGGGGTGGACTGGAAATATATTGACTGATCTTTTGACACAGGGACTGATATTAGGTGACAGTATAACAATCAGCTTAATGTAGTAATGTGGAAAAAAAAAACATTACTAAACATTTTTTTCTCCCCATATTAGCAAAACACATGTCTGGGATTGCACTATGACAGGATAGGAGAGTGGTGAAAAGCCCTGTAGACGCCCAAAGACACTAAACGATTAAAAGTAAAATATAAATAATGCATATAGCATTATGCAATGCTATGAAGTTGCACATGAAATTGTCACCAAACCGATTGACCGTCAACAAAAGATATTCAAGTGGTTGCCCAGTACAGAATGTTTGCAAGTGGACATGCAGTGTATCTTACTACTGAATGAATGGGTCCATTCTAACTTGACTCAAAAGTATGAATGAAAGTTGTGAAACTTACAACAAGACAACTGTGTTTGTTTATGTGTCTGTTGGGCAGAGTGTGAAAGAGAGAGCGTGGGCGAGGGCACACTGTGGTGTAGAAGCTAATCCACTTAGTCACTTAGTGAGACTTTCATCCATCTGGATGAAAACGTCTTGCTTCCCCTGATGATTAGACAGAGAGGATCAGACAAAAATGGCCAGATTTTATTTAATTGCACTACACAACTAAAAGGTGCATTATGATGACAGCGCCTGGACGGCAAACATTCAGACAACAAAAGCAATGCTGATGATTAACAGTATAATGTGAGCTTCTTATTCCCTTTCCTATTGTTTTGCCTTGGTCCTATAAAAGCTGCTGTAGTCAGGTGAGTTAAGTTATGATAAAGCAATGGCAAAGCTGTATGTCTAGTCACAGCATGATAGCTATAGTGGTATTAGCTGTGTTCAGACGATTAGCTGGCACACAGAGCTTAGTGTAAGCGTCAGTCACTGCTCTCTGCTTTCTCATTCTGGAGTCAGGGAGTCAGGGAGCTCACACCGCTGATATGGCTTCTAATGGCTTTATGGGTCTTAACTCTGCAAGAATTATGCACAGAACCTCGCTCGACAACAATATGACCAAGGCTCACAGTTCTCAGATATAAGCAATATATTCATCTGCAGTTTTCCAGGGGAACAGAAGACGGACACCATGAGCTTATTTCCACTGCTGTTGTTGTTGGGGTCCTTGCACAGAGTGTTCACTCAGTTGCCTGCATCGATAGGAGAAGGGGAAGGTAGTGGTAAGATATCCTATTAAATTTTTATTTTCTGGTTTCTTAAATCATGTGACAGGACCCATTGGGTTGTGGGAACACCTCTTTTGGATCCTCATCTAACAAGAGTAATCACTTGTTTCCGTTAGTCTGAATCTCAGCCTTCAAGCCTGGAATAAATTTCTCATTTGGATTTCATTGAAAAGGCTTAAGAACCCTTACTGACTTGGATGTTTCTGTGTCCAGTTTGGTATTTAGACACACTAACAAAAGCAACATGTCTTAGGTGAGACAGAGTGGTTTCCCCAGCCAGATGTCCTGGACAGCACATACTGGTCTGGGACAGCGCCCCTCTGTTTAGGAGGCTGTAAGGGGCGGCACCAGGAGCTGAAGAGAGATTCCTGTGGAGACTCCAGCTGCTGCTGGGTTGGCTTCAAGTCCCTGTGCAGAGGTTAGACTACCACCAACACAACGATTGGCCCATTGTTTACTGATACACATGAGATGAAACGGCCTAGACACATAGAGAAACTAAAGTCTTTGATCAAGTAATCTGTAGTGGAACTGTCTTCTCTAAGAGTCATGGATTCACTTGTGTTTTGCTTTCCCTTTGTGATTTCTTCCCAGTGAACTGCGGGCAGCCAGATGTGGACCATAACGGCATGGTGTTTGGTAATGACTGGTGGGTCGGCTCTGTGGTGAGGTACGCCTGTCGCCCCGGCTTCATGCTGGTGGGAGACGCTACCAGATCCTGCCAGTCCAACGGCCTCTGGACCCCCAAACCTACTTGCCTCCGTGAGTGAACACCGGCCAGACTCACCAGGTGTACTGACTCCCAGTGGATAATGATCTGCTCCTTTTAGCTCATCATATGACAGCACAAGTACAATATCCTCAGTTAGGGTAGGGGTCAATTCATGAATGAACTCATCAGGTGGTATTTGATACATAACACGTAATCGTAATACATACATAATGATTGAGTGTATTTGATTTAACTGTCTTTTATTTGATTCATAATGTTTGATTTAGAATGTTCAGCAAGGCAACCTCTCTTAGAAGTGGAATTTCATAGATTTCAGTTCTTTTTCCTGTCATTTCAATTAAATTCCAATTCTGTTTCCTTAGAGCTGGGTGACATTCATATTCCAATTCCAACTCCAGGAATTGAATTGAAATGTACCATGCATTCTCAATTCAATTCATGAATGGCCCCAGCCCCGTCCTCAGTGTTGATCTCCTGCTCCTCTGTCCAGTCCCTTTGTTCATATATCACTGTCTCCTCAGGAATGTGTCAGCGGGGACGCATTGAGATCAATGAGAAGGAGTTGAATGGGACCTGCGCCTCCACCTGCACATATAAGAGCTACTTCGGCCCTCCCAAGCAAGGCTGCAGCCACTTAGACAACTGTAAGAAGAAGGAGACTGGCTGGAAGCGCTTCTTTTCCCAATGTGCCCCCTGCATTTGTGACTGCGCTATATCTTGTGGTGAGTGGCTTCCCCGTTCCCCACCGCAGTCACGGGCAGAAGTGACGGACTCGTTCTCTGTTGTCTCGAGGCTAATACACTTGAATGTGGTTAATCATTGCAGTAAGAGAAACCTGTGTGTTTGCTGTCTTACTCTGTGGAATTCCATACACAGTACGCACTAACAATTTCTTGTTTTGTTTCATTTTTTAGCATTTGCAGGATAAAAAGTGGTGAAGAAACCGTGCTGTGACTGTAGAATGAGAGATCAAATAAAACAGGAGGACACAGACAGCCTGTACACTGCAGAGCCTCACTACATTTATTGCTACTTCATCCACTGTATGGACGCTGTGGTACAGATCAATGGACCAAGACCTGGATGATTATGGAATTAATTTCATCTCTCTGGGACTCTGAAGACCTTTTCTCCTCAGTGTCTGCATATGGGACTATCCAGCTTGATGAGAAGACTTCACTGCCTCAGGCTCAGAATCCTCTGAGTCAGTGGTGAATTATGAGCAATAGTTTTTGACCTCATCTGATCAATCTCTTCATGTTATGGATGGTGTGAGAGTGAGAAAAGAAAATGGGAAGAGTGTATATAATTCTTGCTAACAAAGCATGGTGAATTTAACTGAATTGATAAAAAATGTGTGAGAGAGGAGTCAGAAAGCAATAGTGGGCTGTATCTGTGTGTGTTTATGTACATGTGTGCATGGTTGTGTTAGAGAGAGAGAAAGAGAGAGAGAGGGAGAGAGAGAAGTGAAACCACTGAGATTAGTGGCTCCTCCTCTTCCTCCTGCCCAGTCCACCTTTCCTGATTAAGCTGAAACCTTAATCTTGTTACTCACCAAAGGGCTTTGGTCAGGGAGCTCAGGGCGGGTCAGCATTAACATACAAGAGTGTAGTAAGACTTATGGGCAAATTTTATAGATATTTTTTTTAATTTAAAAATTTTATTTAGGAGTAGTGTAAAATATAAAATACATATATAGCACAAAAGAACAGATGGAACAACCTTTGTTATAACATCAAATCTTTATTTTTCTATAGCACCCACACATGGGCTGGAATGTATCAATGTCACATAATGTTTTGTGCGTTTGAAAATAGACTACGGCCCTACTCTAAGTCAAACAACTAAATGACCAAAATAGAAATAGTTTATGTGAAAGTTTTTATGTCATAGGTAGGATGCTTCATTAACTAGACCTCTTTATTAGTTACAATATACAAATTCTAAGTAGACTTGAAATTGTCATTAACTGAATAATCCTAATAATAATCATTTGGATGGCTAACATGCCCAGATACATTTCTCTGTCACCTCCCAGCTTTATTCAACCTTTCACTACTCAGAGAAGTCTGATGGAGACTAATAGGAGTTCCTGGCCTGTAAGATTTCTTGATGCATTGGCACTGTATTCTTCCTTTTTTTTTTTCATCTGTTGTTTTCATTCCTCCTGGTCGTATTTTTTTTTATTTTTTTTTTTTTACAAGCATCTTAAGGATTTGTGGAAACAGGAAACAAAAAGGTGAGTCACTGGTCAAACACACTCACAAAATGTAAATAAATGTTAAATATTTTTCAACAAGTGTCACTATTTGATTATTTATTTATTTGTTTGATATTTTGCAAGCCAATATGGAAGGCAGTTCAAAATTAGAAGCATAAACTTGCGAGCATATTTTATGTCCTATGTCTATTCGATGGATGATTGGCAGGATACAGCCCCTGCAAGCTGCTATGCTGCTGTTGTGTATATTCTTATACATAGTATGTATGAATATTTACAATAGCACCATCTTGAACATCACAGGGTATGCCACAGATTGCCATGAATGCAAAAATGAAAAAGAAAATCCTGAGTTGATTCTGATCTATTCTGACTCTGAAGACTTCATGCAGAACCGTGTGACACATCAGTGTTTGGACCAGGTGCTGAACCGGAGGATGATGTGTTCATTTGCTTTGGGTTTGTAGCAGCCAACTCCTGTGAAAAGAGAGTTTTGTTCAGAGATAGTGATATTTCAGCACATGCACACACACTGAGTGGCACACAATATCCTATTGTATTGCTCTGTTGACACAGTGTTGTTGAATAGAACAATACGCATAGTAATAAGAATGACAAAGACAAAGAAAAAAAGGTTCAATAACTATTTGTATAGCCTGTTTTCTCTACAAAGTTAGGAAGCACTGTGGTTTGTTAATCATATTAACGACTGGCTTTAATTAAAGACTTCCACTGCTAGCTCCATAACGGCCTGCTCAGCAGCAGAGATCACAATACCATGACAAGATGAAATATTGAGTGATAATACAATTTCACATGGAAAATAATCACACTAAAGGAGTTCGTGGGTTAGGAAGTAATTAAAAGGATAACCAGTGCTCCTGGCTCATTAAGGCGTGCTCAGATATACTGTGTGGTCGTATTCCTGGGAGGATACTCACCCACATCCAGCCTGCTGTATTCCCCTGAGCTTTCTGACAGGATCTCCCAGTACGTCTGCTCACGCTCACTCCCAGCTACTCCATTCACACTCTGCAGCAACAGGCCGTAGTCTGGGTCCTCCTTCACTGTGAACCTGGCAACACACGGAGTCAGGAGAACCGTATCCAAAGGGGTTCATTAAACGGCAGATACAGGTTAGTGTGAGCTTTAATGTGCAAATGTGTAGGAGAAACCACTGAGCCTCCACTTCAAATGAAAAACTGATATATACGGAGATATTAAAAGGTATTTCATGAATGTGTGATCTCACTTGAAGTGCTGCTGTCTCTCCTGCAGCCTCCTCAGTGCGCCCAGCAGCACTCCTCCCTCCACCACAGAGCTGGAGTAGGACTCAGGCGTCATGTTGGACAGGTCGTTCTGCACAGACAGTCTGATGGGAACAGCCGCTGGACCTACACATCATACAGTACATTATAGTGACACTTTGCATGATATGATGCACACAAATCTGCAGACACGGCTGGTTAAGACAGTCGTATCAGGTTATATTTCCAGGTCAAATGATCAACTCACCTCCATGTGTGAGCGTTCCTTGTGTCGCCAACAGCAGAAAGGCCACAGAAAGTAGAGCTGTCATCTCTAGTGCCATCTTGTATGCTCTTTTCCTTCAGACCTATGTCTTGTAACACACTAGCACAGGTTCACAACACACTACTTATACTGCGCCTAACACCCATTTGTGAGTACATTCCAATCTCAGAATGCCTTGGGTCCTGCAGCTTTGCAAAGAAGTCTTTGTTGAGTTTAAATATTCACAGCCACGGACTGAGACTAGAAATAACCTGAGTGTTTGCTCTTGTCTCACAAAAGTGCAATTAGTCATTATCAATATGTGCCTTATGAATAGAGAGACAACAAAGGTCATTGAGTTGAGTAATAATCTGCCTTGTCCTCATGTTTTCTCAGGATACATGAATGAGGAGGCAAAGCAGAATGGTCGGCTCTTATATTCTGAGTAAAGTGGTTAGGTAATTTATGGATGCAATTTATTCCCAGAATGTAAGGAAGGCCATTTCTCATTTCTCTAGGGCTAGGCAAACATTTCATTATCCAATTAGGATTTGTCCTTTGAAGTAGGCTGTGACCAATGGATGTAAGTATAAATCCAACCACATGGTGTCGTTACAGCTCTCTCTCTCTCTGCAATTATCAATCAAGTTTGAAAACGGTTGTGCGACATATACTGTATACTGAGGACTAGAAGCAAAGCATTCTTTATTTTGGATGCTAGACTAACATCCAGCAAAGCAAAGCTCAGTTACAGACATAGAAAAAAAATCTGTCTGGCAACGTACTGTAGCACAAAACAGATGCGAATTATATAGGCTAGTCTCTATTTTATCATAGCAACTGACATGATGGATCCAAGTTCACTATGTGTCTATTTCCACAGCCGACAGTGTCCATGTCTAAGAACTGGGACAGGGCTGGTAATTCTAGCAAATAAGGAGGCAAAGCGACGAGAAAGCCGGGTTGCTGTGCTTTAATTGCTCATCTGGCGACCTTTTAAAGCAGTCTGATTAAGAGGCAGGTGCGATTGGCTAAAAATGGTTTTTGATTTCCTCTCAGGGGTGATGTAAGGCATGTAGGGCCCATTTGAACGCGAGTAACCCCGGTTGTTTTACCGAAAATAACCCGGGCACTGCAGCATCAGCACCAGGCAGTTGCGCAGGTGCGGCCTTTAAAGAGACAGCGGTGCCTGAATTCACTGAAACCTTCCCAGTGTTTACACCGACAGGCAATAGCTGTCTATTGACAGTGCACCATGATGGAGCCAAACTGATAACCTGCAACAAGTTTGTCTGATAGAGGAAGCACATACTCCATTATTCACAGCATATAGCTTTAATCTCATTCCACTGGGTTATTCTCATTTCCCTCATTTCCCTGGAGAAGATAGCCCAGAGTTGGCCCGAAATAGAAAATGGAATGCTTAAAAGGTTTAAAATGGCACCTGAGGAGCTAATTTAATGAAATAGGCTATGCTGGTCTATCTGATCTGAATACATTTAATTAATCGTGAAGTCATTCCAACTTTTAGGTCAGTGCCCTAACCTTAAAATCACCATAATATTCCGATAATATTCTTGCAGGGACTTACATTGTGTTTGTCTCAGTAGTGAGTTTATACTATCGCCTATAGTATCACTATAATGTTATTTGCTATGCGTAGTGCAGTATATCTTTAGAAAAATGTGTTCTGTGCTATACTTCATTTTCCTTCAGGTAATTTCGCTTCCATCTGGAGAAATCATTCATCCTGAAACATGAAGCCAGGATAGCCCGAGGATTAGGAGAAAATAAACAAACCACGGCCAAAAAAAAAAAAAAAAAGCCTTTTTTCACAGTAGCATCCTGCCAGCAACGCCCTGTATCCCACACCGGCGTGCGTACCACACAGACGCACTGACCGGTCAGGAGATAACGGCGGCTGCTATATTGAGCTGCTGCTGTTGCTGCTGCTGCTGCTGCTGCTGAAGCATCTGCAGCACTGGGGGTTGTTTTCTTTTTTCCTTTCAATTCCAGATGACGGGGATTGAAGATCATCATCAACACTACGGACAAAGATGTGTGTGAGGAGCTCTGTGCGCGTTCGGGACCGATGGATTTAATCACGGGAATATCCTACTGAGTAAACATGACAGACATCCTGTTCCCCTGACGATTCTCGGGTAATGCAGTCATAGTTGGAGGCCGGACATGATTTTAATTTCCAGAGTTGCTGTATTGGATGCGGGGTGATGTGCACCGCACCCCGAGAGATATTGATGAGGAGAACACAGCTTGGTCCTCTGCCTCACCACCGATCCGGATTTTTCCTAGACTGTGGCGCACAGTGACCATCTTTTTTTTTTGTGGGGGGGGGGGGTTGTTGTTGCTGGCCAGGGACTCTTTGGGGGACCTTCAGATGTGGATGGGTTGTGCTGTTTTGTCTGAAGGGATCAACTGAGCACTGTTGCTCTTGTCCGGAGAAGAGAGCCAGGCCAAGTGTCCTGTCTCACCTGGTCCTTTCAACACACGAGACTTAAGTATGTGCAATGCAGCTTGTGTGTGTGTGTGTGTGTGTGTGATACAGAGACAGCAATGTAGGACTGGTTAAACCCACAGTTAGATGTATCCTTGGAACAATTTCATTTTTGACTCCTCTTCATTTTTGACTCCTCTAATCCGTTATATAAAGTACAACATGTCCATTGTCCAGTTTCCAATCTAATCAATAGCTGAGGATGTGAGGTTAATTAGTCTGATGTTTCCATTATCATTGGGATGCTGTAACAGGTGCTTTTGAGAAGCTGGGAGCCTCTCTCCTCACTGCTTCAGGGTGGGACACAGCTCTCCATTACGTATACATACAGCACAAATGCCTTGCAGATGCATTTATTAGCCATATTTAATCACATCTGGGTCTTTACTATGGCTGTGCCTACTCACGTGTCCTGGCATCGGGGCCGCACACGACAGAACATGGAGGCCTTCATCTGACTGAGAGGCCATTAAAGTCTGACAGTGTTTTACAGAGCTTATATGCAGCCTGGTAATGGAAATTCACTAATGGCAGGATGATCAATAAAGGCCACGGTCAATTTTCTTCTCTCTTCCTTCATTCACATGAGGATATTCCATTACACATAGGTCATGCTGCCATAGAAGGTACTGTAGCGTACTACAACAATGTTTGTGTCATTGCTGAACGGTGATTTTGATTCATGGCAGCAGTGGATCATCTGTGCACATTCTTTAATTGTACAGACTCCTGAATATGAGATTTATTCACTTAAATTTGTGGGTGTTCAGTTTGAGTTTGGATGTTAGTTCTGCTTTCAGTTCTGCTGTTTATTCCAATTTCACACCTCTCTCTCAACTCTTTACGGTTGAGAGTGGTGGGTATACTGTAGTTTTTAGTGGCGACCTTGTTTCTGACGTATAAGACGTCATCAAAGGCAAGAATTCACATTTCAGCTCCAAATGTGAGGATACAAAGAGACTAGATGTGTTTGTGTGAGTCACAACATTGCGAGAGATGGCTGGAAAGATGAACTGCAAACTGTCTCACTGTCAAAAGCACAAAAGCTTATTGACCTGAAAGACCAAAACACTCATCCTTAAAGTTAGTACCTGTATGTCTCCATGTCTTTCCATTTGCTCAGAATGGTTCAGACCAGTCCTGAAGGTGCACTCTGGGTAGTAATGATGTTTTAAACCAAATTTTTAAGCTGCAATTTGGGGACTGTTATGAACATTAAATATGCGCTAAGCTCTTTAGGTATTTAGACAGCAACACATTGTTTGATGTTTTTGCTTCATACTCTCATTACTCTTATTGCTTTGGATATGAAAATGCACAATAACTATGAGGATAAAATCAGATTGCCAGCTTTAATTTGTTGAAGAACTGCAGCCTTTGTTGTATAACCCCCACCCACCCATTTCATAGTGCCAAAGGTGTTTGCACAGATTATTTTCAATAATGTGCTGTTTTTTTTTTTGCATGTAACCAAAATGCACTATGCCTTGTAGAAGTCTGCAACTCAAAAAAACATCACCAGACGTTTGATATTTGTAAGAAATAGGCTAAATAGACTATATTAGATTCTAAATTACTCAATGCATTATGCAGTACATACAAGTAAACAACCGTCTAAGTCATCAAGCAAATGTCAAATGATCATGCTCCTGCTACGGAGCTTAACAACAGGCATGAATAATTTTTCTCCTTAAATAATTATTTTGCCTGCTACTAATATCAAAACTGTCTATTCATATCTTGGTCATTTAAAACATACAAGACCTTTTTGAACTTGAGCACCTGACTCTCCAAAGGTCTGAACATGCCTCTGCACTAAATTCCCATATAGCATTCAGGTGCAGGCAGAACTTTCTATTGGCTTTTCTGAAATCTGGTGAAGACATAAACAATCTCAAGACTAAGTATTACGTATGCTAACTACTAGTTATTGTATTTGAGAGGCTTTTTTGCATAATGATATATTTTCATCATACAAATATACATTTACTTCTATCTGCATAATTAGTTTAAGTACTTCATCCACCTTTAACTTGAGTAAGATTTTGTTCTGGATAAAACAGTAGTGTACAGAATGAATGCAGTCATTTACAGCAAAACACAGTCAGTCCATGACTAATACTAGCTTTGCTCATAGGATGTTAAGGTGACCATCCACAGATAACATGTCAGATTATTTACAAGGACAGTGCTAGATCAGTAATCCGAAGTAATCAGTTCATTTTTGGGAGACAAATTTGAATATGCACAAAATCCTAGCTATTATTTTCATTTTAAAGTAACTATGTACTTGAGTATTTTTTGCTGAGATAATCATTTAGTTTTACCTGAGTAATGCCCTACACCCAATAACTCCACAATAACTACAATAACATTTACTTGAGTAAACTGTACTGTATACTGTATAAGTGTACACAGTATGTGAAAAATATTGGCATGCTATAATATTTTCAACATATCCTCAAACCATACTGAAACCTAAACAGTTAATTAACACATTAATTTTTAAATCTACTATTTTCGAATGATTCTTTTCTTGATATCTACTAAATCAAACAATTCCAATTATAAACAAACATTATAACTTCTTAGCATTTTCAGTATACTGCTATTAGAGAAACAAACTGCGTATGAAGCCACTTTCAGTTTCAGAATACTGGAAGCTTGTGGATCAGCAGGTACTACATGGCATAGCAGACTATTCAGACAAGCCGCCTGTAGTGTTGAGGAGGAAATTCATGTGAATCAGCACTATAACTGTGCTGCAAGGCTGAAACCAGATCCCTACTCCTCACACCCGGAATCTCATTCCCCTCGTCCAGCCGGTCCATAGAATAAGCTGTAATCAGATCATGTCCAGCACCTACTTTTAAGAGGATGTCTGCAATCACCCTAACATCATTCCCACCACATGCCTTTGTGCTCAAGCCTCTGCTGAGCCAGCAGTTTCCTCATGGATAACACAGGATATGGAGATAGGTTTTTTTTTTTTTTTTTAATTCCTAATCTATCATTCAACTAACCAACCAATCAATCAATCAATCAATCAATCAGTACTTCATTTTGATCATTGGCTTATATTTTGTTAAGTTTCATTTCAGTTAAAGTGGTTTGTCCTGTTCATTGTCCTGATTTTTTCATTGCCAATATTATTAATCAAATCTCTGTAGTTCTTGAAATGAGACTGCACCAGACACCAGTAGGCATTTTTATTCATAATTATTAAAAAATTATTCATAGCAATCCGTCACAAGTTGGAAATTTCAGATGAAAACACTGCAGATTCAAGGCACTAACCTGACTTGAATGAAAAATGAATGAAAAATAATGGAAGATAAAAAATAATGAAAGATAGATCCAACTTGTTCAGGTCAAAATAAATGAATAGCTGAAGCTTCTACATATTCAGGCTGGAATGAAAATGTAGGAATAGGTGGGAGGAATGGTGAAAGGGGATGCTTGTGCAACATTTTTCTCCAATTTTACTTTTACCAATTTTTACTTAATTTTTCCTTTTCTCCCAGGCTTCCGGCATGGCTGAGAGGACGCTGGAGCCGGGGTCGGTCAGCATCCCCATGGAGGAGACCAAACTCCACAGCGGCGCGCCCCAGGAGGCGGCCCTGCTCACCCACCTGAAGAAGGTGGAGAACCACATCACTGAGGCCCAGCGCTTCTCCCACCTGCCCCGCCGCTCCGCCGTGGACCTGGAGTTCACCGAGCTCTCCTACACCATCCGCGAGGGCCCCTGCTGGAGGAGAAGAGGTACTGCGAGCATGAGGGATGAGCAAGCACCGCCCGTGATGATCAATATCTGGAGCGCTGAAATTTCAAAGAGGCATTTAAAAGCCTTCTCGATGTTTAAAAAAAAAAAAGATTTTCCATCTTTCTGACACATGTGCACCCCCCCCATCCCCATACACACACACACACACAGACACACGTACACTGACACAGACGTCCACCATGTTGTAGCAGGCAGTGCGCCTGTAGCTTTGCTGCGCTCAGCAGAGTTTAGACATAGTAAATAATTTACACTCGCAGGCTGGCAAGCTCCTTTCCTCCCTTTTCCTTCCTTGTGTTCTCTGACGATAGGCTATGGCAGAGAGTCAAACCCATGATTGATCCGCTCATGAAATATGAATGGCATTTAAACTCACCACCCTTATTAATGACGAGACTTTGAGTCTCCAGCCTTCAGTGCCGGGGTTGGTCATACCTCTCTGTCTTAGCTCAACCACCCACTGTAAACTGCTCTGTTTAGCTATGGTTACCTTATATGTGTTTAGCAGGGCAGGGACAGGGGGACTTGAAAAGAAATCTTTATGTACATTCTCCACCAGTTATCCTTATGACAGGCCGTACATGATGTATTGCCTTTTTTCTTATGTTACTGTCAATCATCTTGTCCGATATCGATGTGCATTGTGAAAGCCTGGTGGAGGAATGTTTGTTGTTCCACTGTGAAACCTGAGTGTGTAGAGGTGACAAACGAGGAGGCGGATCACAGCGAGGAAACAGGAACAACAAGGGATTCCTGAGCACCGGTCAATAGATCAGCCTTTGTTCTTATATTGAGGCACGTAGCGCGTCGTGTTTCCTCAGTAGTCTCATCTAAATCAACCTGTGCTTTCTCCCTTTGTTTATGCTGCCTCAGCGGGACGCCTGCCTCAGCCTATCAGTCTGATGATGTGTGAACAGGAAGTGTCTCAGCTTTTACCGAGAGAGCAGTGCCTATGATAAGGAGGCTGGCTAGTCATTTCACTCCAGCTATTTCCAATCTGACTGAGCCCCCCCCTTGACACACAGTCTAGGTCACCTTAGCAGCTCCGCACATGCCCTGCTTAACCCCTTTCTGCCTCTCCAACTGACATAAAATCACACGCCGTCCCTTCATTATCAACTTATTGCTTATATTTGACATGCAGGTCATTCTGATGGGCTTGCTGGTGTTTGTGTCTCAGGTCAGGAGGCAGTAATCAGAACAAAGAAATTATGTCAGAACAGGTCTTTTCTGCATTGCTTCACCAAAGCTGAAGAATAGGTGTAATCACACAGAGAAGAGCGTTGTAGTAGCATTGTAGTTCCATTATAGTGTGCTTTTGTATTCAATAATTTCAGGAGGAAAAAACAAAAAAACACCCCCTTAATTTTAAGGCATTTTGGTTGAATTAGTATACAGCTGGGAGAGAGGAAAGATAGGAGAAAAGGGATGATATGCAACACAAACAGCGAGTCTTGAACCCATGATGTCAGGAAGAAATGCGTCTGTCTTTGAGTCACTGAGACGCTCCTCATGACTCATCCCTAAAAATGTCTTCGACGAACAGAATGAGATAACCAAGAGGGTGCTATGTATGATTTCATCGTATTCCATAAAATATTAGGAAGACAAGTGCAAAGTGACTGGAGAGGGTGAGCTTGTGTCTTTTATTGGTGGAAGGAAGGTTAGGCGAGGCATGAGCCGCCCTCTATCTCCATCTGTTTTTGTAGGCTGTTCCTGGGGAGGGCAACCATTTATCCCTGTTATGATGAAGCCGCTGTGACCTGCTTTCATGTTGAGGGTATTCTCCTCCCAAGGGAGATTACTTAGTGGTGTAACACTAGCTCAGCCATGGAGGAGGGAGAGAGAGAGAGTGTCTCTGTGTGTGTGTGAATGTGTGAGAGAGAGAGAGAGAAAGAGAGAGAGAGGGAGAGAGAGAGAGTTGACATGCCTCTTGGTGATCTGGGCTCTGCATTCTGTTATTTACTGCTGCTTGCTCTTCTCCACACTTGCTTCGATGATTTTTGTTTGTTAGGAAGAGGCGTGTTGTCATTTGTGGGAGATAAAGTCCCAGCTTATACATGTTCTCCGCTGTTTAGTCTGTGCCGCTTTTCGAAATATATTATCATGCACAGCATTACTCAAAATTACAAGCATGATATGCTCACTAATCTGTGCTGCCTCCTCACTAATGTTTTATCATGTCCTGGTAGGATGCTTATGAAAATTTATGATCAAGGTTTCATCCAATTTGAACCGAAATGCTGTATGTGCAGCTCACAGTTGTATAGGAATCCCCTATATGAAGATTTCACCTGTTGTCTGTAGTATATGTTTATGTTCAGACAAAAACAAAAATAGTCACCAAAGGAATGCACCAACGTTTTGGCTAAAAAGCTCTTTCATCATCTTGTGATAAGAAGATTGGTCGCAGTTTCATTTCTCAAGTATCTAGTGCACTAGATGTGTTAGTATGCAGCATGGGAATGGCCACTGGAGAAAAATAAACTATATGTTAAGGCCGTGAGATAGACCTATCCTGTGCACATGATAGCATGTGCAAATGAGTTAATAGTTTGGTATTACGAAATACAATACAATTTTTGTTTTCCTACAGTGCAGCCTCTCCCGTGCTCTGTATGTTCGCAAACAAAATAAATATTGGACACACAGAGGTAAAACCGCCACCCATCTTCTCCTTGTACTGATACAAAGTTGATCAAACAGCTTATTTTCCAAAGAGTTTGTGTATTCCTTTAAGGTTAGGATTAGGTTAGAGAAGTGGTTAGTATATGATAAAGCAACACACACTGATTAAGTGTGAGGCAAGAAAAACAACTTTTGTTAAGGTAAAAGATGTGGGTTATACTTAGACATCTGGTTTGTGAAAAACGCCTTCATTTTTCATACACTTTTGTTTAAGATAAGATAAGATAAGATATCACTTTACAGAAGATTATAAAGAGAAGAGGTAATAAGATAAAAAATAAAGGTAATGTACATAATATAAAACTATAGAGACAGTGCAAAATGCAAATAATGCAAACAATAATAATAATAAATGCGTATACATATACGTTTGCTGAAAACAGTATTCCTGGTGTGGGGTTTGAACTACCACTGGTGTCATTGGTGACCGCCCCACCCTAACCTCTGCTTTTTGATTGATTCCCTATAAATTACTGTTAGATTCCCTATCTATTACAATGAGATTTCCTGTGACTCACTGTGAGAGATCAGACTGGACCAACTGAGTGACAGCGCTTCCTACTGAAGACCCCATACTATTAAATCTATGTGTGTGTCTTTGGGGTGTCACAGATGGACAATTGACCTCAGCAATGCATGGAGGTGAGCTATCCATGTCGCCACAGTGAGTGATCAGGATGCGCCTGCAGCCTTACTCAGATAAGACTATTAGTATGCGCGACCTGCAGCGCCGGGTTAGATCATCTGTATGCACCACATGTCAAGGCAGGGCTACTTCACTGACAGGGGGCCGCTCTACTGTCTGACTGGAGCCGGTCTGATGTAATAACACTGCGGAGGAGGAGGGGGCGCCGCCATTAGACTGCTTTGCTCATAGTGTGAGGGTTAGAAGGGGCTGGCAACTCCACTGGGACCCCTAATTACACAACCTGAGACAGGAAGAGGAGGGATGGGGGGATGGAGTGGGGGGTTGGGGGAGGTGAGGGCCTCAACCTGAACTCTTACTCCAGCTGACTCACTTTCTCGCCGCCAGGAGGATATAGAGGTGTTTTAATGAGTAGATTTATGCATGCATGGCCAAGCAGATGGACCATGAGTGTAAAATTACCACTGGGTGAAGGCGAACTGAATACATAATGTCATTGGCTCATCGTTTTGTGTCAGCAGGAACTCTCACTTGTTATTATCAACAGTAACAACATCAACATTTTAGCAGTTCCAAACTTGGTCTCTCATATTTACATTCGTGTCTCATACACTCTTTTTTCGAAGCTTTCCCCCTTTTTTTTCTTTTAATCAAGACAGTGAATCTCTACACAGGGGGTATAAACAAGACATTGAATCTGAATGTATGGTTGTCATCTGCACTGACTCTAAAATATCACAGAATAACTGTGTTATTGACTTGCTTCATTATACATCTACCACTAACATCTTTAATTACATCTGTTGCCTCATCAGAAACTTTGAATTAAAATTGGCCTTCCTCATACCACCAAATACCCCCAACATGCAGTCAAAACACTCTCTAGAAGCTTGTTTTTGTCGTCTGTCTATCAGTGAAGTATCAGTAAAAATCAGAAATTGTTTCCGTAATTAGAATTAGGACACAGGCAAAAATGTCCCATCAGTACCATCTTTTAAATCACTTCTTAAAACTCACTTTTATAGACTTGCTTTTATGTAATTATCATCTCTTATTAATTAGCCATGATCTCCCTTTTTATCTTATGCTTTTACATTTCTTGCTTTACTTACACTGCTTTTTACTGTTACTGTGGATTTTCTTTTTTGCTTGTATTTACTACTTGGTAAAGCAATATGTACAAAAAATAAATAATATTACTTTTGGATGTTCACAATGCCTTTTGGAAGCAATGGGAGCCACAGTGTAAGCTAAACCCAATATAAAAATTGTTTTGTGAATGGTAAATAGTATGTGTTAATACAAAGATGCACAATTTAAATAAGAAAAAAAAAAGCTAATTAATGTTAGTATAATTTCATATCTATTTGCTCCTGTGTTGTTTTTTTTTTTTTTTTTTTTAATCATAATTAGGGGCGAAAGTAGCTGACAATCAATCATCTTGGGTGTTTTCCTAATAGATGGTTCTCCCAATAGGGATAGAAATAGATGTCAAAAAAAATGTCTGAGAATGATTGATGAGAATAATTACAGAGCAATTACCTATAGCATTATGAGTAATTAAGCTTTTGGTCTTTCTCAGGTTACAAAGCCCTGCTCAAGTGTCTGTCAGGAAGATTCAACAGCAGAGAGCTGATTGGCATCATGGGGCCCTCTGGAGCCGGGAAGTCCACTCTGATGAATATTCTGGCTGGGTACAGGTGAGACCTGGCCGGGTGTGGGATTGGACCGAACGGCTTAAATTTTCTTATGTCTTGGTATATTCACATCTTTTTGACTTAGTGAAGTGTGCATGGACGGGCCTATATTATGCGTAGAATGTGGTCACATGTTTTTTTGTCTATTTGGAAACAGGGAGACAGGGATGAAGGGCCAGATCCTGGTGAACGGCCGACCGAGGGACCTGAGGACCTTCAGGAAGATGTCCTGCTACATCATGCAGGATGACATGCTGCTGCCACACCTCACTGCACGGGAGGCCATGATGGTAAGGTCACCTAAAAACGCCTACCTCATTGAATCTTACTGTTCAGGACCAAAATCTAACTAAATTGCATCTGTCTCTCAGGTGTCTGCCAATCTGAAACTGAATGAGAGCGTGCAGGTCAAAAAAGAACTTGTAAGTTTGAATTTATTGGTTGCATTTCAGTGATTGCGTTGCAATTGTGTCAGTCGTCCTCTATGTAATCTCCCTACATTCCTCTGTGTGTGTGTGTCCCAGGTGGATGAGATCCTGACTGCTCTGGGCCTTCAGGAGTGCGCCCAGACCCGCACCATCTCTCTGTCCGGTGGTCAGTGTAAGAGACTGGCCATCGCCCTCGAGCTGGTCAACAATCCTCCTGTCATGTTCTTTGACGAGCCCACCAGGTAGGAGATGACTCACCTATTTCAGCTTGATCTCCACAAAACATGAATCCAAACTAATACTGCGTCTGTCTGTCTCTCCATCTCTATCTTTTCCTGTCCTCTTGTCTTGTGTGTCCCATCCCAGCGGTCTCGACAGTGCGTCCTGCTTCCAGGTGGTGTCCCTCATGAAGTCTCTGGCTCAGGGGGGGCGGACAATCATCTGCACCATCCATCAGCCCAGCGCCAAGCTCTTTGAGATGTTTGATAAGGTAGCCTAACTTGAGTGCTTACAGTGTTGGACAACTCTCGTTTTCCATTAGCTGCTTCTCAGACTGTGGCACTAACAGGTAGCATGATGTATTTCAGCTAGCTGACAATCTGTGCAGTGGTCAATATCCAGGCCTGTTGTTATGTCAGTTGTTCATGTATTATTCAGAGAGGCAAATGCCAGTGTGTTGGGAGCTATGTTGATTACTCTGTATCTGTGTTATTCCTCCACCAGCTGTACATCCTCAGTCAGGGCCAGTGCATATACAAGGGCACCGTCCCGTACCTCATCCCTTATCTGAAGAACTTGGGCCTTCACTGCCCCACTTACCACAATCCTGCCGATTTCAGTAAGTGTAGGAATGCCTCGAGTATGTGTGCAGGTGTGCATGTGTGTGTGTGTCATGTGTTGAGCGGTGTCTGTTCTCACTAGCGTGCCCTCTCTGTCCCCAGTCATCGAGGTGGCTTCAGGGGAGTATGGGGACCTGAACCCAGTGCTGTTTGAGGCCGTCCAGGGAGGACTGTGCTCAGAGGAGGGCAAGAAGAACTCCAGTGACAAAAGTGACTCTTCCTGTCACTCTCAGTGTCACAGTGTGAGTGACACACGGGCCCACTCAACTAGCAACAACTGCCCCTCATCACATACTAAAGAAAAAAACATGCCCTACAACCATACAACACCAAAAATGGCCACTTTTATTCATCTCAAAGAATTGTTCATTGACAGGAAATTACACAAAATTTTGTCAATTTCCTGCAGTGATTTTTGATAGATTACCTGCATTCATTAAACACTGATTGATACTTTAATCACATGGATGATGCTCACAGTGTAAGTTACATCTACACAGCCATAGTGTCGTGGAAATGAAGGATGGCTCTCTCATACAGCAATGATAATGTTAGTAGTCTTTGTTGCACTCAGATCCAGGTAGACTCTCCTTACACAATAGATCTATTAGTCTTGTTGGAGATAAAGGATCATACTGTTTTTTACATGTTTTAGTCCATTTACTACACTGCACGCATACTTTACATTACTACCGACCATTTTCCAAAGCATACAATACTTTTTTCAGATTTTTGAATGAGTTCTTCCTCCCAGGCAGCTATTTGCTTCCATTCATTTCATTAAGCCACCAGAAATCAACTTGCTCAGGATAAGTAATCCATCACAGAGAACATCCTGCCTGGGTTTATTTTTGTCAAAGTTACGTTATTGGTGCATGGTAATTTAGTTGAATGTGCACATTGATTTGAAAAGTCTGCAGTCTTCTTGTGCATTCACATGCTGGTGGGAAAAATCCAGGACTTACAAGTTGGCTACGAAACACCATTGCATTTGCATGTTGTTTTGTCGGAAAATCCCTTACGCACATCCCTTACGAGGTCTATATACTGTATGTTTATATGTTTGTAACTGCAGTGGCTAATTTAAAATATTTTGCTGGCAAATACTTTGGTTACAACTAGACTGAGTTAGCAAAGCAGTCTTGCCAGATATGGAATTTATTAAGTTTGGGCAATGCTAACGAAACATTTTGGCTAACAGGCTGCTATGTTATGATACTGAAATAGAGCTAACCTACCGGAGTGTAGCAATCTAGTAGTGGATCTCTTCTTCTTGACAATACATCGGTGAATGATGAGGTTATCCTGATTATTCCAGGACTGTAGAAACATAAACTACAGCAACAGTTGATGCTGCACAGCTAGCTAGGCGCCAAGGGACTGTACAGCATCTGTACTTGTCTGTGTATTTGTTTTTATAGGAACAAGTAGAGCAATTCATAGTGAGTTCTCTTTGCTCTTTATGCTCTATGTTTGAGGCTTTATCTTTGTGCTTTAAGTCAGTCCTGCACATTTCGTGCCATATCGTACCTGGGGACAATTACAGTAAACACACAGAAAGCAACAGTTAGAATAAACCAATTTTCACCCAATGGTCTTACAGCTATCATAGGATGCTATCAAAATTAATTTGAGAAAAATGTATTGAGATAAACATTCTACACGTAGGGGCTTTAATGACAGAGAACAGTGTTATAATATATGTGAGAGAGGTGCTTTAGAGGCATTCCTCCCAGTCGGCTTGTGTGAAAAGCCAGATCCTCTGCAACAGCAAAACAGTTGAAGCACCAAAAACCCATAACCATTTACTGCCAACATACTGTTACAGTAATTATCCATGAACTCTCTCCCAGGATAAGGAAAGAGAATGGCCGTTCTTTGTGATGAACTACGCTTTACCCTTTGCAGTCCGCTTTATGACTTATTTTTTCCCCAAGCATCTCAGCCACTTTCCCCTCTCCTCGTCTCTTGCTATCGATCTCTGTCTCCTCCGCCTCCCTCAGCTTCCTCTCACTCTCCTTCTCTGCCTCTCTGCTTGATAAGGCGCTCTTGATAAGAGCATCAGCTAAATGCCTAAAGTGTAAATGTAAATCTCAAGAGCGCTCTCAGTTACACCATGGCATTACTCATGTAGTGTACATGGTGTACCTTGTATGCGCTTTTGCCTGAGAGCCTCTTAAACTTCTTTCTCAGCCTTCTCCCTCATCTTCTCTATCTTGTTATGAGTTTTTCTTTTCCTCTATTGTGGGCGTCAGCCAGTAACTGTAAACATAACCCTAGGAGATCAAGTTGGTTTTCTATTCTTGTGCATACTGTAGGTTCATAGTTTTCTTTTGCAGGCTATTGCCGTAGTTAAATGTCACTGGGCCCTCCAGATTGTCCACTTCTTTGATTATTTGTTTAAGATTTAATACATTAATCAACAATAGTGACATGTATGTTAACAGGTACCAGCCTCTAGGGAAAAGTGCTTTTCTTTATATGAACCTACACTGACTTCTCTGCTTCCACTCCCAAATCTCTGCAATCATTCATCACCGAGTGTACGGTGCAGAGTGTGTTTTCTGTGAACTTTTTATTCATGTAGGGACAAAATGCATATTCATTCTGACACTTCAGCATTAATAAGAGGAATTGAACCTTCTCTTTGGCATTGGTCGGGGACATTTTGGCACCACTTTGGAATTTGGAACCACTTCCATAATAGATGTGGGTTTTCGGGACCCATACCTGATACGCAAGCATAATAATCTCAGAAAATAACACAACTTTCTTACTTGATGATAAATACACACATTATTTAGGCTGCATGACAGCACTAGACTTTCCAATCAATCAATGTTGCGCTACCTGCATGAATCAGACTGCTTGCGTTCCTCTACTCATTTTTAATGCTTCAGACCAGTGAAAAGTTTTCTTGCAACATGACATAGGGAAGGGGATAACTGTTTTGCTGTGTCTGTGTGTAACACATAACTCAATCTGTGTCCTCTCTGTCTTTCTCCACAGGACACAGGAACCATTGAGAAACACAGCTTTGCCACCAGTACATTCACACAGTTCTGCATCCTGTTCAAAAGAACCTTCGTTACGATATGCAGGGACATGGTAAATTAATTAATTGATGAGTTATTGATTTTCAAATGATGTGAAATCAAACAGAGAATGGTTGGATTGATAAAGAAAAGCAATCGTTGGTATCAGATGAAGAGTTTTGAGTTGTGTTGATGTGTTTGTTGATGTGTGTGTTTTCAAGGTGTTGACCCACCTCAGGGTGATGTCCCATCTATGTATTGGAGTGCTGATTGGCCTGCTCTATCTCAACATCGGCAACGATGCCAGCAAGGTCTTCAACAACACCGGCTTCCTCTTCTTTTCCATGCTATTCCTCATGTTTGCCGCCCTGATGCCCACTGTCCTCACCTGTAAGATGCTAAGTCTGGGGAGGGATTGGAAACGTTACTTGGGCATGTTGATATTCTGGTTTGACTAAAAGGTCCTAATGACTTGTAACATTGTTCCACAGTTCCTCTGGAGATGTCTGTGTTTCTAAGGGAACATCTCAACTACTGGTACAGCCTGAAGGCCTACTACCTGGCCAAGACCATGGCTGACATACCATTCCAGGTAACGTTTACAGCGATGCAACGCACACGGACACGGCTACACGATATATCTTGATTTTGTGGCACTAAAAACTCTCCTCCTCTTTCATAGGTGATTTGTCCGATCATGTACTGCAGTATAGTGTACTGGATGACTGAGCAGCCTCCGGAAGCAGGTCGCTACCTGCTCTTCATGGCCTTGTCCACATCCACGGCTCTGGTCGCCCAATCCCTGGGTCTGCTTATAGGGGCTGCATCCACCTCGCTGCAGGTAGGAACATCCGCATGTCACGTGTATCTACTGCTACACTACTGACAGATTAGATCAAAAACAGCTTTAATGAACAATGCTCTTTCGCTCCCCAGGTGGCAACCTTCGTGGGTCCAGTCACAGCCATACCTGTGCTCCTCTTCTCCGGCTTCTTTGTCAATTTTGACACCATTCCCAAGTACCTGCAGTGGAGCTCTTATGTGTCCTATGTCAGGTATTGTCAGCCACTTATTAATGCAGTTGTCCACATGATATAAACAAAAATATCTATATATATATAAATGAAGAATATTCAGCCGCTGTCTACTGTAGCTACTATAAATGCGAGCCTACATAGGAAAACAGGCACATTGTGGGACATTTTTTTTCATCAATTGTTGATCTTTGTATTCAGAGCTTTAAATTGGCATATTATATGACAGAGGTAAATAAATTATTTTCTGTGAATTCTTAATTTTTGAATCAAATAAGTGCATTTTCATCAAACCTTTTCTGACCTAAAATGGTTCTCCTTTCAATTTAAATTAACCTGGGTTCATGGGATTTGGTCACAAATAGCTTCTCTTTGTGGTCTGAACCAGGTATGGCTTTGAGGGAGTGATCCTGTCGATCTATGGGATGAACCGGTCAGAGCTGGAGTGTCCGGGCGTGGTGTGCAAGTTCCAAAAGCCGGAGGAGGTCCTGCAGCTGCTGGACGTGGAGGACGCAAAGCTCTATGTGGATTTCATGGTGCTGGGGGTTTTCTTCCTGGTCCTCAGACTGGCCACCTACCTGGTCCTACGCTACAAAGTCAAGTCGGAGCGTTAAGACGTCCATAGTCAACCACTCATGGATTTGGACGCTCACACATATCCCTGCAGTAAGAGACAGTAAGCAAACCTGTAGTCTCTCTCTCTCTCTTTCCCACACATGTACAAACACATACTCACACATACACATGCATACACACACACACACACACATAGAATAAACACAGCACACAATCATCTGAAAGCTGTGCTGCATCATCACCCAAACTGTACAGTACAATATTATCTTTGAAACAGTTTGTTATTGAAGAAAAGGGAAGATTAGTTCAGACTATGTGTTGTTTTCCTCCCTTGCCCATAATTAGTTGTCCTCCAATTAATAGTATTTTTGTTAAGAGTATTTAAAGATCACCATTACTGTCCAAGAATGTTGTGTAACTGCACTATACAGTACATGAACAGAATACCCAACATAATAACAACAAGCATGTTTCCTTATAGTGAGAAATTGGGATGTGTAGTTATTGGACAAGGAAATTCCAAGCAGGCGCCGCACGGCACTGCAATTATGTGAGCTAAAGCCATGTCCACTGGGTTTAGGGGGAGCCGTAATGACCTTTCTGGTGCAGGATTATCCAAGACCTTGTCTAACTTCTCCCTCCAACGCAAAGGTTATCTATAATGACCTTTACTCAGAAGTCCAGAACCACAGGATCCACACCGCAAGCCCATTAATTGATACTGAATTGGACAACACCACACTCACAACGCCGCGGGACAAAGGAGTCAAGATGGACACATTCTCCATTCCCGCCATCGGGAAAAGTGAAAAATATTCAGTGCCAGAAAACTCTTGCGAGGCTTCTCTCTCTCTCTCTCCTTTAGGGTCAGCTTATCAGATATCCTTGCCACGAGATAGGATACGCTGACTTTTCTCTAAGGAATACAACATTAACAAAAAGACTGCCAGAGGATGATACACCATGGTTTGTATCTCCAGTGAGGATCGTTCTGGCAGGCCGTCCGCCCCGCCGATGACGGAGGTAGAAGGTTGAGACATGGATGAAGTGTCCTTGAAACTGTCAGCGTACTGCAGTGTGTCTCAGATGGGAGAGAGGACACGGATCCACCCTCCTACTAGGCCTACGATTCTAACACGCTCCTTATTATGCTCCTCACTTTTCACATCTGTTTCTGTCATAACCAAGTAACCATTGAGCGGACGGGGAGAATACCTAGGAGCGTAATGTGAAGGCGAGCATGGTGGAACTGCCGATTCCAGACTGAAGCAGCGTCTTGTGTTGGATATAAGGAGAGAATGATGTTTTAGGTCAAGTGCAATAGCCAATTCTATGGTAAAAAAAAAAAAGTGATGTTTGTGTAAATGGTGTCACTCTTTTGACACAAATCTTTGAACTGCTTGTTTCCGCTTGTCATATGACTCTTTAGCAGACTATGAAAGGAAAAAAAAAAAAAATTGTTTTTTTTCCTCTGCTTTGCTGATGTCCGACAGATGTGTGTTGTCCAAAACAATGCTAGATACTTGAAATGCTGGCTGGGCGGTTTTTGTGCCTCTGAACTAGAATGGTATGAGTTTCTTCTGCTTCGATGCTCCTTGTTTGCACATACACCTTATGTCAACATACATGCTGGCACACACACACACACACACACACACACACAGGCATACACGCAAACACACACACATTCACCCTTGGCAATGTTTAGAAGAGCCTCTCCTTGTCACAGGGCAATGCAGATATTATTTTCCACTAGACTTGCTATGAAATATTTCTTACTCAAACTATGCTACTTAGTAATCCTTATTATAATGCATAAAATAATGTGAGTATATAATCAATGATTGTACAGTGAATATGTTATGCTGTAAAGAAATGTACATTTGCACTTTTCAATGTATGTTTATTATTTTTTATTTATTTGTATTTAATTTTATTTTTATATATCAATGTGACGAGTGCTGCTTGAAAGTATAAAGGGGAAAACAGCAACTGAATGTTGCATGATCACTTTAGGAATGAAATTTATGAAATAATAAATTTCATAGTATAGCGTAATAATTTGATTTCCTCATCCAAATGTATTTATTCTGGCATTTTTGAGGAGGGGCAAAGCCTCTCCTTTTTTGCTGAACATTTTTATATTATCTGGAATCATGTGCTTCACGGATATAGATACAAAAAGAAAGAGAGGATCAGAAGTGAGATGTGAAGTGTGCTAGACAGCAGGAAGCAGGGATAATGAACTACAACATTCAACCAAATGTACTGTTATGTAGCACGTGGTCAGGCTGCCTGTCTGTTGAGGAACATATTGGGTTGGAAAGCAGATCAATAATTACTATCACTGTTCCCCTGGTCCAGTCTTGTACAGAGAGAGACCGCTGCAGCAGCTGAGATTTGGAGGCTGTCATTAATAGCAATAGTTGACATTGTGATTTTCACTTGTTATACCTCCCAAGGCTGTGGCATCTGTAGTCATGCCCATTTTATGATTTCATGTTATGTACTTGATTTCATTTTTGTTGCTGTGCTTCCTTGTTTTATTATGTGCAATAACCATCCAAAGGTATTTTACCTCTATGAGACTGATTTCATGAAGGATAGATGTGATATGTGGCAATCTGTTAATACACAATTTTCCATTTTAGTGGTGTCTTTTCCCCAAAAAATCAGGTTCTGGTGAGTAAACGTGGCGACTTTTGTAGGCTATACATGCTTGCTTACTGGATGACCTTATCAAGCACCAAATATGTGGGGCAAGAGTATAATAACAAGGGTATAATGAGGATGGGTGATGGATATGCTGCAGCCACTGGGCAGACCTGTTGCCACTATAACATCAGACCCAGTCACGATAATTGCTGCTCAAAATGGAGCAGGAAAGTCTGTAGCAGGGAAAGAATTGTTGCAAAAATCCAACTTTACTGCCTACACAGCAGATATTTGTCTTAAACCTTGTCCAAATTACGTCAAAAGCCATGAGTTGGTAGCAGACCTGTGGGTGTGAGTTGATGTGGTGAAAATGCTGAAGAAACCCCAACTGCAGAATGGAAACTGAACCAGGAAAGGAAACCGAGCCAGCCCAGGCACAAAGCAGGGATAATTAGCAGTTTCACTAAGCCACTAACCAGTCCAGGCAAGGCTTGGCCTTATAGGTATAAAGGCCTGTGGTACCAAAGAAGAAACAAATCATCGCCCCTCTGCTGCAATACATGAAATATAGAGTTATACCCCTTTCAGTGAGATTCTCCTGTCCAATTTTCTCATTAACTTCCAGAGTGAAATTTGACAAGATCCATACACTTGGATTTTTGTAGTTATTCAAATCCCATTGGATATTTTATAGCAGGATAATCCAATAATCCTCTGTATCAAATTTTATGTTTCTATGAAGTATTTACAGTATGTTTGAAGACAATTTGTTATGTAAACAACCATTTTGAATTCTCCTACAATTCTCTTGATTTTCTTGTCGGCACCCGTTCCAGGTGTTGAAAACCCTCATCACAATCAGATGTGACTCGGCTCCAGTGGAGAACATTGTAATGTTAATTGAATGCAATCAGGTTTAAGCGGTACAACGAGGCTCTGAGTGAGGGAATCAGTAATGTGGCTGATGAGCTTATGGTCAAATGGAAATGAACATGTTTGCTAAATTTGATGCTTTCATATATCATGTCACTATTTCTCCCATTTGCCAACGTAAGCCACCAGACTTTTTTGCACTCTATCATGCATGGTAAGTAATAATATGTATCCCTAAAGAAAGCTCCAATTGTCTACTGGAAAATTAGTAATGGAATAGCAGGCTGTTTACACAGATTGTTTATCTTTCGTCTGATATGATTTGTTTATCATTTTCTGTTTGATATATGTTTTCTCAACTCAAACAATGCAAGTTCTGTGTACTGAACGCTGTTCCAAGGATTATAATAAAGATAACAATTTATAACCTTTTCCCCTGCTCATCCGGAGAGGATTTGTGCAAACATTCATTGCTGTTAGCTCACATTATTTGCCAATGAGGCTCAAACAAATTTAGTCCAAATCTTTAACGATCTTGTCAAAGTGAAAAATCAACCCAAAATCACATTAACACATATAATTCTTGTTATTTTGTTGTTTGCTTAATCAGATATTACCATTACAAATGTTGAACACTCTGACAAGCTGTCAAAACCAGCAGCATGTATAACGTTTTGTGTAGTTTCATCCCTAAAACTGTCTGTACAGAGATGGACAAAGGTGGAAATGTGTACACATGTTGTGTGTGTGTGTGTGTGTGTGTGTGTCCCTGGTGCACACATTCCTACATGAGTTTTGTTTTACACATAGCTTTGCAGGTTCATCCCCAGACAGTCATTCAGTTGCTCTTCTTGTAACAACACCATCACTACACGTTCCTAATTATAAATTATAAACGTTGTGTGCGCACACACAAGGAAGCATAATGTTCACATCCCATCAGCTCCCACAATTAGCCCTCAATGGTTGTTGAAATGCCCAGTGTTAGCTTGTTTAGTCTTCATTCATCTCATTCATTCTTAAAGTAATATGAGAACACTGAAAGCAAATAGCGATAAACAAGCGCAACCGTGTCAGATGTAAGGTTGGTCATTGTGAACAACACAGTGAACAAGATTGACTCTGAGTATAGAAAATGAAAAGGACTCTGTAGTTTTGGCGTTGCTAATAAAAGAAAATAAGTCCAATATTTAGAGGTGTACACATCATCAAGGGCCAAAATATCAGCCTGACCTTTACACACGTTTTTCAGCCAAAGTACGCCATTGTCTTCCAATAATTGTGATAGCAGTAATTGCGAGCAAACATAATACATCATAATGACAGCGTTTTGAAGTCACAATGAAACCTCATTTTGAGAGCATATTGCTTCCTTAATGTGATGTATTTCCTGTTGAAACTGGATCATTCAAAAGTGTAAACCATTGGGATATCAGTTATCAGAGAGAAAGGCAGTTTTATTTGATGGGATTTGATTTTATGTACGCCTCCTGGTACATGATGAGATCACTATTAAAGATAAAGGAAGTAAAAGTAATTGGATTAAGATATAAAGACACAAGAAAACGTTTTTTGTCATTTTTTTGAGGCATATATTGTCAAATAGCTGTATGGTATATTCCGAATGAGTTAAAAAGGCGAAAAAGTCATTCAGTGCATTTAAGTGTTTAGCAGTTTAGTCATGACTTTTATTCATCATAACAATGGCGTCCAGGAATGAGACATCTAAATCTAGAAAGGATAAACTGGGCCTGCCATCTCAAATACATCTAGTTTATGTGACTGTCAGTGTGCATTAGAAAACACATCAGGCATACTGTGGAGCTGGAATTGTGGAATTCCTCCGCTCCATCCGAGCAACATCACCAAGTCACAGACTGTTTGTTTTCAGCTCCTGTATGTCTGATTGACTCTGTCTGGTCTCTGGCAGAAATACAAGCTGAGAGAGAGTGCAGATGACCAAAGCAAGGGAAACGAGGCTATGATGAACATTTGGGCTCGTTGTCGATTCATGCTGCTGTATTCTACACTCGCTCTCACAGGACCACCATCTACAAAGACGGGTAGTTAGGCTGGGTCGAGATGGGAAACTAGATTACAGGTTTAGGGCTTGGGGAGCGCTGCCCTCCCTGACTACTGCATGTAAGATAAGATAAGACAGAATGAAACTTGAAATCAATGCCCGTAAGGAAAACATTAAGCCATTGCAGCAGCAAAAGTAATGGGATTCAGCAGGGGAAAAGAAAAATAGAATATAAGCAGGAAAAATAGAATCTAAAATAAACAACAAAACAATAATAAAACAATAAAGGCAATAATGTCAACACAAGTAGACTGGTTGGGAAAATATAGGCTAAGAGTATGGATTAATTACATATATGGATTTACTCATAGTTGCTGCTTACAGTAGCTGTTACTTACAGATGTTACTAACAGTCACGGTTGCTTACTTAAATATTGATTACTGAATATGAAATATGTGCAAAATATTTGCTGAAGTATGTGTAAACATAATGTATACAAATCTAAAAATATCAGCATGCATACAGTATGAAATACTGGAACCTTTATGAAAAGTATTAGTATATATGCAGAATATAAGAATGAGAGGTGAATGGAAACTGAAGAAGCAGATATGCAATTTTACAGCAATATGCATGATGTGCAGATGTGCATCACGTTCATATTAACAAGTAGATGGCTTTACATATGTGCAGAGAGTGTTGTGGTGTGTAGGCATGCATTGTAAAAACTATATAAATTATGACATATATTCACTTTACAGCTGCCTAGAGTATAAATACAGAATGTGCCCATTTGGATATGTGCTTTGCTAGCTCTGCCTTTACCAAAGCTCCAGGAGGGAGGTGCCACATGTACAGAAGAATGTCAGTGTGCAAAAGCGAATGTGCATTATTATCCGTTCAGAATGTCACTCTATTATTAGAAAACGGAGCAGGAACAGTTCCAGGAGAATGCGCAGATGTCAAGAGGAAAGACACTGCAGTAAATTACTATAAAATGAATGATAATGTATGTATAGAAGAGCCTAGGAATGCAGAGAAGACATTGTACAGTCTGATGGCTGTCGGCACAAAAGAGCGCCCGAGGTGCTCTGTGTTGCACCTTGGGGGGCTGAAGGTGGTGCTTTGCCATTTGTGTTGGATTTCCCATTTGGAAATGCAGAGTTATAGCTCAGAAACAATGAGCAGCCTCACACACCATCTCTGCTGTGGTGTGCATGCCGCTTGTCAAAGTCAGAGATGCTGATGCTGAACTTCCCTGCTGTGACTGCACTGCTTGGCCAGTTAGAGGGGACAGAACCAACACTCTGCTGTTAGTGCCCACTCACAGGCGCTAAGGCAGAGTGTTGTTTGGCAACGGCAAGGAAATGCTTTTAACCTGCGCAATAGTGTTTCAGTCCTAGTTTATTGGTCCTGTACTCTTCAATACGGTCGAAATTATAACTTAGAGAGTATAGGTTGAGTTGGATGGGAATTTGGTGTTGTGTGAATTGGTGTGACAGTTGCTTGTCCATAGGGGTGCCTCAAGGGTCAGTGCTTGGACCCCTTCTCTTTTCAATATACACCACCTCACTTGGTGCAGTCATCCGCTCACATGGCTTCTCATACCACTCATATGCTGACGACACCCAGCTCCTCCTATCGTTCCCGCCAGACGACCCCACAGTCTCGGCACGGATATCGGCATGCCTCGTTGATATCTCGGCATGGATGAAGGAACGCCACCTTCAGCTTAACCTGTCAAAGACTGAGCTCCTTGTCATCCCAGCCAGTCCCTCTGTACAACAACAGATCAGTATCCAGCTCGAATCAGCTCAGCTCATTCCCGCAAAGTCTGCCAGAAACTTGGATGTCATGATTGATGACCAACTAACCTTTAAGGAGCATGTGGCTTCTGTTGCTCGGTCATGCCAATTTGCCCTGTACAACATCAGAAAGATCAGACCCTACCTGTCTGAACATGCAGCACAACTCCTAGTACAGGCGCTTGTAATATCACACCTTGACTACTGCAACTCCTTACTGGCAGGGCTCCCGGCATGTACGCTCAAACCTCTGCAGATGATCCAGAACGGCGGCGCATCTGGTCTTCAACCAGCCCAAAAGAGCACATGTCACTCCGCTGTTCATATCCCTCCACTGGCTCCCAGTTGCTGCCCGCATCAAGTTTAAGTCCTTGATGCTCGCCTACAAAGCAGCAACCAAAACGGCTCCTACCTACCTGAACTCCCTCATTCAGGTCTACGCCTGGTGCTGCCACCACAACACGGCCCTAAGTCTCTATCCAGACTCTTCTCTTCTGTGGTTCCTCGGTGGTGATTTGATCCGCAGAGTCCCTCTCAATCTTTAAGAAAAGGCTAAAGACCCAGCTCTTTAGTGAACACCTTCTTACCTGATGGACTGTGTAATCCAAAAAAAAACCAAAACTCTTTATCTGCCTCTATGCACTCTATGCACTGCCTCGTAGCACCTACGTCCTGTTGGACCAGAACTTAGCTTTATGGCACTTACTCTCGTTCTCTCTCGACTAGATCCTTGCTTGTGTTGTATTAAAATCTCATGTGTACGTCGCTTTGGATAAAAGCGTCTGCCAAATGGGAAATTGTAAATTGTAAATCGTAAATTACATTTTATCTATTTTGTCACATATTGTGTACACTTCTGATTTTGATGAGGGTAATGGGCTTTAGGTCTGCTGTTCAGTCATGAGATAAGTTATCTGGGTTGTATTACAGCACTCTTGCCCTCTCACTTCCTCTCAGCACCCTTTAAACCGATTGTTATTTACACCCAGTTGCTAATTCTGACTCTCCTTTGCATAAGTGGCTTGCTTACGACCTCTCCTCATTTATAAATGATAGACCTGCACCTGCCCTCTGCTCCTATGCAACTACACTTCTCCAAAGCGGAGGGGGAGAGGTGACTTTTGTTTAGAAGGTTGTGATTTAGACTGCAATGCCATGTGGCCTAACAGGCAAAGAAATACACAGTAACACTGTTTACTGAGCCCTGCTATGTTATTTTGTCAATGACAGTCAGGGGAGGACACATTCAGTACAAAGCCTGTAAACTTTTTTCCTTTGAGGCTGGATTAGTTTATGGACAAGAGGGACCCCTGCTGGCAAGAAACTATTTCCATCAATAACGGGCCACCTTGAAACAACAGTGTTACTGTTCTTTGAAAGCATATTGATCTAAGATACAGTATGTTTTAGGACAATATCAAAAAAAATTGTACACGTCATTCTTGCTTTCAAGGGAGTTTTTATCTGTTTTTTCTTTATGAGATATTTGAAAGCCTTTTAAGCAGATTCATCACAAGTACAGATTTACAATGTATCTAACAATGTTCACCACATTTAATGTAAGTGCCTTGCCAACCTCATTGGTGTCACTTTTTTCCCCCAGGACCTTCCAGCAGTCACCTTCCTCACTATCACCCAGCAAGTTGAAACTTAGTGAGGTGAGCCTCACTGCAGCCTTTAGGAGGCTTTACTGAGTGGCAACCAAACAGGTCCTCTTGTCACTCAGCTCATTTCCGTGTAGTAGAGTGAGATTTGACAGTGTAAAACGTACTGTACTTTTTCAAGGCCCCCAGTGACGGCACAATGTAGCAACAGACATTAGCTGACAGCTCCCACCAACATTTCAACATAACAAAAGTAGTTGGATAAGGTTAAGAATTAATTCATATATAGGCAAAACTTCTTAATGAGCAATAACTTCTAAAATCTGTCATTCATGAACATCACCATACTGTGGACATGTTTATCTAAGTAATATGATTATCTCTTTCCAACCTTTTGCATTTGTAGCGTGGGGCGCAAGGTTGGTGCACAAGGTTGGAAAATGGAAACGAATAAACAAGACTCTATCCTCTCAAGTGCCCTCATATTGAAGCATATCCAGGTAAATATGAGTACAAAACTAAAAATCAATCAGTATGTCACTGATGATGACTCAATGCCCTCTTTCTCTCCATTAAAGAGGCATGGCAATCTATTTGCTTCCAAAATGCCAGCAAATGTTCTGAAATGTTCATTAAAAATGAAAAAAACAACAACAAAAAAAAAACTTCCAACTGCCAGATAGCCTAATATCTCTGAGTATTATATGGCTTCCTGAAATTTTTTTTTTAAGGCCATTTCCTCCTACTGGCTTCACGCCAAATAGATACGACACTTAATGTTTTGATTTCTCGACATTCCTCGTGCTTTTCCTTGTATTTCCAGTCAATCAATTCTAAATTGTTCTCATCATTTACAGCAACATTTTCAAATTCCATTCCTTCTGCCATAACACCAGCTGAACTGTAAATCACTCCTCTGTTATTTTTATTTGAGTGCTGGTCTGTTTGTGTAACAAGTCACCAAGCTACGGCCTTGACACTGACAGGCAGGCTCGGATAGCCTTGCAGTCTTTCTCATGGACACAGATACAGATACAGATACAGATACACACACACACACACACACACACACACACACACCTTCAGCTCTTCAAACCGACATTTCCCTCTTAATGTTGTCACTTGTCAGCACTAAAGCCACTTGTAACTATTCCAAAATGACTGTAACTGAGAAGTTATTTGAGACAGAACAGTGAGGGATGGTCTTGCTCTGATGCAAGGCAGAAGTTGCATGCATGCACATGTATGTGCGTGTGCGCACTCAAAACCTCACACACAGAGATTAAACATTAAGCCTGGCACTGGCACTTGTCACTTAAGTAAGTGGAAATGGGAGGAGTTTCACTGTGGTTAATGTAACAGTTTGAGGAAATACACTGTTACATCCCTCTGTCTGCTTCTCTGCTACCTGATGGGAAAGAGACTCAACATGAGACAAACTACAGGTACTACATTCAAACCTTTGCATTTTCCCTATCTTTTTCCAGCTGGCGTGTTTTTATCTCTATGGTGTTTCTCATCCGTTCTGCTGTCTTTTTATCTTGTAGTAAAGTCACTACATTGTGCTTTCTTTCTGTTTTTCTCTGCTGAAGATACTGCATTATGAAATGTTGGGAGCAAATTGAGATGGAATGAGAGGAAAAAGTAATCCACAGTATTGACAAATAAATAAACTACCCCCTTACAAAATATAGATTTTACCTCACTTTACCTCTACACCTTCACTTCTTGGAGTTGAACAAACTGAACACTGATTTTACCCCTTGCATGATAGCTGTGAGATACATTTAAGGCAGATGGTATTTGCATATCACAAATGATATATTCAGCAGTGATCATTAGTCCTGGTTTCACATACTTATGTCTGTATAGTAGGTCAGCTAATTATGAATATTCACCAGAGCCAGTTGAGCCTCAGCAGGGCTTTGTGTGTGTGTCTGCAGCGTCACTGTGTCCTAGAACAGGAGAAAGAAGGTTTATGGTGGGGAAAAGCAAACAGTGACCCATTAGCTGCACCAAAGTGCCTGCCTGTGGTATAACCAGCTGTGATCAGTGAGGGCTCAGCCACTCAGATGTGATGTGAGAGAGGCGGTGTTGGATTTCATTTGAGAGCAGATGGTTAGTAGATGCGTTGGTGACATCATCTACTTTCTGCCAGTTGCATCATCAAGGCACATGACCAACTTCTGCCATCCTCTGGTCTATCCAGGTGTCGGGCATCAAAGTGGTCTAAACTGATTTACTACCCAATTAATCAAACAGATGAAGGAGACGCATAAGGGGGAGGAAATTTGTAGAAGTACTGTAAAATGCTGGTTTTGTTTTTATTTTACCCTCCCTAAAAATGTTATGAGCTGACAGTAGATCTGGGTCAAATAGAATTTTCTAATAATTCTTTCCATTTATTTTAACCTGCTTGGAGCAAAAAACGGATGGGTTTGGCCACAAAAAAACAAGGAGTGCCAGATTGTTTAAACTATTTGAAGGCCAAAGTATATATTTCTGTGACTGACAATATCTGCCAGTATCTCACTTGTCCTGCTGCAGTAAACCCCGTCTACCTGCTGCTCCAAGCAGACTAAAACAAACGCTAGGATTTATTAACAAATGCTGTTTGACCCAAGTCTGACTGACTGACAGGTCCGCCCCAGTTCTGATGGATTTTTCTCCTCTTGGGCCGTAATTTCATTATTATGAAATATTTATTAGACATTTGCAACTCTAATTTTTTGTTTGACTTTATTAGAAACAGCTCTTTAATTTCCTCTTTTTGTAGACAGGACAAAGGCTAAAGGTAATCACACTCTGTCGAACCTTGCTTTATGGTTCCACCTGATAATTGTAGTCAGCAGATTTGTCATGCAAGGCTCACACACCAGTCTCACTCTTGAGCAGATGCCTCTCAGCTTTAAAGAGAATGGTTTAGTGGACAGAACCGCGCAGACTTTCATAAAGCTGTAAGTTCAAATGGATCTGTGATTGACAGCAGTTAATGATTTCATGTATAATTTGTGTTGGTATGCTACAAAATTTGATCTGGAGTGTGTGATTTCAATACAGATTTAAAATGAATATGGGAGCTAGCTGTCATATTTATGATAAACATAATCATTTTTTATATTAATTTCACTACCTCAGTTTGTGCTGCTAAAACAATTAACTTGATATGATCTCTGTTTTTCAAGGTTTGGTGGAAGTAATAGGGCTGACAGAGTAAGTTTCATCTCCTTTTTCACACTAATATCCATATTTTTAAAAGTAACTTCATTATTTCATTGCACCATTCAAAACGTAACAATTTTAATGTGGAAAATATTCAAATATGTGTAATAATAATTATTTAAGCCGCTCAGACAGCTTAATGAAGTTATGTACGTAGGAGAGAAGACATTCATGACAGATCAGAGTTGGGAGTTTAGCCTGAAAAACAGAGTAACAGTCTGGAGCTTCTTGTGTCCCAAAATAGTATGTTACATTATTTTTCTGCGCATACAGCCAGAGAGGATTTTTGAAATATTGTATTTGACTCTGCTTGGCATGTTGACTTTTGGAACTGGTAGATAGTCGCCTTTAAGACTTTGGGCCCAAGATAAGCCCTCGACTGCACAGATAAATGCTTTTGTTATTGTCATCATGATTTAGAACACTACAGATATGATTGTGCTGTTAGCGTGTACTAATGATTACAGCAATGTAATCAAAAGTGAGAAAATAAGCATTCCATTATATAGTAATTTATTCGTTGAATATTAGACCTAAAGTTTAGGTCTGAACTTGGGTATTCAGTACTTTGTAACTGAAAAGCAATGTCAAATGGCTCCTCTTTTTCCTTTTGAAGGAAATTTACATTCAATCCTAAAGAGGGAATAGACAACCCAGTGATGGTCATCACAGACGATGCAGGTACTTCACATATGTTACAACATTTCCAAATATATTCAATCAGACGGTGAGTAAACTGTGCTCTGAGAAGACATGACAGCACTTATCCATCTCCTGCTCTTCAGACTCGGTGTCCACGCCCAAACCTCGTCTGTGTGCTCTCAGACGGGACGAGGGGCAGTCCTATGGTTTCCATCTGCGGGTGGAGATGGGCTGCCAAGGTCATATTATCAGAAACGTGACGTCGCTGGGGGTGGCGGAGCGCAGCGGCCTCCGAGATGGAGACAGGCTTCTGGAAGTCAACAACTGCTTTGTTGATGACGTTTCTCACCCCGAGGTGCGACTCTTACATAAGTTAAATGACATAAGCTGCTCATAAGGACTGATAGGATATATGCAATAACATATTCTAACTGGAGCTACTGTGTCTCTGTCTTTATGAATCAGGTGGCCAGGAAGATAAAGCTAAGTGGACACCAGCTGTGTTTATTAGTGCTGGATGGGGAGGAGTATGAGCAGGCTGTGTCCCGGGGTCAAGACCTCCGAACCCTCACCAGAACACACAAGGCCGAGGGCTGCAAACCCCCCAGGCTCTGTCACATCAGCAGGGACCCCGCCTCAGGCCTGGGCATCAACTTCACACCTGTGGAAGGTAATGTTGCCAATGGTAATCGCCCTGGATTTGAGAGCAGGACCTTCATTTAAAGTCTGCCGTTCGTACAGTGCAGTTCTTCTCCAGCAGTTTCTCCCCCTGTTCCTCCCTGTAGGAGAGAAGGGTCGGTTCTCTGTGAGCCTGGTGGCAGGAGGCCCAGCCCAGAGGGCGGGGGTGTGTAAGGGGGATCGTCTGGTGTGGATGAACGGAGCAACAGTGTCTGATCTCACACACTCTGCACTCAGCAAGATGGTGCGTAGTGTCATGTGTAATAAGCTGTTTCACAATCAATTTTATCCCTCCTCATAGGTATCTACATAAACGTTCTGGGTTACCAGGAGCAAGGGTGGAAAATATCCTACTCAAGTAGAAGTACTGTTGCTTTGCTGAAAATTTACTTGAGTAGAAGTAAAATTACTGGTGTCAAAATCTACAAGTAAAAGTATCTCATTGAAAAATGTAAAAGTTACTGAGTTAATTTTGAAGAGAGAACATTGTTACCTATGATCTTTCCTATGCAATGCTAAAAGGACAAAAGGAGATAGAATTTGAACTCTCTTCCCTTATTTAAAAAATCGAAATGAAGCCCATAAACAAAGTAAACTCATGCTTCACATGTCTTCTCTGCTGACTGACTGTTTACTGCTATTAGCTCCACAATTTCACATTTTACCGTTGGCTAGACTCTGATGTAGTACTTTGAAATGGAGGCAATTTAAGGCAAGTAAAATATTTCAGTCAAAACATACAAAATTACTAGTTTTTAATCATGTTCTGTATTTAGAACTTGCCAATGCAATAAAGGCATTTAAATTCTTTTCACTTCAAGTTGATAACTTTGGTTTCTCGTATCCTCCTATACAAAATTACTGGCTTAAAAAATGCTCAAAAATGCATGTATACAAAAACACAATGCAATAACAAGAGTAAATGTAATTTGTTACTTCCAACCTTGTCTGGCAATAATAAAGAATGTTTTATTGTAGGTGAAAAAATGTGGCAATCACATCACCATCTTGGTGATTGACAGTGAGAGTGAGAACAGCTATGTCCGGCAGAGGATGCCCATTCTGCCTGCCATGGCTGTTCCACATAACCTGCCTCACACAGCCAGGACACGCCACCTGGTCTCTGGGCCCGAGGGCTACGGCTTCTTCCTGAGGCAGGAGAAGACGCCATCAGGACGCATAGGTGAGGGGGAAAAACGCCACAAAATTCGAACACATGCCCTCTACCTTTTGGACTCTGACTTATTTTCTGTGTATTTTCAACAATAGCTCATGTTCTGGGTGAGGTGGACTGTGGCAGTCCAGCAGACAGAGCGGGTTTGCAGGAAGGAGAGCTGCTGCTGGAGGTCAATGGGGAGTCAGTGGAGCCGCTGAAGCATGAGGAGATTGTGGACAGAGTGAGGCAGGGAGGCCAACAGGTCGACCTCACCACCATCACTCCACAAGGACTAGAGTTCTACACCCAGGTGGGTGAGAACAGTAACCAGCTAGGACAAAGGTTTCTGTAAAACACCATGGCTTATATTACATATATCTAATAATCAAGTGGTTATTCATGGGTGCCGGCTGGGCACGGCATGGTGTGGCACTCTCCATACCTTAGTCCGAGGGAATCCAAGTTTGATCTTGTATTTTCATCATTAGAATAGAGAGCATACGTCAAGCGAAAATCAACAGAAATCTATTTGGAAGCCACATCTAAAACCAATGTTCCCTCTAAGCTGTGTGTATCTGTGCAAGATAGTTTGGTGACCAAATAATAATTAATCTTCTGATATTTAGTCTGTATATGCAGGTTTGGAAGTTGTCATGGCAAATGATATCAGATGCAGGGACTTCAGATTTTAGTGAGTTGATGCCCCTTGTGTTTACTTTCTACATTTCATTTACTGCAGCTGGGTCTATCGCCTCTTCTCTTCTGTGGGGACGATGCTGGTGAGAGAGGAAAAGAGAGCAGTGTGCCAACCTCTGTGGCAGCACAGCAGACATCACAAGGGGAAACAGTTGGCTTGTCCAGTCCAAGACTCTGCTCTCTCCAGAAAGGCCCTTTGGGGTTTGGCTTTAACCTGGGCTGTGTCCCACAGAGTCCCGGGACCTTCGTCAGCCAGGTACGGATGAAATAGTGACTGGATATTTATTTGACAATTGTTAAAGCATTGCTGTAAGTCTTTATTGGAGGATGCCGGGGTGTTATTTTTTATTCTGATGGTTTTTATATGGTGTTGGTTCTTCTTCTCCTCCTGTAGGTGGCTCTGGGAGGCTCTGGGCAGACAGCAGGACTACTTGAGGGGGACGTGGTGATGGAGATCAATGGACATACTGTGGAGGGGAAATATCTGGAAGATGTGATTATGATTGTGAAGGAAGGGGGGAATTTTCTTTCCTTATTGGTTATGGATAAGAGTAGCTACAACAAGGTGAATCAGAATCAGACGCCCTCTACTAGAGATGCCATTGACTCTGAGGTAAAAAAACAAAAACAACAACAACAAGATAATCTTCTTGGAGTTAATTTATAATTTCAGTGAGCACCATTTTAAGTTTATTTCGTTTGTAACTCCACAGGAGGAAGAAACTCAGGAGATATCGGCTCTGTGAGTGACAAATGCTCACGCAATCCTGATGGCATCCCCCAATATCCCACTGAGGAGACATCGACTGGAGTTGAGCAAGAAAATGTTAATCTCACAGAAGAGTATATATATTGCTCAAAGTTGCCTTAATCTGATTTTTGGGTTTCTCAAATTAATCCAAAAGATGAAACAGTTAAATAAGCAAAATAAATCTCTGAAGAAATGTACAAGCAGTCTCAAGTGCACAAACCACAAAGCAATTTTCTTAAAAGTGATTTGTGTGACTCTGCATTATGACATTTAGGGATTTAGTAGCCTACATTTACAGTGTTAGTCTTGTTCAATAATAAGCAGACATTATCTTAATCAGAAAGAGATAACTGCACAATAAAATGGAGTATAAAAAGACATGAAATACACCACAGCTTAATGTGTAATAACTTCAGAAATGTTAATCAATACTTTTTTGGGTTGATTAAAGTCACATGCACATCATCTCATTAAAAGGAAAGATAGGTGATGGTCAAATTAATTCTATTACGTAGAAGCGGAACATAACTTGTATTTGACACAATTAAAATGTTTGTTCTTGTAGAGAAGGTGTATTCCTGCATTATGTATGTAGCTGACAGTAAAAGTTGTAGAATGATGGATCATTTTTGCATTGTACTAACATTTTAAAGTGTATTGCCATTTGGCACCTAAAGTTTGAATATTCCCCACCTGTTTGCCATGAAGTCACGCATATGACACTGTGCAGAAAATACACAAATGCATTAAAATTCCAAAGGGGCATTTGGTAGGTGTCCTAGGGTGTCATGGACCTTTGCCTCTGTGAGTATATTTCCTATATGTGTTGTAGACTTATTTTCAACAACTAACCATGATGATTTTTATGATTAAACCTGGGAAAATACTTTTACTTCTAATTCTAAGTGGCTCTTGGGCTCCATTAAATTATTTAACATACCAGACTGATGCTGTGGTTTTATTGCCATTCTAAATGAATGCACTTGAACCTTTGCTCCTGCATAAATGCAACAAATATAGTATGTGGCCCTCATACCTACAAAGACAAAATATCTCTCAATATATACACTGAATTGTATAACACTGTAGGCTAGGAGATAATGTGGAGAGTGAACCTATAAGTCACTCCTATTCAATTTCTAAATTGGATCATTTCTAGATAATTAAATACTAATTTTGTCCGGACACACACATTGAATCCTTGAGGGACTGAGGGACCTCAGTTTGAGAACCACTGGTGTAGACCATGGCAGTAGGGTATTATATTATCGGTGTAGACCAATGACTGTAGCTGTAGTGTAGACCGTGCAGAGCAGCCTGTTTCTATACAGGCAGTTACGTGGCCAGCTGCACTTGTGGGTCTTTCTGCTGGAGGTGACATTCAGTCGGCTGACACGGCCAGTGGGAACAGTAAGCCGTGTGGTTCCAATAACGTTTCAACATGGCACAGGCAGTGCAGAAATTGGTGGCAAAAGTACCTACATTGGTCGGCGGTAAGTTGAATTGTTGCTACTACAACATGCAACTAATTATGGGAAGATGCGTGGAAATAAATAACAGCTTCATTGGCAGGCATTAGCTAGCTAGGCTAATGTTATGAACAGCACCGTGACCTAGCCACAGAGACGGCTAACTGGAATTAATGTTATCTAATGTTGCCTAGAGCAGAAAGTACGTTAATCAGTGAAGTGGAAATTTGTCTGTTGTTTCTTTCCTAATTTGTTTGTAGACTAGTTATGATGCGAAACTGATATAGTTTACACTGTATGAATAGAGGCCAAATAGCTCGTTAGGTAATGCTAGCAAGCAGGACGTCCCTGCAGCACTAACGTTAAATGTGGAACGCGGCTAGCCACCGATAGCATGGGGAAACACCGTCTGAGCCATGACCGCTGTGTTTTCTCTCTCCTAGCCGCTGTCACCTACTCCAAACCCCGGCTAGCGACCTTCTGGTATTACGCCCGTGTTGAACTGGTCCCTCCTTCCCCCGCTGAGATCCCCAAGGCCATTGAAGGGGCTACAAACATCATTAAGGGTTTCCAGTCAGGACGCCTTGGACAAACTACAGTGAAGGTGCCTGGATATCAGAGCCTGACAGATCTAGACAGAATCTAGACAATGTCTAGAACTGAAACTGTGTCTGAATCATTTGTCAAGATTAGATGTGCAGTTACACATTTGACTTTGTAAGCCCATTAGCTTACACTGATGTGCTATGCTATGTGATAGGCTGTAGATCTGAGGTTTTCACTGAGCAACTTATAAGGTGTTGTCTGCCATTAGACCTCCTAGTCCTAATGACGGTTTTCTGTCTCATCAGTTATGTAAGATTTACACCATCAACCACAGTGACATGCCATGTCAGTGGGAAACACAATAACATGCATCTAAATTTTAGGGTGAAGTGAATTAGTTTACACACATTTACAAATGAGAAGCGGTTTTACTTCTGAATTCCTGTTGTGTTTAACCCTGTTGCAAGCAGAGATGGCACAGGAGTTTAGCAGTTTCCAGTTACTAGGGCATTCTGCAGAGCCTTCTAGTGGTCTGCAGATATGAGATGTATGATCAAGTCTCAGTCAAATTATGAACTCTATGAAGCTCTATTATGAAGCTGCTCATCCAAAAATCTTACTGGAGATGGCATGCCATTTATCGACCTAAATTGTTTTGGTTAAGCAATTATTGGTGGCCCAATGAAAATCTTGTAAAAGGACAGCCTGAATCGTTAGCAGAACTTTAACTGGGGTGTTAAAAAAACATCTCATGACAACACTGTCCTCTCCTCAGCATTATCATGAACACTCAAAAAGAATGATGGCACACAGAGCTTGATTCACATCAATATAGGATAGTAATGCTGTCTGTAAAACTCATTGATCTGTATCGGCGACCAAGGAATTGCAACAATTGACAGGTGACTGGCACAGCTTACGTTGGCCCATAATTGACACAAATAATGAACTCACATTTTCACAGAGATGATTAAGCTAGCTAATTAGAGCAGAGATACAACAGAAATGTCCAGTAAAGAGGTGATGCATCACAATGTGAAATACTGTAATGGCAACACTGGTTTGTCATTTGCATTTTTGACTTGAGAGTGAAATGTCTTGCGATGCCCTTCACTCACTCATAGCACTGTCCTCCATCGTCGAGCCGTTGAAATTGCGAGTGGTGGGGAGGAGATTGGCCGTGTCTTGAAATTCCAATGGGCAGAGAGTTTTGTTCCAAAACAGAGAACAGGCCGTTAAGTGAGTTTTGAAAGGCAAAAATCTCTGCACCTGGCAAAGTAGGCTAATTGCTGAGTCATTGTTATTGCTCAACAGCCCTATCAAATCCGCAAAGATATATTATGGTCATTTTGTGCAATGGGAGACTTAAAATCTTAACTCCAAGTGTTTTTTAAGTCTTGCCAATGGTCCTTGGCAGCTGTTTCACAGCACTAGCCAAAGGCCCTTCAGCCATTTGAAAAGAACCCATCTGAAGTGGCATTTTATTTATCTCTTTTCATTGTTTCACCCTACACTGTAAAAACTTAAAATGTATGTAAACATATAAATTAATGGGGAAACGGGATTGTCTGGCAGGAAAACATTTTCTCAGACGTTTTGTCTGATAAATATCCCTAGCTGGCAAATGTAAGTGTTGGCTAATTTCAATTTGTTTTTCTCACAGGATGCATTAAGGAATGGACTGGTGGCCACTGAGGTGCTGATGTGGTTCTATATCGGAGAGTGCATCGGCAAAGGAGGCCTTATTGGCTATGCTGTCTGAATGTTGGACTGTCCTGATGCTTTTTTTCTTGAGCGTTGTATGCTCAACTTCCTGCACCAATCTTGGGATCCAATAAATAAATGTCTATTGTTGAAGAACTACATTGTGTGTTTTTGAGTGCTTGCTTTCTTGGTATACTAGAAGGCCATTTTAATATAACATGCATTTATCATGTACAAAAACAGAAGTTTTAAAACCTAATGTGTTACTTCTAACAAACACTTAGCAAGACCTATTACAGTAAAGTTACATCCTCAACAATGGATTAAACCCACTTAAAATACAGCAAAATCTAACAAATGCTATGCAGGGTGTCTGCTTACATAACCCTCATTTCATTCAAGGGTAAATAAAACATATTTAAATGATAGAAATTTATTTTGAAAATGACCCAAACCCCATGTTTTTATCATTCATTTTCTCTACCCACTGTGCAGTTCAAAAGTATTGAATGATTATGTGTTGGCATATTCATGCAAAATTATGGAATTGTTATTATGGAAATGCAATTATTATGGAAATTCAGATTGATTACACTGTTGGTTTTGCAGTATTTATGCAATAGTGTTAAA